>NC_086100.1:171759645-172959645 GCF_963921235.1 Mobula hypostoma
ACACACACACAACACACACACAGATACATACACACAAACGCACACACACACACATCAACAAACACACACACAACAAACACACACACAGATGCACACACACATACACACATACATACACACAAACGCACACACACACACTCTCTCTCTCACACACACACAAAACAAACACACACACACACACTCTCTCTCTCAGACTCACACACACACACACACTCTCTCTCTTTCACACACACACACAACACACACACAGATGCACACACACGCACACAACAAACATACACACACAACAACAAACACACACACACACACTCTCTCACACACACGCACACACACACACACACACAAAACAAACGCACACACATACAGACGCACACACACACATACATACACAGACGCAAACACACACACACACTCTCTCTCTCTCTCTTTCACACACACACACACAACACACACACCGACGCACACACACACATACACACACTCTCTCTCTCTCTTTCACACACACACAACAAACACACACACAACACACACACAGATACATACACACAAACGCACACACACACACACATCAACAAACACACACACAACAAACACACACACAGATGCACACACACATACACACATACATACACACAAACGCGCACACACACACTCTCTCTCTCACACACACACAAAACAAACACACACACACACACTCTCTCAGACTCACACACACACACACACTCTCTCTCTTTCACACACACACACAACAAACACACACACAACACACACACAGATGCACACACACGCACACAACAAACATACACACACAACAACAAACACACACACACACACTCTCTCACACACACGCACACACACACACACACACAAAACAAACGCACACACATACAGACGCACATACGTTTGTGCATTCGCGCACACACATAGACACACACATACACAATTGTAAACCTGTGACTTTCCATGTCAAGAATGGCAATCTGTAAAGTTACCGCCTGTTTGATGCGATCTATAGCCTGTGAACTTCAACCATGATGCTGAGTCCTTTGGTAAACATGTGTTAATATTAGTTCTGGCTGCTGCCTAAGACTGTTTTATGAAGAATAGTAGCTCAATTCATAACTGTGCGCAGTAGGAACCTGGAAAGGTAACATACTGATCTCCTTATAACAGGCTTTATGAATTGCGAAGGCAGTAATTTGTATCAGCGGTAAATGACCATTAATGAATGCGTGTGTGTCTTGGCAGTTTAGTGTAACTCAGGGAGGGTGGAGGAGGTGGGTGGGGGGAGGGGCTGGGGTTAGAGACGTTGCATGGAAAATGTCTGAGATCATTTTTCATTGCCCACTTCCTACACTTCTGATTTACGTGCAGCTGGAGCGTTTACTAAATTAAACGATGCTGTTCGCTCCAAGGTCTACAGCTTTGACCACTGGTGTTTCTAACCACACTTTATAAAACTGTACACAATAAGCTTCATGCAGCATTGTAAATCATAACGTGTCACAGGGTATTTTATAATCTGACCTGCGTTTATTGACGGACAGTAAAGGATTGTAAATCTCTGAGGCGTTTTTCTTTTTTTTTAAAGCTGCACTAATCTTTCCACCACACACCATCCGTAATGAATGCTCGCTCGCATACGGCTCGGTGACCAAGCACGTATTACGCGAAGTTGAGCTTCGTAAGAGTGCACGCTGCAGGGCAGCTCGGATTGACCCTATTCTCACCTTTAAACCCACATTTATATCGTGTCTTTCGTGATTTTAGGTTGTACTTACAGTGCCTATAACTAATGAAGTACTGCTGAAGTGTGACCATTGATGTACTGTGGAAAAGGTCACAGGCGATGATGCATGGCTAGCTCCCACAGACACCGATGTAATAACAGTAGGACAGCAAGTTTGTTCTCTGGCAACGAAGTCCAGGAAATGAATTTCAGAAACATAGTTCATCCAAACCTTCTGGTTGGAGAACACTCTGAATGATTTTGTGGGAACACACTCGTCTACGAGTGTTTTTTATAAAGTCTGTGACAACCATAGTCCACCAACCCATAGCTACTCCCCTGCCCCCTGCAACCACCTCTTTGTTGTCCTAATCTCTGGAGTTTTGCTCTTTAGCCTCTGCCTGTATGCAGGTAGGAAAAGGACAGCCAAGTGATTCTATTTCCTGAAATGTGGTCTGGCATGGCAGGGTAGGCATTCCTTATCGGGGTGGACTGTTTTCTGTTTGGTGACTTTTTAACATATGCGAATTTCTAACAGATATAAATTTCTAGGCGAATTCCTAACATACGAAATTGACCCACCCATTTCAATGCATTGCAACAGCCTGCGAATGTTGTCCTAAGATTGAGATCTTTCACAGGACAGCACTTGAAGTTGAGAACTGCAGATCAGAAACTCTGATATAAAAATAGAAAATTCTGGAAATACTTAGTAGGTGAGGAGGCATCTGCAGAGAGGGAAACAGAGTTAAGGTTGATGGCCCTTCCACAGAACAACACTTAGGTTTCCCAGAATAACACTGGCTGGAACGAAAATTGTCAGGTTGTGTTGATTAATCTGTTTCAGTGATACTGGTTGGGAGGACAATATTGACTGGGACACTGTGGATATCTCCCTTACTCATCATCAAAATAAAGCTCTACAGAGATCTTTCTATCCTCATGTTTGAGAGTAGACAAACTAAGACATGACAGGTTCTCTGTGCTGCCCTCTAGTGTCTCACTAGATCTTGTGCTCAAGCCCCAGCATTGGATTGAAATGAAGACTTGTTGGATAAATTTCATCCCTAATGTTTTCAGAAGAGGAGAAATTCTGTTCATTGGAAGATGAAAAATAACTAGCAGCATTGATTATATGAAAAAGGAAACTAATCCATTTTGGCAGGAGATTTTAAAATCTTATCTGAATGGTGAAGATTGCAGAAGCTTTGACATGTAGAGGAATCTGGGTTTCCTAGTACATAGCTCACGAAGGCTGGTATAGAAGTAAGATGGATAATCAGAAAAGCTAATAGAATGTCATAAATCCTAGAAGAAATGAATGCAAAGTAATAAGGCTATGATTCAGTTATAAACGATATTGGTGAGGCCACATCAGGACCATTATGTAGAGTACTTTTCTCCTTAACTAGGGAAGGATGTTAATACACTGGAAACAGCCAAGAGGGGGTTTATTGTTCTAATACCTGGAATAGATGGGCCAAATCATGGCTGGACAGATGAGGACTGTATCTACTGGAATTTTAAAAGAGTTTCAAGGAGCTTAATTGAAACAGATAAGACCCCGAGGAGTTTGACAGGGTGCATATGGAGCTGAGGTTAAATCAGATCAGCTGTGATCCAAGTAGACAAGTACTTACTACTTACTGTTTGTCCCACTCCCATCAGGGGGGAGGCTATGTAACATCCATGCCAGGACCTCCAGAATCAAGAACAGTTACTTTCCCCAAGCAGTAAGACTGAGCAACACCTCCACCCACTAACTCTATTATTTCCTGTCAGTCACCTGATGTATAGCTTAGCATCACTTCATGGACACACAATCAATGTATATAAGCTATCCTATGTATTTATACTTACTGTCCTTTATTATTGAATTCTTTATCTGTTGTTCTTTTTTTGTGCTGCATTGGAACCAGAGTAACAATTAATTTGTTCTCTTTTGCACTGTGCTCAAGAAATGACATTAACAATCTTGAATCTTGAATCTTTATTTATTATTATTATTATTATTATTATTTTTATTTGTATTTGTATTTGTTCAGTTTGTGTTCTTTAGCATATTGGTTGTTGTTAGCCTTTGTTTGTAGTTTTTCACTGATTCAATTGTATTTCTTTGTTCTGGTCTGAATGCCCACAAGAAAACGAATCTCACGGTGACATATATGTACTTTAATAATAAATTTACTTTGAACTTTGAAGAAAGCTCACCAATGCCTGTACTCTCTCAGAAGGCTAAAGAAATTTTGCATGTCCCTGTTGACCCATACCATGTTTTAGGGATGCATATCTGGATGCATCACAGCTTGGAATGGTAACTGTTCTGCACACACCTACAAGAAACTGCAATGTTGTGAATACAGCTCTGGCACATCATGGAAACCAGCCTCCCCTTCATGGGCTCTGCCTGTACTACATACAACAAAATGAGATGCAAACTAATTACCCTTGCTTAAACAGATTATTCTTTACAGAGCCACCACCAGGAAAGTTAACATTTATCCCCAAGCCACAAAAGCCAAGGGAATTGCTCGGCCATTTCTGTGATTGGTAAGGGTCAATGATATGGGACACTTACTTGGAATGACATGAAGTAAAATCAGGTTAGGACCAAAGTTCTCCTTCAGTGAAGGGTATTTGTTTTCATGATGAGTCAGCAGTGTTAGCATTACTTTAACCAGCTTTTCTATTCTGATTACAATAAAATGAAATAAAATTCTCAAACGGTTTAAATGGTTATTTGGCTTGTAACCTCTGAATTGCTGACCAAGGCCTCTGGATTTTTGGTATATCCACATAAATATTACTAATTCAGTGACATTGATTGAGCAATGAATGTTGAACAAAATACCAGGAAATCACTACACTCTGCTACTATAACATCCTGGATAGACAAAACTATGTTTCAGTATTTCATCTGTAAAAAGGAGGCTGCAGGGTCCTTTAGTACTTACCTGGGTCATGATTAATTCTCTGCAATGTGGCTTGAAACCGCAATCTTTTGATTCTATTCACATTCATGACTCTTCTCAGTTTGTCTTATGTTTGGCTACAAGATGGCTTCATTCTCTGACCTTGTAAAGAAACAGCAAAAGTTTTTGGTAGTATCTGGGAGTTGAAATAAAAGGTAGTGACTGTGACTCCAATCTCCTTGGTAGTATTACCACCAGTTGCCAACCAATAAAAAGCTTGTGTTATTTTATATATGCCCCAAGCTTGTAACTCAGAGCTGTTCCATAAATCCTTGAAGTGAACAGTTGTGCTTTAAATAAAATACCCTTTTGTTTGTCTTCTGCCCCCACACATTAATTATCTTCAAACAATTTTGCTGGTCCTGAGAGTGAGGAATTAATATATAACCTTATCTTTTAATTTTATGGGACAGACCTAAAATGAAGTAAAATATCTCGCAGACTCTGACATTAATAATATGTCAGGCTAGACATCCTTTAAATGGGGAGGATAGATGTATTTGGCCAACAAAGACCTCCTTGAATTTGTGAATGAAGCAGCTTGCAGACTTGAAAGAATGGAAAGTTATAACTAAGCTGCATGAGATGAATTGCCACATAGTTTATATAATGGCTTTGTAAAGGTGTATTTATGTAAGGAAGTCATGCTGAGATTATGCAGGGCTTTGATAAGTCCTCAGCTGAAACACAGTTTTGGATTTCTTCCCAAAAGAAAGAATTTCCTTGTTGGAGTAGTATAGGTTCACTGGGGTGGTTCCTGGAATGAGGTCGATGTTCAATGTGGAGGGATTAAGAAAGATTGCCCTAAACTCATTGAAGATTAGAACAATGTGAAGATTCTGTAAGGAAATGCAAGAATGTGAGAGCCAATGGCCTTGTAAGAGCCAAAGGTCCTCTTTTCTGTTGTAGAAAAATCTGAACCAAAGGCGATGTCTCAGGTGAAGTGGCCACCCCTAAAAACCTAATTTCTTTACTCAAAGTTTCATAAGTGTTTGAAATCCACAACTTCAGAAGGCTGTGATACCCTGTCAAGGGGTATCTTCAAGCTGAGATAGATTTCGGGAAGAGAATGTATAGAGATCAGGCAGGAAAGTAGACAAAGCCCTAAATAAGCTATGATCTTATTAAATGGATTGAGATTAAGGAGTTACATGATCTATTCTTTCTTCTATTTCTCAAATCAGCTCCTTGCTTTCGGACAGGTTGAGCGATTGAATATTTGGTCAAGTACATTGCTACTGGTATTTCTGTAGGCTGTAGTTTGACATTGATGTCAATTCTGTTTCAGTGGTTGTTTGGAAAGAGGTCATTTCAAGAGGTCTAGAATACAAGAGCAGGTTTGTGATGCTGAGGCTCTATAAGGCACTGGTGACGCCTCACCTTGAGTATTGTTTTGGGCTCCTCATCTAGGAAAAGCTGTGCTGCATTGGAGACGGTTCAGAGGAGGTTCACAATGATGATTCTGGGAATGAAATGGTTATCATACATGGAACATTTGATGGCTCTGGGTCTGTACTCATTGGAATTTATAAGGACGGTGGGGGGGAATCTCATTGAGACCTTTCGAATGTTGAAAGGCCTAGACAGAGTAGATGTGGAAAGTATGTTTCCCATGGTGGGGGAGTCTAGGAGAAGAGGCACATCCTCAGGATAGAGGGGCATCCATTTAAAACAGAGATGCGGAGAAATTTCTTTAGCTGGAGGGTGGTGAATTTATGGAATTTATTACCACAGGCAGCCGTGAAGGCCGGGATGTTGGGTGTGTTTAAGGTGGATCTTGGTAGCTTCTTGATTGGACATGACATCAAAGGTTATGGGGAGAAGGCTGGGGAGTGGGCTGAGGAGGAGAAAAAAGGATCAGCCGTGATTGAATGGTGGAGCAGACTCGATTGGCCAAATGGCCTAATTCTGTTCCTATGTCTTATGGTCTATGGTTTTATGGAAAATGATATTCTAAGCATTGATTTTAACTTCAATGACAGTTGGCACAGTAAGTGTTATGCTTCCTGAGGTTCAGGCTGGTTTAGATACGTTCCCCCCAATGCATCTGAAGATCATTATCGACTATTTCTCTGGTTTAACGCGTGAAGCCTCACTGACCAGTCGATAGTCATTACCTCAAGTTTGGCATCCAACTCCTGTCCAGGGAAGTTGGGAATGTCTTCTGTTTGATGCCTGCCATTTGTCAGATGATCTTGGGTGGGTTAAAGTGACAACTTCACTGATCAGTATTTTCCTGGAGAACTCACCCGTGAACTCTAAAAACGGAGTGAGCAGCCAGTGGTCAAATTGATGAAATAGCAAACAACCTATTGATGAGACAAATAGTCCTCATCTACTTGAGCATCCTGATTTTCTTTCTGGGTTGTGTATATGAAACCGACGCTGTTGATTTGTAAGCTCTGAATCAGGAGTAGAGGTGATTGGAGTTGGCAGGATGTTAGAAGTAAAAGTTGGGAATATTCTGCTCATTAACGTCGAAGGAGAGGAAGAGAAGTGACAGAGTTACAGTAGTTTATAATAACTGGTGGAAGTAAGACTGTGAGGTGAAAACCCCATGTCCAAATTTCCATGAAAAATTTATCAATTAACTTGTTTTGGGCTCATCCCATTAGAGTTATCAGCTTGATGCATTTTTCATCAAAGAAACTTGTAATGACTGTAGGATCTATCACTGAAAGGAATTCTGCTGAGCTGAGCATTTTTTTCTCGACAAGAGAGAAGTTCTAGCATTTTATCAAGTCTCCTTGAAGAATTTCTCAAAGAACTTTACAAGTAACGATTTGCTTGTGAAATTGAATGACATCAGTAAAAGTGGGAGTTGTTTTATAAACTCCCAGATCTCACAAGTTACATTGAGGTGGGAAGCTAATTAATAAAAACAGAAATGCCATAATTACTCAGCAGGTCAGGCAGCACCTGTGGAGAAATAAAGATTTAACATTTGCAGTAGGTGGGTGGCCGACTGTTTATGCTGGACTACCATTAACTGCTGCACAAGGTCTCAAGGTTATCAATGCCATCTCATATGCTCCTCCTCCACATTATGCAGCCACAGTCCTAGGAGTCGATGAGGATATTGCTTTTTTGCAAGGAGATTCTGAGAAACTCCTTTAATCATTTCCTTTGTATCCCTGGTAGACTCTTTCCATTTAGCCAGAGGGTAGTGAATCTATGGAATTCATTGCCATAGACAGCTGTGGAGGCCATTTGGGTTTATTTAAAAAGAGGTTAATAGGTTCTTAGCTATTAAGGGTGTCAAAGGTTCTGGGGAGAAGACAGGAGAATTGGGGTGAGAGGGATAATAAACCAACCACGGTGGATCAGGCTCGATGTGCCTGTGCCTATGTCTCATGGTTTTATGAGTTTTCACTTGCCACTTGCAGAAAGTCACGTTTGCTCAGGCTACATGTTGAGAGCGAAAGTTGGTCAGTAAGATTTACAATTTGAATAACGCTGGCGCCAGATATGCTCAGATTTGATTTTTTTTGAAGAGGCGAGGAGGAGAACAGGATGGGATCTGCATGGGAATGATAAATAATAGAGAGTGGGTGTGAAATAGGGGTGCTTGAGTAATCTGTTTATCATACCTGTCCTTCTTTGCATTTTCTTCCATGCTTGCCTGGTTTGAGAAATGATTTCAACGGAGTATAATGCAATGCACCATTGAAGATGGCAGTCAGCCATAACAGCCGTGTTTAAATTAATGGTGATGTTTTCTTTTTTTAAGTTTAATGAATAAAAACTTGCACACAGTGAGAAAGGAGGCAGTGTGCTGTATACATTTAGAATCACTTTCACGTCCAGGCTCCCCCTTGGCTGCCAAATAAGGAATATCAACCCAATAAATAGGATATACTATATAAATGTGAAGCCTGAACTGCATCTGAACCAAAACCAAATAGGGGAAAAGTATGTCTTTAATGTACACTTACACTCCATTTATATGAGTTCTGAATTCATAAAGACTCTAAATATGTGTGTGGTATAAAAACACCAGTGTAACACACAGCAATCTTGTTCTATGGGGTAAATGAATGTGGACAAAGAAAAGCACTATGGTAGCAGATGTGTTTATAACAGAACTAATTATCCTATTAGTGTGCCGACTAAACCTGCAAGAATTTGAGAGCTTTGGTAAATGGAAATGTCCTTGTGTTCAAGTCGGACACGAAGCACTTTGATCTATGAATATATCTTTCCTTTCACATCGCAAAGTCATGCTAAGCAATTTTGGGGAGCTATTCTTCAGCAAAAGCAAGGTTCACATGAAATGCCGTATTTATTTTGCATAGAGAGACTTCAAATGCAAATATTTTCTTTAAGTGATTCACTTCAAGGCTGGCATGCACATTCTAATTTCAAATTCATCTTAAATCTGTCGGAGTAAACATTCTTGTCTACACAGGCTCTCATGTCAATCAAATTTATTAATGTAAAAGAAATGTTCACTCTCGACCTCACTAATAAATATGATAAAGCACCTATTCTAAGTCGCCACTCAGTGTGCTAACTCCTGATCTGCTTCTGAGTCTCACACCATTGTTTTCAAACTCTGACTTTTACCTTTTGGATTGGATTAGATGAGTTTATTGACATAAACACCAGGGTGCAATGACATTCCTTGCTCGCATGAAGGCCACAGAGTAACCAGCGTCCATGGTAATAATAAACGCTAACAGTAACTAGGACAAGCACAAAGCAACAGAATGGTTCAAAGATTGAACGGCAACCTGAAGTAGAAACGCAAGAGTAGAGGGAGATTATCTTTAATTGTCACACGCACCGTGAAATACGTGGTTTGCGTCAAATCAAATCAGTGAGGATATGCTGGGGGCAGACTGCAAGTGTGGATACCAACATTGCTTACACACAATTTACTAATCCTAGCCTGTACACCTTTGGAACGTGGGAGGAAACCGGAGCACCCGGAGGAATCCCATGTGGTCGTGGGGAGAATGTACTGTTACATTCCTCAAGGAGATCTGTTTTTTTTGGGAGAATGATGTAATGGTCTTTTGGAGGTCACCTGATGTAATTTTCCTGCCGATGCGAGGTCACGTGATGACATGTGCACCACGGGTATATAAGGGAAGACCCCAGATGATGCAGTTAGTTTTTAGTTTTTAGATTTCCAGCTAGAAAATACTGTGTCTCCGTTTCTGTTTGCGTATTTGTTTTCATGATGCAGTTTCATTTTTAAAACGGTTGTTACGTTCTGTTGCAAGGTACAATAGTGCTGGATTGGCAATTTTTGCTAGATGTGTTGATGTACCTTATTCCAGCAGTAGTCCGGGGGAGTGAAGACTTTATCGAAGTACAGGACCCGAAGGATTGAGAGGAGTCGGCATCATTCGGCAGTTTAACAAAGATCGACCTTATTGAGTCTTCGTTGACCTGCATCGAAGATAACTCTTGCCAAAAGATCAAGGAGTTCATGCGGGATTTGCTCTCTAGAGGACTTTAAGGTCAGTTGTTTTAAACTGTTTACTTCCCGCATCGTGAATCCTGTGGACAGAACCAGCAGGAAAGTCGCGTCTATGAAGAAATCCTTCTCCAGAGAAGTCTCTCCCAATTGAACGTATAAATCTGTTGGACTTTCGAATTTACCATTTTAAGAACTATATCTGACTTTACTGCTTTAAGAACTGTTTTCACATTTAACGCTTTCAGAACCAGTGCTGAGTGACGATTTGTTGAACGGCTGCATAGCAGTTAACTTCCGGTTAAGGTTTTCGTTTTTTAAAATTGTTTATCCGTGTTTAATAAATGTTTGGTTGTTTTTATATAACCTGTCATGATTGATATTCATTGTTGCTGGTTACGTAACAGTACAAACTCTTTACAGACAGCAGTGGGAATTAACCCCAATCTTAGAGCTGGGGTTGTAAAGCGTTGCACTAACCCCTACGCTAACATGCTGCCCAAGTAACAATAGCAGACTAACCGAGAGGGGTAGAATCGAGTATGAAAGTCTGGTAACACCAGTGGGAATAGGATGAGAAAGAGGTAATTGGTTCAGAAGTCTGATAGCACTGGGAAGGAAGTTGTCCTCGAGTCTGGACGTCTGGGTTTTCAAGCTCCTGGATCTTCTCCCAGAGAAACGGGAATGGTCAGGTCGAAGAAGGCTTTTATCCACCTGGAGAGTGTCTGTGCACTAGTCAGCTCTTCAGCTGTCTGCCGAGCCTAATGCAGGAACCTGCTATGCCCAGGAATCAGAACGGGAAGCTAGAAGGTTATAGCTCCGTATAATGGTATTCAGTAGTCTCCCCATACTGGTGTCTGAATGACCTACCCATTTTACTGATAACTGCTATATGATGTTTGAGAGCAATGGTTGAACATTTACGATGTGAACTAGCTTTCATTCATCTCATACATACACTGATGTGTCGATAGTATGAGTTAAAGCTGTGTAAGTGGTAAGAAAAACTTGTCTTGCATACTGTCCATACAGATCAATTCATTACATCAGTGCACTACAGTATTGCAAGGTAAAATGATTTCAGAATGTAGAATCAAGTGTTACAGTACAGAAAAAGTTCACTGCAGATAGACAATAAAGTACGAGATCATAATGAGGTAGATTGTGAGGTGAAGATTCCATCCTTTGTGCTAGGGAACCATTTGACAGTCTTACGACAATGGGGTAGAAGTTGTTCTTCAGCCTGGTGGTACGTGCTTCAGCCTTCTGTCCAATGGGGATGAAAAGAGAATGTCTGGTGTTGGTGGGATCCTGTTATACTGGCTGCTTTATTGAGGCAGTGAGACATAGACAAAGCTAATGGAGGAGAGGCTAGTTTCTATGATGTGTTGAACTATCTCCACAACTCCATGGTTTCTTGAGGTCATGGGCAGAGCACTTGTTATACCAACCTGTGATGATTCCCAGTAGGATGCTTTCTATAGCACCTCGATAATAATTGTGAGGGTCAAAGGGGAAATACCGAATTTCTTTTAGCCTCCTGAGGAAGAAGAGGCATTATTGAACTTCCTTGGCCATTGTCTCAACGTGGTTGTACCAGGAGAATGTACTGGTGATGTTCTCTCCTAGGTACTTGTAGCTCCCAGCCCTCTCAATCTCAGCACTATTGATGTAAACAGGAGTGCACTCTCCACCGCCCCCCCCCCACACATTTCTGAAGTCAATAGACAGCTCTTTTGTTTTGTTGACATTGAGAAAAATGTTATTGTCATGACACCATGTCACTAGGTTCTCTGCTTCTTTCTGGTACTCTGACTCATTGTCATTTGAGATACACCTCACTTCAGTGGTATCATCTACAAACTCGTAGATGGAGATAGAGCTGAAACTGACCGTACACTGGTGAGTGTACAGGGCGTACAGCAGGGGCTGAGGATGCAGCCTTGTAGGGCACCAGTGTTGAGAATAATTGTGGCAGAGGTGTTGCTGTTTATCCTTACTGACTGCGGTCTGTTAGTCAGGACGTCGAGGATTAACACCAATACCAAAACCAACACTAACACCAACAAAGATCGTACTTGCTGCTGACCCCAAAGATATGTCCTTTCTTTTCTTTCTTTTTAAATCTTTTTATTAAATAAATACACAGAAGGTAAGCCATATAGGCACTAATACACTGTTAGAATATAATATATTACAGGAAATATTAATACAGAAAAAAATTAATACAAACAGTGCAATTTAAACATAAAATAACAAGTTAATATAATAGTATACTAATCTTTATATATATCAATAGAAAAAGAAAAAAAAAACCCAAAAAAACCTCCAAAAAAAAACCCACCGTGCAACTAAACTAAAAAGCAAAGCAAAGCAATGGGCTAACTAGGAAACAAGTAGAGTTAAAGATATGTCCTTTCTTGAACATGCTCTTGATCACAACACCTCTGGGCTCTACTAGAGTCCTTTTCCTTGGGAATGATCTTTGGATTTATTCCTCTTGGCCTGCTTTTTGAAATTCTGCGAGGATTCAGTTTGCTCCTAAGACCTTGTTGTCTTTCAGTGAGTGTGTGGGCAAGGTTAGAGAGGTAACCAGCCCTGCTGATGGAACACTGTGAGAAACTCCTTAACTGTTGATGCATTGAAAACTACATCCCATGCACCACCAACCTCCAGGCCATGTTGCTCAGGGATTGTGCTAATATTACTTTGTGACTGTCTGTGCCATGGTAACTATGTGCGCTGTGTGTGACTGTCTGCACTTGACCCCAGAGGAACATTGCTTTGTTTAGCTGTATACATTTTTATGGTTGAATGGCAATTAAACTGAAACAAACTATCCCACCATAAATTTCAAAGAGCTAAAGTAATAGCATCCAATGACAGCATGCTTAAAGGGTAGCTTCCCTATAGAAAATCAAGATCAGGTCCTAAAGTTCCAGTGGATGTAACAATCCAGTGCATACTGAGACCCAGCAATATGAGTTTGCCCTACAATAAACCCATGAGAAAAAGATACTGCAAATCATATTTTGCAAACAATGCACAAAAGGTCTTGGTTTACTTGGAATGTTTATAGCAAAGTATGAAATTAGAGGGTGACATGGAAAACACTGGCTGTAAAAATACGACTCCTTTTCATGACATTTGTTATCATTATTTTTTAATTACTTAGTTCTTCCAAAATAAGCCTTTGGTGAGAAGGAGATTGAGGAAAAGCACTTCCACTTTGCATTTTCATAAAATCATTGCAACAAGCACAGGAACTCAGTAAGCAGAGCAACATCTGAACCTTCTTGAGCTGCATCATCCTGTACAAAATGCTTTCCGGGAACACACCTCTTTCCTAACCTGAGGAGAAGGTGTTGTGAGTCAGTGTGGTGTGATCAGGCTGGTGGGATGTTGAGTCTGTCCACACCACTGTTAGGTTGTGTCGAATCCTTGCGTGGGGATGTAGGTCAGTAGGCCCCCATTCGTTGCCTGTGGGCTAAGTCTGGGCCAGGAGCTCTTTTAAGTTCAGGTCTGTCTGAGCGGAGGCCTTTGAGTGGGAACCTCTCTTCAAATGTCTGGTCAGAGACTGAGATGCATAGGACATTCTGAGGAAAAGTCCATACAGTCTTCCATTTTCCAGCATTGGCACCTTCTTGTTTCTCCATTATAAAATGCTGCCGTTTTTTTCTTCAACCATTGATGATCATCAAATGCCTTAAATGTCCTTTTCTTATTCAATATTTTTTAAAATACCATTACTATAAAGAATTTTAGAAGAAAACGACAGTACATTAAAGTTCAGACAAAGTTCAATTCAATTTAACAATTCCCTACTGGAATGAGTGACAAAATGGTTGTGAGTGTCAGAGGAACTTTGTTGTACATTGGCTGCTCATTGTCAACAAAGATAGTAATGGAGTCTCAACAGATGAGACAGCAGTTAGGAGATGGATTCAGCTTTGTTCCTTCCCTTATATCCTTTTCTCTGTCACTAGCTTCATTCACTCTGCTCTATCAGTTGCTGAAGAATCAAAGCGCTTGTTCAAACAAGCTCTTGAAAACCCCTGAAGAGCCCATTCTGATCAAGATAAATCAAGTACAGCTGCAGTACTGTAAGGACACAGCTGGAGTGGGTCTGTTTGTAAGACCACCCACCAACCAAGGTCTTCCTCCAAATTGCATACTTTGCAATCTTGGAAATGCCTCGCTGTTCCGTCATCTTTGCTGAATCAAAACTGTTGATCTTCTTGTGTACCGGGACTTTTCCCATCTCCGGAAGGACAGCACTGGATCAAAAAGATAGCCAGCAACCATCTATTCACGGGTAGTAATGGATAGGCAAAAAATACTGGCCAAGCCTCACTGATGCCCATGGCCCACAGAAGAACAAAGCATTAAAGTTTAGTCACCTAAAATGGTGATGGAAAACTGTAAAAAAAAACAACAAACATAACTTAGAAGGAAACCACTGAATCTGTGACAGTCAGCATGGAGGTACTGTATCAAGAAGTCCATATATATGAAAGTATCAAGAAATTTATCAGGAAGGCCATACGTACGTACTTGATGTCTCAGGGCCTTTAGTTGCTGGAGTTTAGAAGAATGAGAGGGGATCTCATTGAAATGTATAGACTATTGAAAGTTCTAGATAGAGTGGACTTAGAGAGGATGTTTCCATTAATGGGAGAGTTCAAGACCGAGAGGCAGAGCCTCAGAATAAAAGGATGTCCCTTTAGAACAAAGATGAGGAGGAATTTCTTTAGCCAGAGGGTGGTATATCTTTGGAATTCATTGACATAATGATTGTGGAGGACAAGTCACTGGGAATATTCAAAGCAGAAGTTGATAGGTTCTTCATTAGTAAGGGTGTCAAAGGTTATATGAGAGGGCAGGACAATAGGGTTGAAAGGGAAAATAAATCAGCCATGATTGAATGGCAGAGCATACTCGAATGACCTAATTCTGGACCTATCTCTTTTGGTTTAATTATTTTATGTATGTTAAACTTCCGTCAGCCGGTGGTGTAGTGGCATCCACACCAGACTTCGAGGCGATTGGTCCTGGTTTCGAATCCGGCTGGCTCCTTGGACTCTTTCCATCAGTGCTGGGTTGAGTGTAGAGCCAGCAACTCAGCCTCATGAAAAACAGACAAGTGCTAAGGAAATGGCAAAGGTTGCCGCTCGATGCACCACAAGGTGCGGAGAGGAACAGCAATATGTTAATCTTAACATTATGGAGATAATAAGGATTTGTAGATTTTCACAGGGTGTTTCTAAGATCCTGCTTAGCCTATTGATCGTGAAAATAAAATGGCATGGCAAACTGGAGTCAAAGTGCAAATAAAATAACCCCACCAATAGGCCCTTCAGCCCAAATGGTCCATGTTGACCATGCAATCCTCCCTTCTGGTCCCAGCTGCCTGTGTTCAGACCAAGATCCTCCATACCCCTCCCCACCAGGTCCCTATCCAAATGTCTCTAAAATATTGCAATTGTACCTGCCCTGACCAGCTCGATCCAGGTACTCACTACCTTCTGTGTAACAAAGTTACTTCCCAGGTCCCTTTTAAATTCCTCCCCTCTTATCTTGCATACATGCCCTCCAGTTTTGGACTCTCCAGCGCTGGGGAAAAGACTATAACTGTCCACCTCACCCATACCCCTCATGATTTTACGAACTTGTTGGGAGGATTCAAAATGATTTCAGTGGGTGAAAGTTTTTTTAAGGAAGTATACTGAATATTTGCAATAGATGGCAATAGATGACAAAATGGTGGGTTGTACTGTAATCAGGAGCAGAGGAACCCGTGCATTTTTCTGGGACACTCACTGCAAGGAGGGTAGACAGCGCTAACTAGAATGAGTACAAAGGAAATTTATGGGGGTGTTGAGAAGGTAGAGAAATTTCAGTGGCGAGAAGAAGTTGTCTGGGCTGAGATTGATTTCTCTGAATGAAAGAAGACTGAAGGCAGATTTAGTTTAGATGTATAAAATTATGACTTGCCTAGATACGATGACCAGTAAAGATTTATTTCTCTTAACAGATATGTTAATAACTCGGAGAAATATAGATTTAATTTAGCTGGTAGAGGGACTGGAGGGGAATTGAAGGAAAAAATTTACCATGAGGGTCGTGTGAATCTGCCACTATTGGTAACTAAATTGTGTCTGGCAAGTGTTTGGAGAGGAATTATTTTGTCCTCTCACCGAGAGTCGCACATCTTCGCTCAGCGTGTAAAAACTGGATACAATGGAAGTCACATTGATGAGGACCCCACTTTCTGACAGGGCTTGCACTCCACCCTCCCCTACACCCCTCAGGATTTTACCCATACACAGCTCAAGTCTTCAACAGAGTATTGGGTCTCTTACGTGATTATACATACTGTGCTGTAGACCTTTACCCATGGTTCAGGTGTAAGGGGTGACTCACTTTTCTTTTGTTTGGTGGGTGTCGTTTTTAAATCTTAGCAGCATTATCAGCACCGGAAAATGAAAGGTATCATATCTAACTCAATTTAGCTCCAAAATTTTCATTACACAACTAACTATTGGCAAGTAAATACATAGGAGTAACACACATAGAATACTGGAGGAACTCGGCAGGTCAGGCAGCATCTCTGGAGAGGAATAAATAGTTGACGCTTTGGGCCAGGCCGTTCATCAGGACCCTTGAGCACAGGAGTTCAAAGGGTAAAATAATAACTGCTATAAACCTTTCACCAATACAGACAGTCAGGACCACAGTTACCTGCATTCAGTCAGGAGATGTGGACTGCAATGGCAGAGGCAACACTTACTGCAAAGTGTATCCCCAAAGGTCGCTCAACCGAGACACTTGCTGGATCCTTTTAGGTCTAAGTGTCAACCACATATTTGTGGGTTAAGAGTCACACGAAGGTCAGGTAAGAACCACAAATTTCCTTGTTTGAAGAAGATCAATGAACCAGGTGGGTTTTGTGCTAAGCAGATTTTTTATGTGGTCCCCGTGAATACAATCCTCATCAATCGTAACTAACTTCGTTACTTAATTAGCTACGGAGGCACCAATGCACAGGATGACAGAAAGTAGCAGAGGTTTGCAAACTCAGCCAACTCCATTATGGACACTCTCCTCCCCACCACTGAGAACATCTTCAGACAATGTCTCAGGAAGGTAGTGTTCATCGTAAAGGACCCCAACCATCAAGGACAAGCCTTCTTCTCATCACTACCATCAATGTGCAAGTACAGGAGCCTGAAGATGCTTTAGGAATAGCTACTTCTCCTCCATCATCAGGGCTGATGAACTCGTGAAAAAACTACCTCTCTTTTTTTGCTCTCTTTTTACACAATTTATTTGTTTTTAATAATCCTTATTGTAATTTATGGTAATTTTTATTTATTACAATACATATTAGTACTTTACATATGTCAGAGATAATAAATCTGATTTACAGTCTGAATTTAAATACTTTCTGCTACCACGGTAAGGTTTGAATTCATATCTCCTGATTGCCAGCCCAGTCACAGGAACCACCATACCACATTGCCAAGGGTCTCAATGTGGGTGTTAGATCTTCTGCAAGAATGCCCATGTTGCAACGATTTCATTGTTCACCTCAATTACCTGGAAACGAGCCACTTAACCTTTGTAAACAAGTCTAGCATTGTGATTGCAGATGGTTGCAATTAGCAAACAGAGTCACAAACAATATACCAAAAAAAACCACGCATCACGGGGGTCTATTTAGAATTTCTAGCCAAGAAAGTTTGAAAAACAGAGCAGGAAAATCGGTTTGACTTTTGGTTCTCAGGCCAATACCTACCCTGGTGGATCATGCTCCTGGGGGTAGGGGCCAGATGAAGGTGTTGGCTGGCTGGAGGGAGAGGGAAAATAACTCATGGTCAATTACTGTTTCTGGGAATCAAAACTGATTAGGATAACTTAATTGAGAAAGACTTAATTATGTTAAAATGTCAAAAAAAATCAAAGTACTGTCAAACAGATGAGAAGAGTTGTAGAGGCAAAGCTCCCAGTGCCTGGGGATATTCAGCTAAGCAGAAAGGAATAAGATTCAATTGGTTTCAGAGATTTTTGAGATGCTGGGTTAGAAATTTATCTGAATTGTTTATCTGCCATCAATATAAGACCTTAAGACCATAAGACATAGGAGCAGAATTGGACCATCTAGCCCATTGAGTCTGCTCCGCTATTCAATCATGGCTGATCCTTTTTTTTTCTATCTCATCCTCAACCCCAGTTCCTGGCCTTCTCCACGTAACCTTTGATGCCATGTCTAATCAAGAACCTATCAATCTCTACCTTAAATACAACCAACGACCTGGCCTCCACAGCTGCATGTGGCAACAAATTTCACAAATACACCACCCTTTGATTAAAGAAATTTCTCTGCATCTCTGTTTTGAAAGGGCGCCCCACTATCCTGAGGCTGTGCCCTCTTGTCCTAGACTCTCCCACCATGGGAAACATCCTTTCCACATCTACTCTGTCTAAGCCTTTGAACATTCGAAAGGTTTCAATGACATTCCCTCTCATCCTTCTGAATTCCAGTGAGTACAGACCCAGAGCCATCAAATGTTCCTTGTATGATAACACTTTAATTCCTGGAATCATCCTTGTGAACCTCCTCTGGACTCTCTCCAATGCCAGCACAACTTTTTTAAGATGAGCGGCCCAAAACTGTTCACAATACTCAAAGTGAAGCCTCACCAGTGCCTTATAAAGCCTCAGCATCACATCCTTCCTCTTGTATTCTAGACCTCTTGAAATGAATGCTAACATGGCATTTGCCTTCCTCACCACTGACTCAACTTGTGAGTTAACCTTCGGGGTGTTCTGCACTAGGACCCCCAAGTCCCTCTGCATCTCAGATTCCTGGATTTTCTCCCCATTTAGAAAATAGTCCACACATTTATTTCTACTACCAAAGTACATGACCATGCATTTTCCAACATTGTATTTCATTTGCCACCTTCTTGTCCAATCTCCTAATCTGTCTAAGTCCTTCTACTTCCTACCTGTGTCCTCAACACTACCTGCCTCTCCACCAATCTTCATATCATTTGTAAACTTGGCAACAAAGCCATCTATTCCATCATCTAAATCATTTATATACAGCATAAAAAGAAGTGGTCCCAACACCAACCCCTGTGGAACACCACTAGTTAATTGCAGCCAACCAGAAAAGGATCCTTTTATTCCCACTCACTTCCTCCTACCAATCAGCCAATGCTCTAACCATGTTAGGAACTTTCCTGTAATACCATGGGCTCTTAACTTGGTAAGCAGCCTCATGTGCGGCACCTCGTCAAAGACCTTCTGAGTGTCCCGATATACAACATCGACTGCATCCCCTTTATCTAGCCTACTTGTAACCCCCTCAAAGAATTCTAACAGGTTCGTCATGTAGGATTTTCCCTGAAGGAAACCATGCTGACTTTGTACTATCTTGTCCTGTGTCACCAAGTACTCCATCACCTCATCCTTAACAATTGACTCTAACATCTTCCCAACCACTGAGGTCAGGCTACCTGGTCTATAATTTCCTTTCTGCTGCCTTTCTCCTTTCTTAAAGAGTGGAGTGACATTTGCAATTTTCCAGTCCTCTGGCACCATGACAGAGTCCAATGATCATTGGAAGATCATTTCTAATGCCGCTATAATCTCTAACACTACCTCTTTCAGAACCCTAGGACGCAGTTCATCTGGTCTGGGTGACTTTTAGGTCTTTCAGCTTTTTGAGCACCTTCTCTTTTGTAACAGTAACTGCACCCACTTCTCTTCCTTCACTCACTACAACATCAGGCATAATGCTGGTGTCTTCCACAGTGAAGACTGTTGCAAAATACTCATTTAGATCATCAGCCATCTCCTTGTTCCCCATTATTATTTCTCCTGCCTCATTTTCTAACGGTTCTATATCCACTCTCTTTTATTTTTAACATATTTGAAAAAACTTTTACAATCCACTTCGATATTATTTGCTAGCTTGCTTTCATATTCCATCTTTCCCTTTCTAATGATTTTTTTAGTTGCTCTTTGTAGGTTTTTAAAAACGTCCCAATCCTCTGTCTTCCCACTAATTTTTGCTTTGTTGTATGCCCTTTCTTTTGCTTTTACAATTGCTTTGACTTCCCTTGTCAGCTACTGTTGTGCTATTTTACCATTTGAGTATTTCTTCATTTTAGGAATATATGTGTCCTGCACCTTCCTCATTTTTCCCAGAAACTCACACCATTGCTGCTCTGCTGACATCCCTGCCAGCAGCTCCTTCCAATTTACCTTGGTCAACTTCTCTCTCATACCACTGTAATTTCCCTTACTCCGCTGAAACACTGCTACATCAGACTTTACTTTCTCCCTATCAAATTTCAAGTTGAACACAATCATATTATGATCACTGGTTCCTAAGGGTTCTTTTACCTTAAGCTCCCTAAATGCCTCCGGTTCATTCCATAACACCCAGTTTGGTATGGCTGATTCCCAGTAGGCTCAACGACAAACTGCACTAAGAAGCTATCTCTTAGGCATTCAATAAACTCACTCTCCTGAGATCCATTACCAATCTGATTTTCCCAATCAACCTGTATGTTAAAATCTCCCATGACTACTATAGAAACACAGAAACATAGAAAACCTACAGCACAACACAGGCCCTTTAGCCCACAAAGCTGTGCTAACATGTCCTTACCTTAGAAATTACCTAGGGTTACACATAGCCCTCTATTTTTCTGAGCTCCATGTACCTGTCCAGGAGTCTCTTAAAAGACCCTATCGTATCCACCTCCACCACCGTCGCCGGCAGCCCATTCCATGCACTCACCGTTCTCTGTGTGAAAAACTTACCTCTGACACCTGCTTCCAAGCATCTTAAAACTGTGCCCTCTCGTGTTAGCCATTTCAGCCCGGGGAAAAAGCCTCTGACTATCCACACGATCAATGCCTCTCATCATCATTACATTGCCCTTTTGACTCGCCTTTTCTATTTCCTGTTGTAACCTGATGGGAGGCCTGTATATAACTTCCGTCAATGACCTTTTACCCTTGCAGGTTCTTAACTCAACCCACAAGGATTCAACATCTTCTGATCCTATGTCACATCTTTCTACTGATTTGATGCCATTCTTTACCAGTAGAGCCACACTACCCCCTCTGTCTACCTTCCTATCTCTCCAATATAACTTGTAACCTTGGACCTTCAGCTCCCAACTACAACCATCCTTCAGCCACAATTCAGTGATGGCCACAACATCATACCTGGCAATCTGTAATATTGCAATAAGACCATTCACCTTATTTCTTATACTACACGCATTGAGATACAACACCTTGAGTACCGTATTTGCTATCCTTTCTGATTCTGCATCCCTAATAATTTGATACTCAGCCTGTTGGCTGCAACTAAGTCCCATCACCTGCCAGCCCTTCCTGACAATCTGACTGCACGCTATCTTTACTTTTTTACCATCCGTCCTATCCTGAGTCCCTTCACTCCGGTTCCCACTCCACTGCCAAGTTAATTTAAACCCTCCCCAACAGCTCTAACAAACCTGCCTGCAAGGATATTGGTCCTCCTTGGGTTCAATGATCCAAGAACCTGAAGCCCTGTCCCTGCACCAGCTTCTCAGACATGCATTTATCTGCCAAATCATCCTGTTTCTACCCTTACTGGTGCGTGAGTCCAGAAATTACTACCCAGGAGGTTCTGCTTCTCAGCTTTCTACCTAGCTCTCTAAATTCTCTTTTCAGGACCTCATTGTTTTTCCTTCTTATGTCATTGATACCAATATGTACCAAGTCATCTGGCTGCTCCTCCTTCCTCTCCAAAATGTTGTGGACATGATCTGAGACATCCCTGACCCTGGCATCTGGGAGACAACATACCATCCGGGTGTCCTGTTCACGTCCACAGAGTCTCCTGTCTGTCTCCCTCACTGTCGAGTCCCCTATCACTACCACTCCCTTCTTCTCTCTCTTACCCTTCTGCACCACGGACCAATACTCAGTGCCTGTAACCCGGTTGCTGTGGCAATCTCCCAGGAGGTCATCCCCCACAACAGTATCCAAAGCGGTATACTTGTTTTTGAGGGGAATGGACACAAGGGTACTGCGCTCCAACTGCCCGTTTACATTTCTCCTGACAGTCAGCCAGCTACTCGCCTCTTGCAACTTTGGGGTAACTACTTCCCTGTAACTTTGATCAATTATATCCTGGGTCTCGCGCACAAGCCGAAGGTCATCCAGTTGCTGCTCCAGATCCCTAACACGGTCTTCAAGGAGCTGCAGCCGGATGCACTTCACGCAGATGTAGTTCCCCAGGAGACTCTGGGTCTCCCAGTTCTCCAAAATTTGGCACAAAGAGCACACCACAGCCATTTAAATGGTACTGTAAAAGAGGAAAAAAAACAAAAAGGAAACCTTAACAGATGCTTTACACAGAACCAATGCCTCTTCCTAGCCAAAGACTCTTTTTAAATAACCGCTGCCGACCTGCGAGAAATACCTCTTGGTAGAGCTCTATTGCCGCCACTGATAGGCCATGTACAATGGACAAATGCCCGCAAAAGCTCTCCTTTTTAAATAAACCTTTAGAGCAGTGCAGGAACGCATGTGAGTGGTACGTGAGACATCACAGATGCTGGGGAGGATCACCTTGCAGAGGTGCAGCCTTTGTGTACAGTTGCAAGAAAAAGTCTGTGAACTCTTTGCAATTACCTGGTTTTCTGCACTAATTACTCATAAAATGTGGTCTGATCTTCATCGAAGTCACAATAATAGACAACACAGTCTGCCTAAACTAATAACACACAAGCAATTGTACTTTTCATGAATTTATTGAATGCATTGTTTAATCATTCACAGTCCAGGATGGAAAAAGTATGTGTATTTAATAACCGGCAGAACCTCCTTTAGCAGCAATAACCTCCTCCAAATGTTTCCTGTAGCGGCTGATCAGACTTACACAACAGTGAGGAAGAATTTAGGCCGTTCCTCCATACAAAACTGGGAGACCTTGCATGAACCGTCCACTTCAGGTCATGCCACAGCACCTCAATTGGGTTAAAGTCTGGACTCTGACTTGGCCATTCCAAAACATGAATTTTCTTCTTTTTAAACCATTCTGTTGTTGATTTATGTTTCGAATCATTGTCTTGTTGCATCATCCAACTTCTATTAAGCTTCAGGTGGCGGACCGCTACCCTGACATACACCTGTAAAATGTCTGACGCAATTTTGAATTCATTGTCCCCTCAAAACAATTACAAGCTGTCCAGGCCCTGAGGCAGCAAAGCAGCCCCAAACCATGATGCTTCTTTCACCACGCTTCACAGTTGGGATGAGGATTTGTTGTTGGTGTGCAGTGCTCTTTTTGGCAGTGTGTATTTAGGCTAAAAAGTTCAATTTTTGTCTCATCTGTCCACTGAACATTGTCCCAGAAGTGTTGTGGAACATCTAGGTAGTCCTCTGCAAACTTTTTTAGAGAGAAGTGGTTTCCTCCATGGTGTCCTTCCATGAAGAACACTCTTATTCAGTGTTTTTCTTATAGTGGACACATGAAAAGAGAATTTAGCAAGTTCTAACAATTTCTATAGGTCTTTTGCGGTTACCCTTGGATTCTTTTTCATCTCTTTCAGCACTGCATGTTGTGCTTTTGGTGTGGTCTTTTCAGGATACTCACTCCTAGTAGCAGCAGTACTGAAATCCCTCCATTTGGAAACAATTTCTTTTACTGTGGGCTGATGAACAGTCAGGTCTTTAGAAATGCTTTTATAGCCTTTTCCAGCTTCATACATCTCTACAATTCTTCTCCTAACGTCCTGTGAAAGTTGTTTTGATCGAGGCACGGTGCCCATAAACAGATCTTTCTTGAGAAGAGCAAACTTTGCTGGTAACCTGAGTTCGTGGGTCTTTTTTATAGAGCAGGAGATCTACAACCCACACCTCCAATCTCATCTCATTGATAGGAACACCTGACTCCAAATAGCTTTTGTAGAAGGCATTACCCCAGAAGTTCACATACTTTTTTGAATCTAGACTGTGAAGAAGTGCAATTGTTTGTGTGTTATTAGTTTAGGCAGATTGTGTTTGTCTATTATTGTGACCTAGATGAAAATCAAACCACATTTTGTGAGTAAAAAATGTAGAAAACCACATAATTGCAAAGGGTTCACATTAGAGGTTCTCTCTCTGTGAAGCCCAGCTTGAGAAATTTTCTGGTTCCATCTCTTTGGTCAGATGTTTTTACTTAATTCTTATCCAACAAGCATGGAGCCACACCTCATTCTGCAGGACATTTTGGGCCATATTTCCCATCGGGAATCTGCTGAAACCACTAGGGTTGTGGTGACGAGGATGCTGAGTTGGGTCTGACTGCTTGAGGTTTCGATTGCAACGAGTTATGCAACCCCTCACTGGAGAAATATATCTGATCATTAAATAGCATTCAATAGAACAATAGCAGAATAGTAAATCATTATTTCAGTTCACTTTTATCAGAGAGATAGAACAAGTAGCAGTGGCATTGAATCATAAAATAAGTGTACAGTGCATCCAATTACTTGGGTCACATCAGGGCCAGTACATTTTGGCCCAATTAAACTGCTGCCCCAATTAGCCTTTTTGTCTATTTCATGGAAATAGTTAGAAAGGTATAAAAAAAGACAAATTACCATTTAACTGAGTAAAAAATATGTATTTAAATGAAATAGAGAATAAATTAGAATACTACCAAAATTATTACAGTACTAAAAACCTGTCTATTAGTTTCTAACAGTTATCAACCATCCAGGAAGTGGTACCACAGCAAAAAAGCCAGGGCCAACAGGCTTTGGGACAGCTTCTTCCACCAGGGCATCAGACTGCTCAATTCATGATGACACAGCTGAATTTCTATGTTATATTG
Organism: Mobula hypostoma; assembly: GCF_963921235.1. Classification (NCBI taxonomy): domain Eukaryota; kingdom Metazoa; phylum Chordata; class Chondrichthyes; order Myliobatiformes; family Myliobatidae; genus Mobula; species Mobula hypostoma. The sequence goes on from NC_086100.1 coordinate 171,784,668, forward strand.
ACTGTTCTGTTGTACATACTGTTTATTATAAATTACTATAATTTGCACATTGCACATTTAGATTATGAAGACACGCAGTCCTCTTTTATTGTCATTTAGTAATGCATGCATTAAGAAATGATACAATATTTCCTCCGGTGTGATATCACAAAACACAGGACAGACCAAGACTCAAAAAAACTAACAAAACCGCATAATTATAACATATAGTTACAACAGTGCAACAATACCATAACTTGATGAAGTCCATGAGCACAGTAAAAGTTCAAAGTCTCTCAAATGTCCCACATCTCACGCAGACGGGAGAAGGAAGAAAAACTCTCCCTGCCATACCCGACCACGGTCTAACTCTGAGTCATCCAAAAAATTCGAGCTCTGATCAGCTCTCCAACACCGAGTACTGAGTGCTATCTCTATCCGAACGATTCGACCTCCATCTCAGTCGCCAACGGCAGGCAAAGGCAGGGATTTTGAGGCCTTCCCTCCAAAAGATTCCCGACCGTGCAGTAACGACAGCAGCGAACAAGCGTTTCAGAAATTTTTCCAGATGTTCCTCTGTGCTTTCACGTCCATCTCCATCAAATCAGAATTATCCACGGCTCCTATTTAACAGAAGCAATATCATTTTTCACTGGAGGGCTGCGCACGCGTGTCGTGCTACTTCTCTCTCCTCCCGCTGACAAAGGACAGAGATGTAAAGATTTTTTCTCCTCATGTATATGAAGGATGTAAATAATAAAGTCAATTCAATTCAATTCAATTCAATTTCAATTTGACGGATGAATTCATCCAGTGTATGCTGACGTGTTCTTTTGATTGACTATACTGTAAATGAACAAAATTAGTGCAGACACCTAGAAAGGTAGTGGACAGCTTCAAACAGTGCTTTTGTCAATTGCATCCTCCAAATCTTCTTTTTATTTGTAACATTCAGGATGATTGTTAATACTTTCAAATTCTTTGCAGTTCCCAACTTGTTGAAATCGTGAAATCTGTTCATTTTCACTCCCAGTCACTTCTGGCATCTCCTAGTCTGAATGCTTGAACTACAGTTCTGAATTGTCTAACTGCTGATTACTCACGAAGTATCAGTGAGAAAATCACTGCTTTTTGAACACAAACACACAAGTGACACTACTTAAAAACTGTTCAATCTAAGTGTTGTGTCTAACAGCCACATGATATGCACATGACTGACATTAGTTAGAAAATGTTCGGCAACAGTCGTCGACCCCAGTTAAGCAGCACAGTGTCTCAAACAAACAAATGGAATCCAGCTGCATTCTCGATTAGCTTTTGTTCTTTAAGAGTTGCCCCAAATAAGCAGCTGCCCCGCTTAACTGATGTCCCAATTAACCAGAATCCACTGTACAGTATTTAAATAAGAGTTGGAATATACTATATAAGCTAATCAAACTCAGGGAGGATTTTAACCCCAATCCAAAGAGATTGCACCTACACATTTTCTAATCAAGAAATGTCATTACTGTGAAGGGCATGGAGGTAAATGGTACACTGGTAAACTGGACTATTATTGTCACATTTACCAAGGTACAGTGAAAAACTTGTCTTTCATACTGTTCATATAGATCAATTCTTTGCAATAGAGCATTGAGATAGTACAAGGTAAACCAATTACAGAGTGCAGAATGAAGTGTTATAGTTGTAGAGGAAGTATATTACAGGTAGATAATAAAGTGTATGGTCATAACAAGGTAGATTATGTGTCCAATTTATCGTACTGTGGAACCAATCAATAGTCTTATAATAGCGGGATAGAAGTCGTCCTTGAGCCTGGTAGAATATGCTTTCAGGGTTTTGTATTTTCTGCCTGATGGGAGGGAGAAAAGAGACAATGTCCAGGGTGGGTTGGTCTTTGATCATGATGACTGCTTTACCAAGGCAGCTAGAAGAGTTGACAGAGTCCATGGAGGGGACGTTGGTTTCCGTGCACCTACTAATCTCTGCAGTTTCTCGTGGTCAGGGGCAGAACAGTTGCCATACCAAGCTGTGATGCATCAATAAATATTGGTGAGGGTCAAAGGGGACATGTCAAATTTCTTTTGTTTCCTGCACTCTCACACAAGAGTTTTGCAAAATCTTGGTACCCAGGAAAGAGTAGATATCTTACATAATATTGATGTTTACAAAGCTTGGGGTGAGGGTGGAGTAGAACGGATGTATAGAGCACGTCCAAGGAATTACAAATCAGCTAGCTATGCATTGGTGATACGTGAAATAATGGGAATGCTATTAAATTGGGGGATCCTAATACGGACCCTTGGTTAATGGTAGGGATCCATGACATAAAAAAGGCTGGGAACCCCTACATTAAACGAAAGAATAATGAATAGTCATTGTTTTTTTGCCACAGTTCTTTCATAATGTTACTTTAATTTCAATTTCAGTCACAAATTTTGCTTAGTAATGCCTCCATGTAGTGCTACACTCTAGCATGTAAATGCAAATTGCTGTGGCTAAGTTAATCAAATGTTTCTAAGTTTGTAACAATTGCAGCTTTCTCAAACCACAATGTTTTTCAGTACTTTTTGTTCCAGATACTTGGCTAAGTTTAAGGTTCATAGACAGGAATTAACTGCACAAATACCACCAGCAATGTTGAGACTGAGGCTTAGATTTTACCATCAGTGGGAACATACTTTCACACACTAACCTCTGTGCTGCTACCATTTTCTGTTGCACAATAATAAAAAGGAACAGTTCAGATAGTTCTCTATAAAAGGTCTCCTGAAGCTGATGGGTCATTGGCAGTACAGTGGTGCAGCAGGTAGTGCTGCTTCTTCATGGCTTTTGCAACCCGGGTTTAATCCTGACTTTCGGTGCTAACTATGGGCCATCTGCAATTCTTCCTATGGACTTGCTGGTTTCCCCCCAGCACTCTAGTTCCATCCCACATCCCAAAGCTGTGCTTGGACGACGGGGTAACTGGCCACAGTAAATTTCCCAGAGTGCAAGGGAGATCAGAGGAGTTGAAGCATGGGGGAATGGGATTGAAGGGATTGCTCTGAGAACGGACATCGACTCTATGGGACAAATGACTTTCAAAGTTGTGAGAAATATGAGATTTGAAACATTATCTCTGTTCCTCTCTCTACAGACACTGACTGATCTCTGAGTGTTTCCAGCAATTTCTGTTTGATTCCTTAATCGAAAGACCAGAGGTATTGATTAATCTGCCTCCTCTGATATGTTCTAATGTTACAGGAGGCAGAGATGGTGAATGCCTCCAATTTACTCCAGCAGCACCAGCATTGGAAATGAAGTAATTGCAAAGTTTGAAAAACTGTTGCATTGTGTCATAAAGTCAATGCACAGGAGAATGACACTTGTCCCAATGTTCCTGAGCTGTCTCTTTGTAAAGGCCATTTACTAGGTTTAGCTCACTTCTCTTTCCTGAAACACTTCTCCTCTTTGGATTCTTACATAATTCTCTTTTAAAGGTCACTGTTTAACTTCTACCTCTTTTTATAGACAGTTCATTCCAAATGATAACTAATGACATAAAAAAACAATTTCTTTTCATCTCACCCGGTAATACTTTTGACAATGACCTTCAATTTGTGTCCTATAATTGCTATTGCTTCTGTTAGTGAGAACTATTTCTCCCTATTTATCCAATCAATCTACGTTTTGTTTTGGACACATCTGTTAAATCTTCCATCAGCCTTCTCTGCTTCAAAGAGAATACCCCATGCTTCTCATGTTTCTGTACATGAGTGAAGTTTCCGATATCATTCTTACTTGCTCTCAAAAATTTGGCATTATCCCTAAAGCATGATGTCCAGAATATGTGAATTAGGTGCAAACTTCTTTCAGCATTGGCAGATCTCATGTCCTAAAAATGGGCCTATTTAGGAAAATAACTTGTACCTGGCTGTTTCCCTTGGCTTCTCCTCAACCTGTTTTACATTCCTCCGAACAGAAAATCTGTCATAAACCAGTTCTACTGTAAAGAGTCTTTGAAGATCATTTGAAGAGAATAATGGTTTTGCCTTGCTAACTGTGCCATAACTTCATACAATTTCATTAATACAGTAGGTGAAAAGTTACTGAAGTATGATGTTGGGCCCTGATTATATATGGCGGATTTGAATGCAACTGTTTCCTGTACCCCCCTGGTTTTTTAGTGTATCCTTGACCTGTTCACCCAGTGGAAACATGTATAAGTGTAAGAAGCTTGTAATACAAGGATCAAGGGTCAAGGGTCAAGGGTCAACTTTATTCCCCCCCCCCGCCCCCCACACAAATTACATGTATTCAGAATTTGCTGTGGTGTGTTGGCATGGAAAAAAAACAATAAGATTCAACAATTATAAAGAATAAAGAATTATATAAAATTCCATGCAGTATTTCATGTTATCAGTATTATTTATGTTTGTTTATTATTATTTTTATTATTATTATTATCAGTCAGTTTGTCTTCCTTTGCACGTTGGTTGCTTGTGTGCGGGGCATTACCAGAAGCTTATTTGTGCAGGGCTGACTCAAGTACGCACTGAGAGGAAAATGAACTTTCTTTCCCTCAGTTATTTTCAGCTTCCCTGATGTATTTAGATGGATTTGCTGACTGTTGTCAAAAAGTTGTGCTTAGCTAAGTATTGTGTTTACTTTCCTTTCTTTTATTATTATTAATCTAATAGTTATGCTTTTAAGTAATTGTACATGGAATTTTAACCATTATTCTTTTGCTTTTAATTAATTTAAAGATGATTACATTATGATATAAATTAATAAATACAGTTTGAAGTAGTGAAATGCAAACACAAGGAATTCTGCAGATGCTGCAAATTCAAGCAACACACATCAAAGTTGCTGGTGAACGCAGCAGGCCAGGCAGCATCTCTAGGAAGAGGTACAGTCGACAGGCAGCATCTATAGGAAGAGGTATGCTGCCTGGCCTGCTCCGTTCACCAGCAACTTTGATGTTTGTTGCTTGAAGTAGTGAAAGTTGCTTTGATGGTAACCCACTGTAAAAAAGTCATCTGACTTATGCTCTGAATTGTAGTTACAGGCAGCACCAGCTTTAGTTGCAATTTTACTCAAAATGCTGGGCAAATTCAGCAGGTCAGGTAGCAACTATGGGAGGAATAAATAGTCGACATTTCGGGTCATTTTGAATTCTTCCAGCTTGTGTGTGTTACTCTGTAGTTCCAGCATTTGCAGAATCTCTTGTGTATATTATTAGTTGCAATGTTGCCTCCTCTGCCCATCCCTCAGATGTCACATCATCAAAGTGTGGTGATGAGATTATTATGGGGGCAAAGTATGGACGTATCATCATGAACTCTCTTCTTCCCTCCACAGGTGATGCCTGACCTGCTGAGTATTCCTCGTATTTTCAGTCTGAGGCTACGTCCACACTACGCCGGATAATTTTGAAAACGAAGCTTTTTCTCTTCGTTTTGACCCTCTGTCCACACTAAAACGGTGTTTTCATCCCCCGAAAACGGAGATTTTCAGAAACAGTCTCCAGAGTGAATAAATCTGAAAACGCTGAATATCCGTTGCCGTGTGGACATGGTAAATGGAGCTTTATAAAACCGCTGTCATGACGTGCGGCAGCGCGGCATTTCATTGTTTTCTTCTTCTTATTATTATTACTTTATTGTCGCCAAACAATTCACACTAGAGCATACAATCATCACAGCGATATTTGATTCTGCGCTTCGCAGAACCTAACAATTTCAGAACAGACGGCAACGAGACTGAAGCCAGAAGAGTTAGAAATGTACTCACCAAATACTTCGACCCATAGCTTACTGAATAAATAAGTATATTCACTTCGCCCTGTTTTCTATCCTTGCTTGTATGAAGGTAAGGACAGAAAACACCCTCCGCCACCTCCAGTTTAAATTCCATGCAGAATATTTTGGAGGATCAAGAACCAAGAACCAAGAACCAAGATGGTTTACCTATTTATGCAAGTACTTCTCTGACAATAGATGTGTAACAGCCTAATGTGACATTGTATGGAAATACAAGATAACACTGATGCAGACATGTTTTATATATGCTTTGTTAATGCAACAGAGTTAGTCAGTTTTTCAATGTTCGTCGTCAGCCGGGTCACACTATCCGTGAACTCCCTGTTGGTTGCCTCCATACGCTCCAGTATTTGTTTTATTTTAGTTTTAAGTCCTCCTGTGCGAGAGCCAAGAGCAATTCCTTTTACATTTTTCTAGTCTGTAACTGGACAAACACAAACCGAGTATACCGTTTCATCTTCGCTTGTTTTCTGTGTGTCCTGCGCATGCCCAGTAGGAGGAGATTCACCCAAATATCCACCTAATGTGGATGGAGATATTTTGAAAAACGCTTAGTGTGGACGCTTGTCATTTTTACTCGAAACCCGCGTTTTCAAAATTATCCAGCGTAGTGTGGACGTAGCCAGAGTTCATACAGTATATTCAGTACCTCCAGTTTTCACTCTTGAATTATTTACGTAAGTTACTGTGCAGGTGAATAACCCGGCAGTTATTAAAGGAGCTGAAGAACATAAGGAAATGGGAGCAGGAATAGGCTACTTTGCCCCTCAAGGCTACCCTGCCATCGAATATAATCACCGATGATCTATGCTAGTCTCAGCTCCTCAACACAAGAGTTCTGCAGCCCTTAATCCTTCAAAGATTAATCTATCACCAGAATCACACACACAAAATGCTGGAGGAACTCAGCAGGCTAGGCAGCATCAATTGAAAAGAGTACAGTCGACTTTTCAGGCCGAAATCCTTCGGCAGGACTGGAGAAAAAAAGCTGAGGATAGATTTAAAAGGTGGCGGGGGGGGGTGGGTAGGAGAAAGAGAAACACCAGGTCATACGTGAAACCTGGAGGGGGAAGGGTGAAGTAAAGAGCCGGGAAGTTAATTGGTGGAAGGGACAGAAGGCCAAGGAAGGAAGAAAAGGGGGAGGAGCACTAGAGGGCGATGGACGGGCAAGTAGCTAAGGTGTGAGAGGGAAAATGGTGAACGAGAGGGTGTGGGGAGCATTACTGGAAGCCTGAGAAATCAACGTTCATGCTATCAGGTTGGAGGCTACCCAAATGGAATATAGTGATGTTCCTCCAACCTAAGTGTGGACTCATCACGACAGTGGAGGAGGCCATGGATGGACAGATCAGAATGGGAATGGGAAGTGGAATTAAAATGTCTGGCCACTAGGAGATCGCGGGTTTTCTGGTGGACGAAGCGTAGATGCTCGACAAAACGGTCTCCCAGTCTACGTCGGGTATCACCGATATACAAGAGGCCACACCAGGAGCACCGAACACAGAAAGTGACCCCAACAGACTCACAGGTGAAGCATCGCTTCATGTGGAAGAAGTGTTTGGGGCCCTGAATGGTAGTGAGGGAGGAGGTGAAGCACTTGTTCTGATTGCAAGGATGAGTGCCAGGAGGGTGGGGGGGTAGGATCCCCCGCTGGAGATGGCACCTATCATCTATCACCTTATGTTTCTCTCTCCCCTCCCCGCACCTTTCAAATCTACTCCTCAGCTCTTCTTCTCCAGTCCTCCAGCTTTCCTTCTTCAGCCCGAAACATCGACTGTACTCTTTTTCCATAGATGCTGCCTGGCCTGTAGAGTTCCTCCAGAATTTTTTGTGAGTTGCTCAGATTTCCAGCATCTGCAGATTTTCTCTTGTTTATCACCAGAATATTGCCTAATAATCTTGCCACCGTCACCCTTGGGTGCCGAGAATTCCAGAAATTTACTACCCTCTGAGAAAAGAAATTTCTATGTGCCTCAGTTTTAAATGACCAACCACTCGTGCATTATTGTCTATGAAAACATCTAGTGTATTATTACATAATTCCCCTTATTTGAGAATGTCTCCCACTGGTAAAAGCATTTCAATATCTACCCTATCAAGCCCACCGGCCCTCTTAGCATCTTATATACTTGAATAAGGACACCCCTTAGTTTTCTGAACCACAAAGGATATGAAGAATCTAACCCGTCTCGTCTGTCTTGATAGGACAAACCCTCTCATCCCACGAATTAGTTGGCTGAACGACCTTTGGACTGCTTCCAAGGCTACTATATTTTTTCTTTGGTAATGGGGCCAAAACTGTGCACTGTCTTCCAGGTGTGGCTTCATTGATACCCTGTACATCTGTAACAACCCCCCCCTTCTTAAATTCCAACCCCTTGTACACTGAAAGCCAACATGCATTTTGCATTCCTTTCTACTTTTTGGTCTGGCCGCTTATACTTTGAGATTCATGCACTAGAATATGCAGATCCCTTTATACTTCACTCGTTTGTAGTCTCTCTCTATTTAGATAATAATCTGCCTTTATAATCCTTTTAATGAAGGGCATGACCTCACAGTTCGTCACGTTAAATTCCATTTGCCAGGTATTCACCCAGTCACACAATCTGTCTGTATCCCACTGCAGTATCACAATGTTCTCTTCACAACAGACCCTTCTACCTACTTTTGTACATCAATAAACTTGAAACCCCACCTCTTCCAGGTCATTAATGTAAATGACGAACAACTGAGGGCCAATGAACTGTTTCCTGGGATATTTCACTAGTTATATCATCCCAGACCGAAATGGAATCAGTTAATCCAATTTGTTTTCCGTGAAACCGCCAGTTTTCAAACCATTGAGCTCTTCGTTTACTTACCTCACATGTCACATTATCAAATGTGTTTTGGAATATATATAAATATACTCCATTATAATCCCCCTCTGTCAATCTGCTTGTCACACCCTCAAAGAATTCCTGCAAATTGTCAAACATGATTCACCTTTCACGTTGACCAGATTTGGCTATATTCAGTTTTCCTAAATGATAAGTTGTTTCCTTTTTGATTATAGACTGTAGCATCTTGCCAATAATAGAAATTAAGACAACTGGCCTGCAGTTCCCTGACTTCTGTCTTCTTCCCATTTTGAGCAATGGAGTCCCGCTGGCTGTTTTCCAGTGTTCTGAAACCCTCCCAGAATATACTGGCTTTGAAAATTTTCAGTCAATGAGTCCACTATCTTGGCAGCCATTTTCATTAAAACCTTGGGTCCCAAGGCATTTAGTTTCTCTATACTTGAGATTTTTACAAATTCCTCCCTGTTTTTGACATTGGCTCATCAGATATCATAGAAATATTTGTGGTCTTATTGTGGTGAAGACTGAAGCAAAAAGTGGGTTTAATGTACAGTATCTGGTACTGATTATTGATTCCCGTGTTGAATCTCCAGACTCATTCTCTGCTCATTCCTCATTCCCATACCCATCTTAGTTGCCTTCTTCCTCTATATTTATCCATGGAAATTCTTACTGTCTGTTTTTATATTAAGCATAAGTTTGCTCTCAAAACCATTTTTATGAGCTTTTGCTGCCTGACCTAAGAACTTCCCAGTCCTGTGCCCTACCGTCAGCCCTTGCCATTTGTATGCCCTTCTTTTAAATTTAATGTTATCCATGACTCCTTTGTTAACCACAATGTGTGTTCTTTCTCCTGGAATCCCTCTTAATTGCAATGAATTCCAGCTGAGTGTTAAGAAAGAGGATGTATTACACACTTGGACATATGAAAAAAATTTCAGGAAAAAGATTCATAATTTTGACTGAAGGTAAAGTGAAAAAAAAGCTAGTTGGGGTTAATACTCATTGGTATTCCAACCAACTGTTGTCATTTCATGTTACTGTACCATTCAATATAGTTTATAGACTCATTATGAACTTACTGTGTTTCACCAATCACCTGTTGAAGTTCAGAACAATATTTTCTGTAGGGTTTTAGAACCTGCTACAACTCAAGATGTGTTATTGGGCTGTTAGTTCCTGTGAAGTAGAAAGTGCAGGTTGCATGTTAAAGTTCTCAGATTCTGATCTGAATCACATTCACTTATTTATCAAATGTACATCGAAATGTACAGTGAAATGCATCGTTTGTGTTAACAACCAACAAACCTACAGATGTGCTGGGGGAAGCCTGCAAGTGTGGCCACACATTCTGGTGCCAACATAACGTGATTACAATGCTCACAGAACACAGAACACAAGAAGCAACCAAACCAGAGCAGTAAAACAAGCTCCTTTCCTCGGGCATTTACGCTTGCGTACGCACAAACACACACACACTTCTCTTACCCCATCAGAAACCACTGGGTCTCCAGTCTTCAGGCTCCAGGCTTTGGGCATTGTGCTTCAAATTCCATACTTCCAATTGACCTTTGGTGCTGACCACTGGTCCAGCCGATGACAGGACCCTGAACTCTAGGCTCAAACTCTGGGCTCACCAGCTCACCAGCCCTTGTGTCTCCCCATGCCTCCAACCTGCGTGGACATCCGATCCCAGGACCCACTGACCTGGATCAGCCTGACATCCACGGATGTCCTTCGTCGCACATCCACGTCACTGGCCTTTGAGAATGGAGTTCTAATTAGTAGTAGCTCTCAAGTTTGTCTACCTGTAAGAGACAGAGCACCCACATTATCCTTCCACAACAGTAGGCATAAAAGAAACTTGAGGAACATCATATTCTTTCCCACTTTTCTGAATGAACATGTTACAAATACCTTCGGTGGGTTTAGTTACATGACAATAGGTGATTCATCCGGCAGATTACAAGTTTAATGGCTTGTTCTGAAAGGGCCATCCTTCTCTGCACTCTGAACGTCTTCACGCTCTGTAACTCCTTCGCAGATTGACTCATGAGTATGACATTTTCTCCCCACTGAAATCAGCTGGAGTTCCACCTTTGGTACTTCTTCCAGCTTCTCACACACAAGTGGGGCTTTATCTCACTGAAGGCATGATGTGTAGGGAGATGTATTTAAGAGGCTCATGAACGTGCAGTGATTGGAAGGATATAGAATGCATAGGCAGGAGGGACTAGTTTAGTTACTAGCTTAATTAGTTTTGGCACAGCATCATCAGCCTTCTCCTGTGCTGTACTGTTCCATGTTCTCTGCTTTAAGTCACACTGAGTGACTCCTACTTTTGGGGGCTTCACTTTCAGGAAAACGCCAACGCCTTCCTTGCATTTAAAGTGCATGTCGTTTTTTATCTGTAAGATTTAGGACAATAACAAAAGAAGAGAATTAGTTTGTGTTTCGAATTGCTTCAAAGATTCCCTCCATAGATGCTGCCTGACCTGCTGAATTCCTCCAGCATTTTGTATGTGTTACTTTGAAATGCTATGTCTCATTAATAATAATAATTGTCATCATCATAACAATAATGGGGTTAAATTTTAGAATTTTACTGTCTCAAGCCTAATTTAGTAAAATATGAACAATTTTAAAAATATGTACATCATGTTTTGAAAAGTAAACATGGAATTCTACCAAGATTAATTTTATTTAAGCAACAATTCTATGCATAAATTGTACAAGTATACCAGGTGCATCTGCCCACCTCACCAGCCTCTTTGGGCCTTTCCATGAGCATCCGGAAAGCAGACGGCTGCATTGGGCTTTGCACTGAGTATAGGAAAGTGAAGGAGACGGAAGACGGATCTATTCACACGGGGGTGGGTGAATTATGCTCGGGGGAGACCCACGTGAAATGTAAACATCTGCACAGGCTAGATGGACTGAATGGCCTGTTTTTAATCTGTAAATCCTGCCTGATATATTGTAATTTGGTGAAGATGGAAATTTTATGCACCGAAGCCAGTGACTCAAGAAATGCTTCATTAATTTACTAACCTTTTGCATTAAGCATGAATACAAAAAGCTGTTTGAATTCATTCATTCAGTTTCTCTCCTCTGCTGACACTGAAATATAGCGGAGCAGGCAGCAGAGCACCATAGTCCCTTTCTCTGTTGACCTTTCTTCCCTTTGCCAAAAGACAACTTGACCTTTTCCCACCACAAAATGACCCAGAGGTCTGGGGTGGGGTGGTGCAGTTGAACTCAGGCAGGGGTGGGTGGATTATACTCATGAAAGAACTGACAGTCTCTTTAAAGTAGATAATCCCTGCGCAAGTTATAATTTACGTTTTTATTTGAATAATACTGAAAAAGGCATAAACTTGAGAACAAGTGTGAATGTTACATGGTGATTTTTGATTAGATTTAAAGTGACACCGGCTTGTGAAAACTGAACTCCAGCATCCAGGGTGTGCCCCAGTGGTTTGTGCTGTGTGTTTTACTGATTTCAAAGATGAGATTAATCAGAATCAAGTTTATTATCACTGTTTTATATCACATGAAATTTGTTATGCTGGGCCTGTACTTGCTGGAGTTTAGAAGGATGGAGGGATCTCATTGAAGCCTATCGAATATTGAAAGGCCCAGCGGATGTGGAGAGATGTTTCCTATACTAGGACCAGAGGGCACAGCCTCAGAATACAAGGACGACTATTTAGAACGGAGGTGAGGAGGATTTTCTTCAGCAGGAGGTGGGGTGAATCTGTGGAATTCATTGCTACAAATGGCTGCAGACGCCGAGTCACTGGGTCTATTTAAAGCAGAGGTTGATAGGTTCCTGATCAGTGAGGGTGTCATAGATTACAATAGGAAGGCAGGAGAATGGAGCTGAAAGGGATAATAAATAAGCCATGTTGGATGGTGGAGCAGGTTCAATAGGTCAAATGGCCTAATTCTGCTCCTATATCGTGCGGTCTTATTTTGCGGCTGCAGTACAGGGCAAGTACATAAATTGCTATAAATTACAAAATAAATAGTGCAACGGAAAAGGAACAATGAGGCAGTGTTCATGACTGTTCAGAAATCTGATGACAGATGGGAAGAAGCTGCTCCAGATGTATCGAGTGAGAGCCTTCAGGCTCCTGTAGCTCCTCCCTGACGATAGGAATGAGAAGAGGCCGTGTCCGGGAAGGTAAGCATCCTTAAGGATGGATGCTGCCTTCCTGAGGCACTCCCCCTTGAAGATGACGATGATGGGGATAACTGCAAAGTCAAATTGTTAATTATGTCTTTCAATACGAACTCAACCCTGAATTGAGACTGTGAACATTTTGCAGTTAGTGTACTTTTGATAAATGGATAAGTTTACTGGATAATTTTGATGAAGGAGCTGTCAAGAATGAAAGCAAAAGCCACTGTGCTTTAATGCAGTGATTGAAATGTTTTATAGAACATTTCTGTTAAATTTAGAAAATTGCTTCGCAAACCTCTTCGCCAGTTACAAAATCTCTTCTTTAGTCAGCCATGGACTAACTAATGGTTTTCTCATCTCTGAGTCAGAAATTCATAGATTCAAGTCACACACCTCAAATTTAAGAACAAAAAGTCCAGGCCCACACTCCAGTACAATGCTGATGGCGTGAAGGATTGCCTTTTAAATAAAATGCTAAACTAAAGGCTGATTTATACTTGTGCGTACAGGCTATGCCGTAGCCTACGCAAGTGGCCTACGCTGTTGTGAGCATTTATACTTGTGCGTTGGTGTGTCTGCATCACTCTGCAATTCACGGCCAAAACTCTCGTTGGCGGTGGGGTTTCTATGCCACCATGTTGAGTTTCTTCCTGTACTTCAAACAATGGCGATTGAAACTGAGTGCATCATGTTGGAGTTGCATTCTGCTTCTCTCTTCTCTCTCAATTCTGAAATGGCGGAGAAGAAGAAACAACTGGAGATGCAATGCTACCAAGCGGACCAATCACAGTTGTTGCTGTCTGTGTCATCACGATGCGTAGTTACATTTTGGGAGAGGTGCGTGTTAGGCTACGGCATAGAGTACAGTGTAGGGTACGCGGCTACGCTGTACCTACAGCATACATTTGACGCAGAAGTATGAATTGGGCTTTAGTCCACATCTGTCTTTTCACATGGATTTAAAAAATCCCAGGATATTTTTTCTGCTGGACATCCTTGCTGATATTGATACTCACTGAAACGACATTTGCGGGTTACCTGGTTACTGTGTGCAGCAGCTTTCTGTGTGTTGTTTGACTGTCACATTCACTACCACACATTGGTTGCAAAGCAGCTTGGGATGCGCAGAAAGGAACATGGAACATGTTAAGTTTGGTTTTATTTTTGTCATCATACAGTACATGAAAAAATATTGTCCAGGAATATAGAACAGGATTAGGCCATTTGAATATACAGGTAGTCCCCCGCTTTTCGAACGTTCGCTTTACAAAACCTCACTGTTACGAAAGTCCTACATTAGTACCCTGTTTTCACTTTCAGAAGGTGTTTTCACTGTTACCAAAAAAAAAAGCAGCGCGCGATAAAAAATCAGCGCGCAATAAAAGGCAGCTCTCCTCCGGATTCTCGCTGGCATTGCTTAAACACGAGCCTGTGAGCAGCCATTTGCAAGATGAGTTCTAAGGTATCGGAAAAGCCTAAAAGAGCTCGTAAGGGTGTTACACTTAGCGTAAAACGAGACATAATTAAGTGTTTCGATCGTGGTGAATGAAGTAAGGACACCGTGAGTTTGGCTTGTCGAAGCTGACGAACATGATGTTGAAGAGGTTTTGGCATCCCATGACCAAGAACTGACAGATGAAGAGCTGATGCAATTGGAAGAAAAAAGGATAACAATCGAAACCGAATGAGTAATGATAAAGTACGACTTTAACTTTGAAAGGGTACGTCGGTTTAGGGGATATTTGCAGGATGGTTTGAGTCCTTATAAAGAACTGTGTGATAGAAAAATGCGCGAGGCTCAGCAGTCAAGCAAGCCTTCCACATCAGCCACAGCTGACGACGAACCTCGACCTTCGACATTGAGGCCGGCAGTCATAGGAGAAGATGAGCTGCCTGCTCTAATGGAAACAGACGACGATGAGATGACACCCCAGTGTCCCACCACCCCAACCCCCAGGCCACGGACAGATACCGATTCGCTGAGAATGCAGCGGTAGCCGGGAGGCACACAGCATATCTTTAAGAAAAAAGCTGAAATAAATATGCTAATTAATTAGGTGCCGCCCGACACGTAATTGTCGGCCCAGATCAGAGACGACGCAATCGGAAATCGGCACTGATCTGCGCCGACAATTACATGTCGGCGGCACCTAATTAATCAGCATGTCTATTTCGGCTTTTTTCTTAAAGATGTGCTGTGTGCCTCCCGGCTACCGCTGGACCCCTGTGTGCCTTGCGGCAATGTATCGCTCAGCGGCTCAGAGCGTGGGGGCCACTGCACCACCCAAACTCCGACTCGGCCTAACACACCATCATCTGTACGCTCGGCGCTGTCCCAATTCCGGTAAGTGATACTACACTGTACATACATTATTTCTACTTTATATCGGCTGTGTATTTTTACGTGTTATTTGGTATGATTTGGCAGCTTCAAGCTTAAAGGTTACTGGAGAGCGCTTGCGCTGTGTTTTTGCCAACAGCACTCGCATGAAATTTTCTGCCGACGGCGCTTGCGTGTGATTTTCGCTACAGAGAACAGTTCAGTAATGATTGTGGAAAAGTATTTCTACTTTATATAGGCTGTGTATTTATCATATCATTCCTGCTTTTACTATATGTTACTGTTATTTTAGGTTTTATGTGTTATTTGGCATGATTTGGTAGGTTATTTTTGGGTGTGCGAACGCTCACAAAATTTTCCCATATAAATAAATGGTAATTGCTTCTTCGCTTTACGACATTTCCGCTTACAAACCGTTTCATAGGAACGCTCTACCTTCGGATGGCGGGGGAAACCTGTACCACTATATCACTTAATTACCTTAGTTCTATATCCTTTGAAAAACCTGTCTAACAAACATATTTCTTTCTCAGTAACTTGTGCTAACAGAGGGGATCTCTGTCAATTACAGCACCTTGATAGCTCAGTGGTTAGTGCGACACTGTTATGTTTCGGGGCGTTGGAGCCAGAAGTTTGGTTCTGGTGCCGTCAGTAAGGAGTTCGTACATTCTCTTCATGACCGTGTGGGTTTCCTCCAGGTGCTCTGGTTTCCTCCCACAGTCCAAAGACGTATGGATTAATAGGTTAATTGGTCATTGTAAATTGTCCTGTGATTAGACCAGGGTTAAACAGGTGGGTTGCTGGGCATCACAGCTCGTTGGGCCAAAAGGGCCATAAAGGCCTGTTCTACACTGTAACTCTAAATAAGTAATAAAAAAAAATCTCCGGTCTTCTGAAGAAATCATTTCCAGAGTATAGAATCGCTCCTGAATGCCCCAGCTCTAATTTTAATATTAAATTTCCTCATTTTTGAATCTAAGTGTAGCATTGTTATTATGAATAAGTCAGGTAACTGATTAGACGTTATGTGGACATATTGTTCGTATAAAAATTAAAGTTTTTGCATCAGTCTCCATCCTAGCCAGTCGTGGCACTTAATTCAAATGTGAAGTCCTAATACTTTTGAAGACTTGTTTTAGATAAAGCAAATTCTTGGGCTGCCACAACATAGAAAAGTTTATGTAACTTCTGTCGACAACTGCAATCCCCACCCCTATCTGGTTTGGCTGGTGTTATGTGCTTAGGGGAAGCAGGGACGTTTTATAAATGCTGATGAGATTAGCTACATGTTGGTTATATCTCAAAAGCAAGTCAAGCATCTCATTGAAGATCATTATCCTGAGTACAACTTTCTTTCAGCACATAGCAAAGCAGAAACAAGGAGCGTGGGACCAATTGCCCAATACTAGTAACGTACAGCAGCCGAGTAAAACACTAAAGTCACAGGGTTCATATTCATACGCATATCAGTGGAGTATACTTCTACCTCCCGACAGGGTGAATGCACACTGTCTTTTTTTGTCCTGGGGTCGGGGAATCAAGAATTAGTGGGCTTAGGTTTAAGGTGAGGAGGGGAGATTTAATATGTACCTGAGGGGCAACTTATTTAGCCAGATGGTGGTCCGTACATGGAATGGGCTGACAGATGTTGTCATTGAGGCAGATGCATTAACATTTAAAAGAAACTTTGATGGGGACGTAGATAGGAATGGTTTAGAGCAGGAGTTCCCAACCTTTTTTATGCCATGGACTGATACCATTAAGCAAGGAGTGGGTCCGTGGACTGCAGTTTGGGAACCTCTGGTTTAGAGGGATATGGGCTAAACATGGGATGGGCCAAATATTGACTGGATGGGCCAATGGGCCTGTTACCATGTTATATTACTCCACAGCAGCCAGTCTGACCCGTAATGTACATGTACAGAGAACAACATAACATATTGAACAGTACAGCACAGGAACGTTACCTTCAGCTCACAATGTTCTGTTGAAACTAATTCAATAAGCAATTAAACACCTAACTAGACCAATCCCTTCTGCTTGCTGCCCGTATTCCTCCATTTCTGTATATTCATGCGCTTCTGTAAGAGCCTCTTAAATACCTCTGTTGTATTTGCATCCACTACCACCCCTGGGAACGTATTCCAGGCACCCAATGCTCTCTGAATAACAAACTTGCCCCACACATCTCCTTTGAACTTAATCCCTTCACGTTAAGTATCTAATATTAGATATTTTGATCCTGCGAAGATGGGTCTACTCTGGCTATGCCTCTCATAATCCTATAAACTTCTGTCAGCCTTCCCCGCATCCCAAGTTTGTCCAGTCTCTCCTTAGAGCAACACACACAAAGTGCCGGAGGAGCTCAGCAGGCCAGCCAGCATCTATGGAGGGGAATAAACAGTTGATGATTTGGTCTGAGACTCTTCATCAGGACTGGCAAGGAAGGGTGCAGAAGCCAGAATAAGAAGGTGGGAGGGGAGGTGTATGAGCTAGCAGGGGTTAGGTGAGAACAGGTGAAGGAGAAGGTCGGGGGGGTGTGTGGGTGAGGGGGTATGAAGTAAGAAGCTGGGAGGTGATAGGTGGATAAGGTAAAGGGCTAAAGAAGAATGAGAAGACATACTTCATGTGCATTGCTCAAGATTTCAACAATCTGCAGAATCTCTTGTGTTTATAATCTTCTTATCACACATGTACTCTAATCCAGCGACATTGATCTGTCCTGACGAAGGGTCTCGGCCTGAAACGTCGACTGCGCCTCTTCCTATAGATGCTGCTTGGCCTGCTGCGTTCACCAGCAACTTTGATGTATGTTGCTTGAATTTCCAGCATCTGCAGAATTCCTGTTGTTGACATTGATCAACATTTCTTCATACTTCATTGTAGGACCTGATTGCAAGTTTTATGCTTCATAGTTAATTTTACGGATGAGAGCTGTTAAGGCGTATTCTGGAGTTAGGGTGTATAGCAAATAATAATTTCAGCAGCAACCAATCTTCAGATTTGAATGTGGATTGTAGATTGAATTTAAAATGCAGCTCTGAACATGAGTCTCCCTGGAGTTGAAGACTGGGGTTGATTACAAATCAGGAAACACCCACTCTATTGATGCCTGAATCCAGAGGGGGGGGGGGGGAGAGAGAGAGAGAGAGAGAGAGAGAGAGAGAAAATGCAAGTTAACGTTCATTTTTGGTGTTTGGAGTGTAGGTGTGAAGAAGGAGGCATCTGAAAATTATAGGTAAGTCAAAGGAAGCTTTGTAGGTATATTGTAACTATATAATTGTCCTGTTGTTACCTTTGATCTTTAGCATATAAAAATGTCATGTAAATTGAGTCACTCTTCTTCCAAGAGTGTCTCAAATAGCTGCTTGTTTTGCTGAATAAACACTTCTATATCCACTAGCTTCAGTGACGTTGTTCACGGTACAACAAGGGCCATTGATGAGAGGCACTAAATGCACTGAATGGGTAAAGCAGACCAACCTTCCTCTATTTTCCTGTGTCCCACTAATGGTTACAACTCTCCACTGGCTGTTAACCAGGGAGAGGTTTAGACAGATAGCCAAAATCCCAAGGCACTACTCAAAGCAGAATAGTGTGTTCTTCCTGAGTCCTTGCCAACATTTCTTTCATAGCCCAAAACAACACAAAAACAGACTCACCTCTCAGTCAGAGGGTTGTGGGTTTAAATATCATGACTTTAGCACAAAATTGTGGCTGATAATTTAATACAGTCTTTCAGAGTTACACACACAAAATGCTGGAGGAACTCAGTAGGTGAGGCAGCATCTATGCGGTGGGGGGAAAGGGGGAAGAGTCAATGTTTCAGGCTGAGACCCTTCGTTAGGACTGGGTCATCAGAAAGGGTGTCAGCCCGAAACATCAACTCTTTATTCCTTTTCATAGATGCATGTCTGACCTGCTAAGTTTGTCCAGCAACCTGTGCGAGTTACTTTGTATTTCCAGCGTCTGCCGAATCTCTTGTGTGCAGAATCTTTCTGATGAGGCATTAAACAAAACTGCCATCTGCTTACTTGTATTTCATGGAATAGCAGGTCCGTTATCTCCATCATCAGGGCCAATAGTGATTCTATGATCATCACTACCAGAACAAATTACCTGGATGTTATCACATTGCTCTTTACAGGAACTTACTGTGGGAACTGGCTGCTGCATTTTCTACAACACAATAGTGACTATGCTGAAGAAGTACTTCGTTGGCAGTAAAGTGCTTTGGGACTTCCTGAAAGGGAAGTGAAAGTACCATATGACTTCATTTGTGCTTTTCAGATTAACTGGCCGTTCATTTGACAGCTATTTATTACAACTTCACTGGTTGTCTAATGCAACTGGTGTGGTTATTACAGCACATATTACTGTGATTCAGAAATAATACACATCACTGCAAAAATTCTTCCTTTCTTCTCGGGTAACTCGTGACTCAGTAGGTATTTGGAAATCAATTAGGCATAAGTTGTGGAATGAGTGGCGAAATTTTCCTTTTTACCCGTGGAACTTGGGTTCGAGTCCAATCCTGTCTGATACGATGTAAATTATTCTCTGTGAAGGATTCCAGATGAAATGAGCTTAAGCATTTACAGTCTGGTTCTCTAGTGGCACAAATCCAGGACATAAATGTTGTCCATAAATCACCACCCCCACTAGCAATAACTTGGCAGTTTTGGGCTGAGAGGCCAGAAGACCTGTGCAGAAACAGAAATGACTGATTTAAGTCGGGTTCAAGGTCTCCCTTTGCTTATTGATAGTAAAGCACATGGCTCCACGACCCATCCTCACTTGAATTTGGAAGGTCGGCTTATTTAAATAATCTTGCACATTTAAGAAAAAGAGTGGTGACATAAGCAGATAGATGAGCCGATGCTGGAATCTGGAGCAACAAGCAATCTGCTGGAGGGACTTAGTGGGCTCAGCAGCATCTGTAGGGGAGGGGGGAAGGGGAGGATTGACAGAAGTTCCACCCACATTTGCAAGGAACCAAAAATAATATGTTTAATATGTGTTAGCCTTTCCAGCAGCTGGTTATCCAAATGTGGGTGGAATATCTGTCAATCCTTTCCTCCCCCCACCCCTCATCTGCTGAAGTCATCACTCTTTTTTTAAGTTCACAGTATTATTTAAAACATTAGATGCTGAGAAGTGGCAGCTGAAACCCCAAATACTAGAGATCTGAGGAGATATGGAACTATAAAATAGAGGTAAGGTACTGATCAGCCAAGAACTGATTAAACAGTTGAACATTCTGAGAGGCTGAGTGGCCATATTCTGCTCCATTGTTTCATATTTGGCTCTGTGAACCGTGTGGATGGAAGGTTGGCTATGCTTCATTATCCAAGGCCTCTTCCAGTAAGGTGGTGCTATGTCATATCTGACACCAGCTGCTGGTCTAACTCAGCACAGTACTTGTCATCAGAAGCCAGGAGTTGATGTAATGCATGGCTTATGGAACCTGACAAATTAGGAGTACCAAACAATATAACATAACACAAGATAGTTTGCTACAAATATTACTTGTCAGCATTTATTGCTCAACGTATTGTCAGCACACTGGCACCGGAACAAGGCTCATCAGTTCACCTGCAACTCATTACTGAAAGCCTTGCCACACTCCCATATTCCATGTGCACAATCGTGCATGGTCGCATTTAGTACCAATTGGATTGAAGCTGGACACATGACAGAAATGCCGTAATGTGAATTTGCTACATAACTGTGCGATGCTACTGAATGCTTATAATTGCTGATTATGCAAATGAATTGATCAGTGATATTTAATATAGTCGTTAATCAAATGTGTATTTGTTAAGGGTAGGTCATGAGTTGAATTTCCTGGAGGAAGCAAGCAACCTGGCCCATAATATTTATGGTGGTTGTTTGGCTGGGCTATCCAATCAATCCCATTTTCTTGTTTTGCCCAAGTATTCACCTTCATTGAATTTTATAGGTGGGGATTATGTAATCGAGATCTGTATAATTTAGTTACTGGGGTGACTCAAACTGTGCACAAAATGGCGTTTTGGATCTTAAAACTACCATTTAGATGCCTCATCCAAATTGGCTGGTTACTCACAAATCTGGCTTTGTTCCTGTACTCACCGCAGTTTAACCAGGGGTGACACACAGCACAGTTTAAAAAAAAAAATCATTCATAGGAAATACCACAGACAAATCATAAAAACACAGAGAACTCCATGCATCCAAAACGCCGTAAATCTTTATGTAGGAACTGCTGTGATGTGGAATGCTAATACGTTTTCCTCAATTGTGATATATGAAATGTTGCATACTTACCTTTCCTCAAATGAGTCCAAATGAAACTAAAAGTACACCGTTAACGACTGGACCTTTATCAGCATTGATGTACAGTACTGTGGGATTTTGGAGTGCAATCCAGCGTATGGCATGCTTGCCTTTATTGGTTGGGGCATTGAGCTCAAAAGACAGGAAGTGACGTTATACCTTTATAAAACTCTGCTTTGGCTGCATCTGCAATATTGTATTCGTTTCTGGCCGCCCCTGAATAGGAAGAATCTGGAGGCCTTGGAGAGTGTACAGAAGAGGTTTACCATGCGTTGCCTGGAATACAGGGAAGGTGCTACAAGGAGAGATTGGACAAACAGGGGTTGTTTTCTCTGGAGAGGACTGAGAGGAACCCAATAAAAGTTTATAAAACTATGAGAGGCACAGATGAGTAGACAGCTGGCATCTTTCTCCAATGGAGAAAATGTCTAATACTAGAGGGCATGCATTTAAGTTGAGAGAGAAAAGTTCAAAGGGGACATGAGGGGAAAGTTTTTTTAAAATAAACACAGAGCGATGGGTGTCTGGAATGTGCTGTATGAGGTGGTGTTTGCAAAAATGATAGAGGTGTTTAAGAAGCTCTTGAATAAACGTGAATATGTAGAGAATGGAAGGATATGAACATCATATAGGCTGAGAGACTAGTTTATGTCAGGAAATGTAGAGGGGGCTTGACCCAAAAGTCAGAGCAGCGGAGACGATTTAATAGTGAGTGATAGCTTTAATAATAAACTGCAAAATATCAAGCCACAAAGAGCCACAAAACAAGAGAGATCAGGTACTAAACACCACAGGCAACAAGGTTCCTGAAGGCTAGGAGCAATTGGTTGAAGCTGGCTGGTTTTCCAGGTGAACAAGAACTGTGGATGAAAACTGGGTTCGAATAGGCTGCAGGTGATGAGTTGGAAATGAGTGGCAGGTGATTCCTGCTACTTGGGTGGAGACTGAGAGGTGCCTGCCAATGCAGGCCTGACTGGACACCTCCTGTGGCTGGCACCCAATGGCCTATGGTGATTTGGATGGGCCTGGTGGAACTCATTGATGAGCTATGGATCCAAAATGAAACTGGATGCCACCCAAGAACTCTCCCCCATGCTGTACCCTTCCCAGTCGACCAGGTATAGCACAGCCCATCCACGACGATGTGAATCCATCAACCATTGAACCATGTACACTGGACCACCTTCCACCATCCTAGGTTCCAGAGATGCAGGTTCAGGTCCATGGGCATTAGACGTGAGTCAGGACACATAGAAGGTAGGTGTGATCCTGGGGAATGGTGACAGCTGGGGATGGTAAGTGACTGGATTGATGCAATGGGACCAGTGAACCGGGGTGATAGCTTACGAGAGTTGGTGCATAGGGGCAGATCTTGAGTGTATAGCCAGACATGGTCCCCAGACTGGAGTTGTCTGGCTGGGCACCTCCAGCAGTTGGTCTGACAACAGTTGGTGCAGTTGTCCACTAGGACGGCCTTCCATGCCCTCTTCCAAGCTTCTGGCACCAGTGAACCAAAACACTGGTGGACAGGACCTCCACCAGGGCTCCGTGGGGAATAATGGGGTGTTGGTAGCCATGAAGCACTTCAAAGGGTGACGTACCCATGGCAGAGGTGTGAAGGAGGAAGCAGAAAGCTTGCCAGAAGCAGGAGGCGAATCATGGGTCCTGCTCAGACACAATGTGCTGAGGCAAGCTGTGGAAGCAAACTACATATTGGAGAACCAGGTCCGCCATCTCAGTGACTGATGGATGTTTGGGAAGGGCAATGAAGTGGGCTACCTTGGAGAACTAGTCCACCATTGTCATGGTCGCCGTGGCCCTGATGGAAGGTGAGAAACCCATAATGAAATCCATGGTGATGTGGATTCATGGGTGTTGACGGACCAGTAGGGGCCACAAGAGCTCAGAGGGCTTCTGGTAGGAACAATTGGACATGGCACATTGAGGGCAGGCAGCAATGAATTGATGTGCATCCGTGATCATGGTAGGCCACCAGAACCACCATTGCAGAAAATTCAGAGTCCATCGTGCACCTAGTGAGGCTGGAGAGGGGTGAGGAGTCGGCCCACTGGAGTGTTTCAGAGTACATGGCTGCTGGCATGTACAGCTGGAGCAGTCTCATGCTGTAGGGTCTGGTTATGAAGGTCCCAGATGATTGGGTTGAGTATCTGAGAGGGTGGAATGATGGGCTAAGGGTCGATCTCCAGTTCAGCTGGGTCAAACTGTCATGACAGGGTCTCGTCCTGAGTGGTCTTGGAACCAGGTCGGTAGGAGATGGTGTTGAATTGCTCGAAGATGAGGGCCCAGTGAGCTTCACATGGGTCAAGATGGTGGATATGAAGTTCTGGTGGTCAACCCAGATCAGGAAGGGCCCAATGTTCGCCATCAGCCAATGTCTCCATTCCTCCAAGGCCCACTTGATGGTGAGTAGCTCTCTGTCTCCTTTTCAAAACAGCGCTGTATGGAGTTGAAATTGTACAAGAAGAAGACATAAGTTTGTGTCTTCTCATCTGGTCCTCACTGGGATCCATGTCAGATGCGCCCATCTCAACCACAAAAGGTCCAGAGGACTTTGGATGGTGGAGAATGGGAGCAGTGGTGAAGTGTCTCCTGAGCTCCTCAAAGGTGTGGTTTGTAGCAGCAGACCAGGTTATCCATGAGGTAGGTGGGAGGAATGGCAGTCTGGCTGTAGCTCCTGAAAGAAATGTTGGTAGGTGTTGGAGAAGTCCAAGAAGCGCTGCAGATGTATGAGAGAACGTAGTCTGGGCCATTCATCGATGGTGTACTTTCTCTGAGTCCATGGTTATGCCCTTGGGTGAAAGGATGTAACACAGGAAGGAAATGACTTGGGTGTGAAGCTGACATTTTACTAATTTGCCAAACAGTTGGTTTTCGAGGAGGCACAACTGATGGACATGATAGTCATCGTCTTGGGAGGATGTTGTGAGGTAGACAAATAAATATCCGTACAGCATGTTTTGGAGGATCTCGTTGATGAAGGCTTGGAAAGTGGTCAGACGTTGGAAAGTCTGAAAGATCTCACCAAATATTTGTAGTGGAAGATGTAGTGGCCATCTTCCACTCATCCTCTTGGCAGATGTGGATCGGGTTGTACGCACTTTGTAGATCTAGTTTGGTGAAGACCTGGGCCCCAGGGGGTGTTTCAAATACATTATCCATCAAGGGGAGGGTATCGGTTCTCAATGATTTTGTTGAGTTTGGGGAGTGAATGCAGGGACGAAGACCCCCATTTTTCTTCTTGACAAAGAGGAATCCTGCTCAGATGAAGCCATGGTATAGCACTTTGGCAATGCAGCCATTCATGACTTGGGTCTCAGAAGTGGACAGAGATTGCAGACAAACTCAGGGAGGGGTGGTGCTCAGGAGGAGGTTGACCATGCAGTTGTGCTGTCTGTGAGGCGGAAGGGTGCTGGCCTCCCTTTTACTGAGAGCAATGGCTAAGTCGTGGTATTCCCACAGGAGACTGGTTTCCTCCGTGTCCATGGATTCATGGGGTCAAGTCAATTTACTTAGTTAGCAGGTGGGTCCCCAACAGAGCAGTGAACCGGATGACCAGGCTCTCTGATGCTCAGGTGCATCCTCTGGCCATCCAAGACCCCAAGAGACGTCCGTCAATGACCATGATCCAGGACAGTTGAGATGTAGACTTGGTAGTAAGTCCATGCTGCATACACAGAGACCAGTCCAGAAAATTGTCTGTTGCACCAGAATCCACAGAGCCTCCTGTGCACATAGAACTATCAGGGTGTAGAGGAGGACAGAAAGAGTGAGTTGAGCTGTGGAGTTGGAATGAGGGACCAGGGGCAGCTTATCAGATAGAAGGGCACTTGTCTGTCCCTTGTGGTGCTGTTTCCCAACACAGTGGGTGTTTGATGCGTGTGTGATTGTCTGCTCTGCGGTGAGCACACAGGTTGTTTTTCCACCAACACTCACTCTCTTGGAGCTGTCCATAATTGCATGGGCTCTGCAGGCATTTCTGTTGGGGGCCCAGCAGCCTGAAATGGTTCTGCGAACAGAACTGGCGCTCTGGCTGCTGACATGGTGGGGCTGTTCCATAAGATGTTTGTCAATATGGAGGGACAGAGTGATGAGGTTGGTGGTCATCTCCCTGGTAGACAGCTTATTTTTCAAGCACTCTGAAAGGCCCTGATGGGAATGAAACAGCAGTGCTCAACATTTCAACCGCTCTCCATCACGAGGGTCCTGAATTCCATGGTGTAATCCAGCACCAAGCGCGAGCCTTGACACAGGCGAAGTATATGATCTGCTGCCTCCCTTGCATTTCCCGGATGGTCACAAACCTGGGGCATCTCAGCAGGGAAATCCTCATATTTGTTGCAAATAGGAGTCTTATTGACCCATTTCGCGGCAGCCCAGGTCAGAGCTCACCCAGTCAAGAGGGAGATAGCAAAGGCAATCTTGGCTTGGTCCATAAAAACATGATGGCTGGAAGTGCAAGATGCACTGGGGCAGGACGTTGTGGCATCCGTTGGGGATCAATTGAAGCGTTTGGGCATCAGAATCCGGGGCTCTGAGGGAGGAGGCTGACTGGCACAGGGTTGCTGTATTGAGACAGAGGGGTAGTTGAGAGTATTGAGCAGATAGTCAATGGTTTCTTACTGCTTCTGGATCGTGTAGCCATGACAATGGATAACTTTTATTAGGCAAGCAAACTCTCCCGGCACAATTGCTGGTTCACTAATCCTGTCAGGAAGTGTAGAGAAGGCTTGACCCAAAAGCTGAGCTGTGGAGATGAGTGTTAGCTTTAACGATGATCTGCAAAATAACAGGCCACAAGGAGCCACAAAACACAAGAGAACAGGTACTAAAGGCCACAGGCAACAAGGTTACAGAAAGCCAGGAGCAACTGGTTTGGGCAGGCTGGTTCAATGAGTGAGTAAATACTGTGGAAGAGAGCTGGATTTAAATAGGCTGCAGGTGATGGGTTGGAAATGAGTGACAGGTGAATTCCTGTTAGCTCTGTGCAGGCCCAACAGTTTAGTTAGATGTTTAATTGCTAGTTTAATCAGTGCAGCACAATATTGTGGACTGAAGGGCCTGTCCCAGTGCAGTACTGATCTATGTTCGATGCTCTAAATGCTAACAGCTCAGGTTCTCCTGGGACAACGCAGTTCAGCTAACTACTGATTAACTTGGTAACCCATTCGATCTGACACAAGAATCTGAAATGATTCAGGTAAAATGGCATCTGTTCTGGTGGGAATCTTGCCTCTTCTTATCCTGGCCATGGCCCAAGAAAAGAAGACAGATTTAGATTTGAGCTAAGAGAGTTTTGTCTTTATACAATACAGGCTCCAGTGTAAATTTACGCGTTGCTTACAGCCTGATCCAGGGCTGGTATGGAAAGTCTGCTGCATTTGTAATATACAGTACCCTTTGTTAGCAGGCAGCACAAAAAAAATGGGCAAGACACTGATAATTACTAACAGAATGGGGCTTAGAATAACTTGAGGGAAATAAAATCAGATTTATTATCTGACTGTACGACAAGGTTTCATAATTTTAAACAAACCTTGGCATACCTCCATGCATCCTCCTCCATTTATCACCAGAGAGCAATTTATCTGCACGGCCTGAGGTAAATGTTGATTTTTGTCTCATGCTGTGAGGATCCCAGCCGCATAGTGGGATGGCGTCTACAATGCCAGATCTATTTGGGCTAATCCCTTCAAGGTCAGGTTGAAGGTCAGGTAACTTGAAAGATCGTAAGCTAATACAAAGAAGACCACTCGGCCCATCTTAGCTAAACCTGCAGTAATGCCTGGATCCAGTACAGCAGGCTTTTAATTTTTAGATTATGAGAACACTCAGTCCTCTTTTATTGTCATTTAGAAATGCATACATGCATTAAGAAATGATACAATGGTTCTCTGGCGTGATATCACAGAAAACAAGACAGACCAAAGACTAACACTGACAAAACCACATAATTATACCATATAGTTATAGCAGTGCAAAGCAATACCATAATTTGATGAAGAACAGTCCATAGGCACAGTAAAAAGAAATAGTCTCAAAGTCCCTGAGTCAATCGACTCCTGAGTCCTTGATAGCGGCGGCAAAAGGGAAAAATTCCCTGCCATAAACCTCCAGGCACCATCAACTTGCCGATACCTTGGAAGTAGCCGACCACAGCCGACCCCCAGTCCATCCGTCCGAAAATTCCGAGCTTCCGAGCAGCCTCTCCGATACAGCCTCCCGAGCACCATCCTCTGCCGAGCGCCTTTGACCTCTCCCCGGTCGCTGAAACACGCAAAGCCGAGGATTTCGAGGCCTTCAGCTCCAGAGATTCCAGAGATAAATTAAAATTTATATTTTAATGTGCGTTTTATCCAGTGGGACTTGGTAGGTGAGTCTCAGATAAACAAGGATTTAATGAGATAAATAGTGGATGGTAATAAAAAAAAATAGGATAATTGAGATACCAAAATGCATTTATCTAGCATTTTCAATACTGTCAGCTGAGCTGAAGAACTTCATAGTAGGGACATAAAACAAAATTTTTTGACAAGGCAACCAAGAGCATTGATGACGACAGCATGATAGCTAAAGTCAATGAGGACTTTAGACTCTAAGACCATAAGACCATAAGACATAGGAGCAGATTAGGCCATTCAGCCCATCGAGCCTACTCCACCATTCCATCATGGCTGATTCCAGATCCCATTCAACCCCATACACCTGCCTTCTCACCATATCCTTTGATACCTTGACTGACAATGAAACAGTGAACTTCCATCTTAAATATATGCGTAGACTTGGCCTCCACCTCATTCTGTGGCAGTGCATTCTACAGATTCACTACTTTCTGGCTAAAAAGTTCTTTCTTACCTTTGTTCTAAAAGGTCACCCCTCAATTTTGAGGCTGAGGCTGTACCCTTTAGTTCTGGATATCTCCACCATTAGAAACATCCTCTCCACATCCGCCCTATCTAGTCCTTTCAATATTTGGTAGGTTTCAATGAGATTTCCCCCCGCCCCCCACATTCTTCTAAATTCCTGTGAGTACAGGCTCAAAACAGCCAAACACTCCTCAAATGTTAACTCCTTCATTCCCAGAATCATCCTCGTGAGCTTCCTTTGGACTCTCCCCAGTGATAACACATCCATTCTGAGATACGAAGCCCAAAACTGTTGAAAATACTCCAAGTGCATTCTGACTAGTGTCTTATAAAGGCTCAGCAATACCTCCTTGCTTTTAAATTCTTTTCCCCTTGAAATAAATGCCAACATTGAATTTGCCTTCTTTAGACCGTAAGACCATAAGACAAAGGAGCAGAATTAGGCCATCTGGCCCATCGAGTCTGCTCCGCCATTCAATCATGGCTGATCCTTTTTTTTTAATCTCCTCCTCAACCCCAGTTCCCAGCCTTCCTCCCGTAACCATTGATGCCATGTCCAATCAAGAACTTATCAATCTCTGCCTTAAATACACCCATTGACTTGGCCTCCACAGCTGCATGTGGCAACAAATTCCACAAATTCACCACCCTTTGGCTAAAGAAATTTCTCCGCAGCTCTGTTTTGAAAGGGCATCCGTCTATCCTGAGGCTGTGCCCTCTTGTCCTAGACTATCCCACCACAGGAAACATCCTTTCCACATCTACTCTGTCTAGGTCTTTCGACATTCGAAAGGTTTTAATGAGATTCCCCCTCATCTTTCTGAATTCCAGCGAGTACAGACCCAGAGCTATCAAATGTTCCTCATATGATAACCCTTTCGTTCCTGGAATCATCTTTGTGAACCTCCTCTGGGCCCCCTCCAATGCCAGCACCTCCTTTCTAAGATGAGGGACCCAAAACAGTTTATAATACTCAAGGTGAGGCCTCACCAGTGCCTTATAAAGCCTCAGCATCACATCCCTTCTCTTGTACTCTAGACCTCTTGAAATGAATGCTAACATGGCATTTACCTTTCTCACCACCAACTCAAACAGCAAGTCAAACTTCAGGGTTTTCTGCACAAGGACTCCCAAGTCCCTCTGCATCTCAGATTCCTGGATTTTCTCCCTGTTCAGAAAATAGTTCGCACATTTATTTCTACTACCGAAGTGCATGACCATGCACTTTCCAACATTGTATTTCATTTGCCACTTTCTTGCCCAATCTCCTCATCCGTCTAAGACCTTCTGCATCCTACCTGTTTCCTCAATGCTACCTGCCCCTCCACCAATCATTGTATTATCTGCAAACTTGGCAACAAAGCCATCTATTCCATCATCTAAATCATTTATATACAGCAGAAAAAGAAGTGGTCCCAACACAGACCCCTGCAGAACAGCACTAGTCACTGGCAGCCAACCAGAAAAGGATCTTTTTATTCCCACTCACTGCCTCCTACCAATCAGCCAATGCTCTAACCATATTAGTAACTTTCCTGTAAAACCATGGGCTCTTAACTTGGTAAGCAGCCTCATGTGTGACACCTTGTCAAAACCCTTTTGAAAGTCCAAATATACAACATCTAGTGCATTCCCTTTATCTATCTTACTTGTAATCTCCTCAAAGACGCAGCCTATAAATAAACCTTCTGGGAGTCTTGCACGAGGACTCCTAAGTCTCTCTGCACCTCCGATGTTTCAGCATTCTCCCCATTTAGATAATATTCCACACTATTGTTCCTTTTACCAAAATGCATTATCATACATTTCCCATCACTGTATTCATTCTGGCCACTTTCCTGCCCCTTCTTCCAATTTGTTTAGGTACTGCTGCAATCACATTGCTTCCTTAGCACTATCAACCCCTCCACCTCTCTATGTATCATCCACAAGCTTTGCCACAAAGCCATCAACTCCATTATCCAAATCATTGACAAACAATGTGTAAAGTAGTGGTTCCAATACTGTCCCCTGAGGAACACCACTATTCACTGGCAGCCAACCAGAAAAGGCCCCTTTATTCCCACTCACTACCTCCTGCCTGTCAGCCATTCCTCTACCCATGCCAATAATTTTTGTGTAACACCACATGATTTTATCCGGTTAAGCAACTTCATGAGTGGTACCTTATCAAATGCCTTCTGAAAATCCAAGTAAATGACATTCACAGTCTCTCCTTTGTCCACCCTGCTTGTTATTTCCTTGAAGAACTCTAAACAGATTTGTCAGGCATGATTTCCCCTTACAGAAACCATGCTGACTTGGACTATTTAATCACTAGTCTCCAAGTACCCTGAAACCTCATCCTTAATATAGACTCCAACACTTTCCCAACCACTGAGGTTCTAACTGGCCTATAATTTCCTTTCATTTGCCTTCATCCCTTCTTAAAGAGTGGAGTGATATTTGCAATCTTCCAGTGCTCCGGAAGCATGCCAGAATCAAGTGATTCTTGAAAGATCATAATCAATGCATCTGTTATCTCTTCAGCAATCTCCCTCTGGACTCTAGGATGTAGTCTATCTGGTCCAGGCAACTTATCCACCGTAAGATCTTTGTGTTTGTCGAGCGCTTTTTCCTCTGTAATAGCAATGGCACTCACTCCTGCTCTCTGACACTCACGGACCTCTGGCATACTATCAATGTCTTCCACAGTGAAGACTGATGCAAAGTACCCATTAAGTTCATCTGTCATGTTCTCCATCACTACCTCACCAGCATCATTTTCCAGTGGTCCAATATCAACTCTGACTTCCCTTTTACTCTTTATATAAATGAAAAGACTTTTAGTATCTTGTTTTATATTATTGGCTGTTTTGCCCTCATAGTTCATCTTTTTCCCTTTTATAGTTGTTTTAGTTGTCTTTTGTTGGATTTTTATAGCTTCCCAATCATCCAACTTCCCACTCACTTTTGCTACTTTATATGCCCTTTCATAGAAACATAGAATCATAGAAACATAGAAACATAGAAAATAGGTGCAGGAGTAGGCCATTCAGCCCTTCGAGCCTGCATCATCATTCAGTACGATCATGGCTGATCATCCATAAACAACTTTATATAATACTGTTTACATTGTAAATGCATGCTGGTATTTACAGTGCCCATAACAAGTAATTACCACCATTGGAAGCTTTCATGTTTTATTGTTAACTCTGAATCATAGTGGACTTAATTTGGCTGTTATTTTTACACTGACCAACAGAAAAAGTTTCTTTTCACATTGACACAAAACAGATCTCTACAAAGTGATCTAAATTAATTACAAATATGAAACTCAAAATACTTTCCTCGGCTTTTTTGCAGTACTTAAATTCCTTTGTCAGCCATGGCTGCCTACCTCTGCCATTTGAGAACTTCTTCTGTGGGACATATCTATTCTGCACCTTGTGAACTATTCCCAGAAACTTCAACCGCATCTACTCTGCCGTCATCCCCACCAGTGATGTCCTCCAATCTACTTGGCAAGCTCCTCTCTCGTGCCTCTGTAATTCTCTTTATTCCATTGCGATACTGATATATGTGACTTATGCTTCCCTCTCTTAAATTGCAGTATGAATTCATTCATATTATGATCACTGCCTCCTAAGGGTTCCTTTACATTAAGCTCCCTAATAAGATCAGGGTTATTATGCACCACTCAATCTCAGATAGCCTTTCCCCAAGTACGATCAAGCACAAGCTGCTCTAAAAAGCTCTCTTGTAGCCATTCAACAAATTCTCTCTCTTGTGATCCCACACAAACCTAATATTCCCGATCCCCTTGCATATTGAAGTCTCCCATTTTAATTGTATTACTACCCTTATTCCATGCCTTTTCCAGATTCCTTTGCAAACCCAGCCCCACATTCCTGGCTACTATTTGGAGGCCTATATATGATTTCCATAATGGTTTTTTGACCCTTGCAGTTTCTTAACTCCACCCACAAAGATTCGATGTTCTCTGACTCTATGTCACCTCTTCCTAAACATGTAATTCCATCTCTTAGCAAAAGAGCCACACCACTGCCTGTGTTGCCCTTAAGGCATTTATTTGATTTTGTTGGGTCTACGTTTTAAATGATTTGTTTGTAACTATTTTCTAGTTAAAGTTAAAGGTTGATAATTAAGTTACAGTTTAACAAAGGTAAATTCATTGCCTACGGTATGTGATGACGTCACCTCCGGTTTTGCCGCGCCTTGTGTGTAACCTCCGGCTCGGGAAGGTGTGAAGGCGGGTGCCATGCGCGCAGCATGATCATGAGGAGCTCCGTGTCTACCCACAAAGAAACACTATAGAAGCAACGCCGTAAGTTCATAAGAATGTATTTGAAGTAAAAATATTAACGCGGTTTCTGTTAAGGAAGCGGCGGTTGGGGCAGCGTGCGTGCCGGCTCTTCAATTTCAAACGTGGGGTTGGCTCAAGCCCGATGGCGGTTTGATGCGACCCCCCCCCCCGCACGCTGCTCGGGGCGGCTGGAGACACTCGCTAAAAGAAGAGAGCGCACGTAGTCTCCAGAATGAAACAGACGCTGTATTTTTTTATCAACAGTTTTCACCATACGATGTTAATGTGGAAGAGTGAACCGTAAATGGTTAACCTTACTATGACTCTGTCTTCATTGGCTCCGGTTTAACTTGGTGTTTAGTCAGAGTTTCAACACACTGCACGAGAACACTACACTGCCTATGCCTTCTTGCCTGTCCTTTTGATACAAAGTATATCCTTTGATGTTATGGCCTTCTTTCAGCCATGACTCAGTGATGTCCACGTTGTATTGACCAATCTGTAATTGCACCCTGAGCTTGTCCACTTTATTCCAAGTGCTACGTGCATTTAAATACAGCACCTGCAGTCCTGCATTCTTTGCTCTTTTGAATTTTACCTCTGTGGTACAATTTAACTCTTTGCTCTTAATGCATTTGTACCCAATCATTGACTTGTCCTTCCTTACATTCATGTTACACCCATCATCTACTCGTAATCCTGCTGGCTCATCCTCAGCTCTATCATACTGGTTCCCATCCCCCTGCCATATTAGACTTTGACAAGGTCTCTCATGGAAGACTAGATTGTGTGGGATCCATGGAAAGTAGTTAAGTGGATACAAAGTTCAAAGTACATTTATTATCAAAGTATGTATACTATATACAACCTTGAGACTTGTCTCCTTACAGGCTGCCACAAAACAAAGAAACATAATAGAACCCATTTATAAAAAGACCATCATATACCCAATGTGCAGAAGAAAACAACAAATCATGCAAACAATAAAAGCAACCAAATAACATTCAGAACTGAAGCACGAAAGTGCGTCTACTGCCATGACTCACTGTAGCCAATTCAGGAGCCCATTAGTTGCAGCCCACAGCCTCAGTTCAGTGTAGAGACGAGTAAACCTCGAGCTGAACCAGACCATCCCTTGCTTCTGGCCCCAACGCCCTGTCCTTTTCAACTTGGCCCGGTGCTTAAATTGTCCAAATCTCGGGCCATTCCTCGCTCTTGAACCTGAGCCCCACTGCTTTGATATGCTCTCGGGCCTGGGCCCCACCACCCCGATTCGGGCCTGGGCCCCACCACCCCGATTCGGGCCTGGGCCCCACCACCCCGATTCGGGCCTGGGCCCCACTACCTCGATTCGGGCCTTACACACCGCACTGCAATCGTCCTGCACCTTCGAAACTTCAGTTCACACCACAAAAATGGCAGGTCATACAGGTGGTTCAAAAGCTCAACTCCGAACAAAAAATTACAGGCTGTTGATTTCAGTGATCATATCTGAGAAAAAGTGTGATTAATACAGTAATTATTTGTTTTGTTTGCTACCAGCAAGTGGTCGTTGTACTTGTCCAGCACCATCTTAAACCCGAAGATATATAACTGGCTTAACGTGGGAAGCAGACGGTGATGGAGGAAGGACGTTTTCAGAATGGAGTCTTGTGACTAGTAGTGTGCCACAGGGATCAGTTCTGGGACCATTGTTGCTTGTTATTTATATCAACAATTCAATTGAGAATGTGCAAGGCATGATTAGTAAGTTTAGAGATGATACTAAAGGAGGTGGTATTACAGACGGTGAAAAAGGTTTCACCAGTCATTTTTATGTGTATTGCTTGAAATTCCAGCATCTGCAGATTTCCTCCTGTTTAAGCATTCCTATATCAGCTCGGTAAGTGGGCTGAGAAATGGGAAATGCCTTTCAATTTATATAAGTGTGAGGTGTTGTATTTTGGGAAGTCAAACAAGGATAGGTCTTACAGAATCAGAATCAGGTTTAATATATTGTGAAATTTGTTGTTTTGCAGCAATGATGCAGGGCAATACATAAAAACACTATAAATCACAATGGGATACAGTATATATGTCTAAAGTAAACAAAACAAGTAGTGCAAAAAGAGAGCACAAATAGTGTTCATGCGTTGGCTGATTGCTCAGCCTGTTCAGGAATCTGCTGGCGGAGGAGTAGAAAGCTGAGTGTGTGTCGTCAGGCTCCCGTACCTCCTCCCTGGTGGCCGTAATAAGAAGAGAACACATCCTTGCAGATGGGGGTCCTCAATCTTTTAGATTATGAGGACACACAGTCGTCTTTTATTGTCATTTAGTAATGCATGCATTAAGAAATGATACAATGTTCCTCCAGAATGATATCACAGAAACACAAGACAAACCAAGACTGAAAAACTGACAAAAACCACATAACTATAACGTATAGTTACAACAGTGCAAAGCAATACCATAATTTGATAAAGAACAGACCATGGGCACGGTAAAAAAAAGTCTCAAAGTCTCTCGAAAGCCCCATCATCTCACGCAGACGGTAGAAGGAAGAGATACTCTCTTCCTGCCATGAACCTCCAGCGCCGCAAACTTGCCAATACAGCACCCTGGAAGCACCCGACCACAGCCGACTCTTGAGTCCGTCCGAAAACTTCTATCCTCCGACCAGCCCTCCGACACCAAGCACCATCTCTGCCGAGCACTTCGACCCCGCCCCGGCAACAGGCAATAGGCAAAGCCGAGGATTTGGGGCCTTCCCCTCCGGAGATTCTCGATCGCAAGTTTTGCTAACAAGAGTACAAGGAAGATGCATGAGGATGGTGCCAGGATTTAAGGACCTGAGTTATGGGGACAGATCAGGCAGCCTAGGACTTTATTCCTCAGAACTCAGGGGTAACTTATGGATGTGTAGAAAATTATCAGGAGCAATGATGGAGTGAATGTTTACAGGTCTTTCCTAGGGAAAACGACTGAAAAGGCTTGACATAGATTTAACATGAGAGAGGTAAGATTCAAAAGAGATCTGAGTGGCAATTTCTTCATCCAGAGGGTGATGTGGACTATATATGGAACTAGTTGAGGCAGGTACAATAACAATATTTTAAAGATATTTGGACTGATTTATGGATTGGGAAGGCTTATAGGGATATGGGCCAAATGCAGGCAAATGGGACTAGCTTGCTTGGCGTGGATGGGAAGGGCAGAGGTACCTGTTTCTGTGCGGTACCACACTATGGCTCTAAATTTGACCCCAGGATAGAAAAAGAAATATATGACATCATCGGAGTGGCATGATAGAGTAATGGTTATCATAACACCACTACAGTGCCAGTGACCTGGGTTCAATTCCTGTCACTGTCTGTAAGGAGTTTGTACGTTCTCTCCTTAACCATGTGGGTTTCCTCTGGGTGCTCTGGTTTCCTCCCACATTCCATGGATTAATTGGTCACATGAGCGTAATTGGGCTGTACGAGCTGGAGGGCCAAAAAGGCCTGTTACTGTGCTGTATCTCTAAAATAAAATGAAATGCTGGAGGAACTCAGCAGGTCAGGCAGCATCCATGGGGTTGAGTAAGCAGTCAAAATATCAGGAAGAGACCCTTCATTGGGACTGGGAAAAAAAAGAAGCTTCTTGCCCTGAGTTTTCATCTATTTTCCCAGTCCTGAAGTAGGGCCTCAGCCTGAAATGTTGGCTGTTTATTCATTTCCATAGATGCTGCCTGACCTGCTGAGATCCTCCAGCATTTTGTGTGTTTTGCCTTGAATTTCCAGCATCTGCAGATTTCCTTGTGTTTGTTAAAAAAATGTAGCGGTAGGAGCATCTTGGAGGAGGAGTGGGATGAAGAATGGTGGAGGGATACAGGAAGGGAGTCCCGCAGCCGATGGCCAGCAAAGTTGCAGGCATCTCTGCCAATGGGAAAGCGATGCAATTAGGAATGCGGAAGAGCGAGAACGCGTGTAGAAGCTTCAGAAACAGCAAAGGGGAAGGGGTTAGGTTTAGACAGAAAGGTCAGGGTGGTAATGGGTGGACAGTTAGATGACAGACACTAGGTACACAGGGTCACCCTGGAGGACTGGATGGAGGCATTCTGCAAAATGCTGGAGGAACTCAGCAGGCTGTGCAGCATCCGAGGAGAGAGAAGCAACTAACATTTCAGATCTGAGGCCCATCATCAAAACTGGAAACAGAGAATGACAACGTTGGTCCACATCGTAAGGAAGGTGAGGGAGGGTGGAATTGCCCTGAAAAGGCGCCAAAGTTGGCTGTTTGGGTGCTGTTAAATTTCTTTTTCTGTGCAATTTGTTGCTAAGGTTGTGGAGACTGGGTAATGTTCTACAATTTATCCCTCTGCAACACGTACAAGTGAGCAGACTATACAAATGAAAAGTAACGGGAAAGGTAGGTGGTGATGGGTTGGAGTGTGGAGAGGGAATCGTCGTTTCTGATCAGAGAGTTTTATTTCAGATTTCCACCATTTGAGTTCATGTGATTTCCCTGCACTTCTGCTTATACTCCTCTCCTGCTTACCGATGCCCTGACTGTGTTCTCCTGACCCTCATCTTCTCCCCACCAGCTTTCATATTCAATTTGGAAAGCATAGAAAGGGTGCAGGGGAGATTTACAAGGATGTTGCCTGGATTGGGGAGCATGCCTTATGAGAATAGGTTGAGTGAACTCGGCCTTTTCTCCTTGGAGTGATAGAGGATGAGAGGTGACCTGATAGAGGTGTATAAGATGATGAGAGGCATTGATTGCGTGCGTAGCCAGAGGCTTTTTCCCAGGGTTGAAATGGCTAGCATGAGAGGGCACAGTTTTAAGGTGCTTGGAAGTAGGTACAGAGGAGATGTCAGGGGTAAGTTTTTTTTACGCAGAGAGTGGAGTGCGTGGAATGGGCTGCCGATGGCGGTGGTGGAGGTGCAAACGATAGGGTCTTTTAAGAGAATCCTGGATAAGTATATTGAGCTTAGAAAAATAGAGGGCTATGGGTAACCCCAGGCAATTTCTAAGGTAAGGGCATATTCAGCACAGCTTTGTGGGCTGAAGGGCCTGTATTATGCTGTAGGTTTTCTATGTTTCAATGGATTGTTCTCCAGCATTTCCACCAGGATCCCATCACCCCACACAGGTTCCTTGTCCTTTTCCCCTTTCTCCGTTCCAAAGGGATCATTCCCTCCAAAGCTTTTCTATCTTCACCTACCATCTTGGGGGATACGTGGGCAGCCCCCAGCACACCCTTGGGTGTGTTGTTTGCTAACGCAAATGATGTGTTTCACTGTATATTTCGATGTACTGAACATGTGATAAATAAATCTGGATCACCTCACTTCCTACCACTTTCCCTTACAACCACAACAGATGCATCGCCTATTTTGGCTTATCTCTTCTCTTTCCACCACCCGGAGCCATTCCAGCTTCTGCCTTATAGCGTATCCATTGCTATTGACATTCAGATAAAGTTTTTGCAGACCATGGGCCCTTTGAATGTTAATTGGGCCAACAACCACAGTCCACAGCTTCAAGGTAATTGCCAGAAGATCCCAAAGAGAAAGAAGTGTTGAGGTGAGACCTTTGTTTAGTGCAGTAAGCTATTATGATCTAAAATGTCCTGCCTGAAAAGCGGGAGGAAGCAGATTTAATAGAAACTTTTGAAAGGGGATTGAATATGCACTTGAGGGTGTGACAAATGAAGGGCTGCCCAAATAAAGCTGAGGCATGGGACTAATTGGGAATCTCTTTCAAGGAGTTAACACAAAACCGATAGACCGAATGACCTTCTTTGCTGCATGATTCTATGAGTTTATTTTTTCGAGGGTCAAATGAAAATTCAGATCTAAACAAAGGGACTTCATCATAAAAAATATTTTTAAGCACTGTAGCATGAAATGCAGGAAGGCCAAATTATCCTTTTCAGAATGGTAAAAATGGCAAGTTAGAAGTAGCCAATCAATCTTACAGTGATGCCTCCACTTTCAAAAACCGTAATAAGAATCAATGGACATATAACAAACAGCAATCATTTTCACAGAATTATTTAGACACATTGCCTAGCAACACTTAATAGAAATCTTTTTCTAGACAATGATATAGAAGCCTCTGAACTCAGGTCAGATGAAGAGGGGAACTTTGTGTCTGACACTGAAAGAATTTCACTGTCGATAGTTCTAATTAATTCTTTGAGCTCCTTTGAAGAACCTCACTTTTAGTAATGACCTCAGCCTTGTGGCCCAGACTGGCATCTATTAAATTTTGTCTGTTGGCTGGGGGAAAAAAAAATCGGCTGATTTCTTAAGCGGTGTCAAACACACTGGGATGGGTCTCCAGATTCTCACATTACTTTGTGAGGATTACACCATTCTACATCGGCGGGGCCAATTAAACGTGAGCACCAGATTGAGCAGGCCTATCAGAGTAATTAGTTAAATCAGACCCTGTCGTTTGCTCGAGCTGGACGGGGAGAGGCGAAAGAAAGAAGTGTGGTGGTGTTTAGGTTGTGCTGAGATAATTAAGAGTACAATCCCTTGTGAAATCCCAAAGCAAGTACAAGAAGACAACATCATTTAATGAGCATGACATGTGAACGTGAATAGGGTCAGTGAGTGGATATATGGTAAACAAATTTACTGATGTCACCCTCCCCCTCTTGAAATCCTTTAAACTACATTAATCAAGTGCTGAAGGGAAGAAAAGTCTGCCAGGAGTATTCAGCAGGCTCAACTTCCTCTTCCCAGGTGTAGACCGGATTCTCCACATCCTTTATGCTTCTGTTTCATGGTCAAATTAGTCAAAGAGGGACTTCCCACTGCTTTCATTCCCTTCCAAATTAAAGAAACATGATTCTTTTCTGTCCTTCCTGTCCTCAAATACAATGCCAACGTCTAGGACGCACTGTTTGAAAAGGGGACATGAAAGGTAAGGTAGAAAAGGACAGCTCCTAATGAGCAATTAGGAAACGGAGATTCCCCCCCTCTCTCCCCTGCAACCCAGCCCCCACCCTTTTTGTTTCCACTTGTTCCTTACTTACCATCTCTGCTCTTTGCTCGGGCAGCTTTATCTCATAGCTCTTCCTGCCAGTGAAGGGGTAATGCTAGCCAGTATCACACTCCCATTCAAATCCAGCCCTGTCTCCTCCAAAGACTGCTGGAGCAGCTGAATAAATGAACCGCACAGTCTCGGCTTTAGTACGGATCACCAGCCCATAACACCCAGGCCGTCAAAGGTTACAGGGAGAAAGCAGGAGAATGGGGATGAGAGGGAAAATAAATTAGTTATGATCAAATGGCAGAGCATACGCAATGGGCAGAATGGCTACTTCTTCTCCCATGTCTTGTGGGTGCTTCACGGCTTCAGCTGCTGAATGAGAACTTGAACGTACAATAACCAATGGGGGAGCTTTGATAACTGTTGCACTTTCAATAGTCACCATGTGTCGTTGTCCTTGAGATTTGAGCCACAACACAGCAGACAACGTAGCTGGATGTGAGGTTCCACCACCGTCACTGAGCCTCGCAGAACCTTAACTCTGTTGACAGTTGGTGGTTGTTGTGGGATTTATTTCAGGGTGCTAGTTTAGTGCAACACATTGCCAAGGGAAGTAATGGAAGCAATGTTTAAGAGGCTTTTGGACAGGCCCATGAACAGGGAGGGAATAGAGGAATATTGACCATGTGCAGGGTGCTGTGGGTGTCATTTCAGGTACAATCCCTTATTATGAAGAAGGTTTCCTTGGATCATGCTCTATTTTCCTTTCTACAGTGAAACTGTCAATTGGCAAAGATTCCTTTGTCAGTGGTGCCCTTCGCTCGCAGGTGGAACTGCACCTTCAGAGACCAGTTGTCATTTAGACCGCCTCCATGTGATGGGGAGGCTGTAGTGTGGTCCCTGACTTGTTTTCCACCAAAGACAAATATAACTCCGGATATATCTACTGTTCAGCTGCCTCACTCCACCCAGTATTTTGATAGCCAGTTTATTGCATGTGGCAGAGGGTGGAGTCGGGTTGGAGGAGGGAGAGTGGCAAATGGGTGAGGGTCATTACTTACAGAACTCAATGTGCTTCTCAAACTGCAGCTTAGCTTTTGTTAAATTAGTTCACAGCATATGAGTATTGCTGACTATTGTTACCCAAACCATTTGGTTCTTGAATAGTTTACTCTAACCATGACAGGCATCAGTTCAGAGGTCATCACTTTTCTCAGATGTGGAGTCCCAAATATGATGCAAGTTTGTATTCCAGGTTTTTGAAGTACTTCTTGACACCTTTCAAATCATTGTTGAGGACTTCGATTAGGCTTTCTTGAAGAAATCTCTGGCCAATTATCAACATATCACCTCCAGCACCAGGTGTCCCGACACACCCAACCACTGCTATACTACCATAAGGAATGGCCACCGTTCTATCCCTAGACCACAGTTCAGGAAATCTGATCATCTGGCCGTCTTCCTCCTACCTGCCTTACAGGCAGGCGCTGAACAGCAAGGCTCCAAATGTGAGGACAATGGAGAGGTGGCTCCGGGAAGCAGTGGAGTGGCTACAGGATTGCTTTGAGTTAGGGGACTGGGCCATATTCAAGGGCTCATCAGAGGATCTGAACGAATACCCCATGGTTGTCACAGACTTCATAAACTTAGTCACGGAGGAATGTGCCCTCACAAAATCACTTAGAGTCTTCCCCAACCAGACACCCTGGATGAACCAAGAGATCCGCAATCTTCTGAGGGCCAGATCAGTGGTGTTCAGGTCTGGTGACCAAGTAAAATACACAAGGTTCAAGTATGACCTCCGGAAAGACAGCTGGCATCAAACTGGCAATCCTGGACAAAGCTGGAATCACAGAAGGATGCTCGAAAGCTGTGGCAGGGCTTGAGTGCCATCATCTCCCACAAAGTGAAACCAAGCAACAAAGGTGGCAACAAGGTTTTGCTCCCAGATGAGCTCAATGCCTTTTATGCTCTCTTTGACCATCAAAACATGGAGGCACCATCACAAACTCACACGACCACTGATGAACCTGTGATTTCAGTCTCTGAGGCCGATGTGAGAGCATTCTTCAGCAGGGTGAACCCACAGAAAGCACCTGGTCCAGATGGGGTACCTGGCCAAGTACCGAGTCCTGTGCTGATCAAATGGCTGCAGTATCTTTAACCTCTCACTTTGGCAGTCTGAGGCACCCACCTGCATCAAGCAGGCTTTAATTATACTTGAGTCGAAAAAGAATGTGGTAACTTACCTCAATGACTATCATCTGGGAGCACTTACATCCACAGTGATGAAGTGCTTTGAGAGGTTCGTGATGAAACATATAAACTCCTGCTTGAGGAATGACTTAGATCTGCTCCAATTTGCCGATGGTCACAACAGGTCCACAGCAGATGTTATTTGATTGGATCTTCACTCAACCCTGGAACTTCTGGACAGTGAAGATGCATGCGTCAGGATGCTCTTCATTGACTACAGATTGATAAGTTCCAAGACCTGGGTCTCAATACGTTTCCTCACTTGCAGGTCGCAGTCAGTTCGGATTGACAATATCTGCTCCACAATTATCATCAGCACAGGTGCACCACAAGGCTGTGTGCTTAGCCCCCTTGCTCTTCTTGCTTTGTTCTTATGATTGTGTGGCTAAGGACAACTTCAATGCCACATTTAAGCTTGTTGACCACACCACCGTCGTTGGACGAATCAAAGGTGGTGACGAATTGGCACATAGGAGGGAGATTGAAAACCTGGCTGAGTGGTAGTAACAATAACTTCTCACTCAATGTCAGGAAGACCAAGGAGATGATTATTGACTTTAGGAGGAGGAAACCAGGGGTCCATGAGCCAGTCCTCATCGGGGATCAGAAGTGAAGAGAGTTAGCAACTTTAAATTCTTCAGACTTGTCATTTCAGAGGATCTGTCCTGCACAGAAGTGCCATTATAAAGAAAGCACTGCGGTGCTCTACTTTTTTAGAAGTCTGTGAAGATCTATTATATCTTCTAAAACTTTGACAAACTTCTGTTAATGTGCGGTGGAGAGTGTACTGACTGGCTGCATGATGGAGACACCAATGTCCTTGAATGGATAAGCCTGCAAAGAGTAGAGAAAAAGCTGAGTCCATCATGGGAAAAGCCCTACCCACCACTGAGCACATCTACAAGGAGCTCTGCTGCAATACTACTGAGAACCTTCACCATCCAGGCCATGCACTGTTCTCACTGCTGCCATGAGGAAGGAGGTACAGGAGCCTTAGGACCCACACCAACAAGGTTCAGGACTTAAAGTGCCACAGTCTACACCATTAGTGAGTTGCTCGTTGGTGGAGAAACTGAAGGAGCGGGACTTGGTGCGGCTTGTGCTACAGCCTGCGTCAGAAGCATTGGTGGGCGAAGGCGGTGTGCAGTCTAACAGCGAATGATCGTCTTTGTCACCTTTCTTGTGATTTCAAGACCCTGTAGGGCATTGTAAATGTGGAAGTCTGCAAGTCTGATTCCCTAATTTATTGGCAGGCAGAGGGGGAGCTCGCTCCTAGAGAGGACAGACCTCAAGCTGTGATGTTGCCTGTTACAGCCGCCCAGCAGAGAGGTGTTGGAGTCGATGCACTCCACCGGAGTGACGGGGTAGTGTGGCACGGTGTCGAAGCTGGAGTCGGTGCTTCCCTGTTTGGCAGAAGACAAGCCATATTGTTTTCAACTGCAGACTGCTGCAACAATCATGGACTCAGAACCTGACTATATTTTTTTTGCGTGACTGTATTTTACTGCTGTCTTATACATGCTATATGTACCTTGTGCTGTGTGTGACTGTTGGTGCTGCATGTTGCCCCTTGGCCCCAGGGTAATGCTGTTTTGTTTGGCTGTATTCATGTGTGTTCATGGAGGGGTGAACGGCTATTAAACTTGAACAGTTATTATCCTTCAACCATCAGGCTCTTGACCAGAGGAGATAACTTCACTCAGCTTTACTCACCCCAACACTAAACTTTTCCCACAACCTATAGATTCACTTTCAAGGACCTGTCATCTCATTTTCACAATATTTATTGACTACTTATTTATTATTATTATTTTGCTTTTGTTTCTTTTGTTGTCTTTTGCACAGTAGCTGTTTGTCTTGTTGTGCGTGGTTTTTCATTGATTCTATTGTGTTTCTTTGTATTTACTGTGAATGCCCACAAGAAAATGCATATCGGAGTTGTACGTGGTGACAGACATGTACCTTGCTGATAAATTTACCTTGAACTTTTGAACTTTGAAATTGCACAATAGTCATGGTGGGCTTCGGGTTCATACCTCCAGGATAATAATGGAAAACCCAAAAAAACTACAGCAGTAATTATGCTTTTCAATCTTTTCTGGTCTCCACCCTATGACAGACATTTGTCCTCTCCACTTCCTCCTGACTTTCAACATAAAACACATTTGATTTCCAACTTTTCCTACTTCTGATAGAACTTCAAATGACCGGAAACATCAGGTCTTTTTTTTTGATTTAGAGATACTGTACACCACAGTAGCGGGCCCTTCTGGCCCAAAGAGTCTGTGCTGCCCAATTACACCCACATGACCAATGAACCTGTCAAGCCCTATGTCTTTGGAACGTGGGAGGAAACCAGAGCACCCGGATAAACCGGGTGAATGTACAAACACCTGACAGGCAGCGGCAGAGTTGAAACTGGTCACTGGCACTGTAATAGTGTTAGGCTAATGGCTACCCTGCCCTGCCTCCCATTACTCTCTCTGAGTTCCTGCTTTCCTAGCTCCCCAGATTGTCTCTTCAGGACCTCATCC
This sequence comes from Mobula hypostoma, assembly GCF_963921235.1. NCBI lineage: Eukaryota > Metazoa > Chordata > Chondrichthyes > Myliobatiformes > Myliobatidae > Mobula > Mobula hypostoma. The sequence goes on from NC_086100.1 coordinate 171,829,091, forward strand.
CTTTCCCTACCTACTTCATTGGGAGCAATACTATTTCATAACAGAAAAAATGTCCCCATCAATTTGATTTTCCAGTACAACCTCCACCCTGCACAGATCTCCCTCCGTAGATTCTGTCTGCCCCATTGAACATTTACCGTCCTTATTTCAAAGATTTTTGCCCTTATAGATATAACCTTTACAGGCTGATGTATCTTTAACCTACGTTGCTTCGTCCTTCATGCAAGTTGCCTGTCCTACTTTGTAAGCTTCTTGTTTCTGGCCCAATATTGGTGATACTTTGCCACTGAATCTCTGCGCTGGGAGGATCTGACCAGCTTGAAGTTACCGTATATTAAGTTGTCAGGTCTTTTTCTGAATAGCGTAAAATCAGTCCTTTCACCCAAAGACAACGTGCTTTTACAAAGAACAAAAACATTAGAATTTCTGGTTTGCAAGACAGAAATCCTTGAATGTAAAGCAGGCTGTTTGACAGCAAGGGTGGCGTGGATGGGAGCCTGCTGTGAAATTAACTATTTAAAAAAGATATCACTGCCTGTGTTTTCCTAAGGTTCTCTTTATCTTCGCTTTGGTTTAAAACAACTTGAAACTACCCAAGGAGTGGGAGGTTTGATTGAACTGAATGTAGAGACTGGTGTTTCAGTCTTCTGAATTGGGTACTGTTTGTACACAAGAGAAGTTTTTGAGCACTGTACTTCTTTAATATACAGAACACGTGGAGGTGCCAAAAGTGGTCATTCAGTTCCCATTGAAAATAATGGAGAGTGCTGAAAGCAATGTAAGGGAGTTAGTTCAGTGCTCACATTAGAACATAGCAGGCCAGGCCAATTCACAAACAGAGATTAATTCACACAGTTTGGAACTGAAATCCTTTACCCTAGGATGTTGTTTATTTGTTTTCATCTAAAAGAATTGCAAACATTGAGAAAATTGGGGAAATTGCAGAATTATGCATATTACTTGCATTACTTAATAAGTCTGAAACACCAAAGGGCTGGTTGAAGCCCGTCAGTGGCAAGGATCAAAGACCCTCTCCTTGTCGCTGCCAAAACAGTCAATCAGGGCTCAGAGGCCTGGGAAATTCCACCCCTGCTGTCACCCCCACCTACACTGCCAAGAAGATTATACTGTGAATGTGGAACACAGTCTCTCTGCAGCAACTCTCCTTCTGCATTACTGCTTCAGGCTCCGGCTCCCAGAAGGAGCAGCAAAGGAGTGAGCAATGATTCTCTCCGTTTAAGAAATTTACTGGAAGGGGAAGAGACCAAGACACTGAAATGTCTTTTTTTCCTTTGGAAAACTGAATTTATTCCACAGTGGCTTACAGAGATGCCTATTGAGAACTTCACAGAACATAGAATGCTAGGAACAGGAGCATGCCCTTCGGCTCAAAGTGGTGAATCACAGTCAGCTTTATTATCACTGACATATAGTATGTCGTGAAATTTGTGGGTTTGTGGCAACAGTACAAAACAAAACATAAAATACACAATAAATTACAAAAAGAAATATATATTTAATTAAATAAGTAGTGCAAAAGGAGCAAAACTGGTGAGATAGTGACCATGGGTTGACTGTCAGTTCAGAAATATTCAAGAAATTAGTAATCAGGTGCCCACTATATTAAGCCCTTCTACCTACACAATGTCCATATCCTTCCTTTCATGTACATTTAATTATTTCAGAGGCACTTGAATGTACTTACCTCCCCTACCACCTCAGGCAGCATGTTCCGGACACCCACCACTCTCCGTGTTAAAAATAAACTCGCCGCCTCACACCTCCTTTGAAGTCAACTCCTCTCATCTTAAATGCACGCCCTCTTGTATGAAGCATTTCAACCCTGGGAGAAAGATACCAGCTGTCTTAGGACATCATTTGCTCCGCCAACATGGGAACGATGTGCAGCAAAGGCCAACTGTTTCAATAGGCCAGGATTGAGTGGATATGGAGAAGATGTTTCCATTAATTGTCGGGTCTAGGATCTGTGTGTCCAGCATCTGGGCATAGGGATGTCTCTTTAGAACTGAGGTGAAAAGGAATGTCTTCATTCAGGGTATGGTGAATCTGTGGAATTTGTTGCCACAGAGGACAGTAGAGAGGAGCGGTCAAGCCGTTGGGTGTACTTAAGGTACAGGTTGACAGGTCTTGATTGATAAGAAAGTTTAGTGTTATGGGTAGAAGGAAGGAGAATAGAGTTGGGAAAAATAGTCAGATATGATTGAATGGGGGAGCAGGCTTGATGGGCTAAATGGCCTAATTCTGCTCCTATATCTTACGGTTTATTGTGTAATGAACCAGAAGTGATTAGAGAGATTGAGGTGAAGGAACCCTTGGGAGGCAGTCATCATAATACGATTGAGTTCACTGTGAAATTTGAGAAAGAGAAGCCGAAATCTGATGTCTCGGTATTTCAGTGGAGTAAAGGAAATTACAGTGGCATGAGAGAGGAACTGGCCAAAGTTGACTGGAAAGGGACACTGGCGGGAAGGACGGCAGAGCAGCAGTGGCTGGAGGTTATGCGAGAAGTGAGGAAGGTGCAAGACAGGTATATACCAAAAAAGAGGAAATTTTCGAATGGCAAAAGGATGCAAACGTGGCTGACAAGAGAAGTCAAAGCCAAAGTTAAAGCAAAGGAGAGGGCATACAAGGAAGCAAAAATTAGTGGGAAGACAGAGGATTGGGAAGTTTTTAAAAGCTTACAAAAGGAAACTAAAAAGGTCATTAAGAGGGAAAAGATGAACTATGAAAGGAAACTAGCAAATAATATCAAAGAGGATACTGAAAGCTTTTTTCCAAGTATATAAAGAGTAAAAGACAGGTGAGAGTAGATATAGGACCAATAGAAAATGATGCTGGGGAAGTTGTAATGGGAGATAAGGAGATGGCGGAGGAACTGACCGAATATTTTGCATCAGTCTTCACTGAGGAAGACATCAGCAGTATACCGGACACTCAAGGGTGTCAGAGAAGAGAAGTGTGCGCAGTCACAATTACGACAGAGAAAGTACTCCGGAAGCTGAATAGTCTAAAGGTAGATAAATCTCCCGGACCAGATGGAATGCACCCTCGTGTTCTGAAGGAAGTAGCTGTGGAGATTGCGGAGCCATTAGCAATGATCTTTCAAAAGTCAATAGATTCTGGCATGGTTCCGGAGGACTGGAAGATTGCAAATGTCACTCCGCTATTTAAGAAGGGGGCAAGGAAGCAAAAAGGAAATTATAGACATGTTAGCTTGATATCGGTGGTTGGGAAGTTGTTGGAGTCGATTGTCAAGGATGAGGTTACAGAGTACCTGGAGGCATATGACAAGGTAGGCAGACCAGCATGATTTCCTTAAAGGAAAATCCTACCTGACAAACCTATTGCAATTTTTTGAGAAAATTACAAGTAGGCTAGACAAAGGAGATGCAGTGGACGTTGTATATTTGGATTTTCAGAAGGCCTTTGACAAGGTGCCATACATGAGGCTGCTAAAACAAGATAAGAGCCCAAGGAATTACGGGAAAGTTACATACGTGGATAGAGTGTTGGCTGATTGGCAGGAAACAGAGAGTGGGAATAAAGGGATCCTATTCTGGTTGGCTGCTGGTTGCCAGTGGTGTTCCACAGAGGTCTGTGTTGGGTCCACTTATTTTAACGTTGTACATCAATGATTTGGATTATGGATTAAATGGCTTTGTGGCTAAGTTTGCTGATGATACAAAGATAGGTGGAGGGGCCAGTAGTGCTGAGGAAACAGAGAATCTGCAGAAAGACTTGGATAGATTGGGAGAATGAGCAAATGAAATACAAAATTGGAAAGTGTATGGTTATGCACTTCGGTAGAAGAAATAAACGGGCAGACTATTTCTTAAATGGGGAGAGAATTCAAAGTTCTGAGATGCAATGGGACTTGGGAGTCCTCGTGCAGGATAGCCTTAAGGTTAACCTCCAGGTTGAGTCGGTGGTGAAGAAGGCGAATGCAATGTTGGCATTCATTTCTAGAGGAATAGAGTATAGGAGCAGGGATGTGATGTTGAGGCTCTATAAGGCGCTGGTGAGACCTCACTTGGAGTACTGTGTGCAGTTTTGGTCTCCTTATTTAAGAAAGGATGTGCTGACGTTGGAGAGGGTTCAGAGAAGATTCACTAGAATGATTCCAGGAATGAAAGGGCTAACATATGAGGAACGTTTGTCTGCCCTTGGACTGTACTCCTTGGAGTTTAAAAGAATGATGGGGGACCTCATAGAAACATTTCAAATGTTGAAAGGTCTGGACAGATTGGATGTGGCAAAATTGTTTCCCATGGAGGGGGGAATCTAGTATGAGAGGGCATGACTTAAGGATTGAAGGGTGCCCATTCAGAACAGAGATGCGAAGAAATTTTTTTAGCCAGAGGGTGGTGAATCTGTGGAATTTGTTGCCACGGGTGGCAGTGGAGGCCAAGTCTTTGGCCAAGGCGGGGGAGTGGGACTAAGTGGGAGAATGGATCAGCTCATGATAAAATGACGAAGCAGACTCGATGGGTCGAATGGCTGACTTCTGCTCCTTTGTCTTATGATCTTATGGTCTAATAGGTCTAGCTCACACTCAAAATATCTGGAATAAGATAGCAAGATTGTTACTACCTTTTCTCCCTTTGCCAAATAATCTCCTGGGAGAGAAAAATATATTGAAGAAGATCACTGGAGCAATTAGAAAACAAAACGCTCTTGTAAGTTCCTCCCAGAGGGATTGAATGAGATAAAACAAAGACAAACTTACTTTTAAAGGGAGTCTTTGGGATGGGCAATAAATGCTGGCCAACATATTGAAAAGATAATAAGGACACGTATCCCCGTGAAGATGTCCAAAAGAGATTTACAACCATGAGGTACTGTTTGAGGCAGCCATTCAGACATACATGCAAACATCAAACAGGAGAAGAGGAGGCCAATCTGCCCTTCAAAACTGCTCTGTTGTTTCATAAAAGCTTAGCAGTAGGTATAAAATCAAGAGGGCAAAGACTAAAACTGAGAGGCGGGAATTTTATGAGGGACCTTATAGAGGTAAGATGCTTAGACAGAGAATGGTTGATATCTGGAATTCACCGCCGGTGGAAATGGCCGAATTAGATGAAGTTACAACGTTTAAGAGACACTTAAAAAGGCATAGTGTGGTGACCCACTTTCTACACAAGCGAATCGGCTCACAAAATAGCCCGCGTGTGGGGAGAGACTTTTGTAATGCACCTCTGACGTCATTTCCGCCCGGAGAGGGCTGGAAGGGAACTGCTTAAAAGCCAGTGCCGCGAAGTTTGAATAAACGAGTCTCGAGTGCGACTTACATACTGCGTGTCGTTATTTCTAGCTCTGTGTGTAGCACATCGCTACAATAGCAGCTTTATGCCGTCTGCACAGCTTCCTTTCCTATCCATGTCAGTGACAAAGTTAACAATATCTTTGTTTCCTTTATGTTTATGTACTTTGTAGAACTGTAGTGCTATTCCTTTCTTATTGGGAAAAAATACCTGAGGGCCAGTGAAGATCACTGCAGTATATCAGAGAGGGAAATCTACTAGAAAGCTTCTTGGATTAGAGAGCATGTCTTATGAGGAGAGGCTGAGCAAGTCAGGGCTTTTCTCTTTGGAGCTAAGGTGAAAAAGAGGCAGCTGGATAGATGTCTACAAGATGATAGCAGAGACTTTTCCCAGGGCAGAAATAACTAATACAAGGGGTCATAATCTTAAGATGATTGGAGAAAAGTTTTTGGGGAGGATGTCAGGGGTAAGATTTTTTACACGGAGGGTAGTGGGTGTTTGGAATGCTCTGGCCGAGTGGCAGAAGCAGATACATTAGGGACATTTAATCATCTCTTAGATCGGCACATGGATGATAGAAAAATGAAGGGCCACATGAGAGAGAAGGGTTAGCTTGATCTTCGAGTAGGTTAAAAGGTCAGCACAACATCGTGGGCTAAAGGGCTTATATTATGCTGTAGTGTTCCATGTCCTATTACTGGTTGCATCTTTTCAATTAGAAAAATACCCAATTATATCCAGTCTCTAGATTATATTAGATTAGATTCAACTTTATTGTCATTTTGCCGAGTACAGGTACAGAGCCAATGAAATGCAGTTAGCATCTAACCAGAAATGCAAAGAATAGTGTTATTTGCAAAATAACTGCGAATAAAAAGGAAGTGCTACAGCACACAAATATAAAAGTACCGGAACAGTACAATATGGGTGCAAGCCCTGCAAATATGTATTACCTATGCCATAAGATTTTATTTTCCACAGTAATACTTGATGGGATGCATTAACAAATGTCTTCAGGAGCATCTGTTATTTCTTCAACGTACTGTTAATGTTAAACTTGTCTGATTATCTTAAACTTAGTAAACTAATCTGCCATACCATCTTGAATAGTAGCGTCCAATACTTTCCCTATGAAAGATGCTAAATCAGCTGACCTCTGATTCCTGTTTTAAATCTCTATTCCTCTTAATAAAGCAGCTGAATTCACTATTTTCTAATCCAGGGGTTCCAACCTTTTTAATGCCATGGACCCCTACCATTAACCAAGGGGTCTGTGGACACCAGGTTGGGAGCCCTTGTTCTAATCTAATAGAACCTTCCACAAATCAGGTCATTGACCTAAAACGTTGGTTCTGTTTTTGCTTCTCTCTTCAGGGGTGTTTCTGTGACTTTTCTGACTGGGTGTCACACTCCCACATTTATTGAAGGTGGTGATGACTCTGTCCAGTATGTTTCAATGTTTCGATGTACATGTAACAAATAAAGCTAATCTTTAAGAAGGGATGGTGTATATGGGAGACACAAGAGACTGCAGATGCTGAAATCTGGAGCAACACACAAGATACTAGAGGAACTCAGCAGTTCAAGTAGTGTCTATGGAGGGAAATGGTCAGTTGATGTTTCAGGTTGAGATTTTGTTCAGTCCAGGTGAAGTGTCTTGACATGAAACATTGACTGTCTGTTTCCACCCATAGATGCTGCCTGATTCACTGACACAGCATATAATTTGGAAAGGAACTTGGGAGACTGTCTGTGTGGGTATGTGGAAGGGAAGAAAGGGGCTTGTTTTGCTGTCGTTGTTTTGTTGCCTGGTATGTTCTGGTTTGTTGTGTTCTGTGCTGAGCATTGTGGGTATGTAATGTTGCTGCTGGAATGTGTGACAGCACTTGTGGGCTTCCTCCATCACACGCTTAGGTTGTGCTGGTTGTTAATTTAAACGGCACATTCTACTGTATGTTTCAATGTGATAAGTGACTGAATCTGATCTGAAAAGTGTGAAGTGGTGCAATTTGGAAAGTGAGACCACAACAGGACATCCCCAGTGAATGAAAGCGTCCTGGGGAGTGTTGTCGAACAGACTGACTGAGGGATACAGGCACATGATTCCCAGAAAGTGGCAACACAGGTGGAAAAGGTGGTGATGGATATATAAACTATGCTTACCTTGTGTATAAGAGATAGGACGTCATGTTACAGCTCTATATATTGTTGGTGAGACTGCGCCTGGAGTACTATATGTAGGTATGGTTGCCAATTTGGAAGGATGTTATTAAGCTGGAGATGATGCAGAAGTAAGTCACGAGGATGTTGCCCAGAACGGAACTGCACAGGAAGAGTTATTGGAAGAGATGAAATAATAGATTGGGATGGTTTGCCTGGCGTAATGGAGGCTGTGGGGCGACTTTACAGATGCTTACAGTGGATGATCACAGTCTTTTTCTCAGGATAAGGGAGTCTAAAGGTGATGGGGAAAGATTTAAAAGGGATCTGAGAGGCAAGTATTATTTTCTCTCACCAAGGTTTGGAAGCATACAGAAGGGTTTGGATGGGTGCTGCTCAGTAAACCATGATATCTGTGCTGGGTCTGAGCTCTTGATCTTCAAACACTCTTTGATTTACATCGTCAAAGGGTGTGCTGATATATTGAATATTGAAGGTGATGGTTAAAATCATTGTCAATGTCTTCATCACTGAAAGGTGAAAAGTAGTCCATCTCTTTGCACATTCTCAATGTGGACCTCAACATATGTCAGCTGCCAGCAAGAATCAATCAAATTATGTATGAAGGAATAGATACAAAGGAATTTCTTCTCTGATCACAAAATTATGGGTACCGGCTTTCCAGGGGCAAATCCCAGAGTTTGAGAAGTTTCCATCACCAAGTTTTGTAAAAGGGCCCAGAAAAGATCAGAAGATTTTGTAAACTAGCTTTATGCATGGAGTAGTTAAAATGTGTGGGATATTGTCTTGGTGAATTTGCTTAAAATAGATACATATATATAGCAGGCTATCCTGTCATCTGTAAGATCTTGAAACACACCTTTATAATAGAGCCATCATTCTGCATAGACTGCCTATCACCCTGCTTGAGAAACATATTAGTATCCTTTTGATGAATAATATATTGTCAGTATTTCACTGTCCTGTTTCTAAGCAAAGATCAATTTCTATGAATTCACTTCCTCCTTTTCAGCTTTTCTTTTCAGGGTCCCTATTCCATTTACTGACAGAAATCAAAGGAGTGGCCACTGGCACAGGCTGACTTCAATCAAAATACCTCTGTAGTCTGTAAGCTTCATGCGACCCTCATTATATCTTGGTGTATATGCCAATAAACTACGCAAGTAAACACATTTATTATCAAAGTATGTTTATGCCACCATATACTAGCTTAAGATTCATTTTCTTGCATGCATTCACGGTAGAACCAAGGAGTACAACAGAATCAAAGAAGAACTACACACAGACTGACAAACAACCAATATAACCATATAATAATATGGCACAAAAACAGGCCATCTCGGCCCTTCTAGTCCGTGCCGAACTCTTAACCTATCCTAGTCCCACCGACCTGCACTCAGCCCATAACCCTCCATTCCTTTCCTGTCCATATATCTATCCAATTTAACTTTAAACAACAACATAGAACCTGCCTTAACCACTTCTGCTGGAAGCTCATTCCACACATCTACCACTCTCTGAGTAAAGAAGTTCCCCCTCATATTACCCCTAAACTTTTGTCCTCTAACTCTCAACCCATGTCCTCTTGTTTGAATCTTCCCCACTCTCAATGGAGAAAGTCTAACCACATCAACTCTATCAATCCCCCTCATAATTTTAAATACCTCTATCAAGTCCCCCCTCAACCTTCTATGCTCCAAATAATAAAGTCCTAACTTGTTTAACCTTTCTCTGTAACTTAGGAGATGAAACCCAGGCAACATTTTAGTAAACCTCTTCTGTACTCTCTCAATTTTATTAACATCTTTCCTATAATTCGGTGACCAGAACTGTACACAATACTCCAGATTTGGCCTTACCAATGCCTTATACAAATTCAACATTACATCCCAACTCCTATACTCAATGCTCTGATTAATAAAGGCCAGCAAATCAAAAGCTTTCTTCACCACCCTATCCACATGAGATTCCATCTTCAGAGAACTATGCACCATTATTCCCAGATCCCTCTGTTCTGCAGCATTCTTCAATGCCCTACCATTTACCATGTATGTCCTATTTTGATTAGTCCTACTAAAATGCAGCACCTCACATTTTTCAGCATTAAACTCCATCTGCCATCTTGCAGCCCACTCTTCTAACTGTTCTAAATCTCTCTGCAAGTTTTCAAAACCTTCCTCATCATCCACAACTCCACCTATCTTAATATCATCTGCATACTTACTCATCCAATATGCAAAAGACAAACTGCACAAATGCAAAAAAAGTTAATAAATAATACTGAGAACATGAGTTATAGAGTCCTTGAAAGTGAGTCCATAGGTTGTGAAATCAATTCAGAGTTGAGCTGAGTGAAGCTGGTTCAGGAGCATGATGGTTGAAGAGCAATAATTGTTCCTGAATCTGGTGGTGTGGGTTCTAAGGCTCCTACACCTCCTTCTCAATGGCAGCAGCGAGAAGAGATCATATCCTTGATGACGGATGCTTCTTTCTTGTTCTTTCCTTGTAAATGTGCTCAACGGTGGGGAGGACTTTGCCTGTGATGGACTGGACTGTATCCACTACTTTGTGTAGGCTTTTCTGTTCATAGGCACCGGTGTTTCTGTGTCAGGCCATGATGCAACCAATCACTGTAGACCTCTAGATGTTTGTCTAAGTTTCAGATAACATGCCGATCCTGTGCAAACTTCTAAGACTTCTGCTTTGTAATAGCACTTACATGCTGGTATCAGAGTAGATCCTTTGAACTGCTAACAACAAGGAACTTAAAGTTACTGACCCTTTCTGTCTCCAATCCCCTAATGTGGGCTGGCTCATGGACCTCCAGTTTCTTCCTCCTGTAGTCAATAATCATCTCATTGGTTTAGCTGACACTGAGCGAGAGGTTGTCATTGTGGCACTATTCAACCAGATTTTCAGTCTCCCTCCTAAATGCCAATTTGTCAGCACCTTTGTTTTGGCCAGCATCAGAGATGCCATCAGCAAACCACTAATTTACCTACGTTAGCTCTTCTGGTCTGCTACACATTGTGGAACATTTGTGATGTTCTACCCATGGCTTGACTCTTCCGAGCTTAAATTGAGATGGGGTCCATGCACAGGCGGGTACCTGAGTGTGAACACAGATGAACTTTGTTTGCCTGCAGAAATAACTACTGAGCCCTGGGAACTATATGTAATTGTCACCAAAGTTTGTGGTTGGTTTAGAAACTTTCTGGTTTTCCTCCACAGCAACTGGGCCCCAGAAATGTTAGTCTCAGAGTGGTGACACGTTCAAGCACAGAAAATGTACAATGTGAAACGAGTGGAGAATAGAATCAGTTGCTCAGAACATTCTGCCTCAGCAGAGTTGTATATTAAGGGGATTAACTGAGAAAAGTCCTAGTGACGCCGTTATTTAAATAGCCAATTAAACCGCATCAGTGAATGCCTTGTTAGTCGAAACCATTATTTAATGTGAAGTAATTACAGGGTAATTATTCCTCTCAGCTATTACCCAATCTCTAACTAAATGTTACCTTGCCAGACCTGTGATATCATATGTCTGTCCCTTGATGTGAGAAAATGTACCGTATTTTGAATATACTGTATATTTCCCTCACAGTGTTTAGGAAGCGTCCTTTGTAACTTGACACAACAGGAACTAATCCTTCATAAATGGTAGTTTGATGTAAGGAAACAAAATACAGAAAAATTAAGCAGGATTGCTTACTTCAGGATATCTTTATCAGAATATACTGTGATTATTTTCTTAAATTGCATTGACTTAAAGGGATCTGTGTGAACAGCTGAGAGGATTGTAGGCATCTCCCTACCATCCATCGGGGACATTTATCAGGAGGGCTGCGTACGCAGGGCCCTTAGTATTATTAAGGATCCCACCCATCCGTCCAGCATCCGCTTTGATTTTCCGCCATCAGGCACAAGACTCCCATGCATAAAAACAAGAACGGTCAGGATGAGAAACAGTTTCTCCCCCCAGGCTTCTGAACTGCCTGCCGCATCATATTCAAAATGTCACCAGTTAATCTGTTCCGTACTTTAGAATATTTAAAGATAATGCACTTTAGTTTGTTATTTATGCGTGATTCATCTGTAGATTATATCCATACCTTCATAAATTATTATGTGCTATGTGTGTTATGTGTACTACTGCGCTTTACACCCTGGTTCGGAGAAATGTCTCGTTTCTATATACATTATACAATTATATACATTATATACATGTATGTAGTTAAATGATAAACTTGACTTGATCTGTTTTGATTTGGACTTCATGAATGATGGAACTACTGGGCTCAGTGAACATTGGAACAGGGGATCAAATGACATTGACTCTGGCAGTTTTGCAAAGTGCGGACAAAGGTGGCAAAACCGATTCAGAAACTAAAAGTAAAACTCAAAAGTAAACTGCTCAGAGTTAAGAAAGTTTTCAGTTTATATAGTGCCTTTCAGAGCCCTGGTGACATCCTGAAGCACCTCGGAATACTGGTCAACTGGGAAAGTGGACTCAGGAATGGCGGGTAGAATTGAACTCTGCCAAGTGAGAAGTGGCACATCTTGGAAAGTTCAACCAGGGCAGGAGGTAGGCACTGAATGACGGGGCTCCGGGAACGTTGTTGAACAGAGGGCTGGGGTACTTGTACATAATTCCCTTAGAGTAGCAACACAGGCAGGCAGAGTGGTGAAGATGCATGGAATGTTTACCTTCATTTTTTTGGCACATTTAGTAGAAGAGTTGAGATGTCATGTTACATTTGTACAAAACTTGTGTAGGTCGCACTTGGAGCATTGTGTGCAGTTCTGGTCGCCAGGATAGGTGTGATTAAGCTAGACAGGGTGCAGAAAGCATTCTTTAGGATATTGTCTGGATTGGAGGGCTTGAGTTTTAAAGAGAGATTAGATAAATTGAGGTTGTTTTGTCTGGAGTAAACAATGCTGAGAGGTAATATGATCAGAATCAGAATCAGATTTAATATCACCAGCATGTATTGTGAAATTTGTTAACTTTATGGCAGCAGTACAATGAAATACATGATAAATAAATATGGAGAGAAAAACACATAAAGTGCATATATGTCTATTAAATAGTTCAGTTAAAATAAGCAGTGCAAAATAACAGAAATAAAAAGGTAGTGAGGTAGTGTTCATGGGTTCAACGTCCATTTAGAAATTGGATGGCAGAGGGGGAGAAGCTGCTCTTCTTGGGCACTGGTATAATTGTTGCCCTTTTGAAGCAGGTGGAAATTTCCGACTGTGGCGGTGAGAGATTGGGAATGTCTTTGAATATTCCCGGCAGTTGGTTGGCACAGGTTTTCAGAGCCCTATCAGGTACCCCAGCGGGCCCTGCTGCCTTGCGAGGGTTCACCCTCTTGAAAGACAGCCTGACGCCGGCCTCCAAGACAGAGATCACAGGGTCACCGGATGCTGCTGGGATCCTCATGGCTGTGGTTTTATTCTCACTTTCAAAGCGAGCATTGAAGGCGTTGAGCTCGTCTGGTAGTGAAGCTCCCCTGACATTCATGATATTGATGTAGGCATATATGTGAGAGGCAGTGTTAGGGTAGACAGTGAGAATCCCATGGTGGGAGTGTCTAAAACTAGACAGCAATCAGATTCAGTTTCATTCACGTACATTGAAACATAGAGTGAAATGCATTATTTGCATTAACAACCAACACGGCCCAAGGGTGCGCTGGGGGCTGCCCACAAGTATTGCCACACATTCCGGTGCCAACTCAGCATGTCCACAATGCTCGGCAGAACAGAGCAGCCCCCGGCCCCCAGGGGGTTTGCATATTCACAGACATTGGCCCTTCAGCTCTCCCAGTGGACTCGCAGATGCAGGCCTTGACTTCCAGACTTCCGACCAACCTTTGGGCTTTGATCTTCAATATTGACCCTGGAACTTGTTGATGACGATGAATGAGGAACCTGGATGAGGACCTTAAACTCCAGGCCTCATCAAGGGACCAGAAAGAGGTTTAAAAGGGATATGAAGTGTGAGTTTTTCACACAAACGGTAACTGATATCTGGAATCAGAACATAAACCAAGAAGGCGGAGCTTAGGAGGGATAATGGCGCCTAATGGCAACTCCTTTGCTTGCATCTTCGGAAACAGCTCTGCTTCCATCTTTAACATCTATTTTTCCCTTTCGGGGTTCTTTTGAAGACCCTGACCTGGAGTTACACGCTGACTATGGTTCTTCGCGTGAATGGGACCTGCTCTTGGGGTTTCATAACTGGCCGTTGTTTGGAACACCAAGGGCTCAGCCTAAGAGCTCCACTCACCTTTGGAGGACCGAGTTTTTGTGCCTCTGGAGACAGGCGGATCAGAGGTCGGTGCCTCTGCAGGAGATCGGTGTGTCATGGGAGATGGAAGATCTAAGGCTGTGTGCCCGGAGACCCGAGATCTTTGGGCACAGAGCTCGGAAAAAGCGATGCAATGGATTTTAACATCATAAATCAGCGAGTTGCTTGTTATGTCTCCCCTCTGACTGTGAAAGTGGAGACACCTCTTTCTCCCTTATTGGGGGGGGGGAGGAGGAGGAGATAGAGATAGAGATAGAGAGATAGAGATAGACAGACAGACGCAGACTGTGGTATGTCGAATACCGGATGAACAATGTAGCCTTTGGACTACTGCAAGTCAGGGGCGGTGCCAAGGTGGTGCTAGCTGGTGCTATAGCCCCAGCAGAAATTGCAATAGCACCAGCATAGCACCACCAAGAAATTAACTGAAATTTCACATACAAATTGCAGCTGCTTTGCTTTCTCTGTATAGTTTTGAATATAGCTTGTTTCTCCAGTCGATTAGTGAAACGGTGCCCCCAATTACCATAGCACCCACACAGCAATAAAGTTATAAACTCTGTCAGATCCACTCTACACTTCGTTGGTTGTCAATGTCTTTCCGTTGCTGTCCTCAGATCGGTTAAGCTGATCTACGATCACTTAAGGTGGTGATGTCACTCACTCTCACTCACACGAGAGATTGATAATATACATCCAGGTGAAAATCCATGGTCTTGCGAGACTAACGGATGCCACACACACGCACGCACACGTTGTGCTAGCCTGTGCACCCGGCACGTGCATTATTTTGGCCGGCGTGAAAAATGGATCGATTTTTAGTGAGAAAATGACCTCATCCAGAGGAATCAGTGGTGTCTCAACCTGAGCCTGTCTTAATTGAAAGTGACATGCAGAAAGAAGTAAGTGGGGATGGGGACGACAGCAGTTCATCGAAGGAGTGTGAGGGCGAAGTAGAGGAACAAGAAATGGAGCGGGATTTGGAAGAGAACATGGATAAAGCTGCTCTTAGTGCTAGTGGGAATACTGTTAACGCTGTTAGCCAGCAGCCTGAGGAAGGATCCCGTCGGTCAGCATTGAAAAAGTACCCTTCGCAACAGTTTGGCAATCAGCAAAGAAGTTTCATTCGTGGCTGGTTTGACTGACTGGGATATTCGATCACGAAAGATACTACGTTCTGCTTCGCATGCAGGCACTTCCTGTGTGGAAGACATGGGTTCCATTCTGAGTCTACCTTCCCTGTCACCGGTTACTGCAACTGGTGTAAAGCTACAACAGCTTTCAAAACCCACCATCTAAGTGCAGCTCATAATTTTGCTATGCAGGCACGGGCCGAATTCAGATTGAGAAAACAAGACGGTTCAAGATTGGGAAATATGCTTGACAAAGGACAAGCACAGATTGTCCAAGAGAATCGTGAGTATATGAGAGCTGTGACTGAGTCTCTAGCAAGGACAGACAGTGAATGACACAGTGGAATTTCTAGCTCCAATGTCTCCAATGAGACCCTACCGCGATGCATTTATAGATTTATACAAACTAATCTGTATATCACTGACTCTACCTGTGACATCTGTCTCATGCAAACGGAGTTTCTCTTGCCTCAGACGCCTCAAAAACTACCCAAGGAATAGCAGCGGCGATGCTCGGAACAGCAACTTGGCCCTGTTGGCCATAAACAGCCAGAGGACCAAAACATTTGACATCCAGAAAATCATTGATGCTTTCACCACCAATCACACAACAGACGGATTGTGCTTCTCTGAAAACATCAATGGTGAGTGCAGTTGATTTTTTTTTAAAAATTTGGGCCGAGACTAATGCTGATTATTATTATATTTTGTGGTGGATACCCCATAGTCCTTATGTTTCCTGCAAATCCTAAACTATTACATTTACTGCTATTAAGTCTACTGGTTTTGCTTAGACTTCCAAGTGGTGGTTCTGTAGATTTTTGTTTTAAATTCAATAGCCGAATTAATTAAGGTATCGCATGGTCAGAGTACGATTTGTCCAACTCCTGGTAAAGCCTTGCATCTGTTAATAAGCCTTGCCCTATTTGACTTTAATAACGGTGTATCTTTTGGCATTGTCTGTCTATGTAATGCGAATAGCAGTGGACATTGTGGGTTAGTGTTGTGTTTTTCAGTTGAAAAGCACGCATTTGACGCTGATTGCGGGATTGGTGCGTGATTCACATTGTGCGCTGTGGGTCGGATGCTGTGTTGGTTTGTTTGTTGATGCTCTGTGTAGCCCGGGTTGTGTCCGATGCTGTTGACACTGTCACAGTTCACTCCTATATTATACCTAGCAATTGCTGTTGCTTGTGAATCAACAGAGGCATTTATAGTAGGCATATAATGCTTGAAGCTAACTTTTGAACGCCACGCGTTGCTGGGGAGGGCTTGTTGTTTGCTGCCACTTATGCGCGGCAGGGAGAGGAGCTGGTGGGCACTTTGGGGTTCTAACATTTAACTGTCATTCATTCTTTGGGGCACTCCTCTGTTTTCGTGGATGGTTGCGAAGAAAAAGCATTTCAGGATGTATATTGTATACATTTCTCTGACATTAAATGTACCTTTGAAACCTTTGAATGAGCTACCAGAATCAGGAAGAGTAACGAAGTTTACGAGACTTGAATGAGCCAGGCACAGGGATGGTGGGCTGAAGGGCTTGTTTCTGATTTGTATCACACAATGACTCTAAAGTTGTCTATTTGTGTGTAAATAATACGTAAAGAAGCCTAAAGGATCAGGGAAACTTGATAACGTTGCATACAAGTGTGACGTGAAATTTCTTCATTGTTTGTGATTTCCAGCAGAAATCTTGTCCATTTCTGTGGTCACATGACCTCCTGAAAAGCTCTGGACAGTTTCTGTGTGTTCCATCTCTGCTAACCCATGAGCTTGGATCCTCAGTGCTATTGCTGACTCCCTATTACTGTACTTCAGAGAGCAAAACGCCCCGAGCTCTGTTATTACAGCCTTTCTTCATGTTGACCTAGGCCTGGTGGCTTAAACCATAGACAATAGATTCCCCTTCCAGAACCTTGTTTCTGTAGTGTGTGTGGTCCTCCTTTCCTTTTATTAAATGGCTGACAAGGTATATTGAATATCGTGTGCACAGATGCCAACAACAGCCTTCAGAGACTTTCCAGCTATTTTACTCTGACATATGTTTTTGAGTAGAAGCAGGAGGCAGATGCTTTGCTGAAGCTTGATGGTCAAGCTGTTGAGGATGTTTCATCTGATGTCAATGTCAGTAGCACAGCTAAATATCTAGTAAGAGTACCTGAGACATTCAGCCCTGATGTCAGGTATTGTTATCAGGTATCTCAGGTAGAGTCTTGGCCCAAAACATTGACTGGTCGCTCTTTTCCATAGATGCTGCCTGACCTGCTGAGTTCCTCCAGCATTTTGTGTGTGGCGCTTTGGATTTTCAGCATCTGCTGGTTTTCTTGTGCTCAGGTGTTGCCTGTGGTCTGTGACCACATGTGTTCCCGCCAGTTTCCTACACCACACACTTGTGCATTAGTATATTAAGTCGCCACAGTAAAGTTCTCTTATTGCAGAGGTGAATGGTAGAATAGGGGGGTGAGTTGATAGGGAGCTGAATAATTGTTGCCCTCAAAAATTTCTATAGATGTACTGTGGAGAGCATTCTAACTGGCTGCATCACTGTCTAGAACAGGAGTGGAGGGTGGGGGTTACTGCACAGGATCGATGTAAACTGCAGAGAGTTGTAAAATCAGTCATCTCCATCACGAGCACTAGCCTCCAGGATATCTTCAAGTAGTGATGCCTCAAAAAGGTGGCATCTATCATTAAGGACCCCATCACCCAGGTCATGTTCTCATTGTTACCGTCAGGAAGGAGGTGCAGAAGCCTGAAGGTACACATTGAGCGATTTAGGAGCAGCTTCTTCCCCTCTGCCATCCAATTTCTGAATGGACATTGAACCCTTGGACACTAACCCACTACTTTTTTATTTCTTCTTTTGCACTTCTTTAATTTAACTATTTTATATATATTTACTGCAATCCACAGTTTTTTAAATCATTATTATGTTTTGCATTGCTGCAAAGGCAACAAATTTCACGATATATGCCGGTGATGTTAAACCTGAGTTCGATTCTGAATAGAATAGGATTAATTGGCTTCAGGGGGGCGGTGCAGGGGGTGATACATTACTGTTTGTCATCTATATCAACAATTTGCGTAAGAGTGGACACGCTATGACTATTAAGTTTGCAGATGCCACTAAAGTACAAGGTATAGTGAGCAGTAAGGTAGGTTATCAAAAGGTTATGGATCAGCTGAGCAAGTGAGCCGAGGAATTGCAAATGGAGCTGAAGAGTGAGGTGTTGCATTTTAGGAAGTGAAATCAAGGTAGGACTTTCACAGTAAATGTTATGGCCCTGAGGATTGTTGTAGAACAGAGGAACCTGGGAGTACAAGTACACAGTTTCCTCAAAGTGGAGTCACGGGTAGACAGGATGGTGAAAAGGCTTTTGGCACACTGACCTTCATCAGTCAGGACTCTGAAGATAGGAGTTGGGAGGTCATAATGTGGTTCTACAAGTTGGTGGAATGTCTACACTTGGAGTTATGGTTGCCCTGCAATAGAATTGATGTTATTAAACTGGAAAGAGTACAGGAAAGATTTACAAGGATGCTGCTGGGACTTGAGGGACTGAATTATAAGGAAAGGTTGGACATGCTGGGACTTTATTCCTTAGAGTATAGGAGATGGAGAGACATTGATTGTGTGGATAGCCAGAGGCTTTCTCCCAGGGCTGAAATGGCTAACATGAGGGGAGATCGTTTTAAGGTGCTTGGAAGTAGGTACAGAGGGGATGTCAGGGGTAAGTTTTTCACACAGAGAGTGGTGGGTGCATGGAATGCACTGCCAGTGACGGTGGTGGAGGCGGATACAACAGGGTCTTTTAAGAGACTCTTAGATAGGTACATGGAGCTTAGGTGAATAGAGGGCTATGCGGTAGGGTAATTCTAGGCAATTTCTAGAGTAGGTTACATGGTCAGCACAACATTGTGGGCCGAAGGGCCTGTAATGTGCTGTAGAATCCTATGTGCTATGTTCTATGAGAGCACAGATAGGGTGAATGTACTCAGTCTTTTCCCCAGGGTTGGGGAATAAAGAACTAGAAGGAATAAGTTTAAGGTAGAGGAGAAAGATCTAATAGTAACTCGAGAGGCACTTTTTAAAAAAAAATAGAGAGTGGTATGTATGTGGAACGAAATGCCCAAGGAAGTGGTTGAAGCACGTACAATAACAACTTTTAAAAGACAGTTGGACAGGTGCTGTATATGGATAGTGAATCAAATGCTAACAAGTGGGACTACTTTGGGTCAACATGGACCATTTGGGCTGAAGAGCCTGTTTGTTCCGTCTAACTCTGACTCCCACGTAGGATGAATGTAAATGGGTGGTTGTTAGTTGCAGTAGACTTGCTGGACCCAAGGCCTGTTTCTGTGCTGTATCTCTCACTCTCTGACAATGACCTTCACCTGAGTCTTCATCCAGCAGCTCTTACAAACAGCTACATAGCAAAAGAAGACTGCAGATATAACTAACACAGCATTTACAAGAACATTTACAGTTTATAAAGTAGTCAGTCAGGGGAAGTTGAGAGCAAAGTTGAGAGGTTGTTACTGATTTCTAAACTGCTGAAGTTAATGAGACGAAAGCTAGTAATTGATTTATTATTGTTACATGTACCAAAATAAACTGAAAAATGTTTTGCGTGCCATCCAGTCAGATAATTTCACAACAGAAGTACGTTGAAGTAGTACAAAGGAAAAAACAATGACAGAATGCATTATATTGAACATTCTGTATATACGGTATGTATAGCAAAATATATAGTACCAGAGAAAGTGCAGAGCAGGACATTACGGTACAAGGGCCACTAAGAGGTGGATTATGAGGTCAAGAGTTCACCTTCACTTTGCCAGTAAATCCATGATGAGTAAATCATCCCGAATGAGTAATTCCATGTTGGTTTGTCCTGGGGTTGGTGCTGCTAAATGGAGCATTTGTGTCTGAAATTCAGTTCCACTAAACTCGATGGAGATGAGTCGGAATCAGAATCAGAATCAGAATCAGGTTTAATATCACCAGCATATGTCGTGAAATTTGTTGCCTTTGTGGCTGCAGTACAATGCAATACATAGTAATAAAAAAACCTGTGAGTTACAGTAAACGTATATATAAATTAAGTAGAAACAAGTAGTGAGGTCGTGTTCATGGGTTCAATGTCCATTCAGAAATCGGATGGCGGAGAAGCTGTTCCTGCATCACTGAGTTCAGGCTCCTGTACCTCCTTCCTGATGGTAGCAGTGAGAACAAGGCATGACCTGGGCGATGGGGTCCTTAATGGAGGACGTCGTCTTTTTGAGGCATCGCTCCTTGAAGATGTTCTTGATACTACAGAGGCCAGTTCCCATGAAGGAACTGATGAAGTTTATGACTCTCTGAAGCTTATTTTGATCCTGTGCAGTAGCACCCCACCCCCCATACCAGGTGGTGATGCATCCAGCCAGAATGCTCTCCACAGCACATCTATAGATATTTGCGAGTTTCTTTGGTGACGCACCAAATCTCCTCAAACTTCCAATGAAATAGAATATTTGTTGTGCCTGTTTTGTAGCTGCATCAATATGTTGGATCCAGGTTAGGTCCTCAGAGATATTCACACCATGGATCTTGAACTTTGGGATGAGAGTACATTCCAAAGATGACTCTTCGTGATAAGTTGGGCAATATTGATAATTGACCCTATAAAATAAAATGGAGTAACCATGTCTCAATTTTATACGCAGAATTTAATGTCAAAAAATATTGGAACAGAGTCACTAATCCCCCGGTAGGTGGCTGTTAGACCCAATGGCCAAAAGAGCCTGTTTCCACACTCCGTGTTTTCCCAGCTTTCCAACATATCCCTTCTGTGCTGTTTCTGTCAGCTTGTCCTGAGTTCCCATTTTGCACAGCTGAGTTTTATTTTAGTTTCAAAGAATATCTCCTGCTTTGCCGTGTCCTCTTCTCATTGCCGCCAGCAGGGAAGAGATACAGGAGCCTGAAACACACACTTAATGTTTTAGGAGCAGCTTCCTGAGCTGGCTGGTGGTGTAGTGGCTTCAGCACTGGATTCAAGACAGATAGTCCTGAGTTCAAACCCCAGCAGGGTCGCATCGCAGTATCTGTGTATCTGGAAGAAAGGCCTGGCAACCTGCTTCTGTCTCTTGCCATAAGAACCCTATGAGGTCAGACACGTGAAAAGCAACAATCTTTCTTTTTATGGAGCTTGGAAAAATAGAGGGCTATGGGTAACCCTAGGTACTTTCTAAAGTAAGTACATGTTCGGCACAGCATTGTGGGCCGAAGAGCCGGCATTGTGCTGTAGGTTTTCTATGTTTCTTCCTCTCTACCATCCAATTTCTGAATGGACCATTAACCCATGAACACTACCTCACCCTTTTTTGCTCTATTTTTGCACTACTTTTGTATTTCTTTTTGTAACTTGTAGCAATTTTTTATGTATTGTATTGTATGTTGCCGCAAAACACCAAATTTCACGACATTGGCACATGATTGATTAGAAAAATAGAGAGCTATGTGGGACCGAAGGATTACATTGATCCTAGAATAGGTTAAAAGATTGGCACAACATCAGGGCTTTAGGGGCTGGACTGTGCTGTAATGTTTGAACTTTTAAGACTTACACTCAGTGGCCACTTTATTAGCTACACCTAGTTATTAATCAGCCAATCAAGTGGCGGCAGCTCAATGCATAAAAGCATGCAGACATGGTCAAGAGGTTCAGTTGCTATTTAGGGCAAACATCAGAACAAACACACGGAGATACTGTAATGTGCTGCCACCTCACAGTGCACAGTGTGACTGTGGGTCTCTGGGCACAGTGAGAATGGGGAGAAAATGTGATATTAGTGACTTTGACTGTGGAATGATTGGTGGTGCCAGATAGGGTGGTTTGAGTATCTCAGTCACTGCTGATCTCCTGGGATTTTCACACACAACAGTTTTGAGAGTTTACAGGAAATGGAGTGAAAACCAAAAACCATCACATTGAATGGGCTACAGAAGCAGAAGACCACATTGGGTTCTAGTCCTTTACTTATTAAAGCGGAAACTGAACATGAGACAGTGATAATAAAACCTGATTTTGATTCTGATTCAAAATGCTTTTGCAAATTTGCAAACTCACTCAGTTAATTTATTCATCAGAGTAATTTGCACATCCCCACATCAATGCTAGAGTACTGAATTGTGGATCACTGACACTCATTTACTCATCTAGACATAAGAGTTTCAAGTAGTCAACACAGCTTGTGTTTGGAACAGTTGAACTTCAACTGAACTATAGCACACTATAAACAGTGTTATGAGGCAGAGCTGTGTGTCACGGGGTCTTAAGGTTAAAGAAACCCAATAAACTTGAGGGAGTGAAAATAAGAACAAAGATAAAAAGCAAATGCTGATAACCTGGAAAAAAAATCAGAAAATGTTGAAAACACTTGGCAGGTCAGGCAGCATCTGTGGAAAGAGAAATTGATCACCTTTCAGGTTGAGATCCTTCTGCAGAGCTGGGAGGGAAAGAAAGCTAATTAGATTGCAGTAGCAGAGAAAGTGAGGAACACATGAGCAGAACAACGGAAATATCTCTGATAGGTTGAGACCAAATGAGTTTATGTACAGTTAGAATCAGATTATGCCTTTTTTTGTGTGTTATCTATGGGAAATGTACTGTCTGGTGGTACTGTCTGGTGTTCTTTCGTGTTGGTCTTGTCTTGTCCTCGCCTCCGTGGGGTAAGTCTGGCCATCTTGCTGTTGTCCCGCAGGGGGTCATGTCTTGTCTTGTCTTGTTCTCGCCTCTGTGGGGTAAGTCTGGCCATCTTGCTGTTGTCCCGCAGGGGGTCATGTCTTGTCTTGTCTTGTTCTCGCCTCTGTGGGGTAAGTCTGGCCATCTTGCTGTTGTCCCGCAGGGGGTTATGACTTGTCTTGTCTTGTCCTTGCCTCCGTGGGGTAAGTCAGGCCGTCTTGCCATTGCCCCGCGGGCGGTCATGAGTCCCGGCCCTATGTCCTGTACCCAAGGATGGGTCCCGACTCTCTGTTCTGTGTATGTGTCCATGGTTCCATGTACCTGCCCTCCCAAGACCGAGGCTCTGTGTTCCCATGGTCCTCCTCTCCCTAGCCATGTCATGTCCTTGCCTGGTTCTGGGGTCTGAGCCCGAGGCAAGACCCAGGTACTGGGTCCTTGCCCAGTCTCTGGCTCGGAGTCCATACCGCAGCCTCTTCATGTCACCGCTAGTTCTGGGATCCATTTCCGAGTCCAAGCCCAGATCCCTAGTCCCAGCCTAGTCGTAGTCCTGAGTCCTTGTCCAGTCGCTATTCCTGCTTCTGCCTTGTTCTCCTGGTATCAAATAATAAACTCAATTTACTTAACCTCACAAGATGTGTCTTGTATTTGGGTCCACCCTTGCTCCCAATGCCCCCCATTATAACACTCCCTTATTCAAGAAAGGGAGCAGAGATAGTCTAGGAAACTATAGACCAGTAAGTCTTACTTCAGTGGTTGGTAAGTTAATGGAGAAGATCCTGAGAGGCAGGATTTATGAACATTTGGAGAGGTATGATATGATTAGGAATAGTCAGCATGGCTTTGTCAAGCACAGGTCGTGCCTTACGAGCCTGATTGAATTTTCTGAGGATGTGACTAAACATATTGATGAAGAAAGAGCAGTAGATATAGTGTATATGGATTTCAGCAAGGCATTTGATAAGGTACCCCATGCAAGGCTTATTGAGAAAGTAAGGAGGCATGGGATCCAAGGGGCACATTGCTTTGTGGCTCCAGAACTGGCTTGTCCACAGAAAGCAAAGAGTGGTTGTAGACGGGTCATATTCTGCATGGAGGTTGGTCACTAGTGGTGGGCCTCAGGGACCTTTACTCTTTGTGATTTTTATAAATGACCTGGATGAGGAAGTGGAGGGATGGATTAGTAAATTTGCTGATGACACAAATGCTGGGGGTGTTGTGGATAGTGTGGAGGGCTGTCAGAGGTTACAGCGGGACACTGATAGGATGCAAAACTGGGCTGAGAAATGGCAGATGGAGTTCAACCGAGATAAGTGTGAAGTGCTTCATTTTGGTAGGTCAAATATGATAGCAGAATATAGCATTAATGGTAAGACTCCTGGCAGTGTGGAGGATCAGAGGGATCTTGGGGTCTGAGTCCATAGGTTGACTCTGCGCAGATTGACTCTGTGGTTAAGAAGGCCTACGGTGTATTGGCCTTCATCAATCGTGGAATTGAATTTAGGAGCCAAGAGGTAATGTTGCAGCTATATGGGACCCTGGTCAGACCCCACTTGGAGTATTGTGCACAGATCTGGTCTCACTACAGGAAGGATGTGGAAACCATAGAAAGGGTGCAGAGGAGACTTACAAGGATGTTGCCTGGATTGGGGAGCATGCCTTATGAAAATAGGTTGAGTGAACTCGGCCTTTTCTCCTTGGAGTGATGGAGGATGGGAGGTGACCTGATAGAGGTGTATAAGATGATGAGAGGCATTGATCGTGTGGATAGTCAGAGGCTTTTTCCCAGGGCTGAAATGGCTGCCACAAGAGGGCACAGGTTTAAGGTGCTTGGAAGTAGGTACAGAGGAGAAGTCAGGGATAAGTTTTTTTACTCAGAGAGTGGTGAGTGCGTGGAATGGGCTGCCGGCAACGGTGGTGGAGGTGGATATGATAGGGTCTTTTAAGAGACTTTTGGACAGGTACATGTAGCTTAGAAAAATAGATGGCTATGGGTAACCCTAGTAATTTTTATGGTAGGGACATATTCTGGTAGGGACATAACTTTGTGGGCCAAAGGGCCTGTATTGTGCTGTAGGTTTTCTATGTTTCTACGTTTCATATTTAAAATATTTAAAGGAGGAACCCTTGCCCGTCCACACGTATCTCACCTTTCCTTTCCTGCAAACTTACATCTTCCTCAATCCTCTATGGGTTGAGATAGAATAGATTTCTCAGAATGGAATTTTGAATTCTATACCCCACCAACTCCTCGTCCACACCCAAACACCCTTCAACACCTACCACGCAGTGTTGTAACGTAACTGTCGTGACTGCATCAGATCTCCCAAAACAAACATCAACTATTGGCCATTTTAAGTATCTCCAATCACATCGTTACCTTGATGAGTCAGAATCAGAATCAGCTTTATTTTCACCGACGTGTTGCGAAATTTGTTGTTTTGTAGTAGCAGTACAATGCAATATATTAAAAAATCATATAAATTCCAAGAATATATTTTAAAAATTGTACAAAAAAAGATCAAAATAGTGAGGTAGAGTTCATGGACCATTCGGAAATCTGGTGGTGAAGGAGAAGAAACTGCTCCTAAAACATTCAGTGAACATCTCCAGATTCCTCCTTCCTAAACCCATGAATACCACCTCACTACTTTTTAAAATTTCTGCTTTTGCATTACTTATTTTAATTTAACTATTTAATATACATAAATGTACTTACTGCAGTTCGGATTTTTTCCCTATATTTATTATCTATTGCATTGTACTGCTGCCACAACGCTATCAAATTTCACGACATATGCCGTTGATATGAATCTGATTCTGATTCTGAAAGGGCACGTGCAGGACGGTAAGGGTCCTTCATAATGGACGCTGCCTTCTCGATGGAGCAGGCTGAGCTGACAACCCTTTGCAGCTTTTTCCCGATCCTGTGCATTGGCGCCTTCATGACAGTGATGTCCTCAGGTAAAATGTTACTTGATAGACATTGTGAGTTATTTCCTTGTGTTGAGGGTGCTGTAATAACGCATGTCATTGTCAATTCTTGGCAGGAACCTATGGGATTAAAATTACTCCGTTTACTTTCTCAACCCAGAGTTGGTGGTTCCAATTTGAGGCCATACTACTGCACCATTGGGTCTACTCTTCCATAGTGAACATTGCTGTGTCTGGATTTAATTGCAGTGGGGTGAGTTGTGCTGGAAACTGTAATGGCAGTCCCTTAGGATGGCTGTCACCTCCAACGTCCTCCTCAGTTGCAATAAACCCACTGACGGTTCAGAAGAACCGATCCTGGGACCCACTCGGAGGCTCTACCCTTTATATCATCTTCCTGCAATGCCCCCAGTCAGAATGCCTGTGGAAGGAAAATTAACTCATCAGCACAGCCTCCCACTGGCGGCTCCATTCTCAGCTGACAGGCTTGTTATAGAGTTATAAATATCAGCAGTGAACGAGCTGCAAAGCCAAGCGGTCCTTTGATTCAAGCCGGAGATATCCAGTCAGCAGGCAAAGCAAGGACCTGCCTCACCACACAAGCTTCATTCTCACAAACGTTTACTTCAAATGTAACCTTAACGGGTCAAATCGGTTTGTTTCTGCTAGGTGGAAAGAATTAAGTGAGAGTTTAACCTGAAATTATTAAACCATGCTAATTCTGAGCCATAAAACGTCAAATCAAAGAATAATTGTCTGATCAAAATAATCCAGCAAAAATGATCCATCTGCCTTTGCTCTGAATGAGTATTCTGGGCTGGAGAGCCGAGGCACAGGCTGATGTTATGACAGGTTTGTATGACTTGTATGACCACTGCACAAATTAGTGAAAGCAGGAGTCAGAATTGTAGACCTACCTCATGCACGATGATGAAAGACCTGTGTGAATTCTCAGCCTATGGAATGTCTTGAATTTAACGGGGTGGTTTTGAGTCAGAGAGACGTACAACATGCATCTGCACTGGCATCAGGCATCTTCACTAATCCCATCTTTCAGTTCTCAGTCTGTCATCTTCTATGTATTAGTTTTCCAAGTGCTCATCAAAGTGCACTCAGTGGCCACTTTATTAGGTACCTGCTATACCTCATCAAATGGCCACTGAGAGTATGTTCGTGGTCTTCTGCTGCTGTAGCCCATCCACTTCGTTTCAACGTTTTGTGCATTCGGAGATGCTCTTCTGCAAGCCACCGTTGTAACAAGGGAATTACTTTGAATTACTGTTGCCTTCCTGTCAGCTTTAACTAGTCTGGCCATTCTCCTCTGGCCTATCTCATTAACAAGGCATTCTCACTCCCAGACTGCTTCTCACAGGATGATCCTTCCGTTTTCACACCAGTTCTCTGTAATCTCTAGAGGCTGTAGTGCACAAACATCCCTGGAGATCAGCCGTTTCTGAGACACTCAAGCCATCCTGTTTGGCACCAACAATCATTCCACAGTCAAAGTCACTTTGATCACGTTTCTTCCCCATTCTGACGTTTGGTCTGAACAACAACTGAATCTTGTGATCGTGCCTGTATGCGTTTATGAGTTGCTGCCACGTGACTGGGTGATTAGATATTTGCATTAACGAGCAGGTGCACAGGTGTGCCTAATTTTGTGGCCACTAAGTGTATTTCTTAAATGTTGTGAGAGTCTTCACCGTTCCCTCAGGCAATGTGTTCCAGATTTCAAAGAGTTCATTAAGTCCCCTTTAAATCTCCTACCTTTTAACTTAGACTGCTTGTTTTTGGAGTACAGGGCACTGTGATCATGTGAAACTCAGGAAAAGTAATGCAATATGTATATAACTGTTTTTGAAGAAACAACATCGGCAATGTCTTTCTTCAAGACAAATCAGAGAAACTATTACCATAGAAACCATAGAAAACTACAGCACAGAAACAGGCCTTTTGGCCCTTCTTGGCTGTGCCGAACCATTTTCTGCCTAGTCCCACTGACCTACACATGGACCATATCCCTCCATACACCTCCCATCCATGTATCTGTCCAATTTATTCTTAAATGTTAAAAAAGAACCCACATTTACCACCTCATCTGGCAGCTCATTCCATACTCCCACCACTCTCTGTGTGAAGAAGCCCCCCTACTGTTCCCTTTAAACTTTTCCCCCCTCGCCCTTAACCCATGTCCTCTGGTTTCTTTCTCCCCTTGCCTCAGTGGAAAAAGCCTGCTTGCATTCACTCTGTCTATACCCATCATAATTTTATATACCTCTATCAAATCTCCCCTCATTCTTCTACGCTCCAGGGAATAAAGTCCTAACCTATTCAACCTTTCTCTGTAACTGAGTTTCTCAAGTCCTGGCAACATCCTTGTAAACCTTCTCTGCACTCTTTCAACCTTATTTATATCCTTCCTGTAATTTGGTGACCAAAACTGAACACAATACTCCAGATTCGGCCTCACCAATGCCTTATACAACCTCATCATAACATTCCAGCTCTCATACTCAATACTTTGATTAATAAAGGCCAATGTACCAAAAGCTCTCTTTACGACCCTATCTACCTGTGACGCCACTCTTAGGGAATTTTGTAACTGTATTCCCAGATCCCTCTGTTCTACTGCACTCCTCAGTGCCTTACCATTAACCCTATATGTTCTACCTTGGTTTGTCCTTCCAACGTGCAATACCTCACACTTGTCTGCGTTAAACTCCATCTGCCATTTTTCAGCCCATTTTTCCAGCTGGTCCAAGTCCCTCTGCAGGCTCTGAAAACCTTCCTCGCTGTCTACTACACCTCCAATCTTTGTATCATCAGCAAATTTGCTGATCCAATTTACCACATTATCATCCAGATCATTGATATAGATGACAAATAACAATGGACCCAGCACTGATCCCTGTGGCACACCACTAGTCACAGGCCTCCACTCGGAGAAGCAATTCTCTACTACCACTCTTTGGCTTCTTCCATTGAGCCAATGTCTAATCCAATTTACCACCTCTCCATGTATACCTAGCAACTGAATTTTCCTAACTAACCTCCCATGCGGGACCTTGTCAAAGGCCTTACTGAAGTCCATGTAGACAATATCCACTGCCTTCCCTTCATTCACTTTCCTGGTAACCTCCTCAAAAAACTCCAACAGATTGGTCAAACATGACCTACCATGCACAAAGCCATGTTGACTCTCCCTAATAAGTCCCTGTCTATCCAAATGCTTGTAGATTCTGTCTCTTAGTACTCTCTCCAATAACTTACCTACTACCGACGTTAAACTCACTGGCCTATAATTTCCCAGATTACTTTTCGATCCTTTTTTAAACAACGGAACAACATGAGCCACTCTCCAATCCTCCGGCACCTCACCTGTAGACAGCATTATTATTACCAGCCGTATTATTACTTCATTAATGTTGGGGCGGACTGACTGTAGCCTGCAGTCAGTGAACGACACAGCGTGAAATTGAACTGAATTAAACTAAAATGAACATTCCTACACTGGTTTGCTGTTATATATATTCTGTATTTTCTGCTCAATTTGGCCATTGTGTGATTTGTTCTTTTTTTTTGCATGTTAGATGTTTGATGTTTTCTTTGAACAGGTTCCAAGGTGTCTCTTTGTTTCTTGGCTGTTTGTGGAAAGACAAATCTTAGGGTTCTATACTGCAGACATGCTTTGATAAAAAAATGTACTTTGAATCTCTTGAATCTTTGAATGTCAGGTATACTGAGATACAGTTGTGAGGTATGGAATTGGGAGAAATGTACATAAATGCCAACATTGAGTTGGGGTTTCACTTTAAGGGGCTGCTGTGATGTGATGACGTTATTATGTGAAGATTTTTAGCGGCTTTTGTGCTTAGATTTTGGAGTTCAATAAAATGTGTAACGGGTTTCATTAAACATAAAATGCCTCACTTTGTTTTATTTGTGAAAACCTACACTGTGAAGTGCGTTTGTTTGTATGCCATCAACATAGATCATTCCACACATAAGTATGATGAATACTGAGATGGAAGACAATGCATAATATAGCGTAATAGTTACAGGGAAATTGCAGTGCATGTGGACAATAAGATGCAAGGACCACTGCAAGGCAGACTGGGAGATGAACAATTTACCTGTTAGCATTGGTGATGCCCATTCAAGAATCAGATAACAGCAGGATAACGGCCGTCTTTCAGCCGGCTGCTCTGTGCTCTTTTGTGCCTTCTTCCGGACGGAAGTGGTGGGGGTGTGAGGTGGAGAAGACAGTATGACTAGGGGAGGAGGGGTCTTTGATTATGTTGTCTGTTTTCCTAAGGCAGCGGGAAGTGTGTGGCAAGTCAACGGAGGGAGGCTGGATTGTGTGATGGACTGGGCTGTGTTCATAGCCCTCTGCAGTCTATTGTGCTCTTGGACAGAGCAATTGCCGCACCATCTCTAGCGTTTACTGGAGTTTTCATTGAGAATTTCCGATAATGGTTCAGGCTGACATCCTTTCAACAGCACTAATGGTCAGAGATCTGAAATATTATCTTTTCTCCTCTCCACAATGGTTTTCCACCCTTTTCCATTTTTATTTGGGATTCCCAGAAACTGCAATATTTGCTTTTGTTTCCAGTTAATTATGCACTTTCTCCTATTTCTACCTGCTCCACACTCTCTTTGCTTCCTTTCTCGTCCCATTAGCGTCCGTTTTTGTCACTTCACGTCTCTTGCTTCTCACAAGTTAGCCGACCTCCTTTATCTCTCATCCCCTCCCCACCTCTTTTCCTGCATCTACTACCCAGTTGATATGCAACGTTATCAATATTCTGAGGAAGTGTCATTATTTCTGTTTCTATCATTGTGGATATTGCCTGTCCAGCTTTTCTGGTCATTGTATGTAGAATCTGGCTACTTTCTAAAGGGTACATTAAAACCACAAGTTATGCATGGCTAGGTTTAATGTACTTATTAATTACAGAGATACGAGAGTGCCATGTGGTCTTACCTGACCCCACCCCACTGACTCCCCACTACACGTACTCCTGCATATGAAGGATTTTAACCCGTCACTCTGACATCTTGTCAGAACACTGCCAAATAATTCACACATCACTCTGTTGGTAATACTTTCTTGACTGCAAATGTTGCTCATGTGGATTTAATGGAAAGCTGTATCCAAGAATGTGTCCGTCTAACCCGTCTGTGCAGTCCCTGCTGCTGCTCTGACACATTCCTGAATGCAACTATGTTTTTACTTGAATACAGATCGCTGAGGACTGCACGGATGCCTTTTGCAAATCATGCATTATTTTCCATTAATGCCAAATATAGAACATAGAATAATACAGCACAGTACAGGCACTTCGGCCCACAATGTTGTGCTGACCCTCAAACCCTGCCTCCCATATAAGCCCCCACTTTAAATTCCTCCATATACCTGTCTAGTAGTCTCTTAAATTTCACTAGTGTATCTGCCTCCACCACTGACTCAGACAGTGCATTCCACGCACCAACCACTCTCTGAGTAAAAAACCTTCCTCTAATATCCCCCTTGAACTTCCCACCCCTTACCTTAAAGCCGTGTCCTCTTGTATTGAGCAGTGGTGCCCTGGGGAAGAGGCGCTGGCTATCCACTCTATCTATTCCTCTTATTATCTTGTACACCTCTATCATGTCTCCTCTCATCCTCCTTCTCTCCAAAGAGTAAAGCCCTAGCTCCCTTAACCTCTGATCATAATGCATACTTTCTAAACCAGGCAGCATCCTGGTAAATCTCCTCTGTACCCTTTCCAATGCTTCCACATCCTTCCTATAGTGAGGTGACCAGAACTGGACACAGTATTCCAAGTGTGGCCTAACCAGAGTTTTATAGAGCTGCATCATTACATCGCGACTCTTAAACTCTATCCCTCGACTTATGAAAGCTAACACCCCATAAGCTTTCTTAACTACCCTATCCACCTGTGAGGCAACTTTCAGGGATCTGTAGACATAAATATTTTCTACAACATAAAAAGGCGAGAAGGAAGAGCGGTGGACATTAAAGGATGGCATTCATTGTAGTTTTCCTAAGTTATCAGAGAGCTAAACGAACAGAAGGGTTAACTGTTTTTCTTTTTTTGACTCACCCATTCATCTTGAAATTTCATACAGTTCGCTGACTGAGTGACAGATGACCTGGCTAATTAATAACCCCCTCTTCACTTATTGGGCCATTCTATTTCAGATTCCGCTTGTTGTAGGTGATGATATCAAGATCCAATTCAGGGTCTTGAGAACAACAGTGCTTTCTTTCCCCTTTTCTCCTTTCCCTTTGGGCAGAAAGTACAAAAACTTGAAAGCACGTACTACTAGGCTGAAGGAAAAAGTTTAGCCCACTATTATAAGACCCATGAATGGGCACCTCATATGATAAAGATGAATACTTAACCTCCCAATTCACCCCAATATAACTCTTGCACCTTGTCTCTCTTGACTGTGCTTTCTCTGAAACCGTGAGACTATGTTCTGCATTCTATTTTCCGTCTTACTACGTTGACGTGGGGTGTGGGTGAAGATACGTCTCTACCAAAGGAGGTGTTAGGTGCTTCTTCCCTCCGCTAGCCTGCAGGTCACCCTTAGTCAAGGTGTAGCACCTGCCTAGCCCCCCTGATCAGGGTCTCATTAAGCCATGGGAGCAGGTGGTGGATGGTCGTATGAGTCGCAGAAACGTATCACAAGTCCAGTGATGCCCGGTAGACAATTTCTGAAGAGTCATACGCACAAAATGTTGGAGGAACTCAGCAGACCAGAGTTGCCGTTGCGGGCCGAGACCCTTCATCAGTCATGTTCACTCTTTTCCACAGATGCTGCCTGACCTGCATTTTGTGTGTGTTTCTGATAACTCTCTGGAGAGTATTGGTGATGGCTGGGGGGCGGGGGAGGGGGCGTGGGTGGGGGTTGGTCACCTGTCCTGTAAAGACACTGTCCAGAAGAAGGCAATGGCAATTCATTTCTGTAGAAAAATTTGCCTAGGACAATCAGGCCAACTGTGACCGCTCATGTCATACGACACGGCATATAATGATGAAGATGAAGACCTCAATGCACTGATGTACGATGTATGGAGTGTCTGTCTGGATGGGATGCAAACAAAAATTTATAGAATATAGAACATAAAAATCTACAGAACATTACAAGTCCTTCAGCCAACCATGTAATCTACTCTAGAAATTGCCTAGGATCTCCCAACTGCACAGCCCTCTATTTTTCTAAGCTCCATGTACCTATCTAAAAGTCTCTTAAAAGACCCTATTGTATCTGCCTTTACCACTGTCGATGGCAGAGCATTCCACGCACCCACCACTCGCTGTGTGAAAAATTTACCTCTGATATCTCCCTTGTGCCTACTTCCAAGCACCTTAAAGCAATGACCCCTTGTGTTAGCCATTTCAGCCCTGGGGAAAAAGCCTCTGGCTAGCCACA
The DNA here is from genome assembly GCF_963921235.1 of Mobula hypostoma. Taxonomy (NCBI): domain Eukaryota; kingdom Metazoa; phylum Chordata; class Chondrichthyes; order Myliobatiformes; family Myliobatidae; genus Mobula; species Mobula hypostoma. The sequence continues at coordinate 171,862,104 of NC_086100.1, forward strand.
CGATCAATGCCTCTCATCATATTATACACCTCTATCAGGTCACCTCTCATCCTCTGTTGCTCCAAGGAGAAAAGGCTGAGTTTACTCAACCTGTTTTCATAAGGCATGCTCCCCAAATCCAGGCAACATCCTTGTAGATCTCCTCTGCACTTTCTCTATCACAGTATCTTGGTATATGTGACAATAATAAATGAATAATAATAAAAACACTAATTTGCAATGGAAGAGAAAATGCTGGAATTCACATGATATAAAATTGTTGGACTCAAGTGTTGAGCAATGAAGTGGAGCTGCTTATACCGAGCTGCTATTCAAAACTGTAGGAAGCCGAGGACTTGGTCTACAGTGAGGGACACATTCCTCTTCCATAAACTCTTCCCATACGACGTCTTGTGAGAATCAGAATCAGAATCAGGTTTATTATCACCGGCATGTTACGTGAAATTTGTTAACTTGGCAGCATCAGTTCAATGCAATACATAATTTAGCTGAGAAAAAAAAACATAATAATAATAAATAAACAAGTAAACAAATTACATATATTGAATAGATTTTTTAAAATGTGCAAAAACAGAAATACTGTGTATTTTAAAAAAAGTCAGGTAGTGTTCAAAGCTTCAATATGCCTTTAGAAATCAGATGGCAGAGGGGAAGAAGCTGAGTGTGTGCCTTCAGGCTTCTGTACCTCCTATCTGATGGTAACAGTGAGAAAAGGGCATTCCCTGGGTGCTGGATGTACTTAATAATGGACACTACCTTTCTGAGACACTGCTCCCTAAAGGTGTCCTGGCTACTTTGTAGGCTAGTACCCAAGATGGAGCTGACTAGATTTACAACCATCTGCAGCTTCTTTCGGTCCTGTGCAGTAACCCTTCCATACCAGACAGTGATGCAGCCTGTCAGAATGCTCTCCACAGTACAAATATAGAAGTTTTTGAGTGTACTTGTTGACATGCCAAATCTCTTCAAACTCCTAATAAGTATAACCGTTGTCTTAACTTCTTTATAACTACATCATTATTTTTGGACCAGGTTAGATCAGATCTTGACACCCAGGAACTTGAAGCTGCTCACTCTCTCCACTTCTGATCCCTCTCTGAGCATTTATATGTGTTCCTTCATCTTACCCTTCCGGAAGTCCACAATCAGCTCTTTCTTTTTACTGATGTTGAGTGCCAGGTTGTTGCTGCAGCACCACTAAACTAGTTGGCATATCTCACTCCTGTATGTCCTCTCATCACCACCTGAGACTCTATCAACAGTGGTTGTATCGTCAGCAAATTTATAGATGGTATTTGAGCTATGCCTAGCCACACAGCCATGTGCATATAGAGAGTAGAGCAGTGGGCTAAGCACAGACCCCTGAGGTACGCTAGTGTTGATTGTCAGTGAGGACGAGGTGTTATCATGAATCCGCACAGACCGTGGTCTTCCGGTTAGGAAGTTGAGGATCCAATTGCAGAGCGGGGTAGAGAGGCCCAGAGTCTGCATCTTCTTCAACAGATGGCACAGAGGTGCAGAAGTTAGCACTGCTGCCTCACAGTTCCAATGACCTGTGTTTGATCCTGACCCAGCAATGCATTGAACTTGCATGTTATCCCCATGGCAGTTTGCATTTCCTCCGGGTGCTCTGCCTTCCTCCCAGATTCCAAAGACGTGCTGATAGGTTTATTGCTATGGCAATTGGCTCCTAGTTTAAATGGATGTCATTTGTGAATCAGGACGAATTGACGGACATGTAATAGAGGAGAGGTTACAGACGCTGGAGGATGGGGGGAATTAGGGGGTGAAATGAAAAGGATGAGATTGTTTTGCTAGAAGCTGTCTCAAGCTTGTTTCGACCTTCTATATTGTAATAAGTGATTCAGTTACGTGTGCAGGACATGTAAACCTTTCCTTCCTTTCATTTAATTCCAAGTGAAGCAATGATTTACCTATGTTTCTTTCCATTCACTGTGCTGTATTCAATGCCCTTAGTGTGGTGTCATCTACGCTGATGAGACCAGAAACAAACTGGATGTCTGCTTTGTTAAATAGCTTCCTTCCAAGTTCTCACTTCCAGCTGAGAGCCTGTTTGCCAGTCACTTGGGTCTCTCTCCCACCTCTACTCTGCCTTGTTCCAATGAAGCTGAGTATAGGCTGGAGGAATGACTCCCATCTTCCAGTGAGGCACATTGCGGCTCCCACCCGAACACAACTCCTCCCGTTTGTCCTGGCACTCAGATTGATCGAGGCTGATCTGCACTTTTCTTGACGTCTATCCCAAGTAAACGTCTTTTCATCTCATTCTCAAGCACGTTGATGGGAAGAGAGGATTTTCAAATTCTAGACTGCTCTTTGAAGGGACCATGAGACATATGAGTAGGATTAGGCCATTTGGCCCTTTGAGTTTGCACTGTCATTCAGTCATGGCCAATTTATTTTCCCTTTCTATCTCATTCTCCTGCCTTCTCCTAAATTTTTGATGCCGTTATTAATCAAGAATCTATCAACCTCCACTTTAAATATATCCAATGACTTGGCCTCCACTGGCATCTGTGGCAATGAATTCCACAGATTCACCACCTTCTAGCTAAGGAAATTCCTCATCTCTGTTCTAAAGGGATGTCCTTCCATTCTGAGGCTGTGCCCTCTGATGGTAGACCCTCCCACTATTAGAAGCATTCTTTTTATGTCCACTCTATCTAGGCTTTCAATATTTGGTAGGTTTAACTGAGATGTCCCCACGTTCTTCTAAACTGAAATGAGAAAAGGCCCGGAGCCATCAAACACTCCTCTTATGTTAACTCTTTCATTCCCAGTATCTTTCTTGTAATCCTGCTCTGGACTTCACCAATGCCAGCCAATCCCTTTTTAGCTACAGGGTCCAAAACTGTTCACAGTGCTCCATGATCTGATCAATGCTTTATGAAGTCTCAGCATTACATTGTTGCTTTTATATCCTAGTCCTCCAGTGAGGGGAAAGCAATTCAGATTTCTTTTAACCATAACAACATAACACATAAGAGAAGAATTAGGCCATTTGGTCCATCGCGTCTGCTCCGCCATTCAATCATGGCTGATCCTTTTCTTCCCCTCCTCAGCCCCACTCCCCGGCATTCTCCTTGTAACCTTTGATGTCATGTCCAATCAAGAACCTACCAAGCTCTGCCTTAAATACACCCAACAGTCTGACCTCCACAGCTGCCTGTAGTAACAAATTCCACAAATTCACCACCCTCTGGCTAAAGAAATTTCTCCTCATCTCTGTTTTAAATTGATGCTCCTCTCTCCTGAGGCTGTGCCATCTTGTCCTAGACTCTCCCACCATGGGAAACATCCTTTCCACATCTACTCTCTCTAGGCTTTTCAACATTCGAAAGGTTTCAATGAGATTCTGCCTCATCCTTCTAAATTCCAGTGAGTACAAATTCAAAGCTATCAAATGTTCCTCATATGATAACCCTTTCATTCCTGCAATCATCTTTGTGAACCTCCTCTGGACCCTCTTCAATACCAGCACATCTTTTCTAAGATGAGGAACCCAAAACTGTTCACAATCCTCAAGGTGAGGCCTCACCAGTGCCTTATAAAGCCTCAGCATTATATCCCTACTCTTGTATTTTAGACCCCTTGAAATGAATGCTAATATTGCATTTGCCTTCCTCACCACTGACTCTACCTGCAAGTTAACGTTTAGGGTGTTCTGCACAAGGATTCCCAAGTCCCTCTGCATCTCAGATTTTTGGATTTTCTCCCCATTTAGAGAATAGTCTGCACATTTATTTCTACTACTAAAGTACATGACCATACATTTTCCAACATTGTATTTCATTTGCCACTTCCTTGCCCATTCTCCTAATCTGTCTAAGTCCTTCCGCAGCCTACCTGTTTCCTCAACACTACCTGCTCCTCCACCAATTTTTGTGTCATCTGCAAACTATCTACTCCATCACCTACATCATTGATATAAAAAGAAGTGATCCCAACACCGACCCCTGCGGAACACCACTAGTCACTGGCAGCCAAGCAGACAAGGATCCTTTTATGCAACACACATCAAAGTTGCTGGTGAACGCAGCAGGCCAAGCAGCATCTGTAGAAAGAGGTGCAGTCGACGTTTCAGGCCGAGACCCTTCGTCAGGACTAACTGAAGGAAGAGTGAGTAAGGGATTTGAAAGCTGGAGGGGGAGGGGGAGATGCAAAATGATAGGAGAAGACAGGAGGGGGAGGGTTGGAGCCAAGAGCTGGACAGGTGATAGGCAAAAGGGGATATGAGAGGATCATGGGACAGGAGGTCCGGGAAGAAAGACGGGGGGGGGTGACCCAGAGGATGGGCAAGAGGTATATTCAGAGGGACAGAGGGAGAAAAAGGAGAGTGAGAGAAAGAATGTGTGCATAAAAATGAGTAACAGATGGGGTACGAGGGGGAGGTGGGGCCTAGCGGAAGTTAGAGAAGTCAATGTTCATGCCATCAGGTTGGAGGCTACCCAGACGGAATATAAGGTGTTGTTCCTCCAACCTGAGTGTGGCTTCATCTTTACAGTAGAGGAGGCCGTGGATAGACATGTCAGAATGGGAATGGGATGTGGAATTAAAATGTGTGGCCACTGGGAGATCCTGCTTTCTCTGGTGGACAGAGCGTAGATGTTCAGCAAAGCGGTCTCCCAGTCTGTGTCGGGTCTCACCAATATATAAAAGGCCACATCGGGAGCACCGGACGCAGTATATCACCCCAGTCGACTCGAAAGGATCCTTTTATTCCCACTCGCTGCCTCCTAGTAATCAGCCAATGTTCTAGCCATGCCAGTAACTTTCCTGTAATACTCTTAACTTGGTTAGCTGCATCATGTGTGGGAGCTTGTCAAAGGCCTTTTGAAACTCCAAATATATAACATCCAGTGCATCCTTTTATCTATCCTATTTGTAATCTCCTCAAAGAATTCCAACAAGTTTGTCAGGTAAGATGTTCCCTTAAGGAAACCATGCTGATTTTGTCTTTACTTGTCCTGTGTCAGCAAGTACTCCATAATCTCATCCTTAACAATTGACTCCAACATCTTCCCAACCACTGAGGTCAGGCTAACTGGTCTATAATTTCCTTTCTGCTGCCTTCTTCCTTTCTTAAAGAGTGAAGTGATATTTGCAATTTCCCGGTCCTCTGGCACCATGCCGGAGTCCAATGATTTTTGAAAGATTATTACTAACGCTTCCCCAGTCTCTACCACTACCTCTTTCAGAACCCTAGGGTGCAGTTCATCTGGTCCGGGTGACTTGTGTACCCTTATGTCTTTCAGTTTTTTGAACACCTTCTCCCTTGTAATAGTAACTGCTCTCACTTCTCTTCCCTCGCACTCTTCAACACCTGGCACACTGCTAGTGTCTTCCACAGTGAAGACTGATGTAAACATAGAAACATAGAAAATAGGTGCAGGAGTAGGCCATTTGGCCCTTCGAGCCTGCACCGCCATTCAGTATGATCATGGCTGATCATCCAACTCAGAACTCTATACCTACCTTCTCTCCATACCCCCTGATCCCTTTAGCCACAAGGGCCATATCTAACTCCCTCTTAAATATAGCCAATGAACTGGCCTCAACTGTTTCCTGTGGCAGAGAATTCCACAGATTCACCACTCTCTGTGTGAAGAAGTTTTTCCTCATCTCGGTCCTAAAAGGCTTCCCCTTTATCCCTAAACTGTGCCCCCTTGTTCTGGACTTCCCCAACATCGGGAAAGATTTTCTTGCATCTAGCCTGTCCAATCCCTTTAGGATTTTATACATTTCAATAAGATCCCCCCGCAATCTTGTAAATTCCAGCGAGTATAAGCCTAGCCGATCCAGCCTTTCATCATATGAAAGTCCTGCCATCCCAGGAATCAACCTGGTGAACCTTTATAATCCCTCTATGGCATGAATGTCTTTCCTCAGATTAGGGGACCAAAACTGCATAAAATACTTCATCTCCTTGTCCTCTGTTATTATTTCTCTGGCCTCATTTTCTTGCAGTCCTATATCCACTCTCAGCTCTCTTTTACTTTTTAAATACTTGAAAAAGCTTTTACTATCCACTTTGATGCAGTTTGCTAGCTTGCTTTCATATTTCATCTTTTCCCTCCTAATGATTCTTTTATTTGCTCTCTGTAGGTTTTAAAAGCTTCCCAATCCTCTGTCTTCTTGCTAATTTTTGCTTTTTCATATACCCTCTCTTTGCTTTTACACTAACTTTGACTTCCCTTGACAGCCATGGTTGTCCTATTAACATTCTGAGCCTCAGTCGGAACACCTCAATATTTTGTACAAGCCAAGACCTATTCACCAATTATGATTTACTTTCTCTAAATGACCCCCACACAGTGTCTACCATTACAAAATGCACTGTATTTTCTCATCCAGGCCTTTCTGCTAGCACCTTACCAACACAAGAACTCTACTATCCAGAGGACAAGTGCAGAGGCGCACAACTATGTCCAAGTTGTCTCCAAATTGTATACCAACACGACTTGGAAATATGTCAGCAAACTTTTGTCATCTATCATACTCTTGTGTGGACCTCTTGTTTGATAGGGTGAACTCCTGACCTCGTTATAATCTTGCACTTTATTGTCTATTGCACTGCATTTTCTCTGTATTGTTAGTGATTTACCTTGTTCTGCCTGTATGAGCTTTTCACTGTATCTTGGTACATTGACAATAACAAACCAATACCAATACCAAACTCTAAATCACTCCACATCCAACAGCACTGTGCAAGTACCTTTAACAGAGGGACTGTAGCAGTGAACAACTCACCAACACCTTCTCAAGCAGGATTTGGGACGGCCAAGAAAGGCTGTGTATGCTCTTAATATCCAGAACCCCCGTCCCCGCCTCCCCAAAAAAGGAGACTGTCCTAATTTACTTTGATAAATTCTTATTCTGTTGAGGCTTACTGGGATGCCTTTTCAGGCCAATTACATCCTGTGTGAGGTCAGGATCCCAAAGTGAAAGCACAATTCCAGTATCGTATTTGGGCCATTGAAATATAACATTGTCTTCTTTGTATTCCAGTTCCTTAAATGGAGGCCATTATCACATTAGTCTTTCCCATTTATTTTGTAGCTTCCAACCTGACGGGATGAACATTGAATTCTCTAAAATCTGGTAATTTCTCCCCCTCCCCCCTCTCTGTTTATTCATTCCCATCTGGCTCCTCTCTTTTCCCTTCTTTTCTCCTCAGCTGCCCATCACCTCACTCCGGTGTCCCTTCTCCTTCCCTTTCTCCCCTAGTCCACTCTCCTCCATCGGATTCCTTCTTCTTCAGCCCTTTACCTTTTCCACCTATCAACTCCCAGCTTCTCACTTCATCCCCCTTCCCACGCCCATCCACCTTCCTCCTCACCTATTACCTACCACTTTGCATTCCTTCCCCTTCCCCCACCATCCTATTCTCGCTTCTTCCTCATTCCTTTCCAGTCCTGATGGTGGGTCTCGGCCTGAAGCTTTGTTTATTCCCCACCATGGACGCTGCCTGACCTGCTAGGTTTTTCCAGCACTTTGTGTGTGTAAATTTGGGCCCCCAGAAGCCTTCGCTCACCCATTTGCCAAGGTTTAGGTCAGCCACTGTCTTTCTAGACTTGTCCCTATCCACATCGCCTCGCATCAAAAACCAAATTAATGTTATGTGTAAATATCTCTACATGTCTCATTAATACTTTATCCAAATTATTGACCAAAACTTTCGGTCCAGGATTCACCCCAGGAAACACCACTTGTCATGTGTCATTAAACAGAGGAGTGCCTGTTGAGAAACCTTTAAATAAATGATGATGTAGGGAATAAAGGTTTATCCAGGTCAACATTAATCTTTTCACTTCAGCAGACGAGTGGTTGTTTATTTACTGTTTGTGGGATTCCACTGCACACATATTGGCTGCTCCACGTGTTTAGATAACATTACTTCATTTGAAAGTGCAAAAGTGGGGACCTGCCCCACGTGTTTAGATAATAGCACTTCGTTTGAAAGTGAAAGAGGGTGGACCTGCTCCATGTGAAATGGGCTCAGGTGCACTTGGAACAGACACTCGGGCGTGCTGCTACATACACACTGCTCATTTACACTTTGCTTTTTAGGTCTTTAAATACGAATTAAATCAAGGGATTTGGGATGACTCAAGAATCTGCTGCTGAGATAAGAGATTGGCCATTATTTTATTGAATGGCAGAGTAGGCATAAGAGGCCAACATAATAAAGATTGCCTCTTACCCCGGTCATTATCTCTTCCCCACCCCCACCATCAGGCAGAAGACACAAAAGCTTGAGAGTACCTACCATCAGGCTCAAGGACAGTTCGCTTTCAAGGACTCTTTACAACTTCTGTTCTCAGTATTATTTTTATTTGCAAAGTTTGTTTTCTTTCACACATCAATTCTTTATCTGTTTATGTTTATCTGCTGCATCAGAGCCCTTCCATTTTGGAAGTGTAGAGGTTAGTACACCGTTTCACAATACTTGTGCTGGGATGGAAGGAAGGCACTTTCTCTCAAACTTCAAAGGAATTGTTTAGCAGGTTGAGGGAGGACAGAGAGCTCCCAGTGGAAGTGAGTAGCAGAATTAAAGTGAGAGGTAACTAAAAGGGGCGACACAGTAGTGGCCAGCACTACACTTTACAGTACCAGTGACACGGGTTCATTTCCCATTTCTGTCTGTAAGGAGTTCTCCCTGTGACCGCATGGGTTTCCTCTGGGTGCTCCAGTTTCCTCCCACCGTCCAAAGACGTACCAGGTGGTAGGTTAACTGGTCATTGTAAATTTTCCTGTGATTAGACTAAGGTTAAATCGGGATTGAAGAGCCCACGCTGTATCTCAATAAATAAAATAAATAAATTTTACTTGTCTGCCTGCCCTGTGATTTCTTAGTAACTGTGGAACTATTTTCTGCTCTTTGCTTTCCCTTTTACTACCTTGCTGTACCTTATGTATGAAATGATCTGTGTGGATGACAGACAAACAAAGATTTGTCACTGTATATCAGTATGCGAGACAAGAATAAACCAATATAGGGAAGTAATGTTAAAGCTGCATTGCAGCCCAATATAGCTGGATTAACATGATCACCCGTGGAACCTTAAACATCCCAGGACAGAAAGTCACCCCTGACTTCAGTCATTGTGCTTCAGTTAGCAGTCAATGCCTGCATGTGTGTGCATTCAAGGGCTCAACTCCAAGTTATTAAAGACAATTTCATATTTCATATTGTCATAATTCCATGTCTTCTGTTCCCAATTATAACATCAAAATCTCTTGCTATTTTCTTATTAATGGATTCCAGGTGCTAGGCCAGATGTTCCCGGGATTCCTACTTTCTGTCTCACACCTTTTTTGAATTGTCACATTGCTTTGCTGATCCTTTCAGATCTCTCCAGAATCCAGGAATTTTTGGTAGATTACAGCCAATGCATGCAGGAAGCCATACAGCATATCAGGGGCTAATTACAATGATTAATTAATGGTGTCAAATGATTGTTGTGATATGTCTAGTGTGGTAGCGTAGTGGGTAGTGCTTGTCGCTCTCACTTCTAGCTTCCACCGCTGGCTAGCAGTCTTGCGGAAAGGAGAGCTGAATGTGTAAGTCTCTCCCTGCCAGTACATAACCTCTCCAACAGCAAGCCTCATGTAGTGTCTCTTCGCTGGTGACAACTGAACTCCTTTCGGACTCAGGCTGAACGACAGAGGACAGGGAGGAGGTTTGGCCCCTGCACATGTAGCATGCTGGCCCACTGGTGTGTGAACACGCCCTGGTGCTCATGAACCAGATCCCCAGCTATGGGTAAATAGCCCCACTGCCTTGTGGGTAGCCTTAGGAGAGACGAAGGCTACGGGAGTAAACCCAGACAGCAAATCCGGAGTAGAGCCCCTAAGACGGATGGACGTCATTGAACATCTTTCCAGCAGCTCCTGCAGCCAAGCTGGTGCCATACGTATCGCTCCATAAACTTTTCTTGGACTACACTGGAGAGGGGAATCTTGACAACTGGGCATTTCAGGATCTCCGTACCTTCCGCTCAGGCTTTGCTCTGCTGCAAAAGAAGAGATTTCACATCATATAAGACAGCGATAATAAACTTGATTCTAACTCTGAGGCATTTAATTACTAGTTTAATTAATTTGGCACAACGTATGGGCCAAACAGCCTTTTCATGCACGGTACTGTTCTATGTTCTAACCTACCAACAGATGCATCTTCAGGATGTGGTGGGAAAATGGAGAACCCGGAGCAATCCCATGAAATCCCAGGGAAAAGAAGCAAACTCCACGTAGACATCACCCAAGGACAGGATTAAAAATTGGTCGCTGGAGTTATGAGGCAGCGGCCCTATTAATTGTGTCGCTGTGTCTCACTATTTGTTCCACTTCTTCCTCGAAAGCAGGTCATCACGTCCACTGGACTTGTTGATCAATAGTTCCATGAGTTTGTCTCGAACTGTTCTCTAGAGATGATTTTTAAATTCCTTTCTTTCTATAGCCCTCTTATTATCTTCTATTATCAGAATCTATTTAGCATCTTTTCCATTGGAGACTGATCCAAAATAATTATTTAGGATTTCTGCCATTTATCTATTTCCCATTTTTAAATCCACAATCTCACCTTCTATTGACTAGTTTAGATACCCTCCTGATTTTTGTAGAACCTCTTACTATTTGTATATTATTTACAAGTTTATTACTACACTATCTTTTACTCTCTTTATAATTCTTTTAGCCATCCATTGCTAATTTCTAAAAATTTCCCAATCCTCTGGCCGACCACTAAGCTTTGCAAGACTGGAGGAAATTTCTTCTAATTTGATGCTCTCATTATTTTCCTTCAGATAGCGCTCCCTTCTTAAAGTGCATCCATTTCTCACTGACTATACCTTTGCTGAGGTTTAGGAATGATTCATAAATATCTACCACTACTACTTTATCGTCTTCCTAATATCTTACCAAATGTCAGCATTCTGTCCCAAGCCAGCAACCCAGTGTAGTGACCCAGGTAACCCTGTGTCAGCTACACTGGGCAACACAATTCCAACACCAGGCTCTCTCAATGGACACTCTTTTCAGGGTTCTGTCATCGGAGGAGATTGGTGTTGGTATTGACATTGGTACATTATTGTCACCTGTACCGAGGTATAGTGAAAAACTTGTCTTCATACTGTTCATACAGACCAAATCAATACATTGTGTATTGAGGTAGAACAAGGTAAAGCAATTAGAATGCAGAATGAAGTGTAAAAGCTACTGAAAAAGTACAGTGAATGTAAACAAGATTATAATGAGGTAGACTGTGAGGTCAAGTGTCTATCTTGTCATACAGGAGGTCCATTCAAGGGTCTAGTAACAGTAGAATTGAAACCTATGTGCTTTTGTATCTTCTGCCCAGTAGGAGAGGAGTGAAGAGAGAACGTCTGGAGAGGGTGAGGTCTTCTTTTCTGAGGCAACAAGAAGCATAGGTAGAGTCCATGGAGGGGAGGCTCATTCTCATGGTGTGCTGAGCTGTGTCCACATCTCTCTGCGCTTTGGACACTGCTCCACACACATAGGAACTAACCTCTCCTTTATGACTCCATCTATGCTTCTTATTGTCTCAGTAAAGCAGCCAGCATAGTTAAAGACCCTACCCATTCTAGACATTACCAGTTAAATAGAGAACAAAGGTTCTAGAACAGAGACTCCTAACCAGAGGTCCATGGACCTCTCAGTTAATGGTTGGGGTCCATGGCATAAAAAAGATTGGGAAGTCTAGGATGAGCTCAAAACTTCATTGAAGAGGTTCAACACCCTGACTGACTGGTGAGAACCTTTGGCTCATGACTGCTCAAAGTAGAGAAGGAACATTTGGGATGGTGTTGAGATCATTGAGGTTATCCATTGGGATTGCACAGAAACCTTGCACATATGGCAGGAAGAGCACAAAAGATCACAAATTATCCACCTCCATCAGCCACCTCCTCCTCGAATATGTCATTCCCACATTGGCTCATCAGCCACCTCACAAACCACTGAATGGTTGTGGAAACAAGTTGTCCTTAATTCTAAACTTCCTTATCAATTCTATCCTTTTACCTTAAATTTCCCTTCAATTAAATTTAAAATATTGGTTTAAGACCCAAGTTTCTTGACCTCAAACTGAATTGAAGTTTCTGCCATGTTGTAATCATACTTTCTTATGGGATCCTTTACCATAAGATCATTAATTTAATCCTGTCTCATTACACAATACTAGATTGAAGCTAGCCTGTTTGCTGATTGCTTCAAGTTGCTGCTGTAAGAAACGAGAATACGTACAATGAAGTCAAGTACAAGATGATCCTTGCCAATTATATTTGGTCCAGTTTATACAATGATGAAAGTGGCCCATTTATTTCTTGATCTATCACGTCCTATAGTACAGCTGCTGCTAAGGAACCGATATATTACTTCCACTATCTCATAATTTATTAACTGAACCACTTCATCTTCTTTTCCTTTCTATCTATCCTTTTGAAATGACAAATACCTCTGTATGTTCAGTTCCCGGCTTTGGTCACCTTGCAACCACATCTTTGTATTACTTATCAGATCATTCCCATAAATTTCTATTTGTGCTGCCAACTCATCTATCTTGTTATGAATGCTGTGTTCATTAAGATAAAGAGTCTTTAATTTTATCTTATCATTTCTCTCTGTACTCTGACTGTTTGCAGATGCACTCTCGTGTTTGTCTGCTTTGCCCCTTCCTAATATACTCTGAGTTATTGTTACCCTGCTGTTGCCCTACATTTTACCCTCTCCTTTCACTTTGCCTTTCTAAATACCATTCAGCTGACCCCTTTTGTCTATTTACAGGTCAGTTTTTCTCTCTTCTGATTCCAACTTCAGGTACCCATTCTCCTGCCAGGCTAGTTTCAACCTTCCCCCAATTGCATGGTGTTACATGAGGATATTGGTCCAAAGAATTGCAAACCCAACCCCCCGTCCGACTTACAGAGGTCCCATGCCCCTCACCAATTGGCCCCATCCCTCAGATACCTGTAGCCCTCTGTGGTGAAAGCTCACAAATCAATCATTCGCAAATCAATTGGCATCCATTTTTTATGATGTACTCTTTGTAAAATAGTAATTTTTTTTGCTGGTTTAGCTTGAGAATGTTTTAAAAATCGAGAATGTTGGTATCTATTCTTTGTGGTGTACTCTTTGTAAAATAGGAAATATTTTTGCCAACTTAAGCTGAGAAATTATTTTAGTTGAGTATGTTTGTTTCGATTTTTGTGATGTACTCTTTGTAAACAGTATATAATTGTTGCCAGTTTAGCTTGAGAAGTTATTATAAGAGGGACTATACCTCCTCATCTTCAAAAGTCACATCATTTTGTAAGATTTTATTTAGACTAATGGAATCATTGATTCAGTGATCAGAATAAGATAAAGTTTAGAAGATTGATAAAGAGTTTATGGATCAGTCTAAGGTAAAAATAATCATCAGGAATAGAGCCTGTTTAACTTGGATGAGTGCAGATCTGGGCTGAGTACATTGGACCGCAAGACTGGTAGGCAAAACTGCGGATGGACAGTGGACATCCTTTCAGGAGGTGATGGCTCAGATACGCACTTGGTGGATTTCCACAAGGAAGAAGGTCAGAGCTCTTAAAGCTGGATAAACAAAAAGAAACTAAAGTAACAATAACATCAAGGCAAAATTAAATTAAATTTAAAGAGAGGTTAAAAATTAAATTAAAACTAATGTTAAATTAAAGTTAAAGTAATGTAAAAGTAAAGTAAAACCAACTTAAAATAAAGCAAAGTTAAAATAAAATAAAGTCAGTATAAAGAAAAGTAAGAAAAAAGTTGACTGAAGTACAAACCAGGTTGATTAAAGAAAATTTAGAGGGGAAGTTAAAAAGGAAATAGGAGGGACAATGAGGAGGGAATATGAAAATCTTCTTTTGGCATGTTAATAGTAAAAGAATAGAAGGCTGAGTAATTAGGCTGTCCAGGGATTTAAACTGATCTAGTCATGGAGGTATAGTATATGAGTATTTTACACAGGTCTTTGCCAGGGAAAGTGTGATGGCAGACCTTGATGAGAATGGTTTGGATCCAAGTGCTGGAGCATCCGAGGCTGGGATCGAGACACAGTATAAAGCTGGAATGAGAACTGAGCAAAAGCAAAACATTCGATGATATCTCTAACAGGAGGAAATCTGCAGATGCTGGAAATCCGCGCAACTCACACAAAATGCTGAAGGAACTTAGCAGGCCAGACAGCATCCATGGAAAAAGTACAGTCGATGTTTTGGGCAGGACTGGAGAAAAAAAATTGAGGAATAGATTTGAAAGGTGGGGGAGAGGAGACAGAAATGCCAGGTGATAGGTGAAATTTGGATGGGGAAGGATGAAGCAAAGAGCTGGGAAGTTGATTGGTGAAAGAGACAGAAGGCCATGGAAGGAAGGAAAAGGGGGGAAGAGCTAGTTAGGTTTATGATTGAGCATGGAACCTCAGTTCAGGTGCTCTTTAAATACTCAATTCTTGGTGCCCAAAACATGATTGCCAATTAGCGGGATGGTTCTGAACCCTTTAAAGGGGCTGCCCCAGCTATCCATATTCCAGAGATTTAGAGCGCCTAAGAGATAGAATCGAGCACGGTCGGGTGCGTGTCATAACAAAAAAGCTGCTGGTGAAGTTTCAAAAAAAGGAAGAGGCAGCCGAGTGGGCAAGATATTGGTAAGAAGGTGCTACTAAACAGTGAGTTGTACTTTAGGTGGATAGATCACTCGGTTCAGCTGAGATGCATATCTCAAGTTCCCGAGAGAGTAAGGGTAGAGGTTGTGGAGGTATTGTTTATGAGCTTGCACACGTTTTTAGATAAGTAGTGGTATTGCCTAAAGAAGGGGGATTTGCAAAATACGCAATACTGTTAAAAAGGAGTGTAAGGATAAATTTAAGACAAAGATGAGAAAACTTTTTTTTATAAACTCTAGCCAGTAAAGAATTAATAGTCATTCAGAGCCGTGTGGATTTTTTTTAGGGAAAACCAACACAAATCTGTAAAAGGCAGATTTTGCTTAATTTGAGAATGTTTATTGAGGTGATAACAGTGTCAGTATGGATAGGTAGGTAGTTGATATTGCGGAGTGTATGTATGGAAATGGTGATCCTGAATTTGAAAAGGTGCTTGATAAAATAGGACATAAATAGAATTGTATTCAAAATTACAGCTAATAGAACATGAAAGGCTTGTTGGATCTGGGGATGTTATGATTCAGAAGGTTGTTTGGAAGTTGAGAATGAGGGGTAAATATTATGGTTACAGCCATTTTAGTAAGTGTTCATAACAAAAAAAAAGTAACTGACTCACTCTACTGCGAGGAAAAGAGAAGACAAAGGGAAAGAACAATGAAGTTGTGGTCATCTCATACTAAAATTTAATTCCAATTAAACAGGTACAATTCGTTCCATTGATAAGATTAGATTAGATTAGATTGAACTTTATTGTCATTGTGCTGAGTACAGATACAAAGCCAATGAAATGCATTTAGCATCTGACCAGAAATGCAAAGAATAGTGTTATTTACAAAATAACTGCAAATTTAAAAAGTGCTACAGCACACAAATATAAAAGTACTGAGACAGTACAATACGGATACAATACTGCTTAGCGCTGTGATGTGAGGTTCAGCAGTGTCACAGCCTCAGGGAAGAAGCCCTTCCTGTGCCTGCTGGTGCGAGAGTGGAGGCTCCTGTAGTGCCTACCGGATGGGAGGAGAATAAAATATCCATGGTTCGGGTGAGATGCATCCTTGATAATGCTTTTCGCCCTGCCCAGGCAGCGTTTATGGTAGATGTTCTCAATGGTGGGCAATTGGGTGCCGATAATCCGCTGGGCGGTTTTCACCACACGCTGGAGTGCTTTGCTGTCCAATACAGGACAATTGCCATACCACACTGAGATGCAGTTGGTGAGTATGCTCTCAGTGGTACAGCGGTAAAAGTCTGTCAGTATCCTGGGACAGAGGTGAGCTTTCTTGATGCTCCACAGGAAATAAAGGCACTGTTGCGCCTTTTTGATCAGGATGGAGGAGTTCAGGGACCGGGTGAGATCCTCGGAAATGTGGACACCAAGGAATTTGAAGCTTCATACACGCTCCACTACAGTTCCGTTGACGTAGATGGGGATGTGAGTGTGACTCCTAGCATGCCTGAAGTCCACAATGATCTCCTTGGTCTTCTGGGTGTTAAGGGCCAGGTTGCTGTCGGCACACCACGTGGCCAGGTGCTGGACCTCATCCCTGTAGGCCGTCTCATCATCCTCTTTAAGGAACAACTTATGAGACAATCCAGTTCAAAGGGGTGATACAGGCTGCAGAGAAACTATAGGAAAAATACAGAGCCTGCTATGTTACAATTACTGAAAATTCACTGAACAAGTACAGGTAAACTGGTGATTACATACGGAAAGTTAAACTACAACAAAAATTAGCAATTTAAACTCCAATCCAGCAGGTTGTAGCAGATTAGTTAGAAAGTTGGGCAAGTAAGAGGAAATAATGAATAGAGCTGAACGGTTCAGAATAGGGTTTGTTATCACTGACTTACATGATGTGAAATTTGTTGTTTTGTGACAGCAGTACAGTACAAAGACATAAAAGTTACCATAAAATACAAAATAAATAAATAGAGCAAAAAATAAGGTCGTGCTCATGGATTCATGGACTGATCAGAAATCTGGGTGCAGGGAAGAGGATGTTCCTAAATCACTGAGTGTGAGTCTTCAGGCTCCTGTACCTCCTGCTCAATGCCTGTGATGAAACTAGCTGAGTCTACAGAACGCTGTAGTTTTTTTCTGATCCTGTGCACTGGAGCCTCCGCACCAGATGGTGATGCAGCCGGTTGGAATGCTCCCCAGATTTCCGTAGAAATTTGTTAGAGTGTTTGATGGCATACTGAATCACTTCAAACATCTCATGGCTTGCCTTCTTCATGATTACTTTAATGCGTTGGGTCTAGATAAATCCTCTGAAATACTGATGGGCAGGATCCTGAAACTGCCCAGCCTTTCCCAGCACTGAATGACAAGTGGTGCACGCTCCACTCTTTACCCCTTCCTTAATCAACTCCTTGGTCTCGCTGATGTTAGGTGCCAATCTAGCTCCCTCTTGTATGCCTCCTCGTTGCCATCTAGGATTTTGACACCAACAGCGATAGCGTCTGTGAATTTATAGATGGCATTTGAGCTGTGCGTAGCCACACGGTTGTTTATTGAACTAGATCGAGAAGTAGAGAGGAAAGCCCCAGGGGTTAGTACGAGGGCCATTGTTTTGCTTAATATGTTTTAATGAAGTGGGGTTGGCTACAGAGTGTACAATTGCCAGATGTGCAGGTAACAGAAACTAGGAGGTGTTGTGTACTGTGAGAAGGATAGTAATAGACTTAAGGAGAATAAATACAGCTGGTGAAATGACCAGGTTTCTAGCAGATTGAGCAGACTTTAGGCAGATGAAAATTAATGCAGAATAAATGCAAGGTTGTGTATTTTTATAGGAAGAAATAACAAGAGGCAGTCTAAGTTGGAGGATACATTTCTGAGAGGGATACAGGAACAGAGAGCTGTAGGAGTATAAATGCATAAGTAGTTAAACGTTTTCTGGGCAGGCTGAGGGATGATTGAAAAAGAATGCTGGAGTTGGGTTTATACAGAGGCCAGGAGTACAAATGCAAGGAAATGATGATGAATCTTTCATGAAATAAGGTGGTTTGTTGCATTTTACACAACTTGGTAATGTATGGAACATTGGAGAAGGGTAAGCCACTCCCACAATGCAAGGAAGAGACTTAGTGAAATTAGGAAGCATTGGCTACAGGCACTGAAGAATGTCAAGAGGATAGCCAGACCAATACTGGGACATAACCTAAAAATCAGAGACCCAGATTTCAGAAACACTTCTACACACAAATTTCAAATTCTCTTTAGCAAAAAGGTAATTAATGCAACATTAGTTGTTAACTTCGAACCTGAGATGACAGGATTTCTGTGAATCAGGGAATGAGGAAAGTTGAGCAAGTGGAGTTAAATCTGAATCAAAAACAGAATCAGAATCAGGTTTTATCTCACTGGCATATGATGTGAAATGTGTTGTCTTTGTGGCAGCAGTACAATGCAACACATAATAATAGAAAAATACGGTGAATTACAGTGTGTAAATATATATGTTTTAGGTAAATGAAATAAGTAGAGCAAAATAAAATTAAAATAAAAAGTAGTGAGGTAGTGTGCGTGGATTCAATGTCCATTCAGATATTGGATGGCAGAGGGGAGGAAGCAGTTCCTGAATCTTTGAATGTGTGCCTGCAGGATCCTGTACCTCCTTCCTGACGGTAACCATGAGAAGAAGGCGTTTCCTGGCTGATGGGGATCCTTAATGATGGATGCTGCCTTCTTGACGCATCACTTCTTGAAGATGTTCTTCATACTATGGAGGCTAGTGCCCATGATGGAGCTGACTAAGTTTACAACTCTCTGCACCTTATATTGATCCTATACCCACCACACCACCACCCCCACCGTACCAGACAGTGATGCATCCATTCAGGATGCTCTCCACAGTACATCTGTAGAAATTTGTGAGTGGCTTTGATGACATACAAAATCTCCACAAACTACTAATGAAATATAGCTGCTGTCTTCCTCCTTTGTAGCTGCATCGATATGTTGGGTCTAGGATAGACCTTGACACCCAGGAACTTGAAATTGCTCACTCTTTCCACCTCTGATCCCTCTATGAGGACTGGTATACATTCCCTTGTCCTACCTTTCTGAGGTCTACAATCGGTTCTTTGGTCCTAATGAGACTGAGCACAAGGTTGTTGTTCTGACACCACTCAACTACCTGATATAGCTCACTCCTATACGTCCTCTCGTCACCATCTGACATTCTGCCAACAATAGTTGTATCATCAGCAAATTTATATAGATGGCATTTGAGCTACACCTAGCCACACAGTCATGGGTATAGAGAGATTAGAGCAGTGGGCTAAGCATGCATCCCTGAGGTGCGCCATTGTTGATTGTCCATGAGCGGGAGATGTTCTTTCCGATTGTGGTCTTCTGGTTGGAGATTCGGTGATCTTGTTGCAGAGGTAGGTACAGAGGCCCAGATTTTGGATTTTTTTCAGTCAGGACTATAAGAATGATTGTGTTAAATGTTGAGCTGTAGTCAATAAACAGCATCCTGACATAGGTATTTGTGTTGTCCAGGTAATCCAAGGTTGTGAAAAGAGCTTATGAGGTTGCATCTACTGTCGACCTATTGTGGCGATAGGCAAATCGCAGTGGGTCCAGATTCTTGCTGAGACAGGAGTTAATTCTAGCCATAAAGAACCTCTCTGTAGATGTGAGTGCTACTGGACAATAGTCATTACGGCAGCTCTCCCTGCTCTTCCTGGGCACTGGTATAACTGTTGTCCTTTTGAAGCAATGGGTGGGGGGGAGCTTCCAGCCATAATAGTGAGAGATTGAAGATGTTTTGAACGCACCCGCCAGTTGGTTGGCACAAACTTTCAGAGCCTTACCAGGTACTCCATCGGGGCCTGTCCCCTTACGAAGGTTCACCTTCTTGACAGACAGAGATCACCAGGTCACTGGGTGCAGCAGGGATCCTCACAGCTGTAGTTATATTCTCCCTGTCAAAGTGAGCATAAAAGGTGTTGGACTCAGCTGGGAGTGAAGCATCACTGCCATTCATGATGGGTTTGGATTTGTAGGAAGTAAATGGTGTGCAGACCCTGCCAGAGCTGATGTGCATCCAAATCTGCCCCTGACCTCTTTCGGAACTGTCCCTTCACTCTTGAGATAGCCCTCCTCAAGTTTTACCTGGTTTTCTTGTAGATACCTGGGTCGCCGGACCAAAATATCACAGATCTGGCCCTCAGCAGACTACGGACCTCCTGGTTCACCCATGGCTTTTGATTTGGGTATGTATGGTGTGTTCTCATAAGCACACGATCATCCATACAGGTTTTAATGAAGTCAGTGACAGCTGCGGCGTACTCATTCAGACTCGAAGATGAATGCCGGAATACAGCAAGTCCGCCAGTTCAAAGCAGTCCTGTGAGCGCTCCTGCACTTCCCTTCTCCATACCTTCTTGGTCCTCACTACTGGTGCTGCCTATACTCCGGGAGTAGGAATACAGCCAGCTGATCAGACTTCCCAAAGTGTGGGTGTGCGATACCACGGTAAGTGCTCTTGATGGTGGTGTAACAAAGTGTGTTGGTTCCTCTGGTACTGCAAGTGATTTGTTTGTAATAATTATTTAGAGACTTTTTTTTAGCTAGCTGGCCTGGTTAAAATTGCCCAAAATGATAGGCAAGGGATCAGGATGTGTTGATCGTAGCTGTTGATTACATCACTCAGTTCGTCTAGAGCCTGTTTTACACAGGCCTGAGATGGGATGTTTTGATTCCATGAAACAAAAAATGCAACAGCTTTTAATGTCCCTCTGGTTCAACAAATCCTAGATCAACCAAGATCTCACTGGATGTGGTAACTGGGAGCACGGGTGAAATAGATTGGGTCTATGTTCATATTCATTGCCATGAGTCTGACCAAGGAACAGATGACAGAGCAATTGCCTCCTTACCTTAAAAATGATGTAAAGCCTCTCGGAATGAACAGACCTTTATTCTCTCTTCCCACTACTGAGCCTCTGCATGACAGAACATTACAACTGTTCAGCAGCCTTTATATCCTTCATTTTCTGACAAACCAGAAGTGAAATTGGAAGAAATTACAGGCAAAAGTAAGTTGAAAATGTGGATTATAATTCTCTAGAGTTAAGATGACTCCCTTTGACACATAACTAGTCAAGCTATAATGTTTTTCTTGAATATTTTACTATTTCTCTTACCCCCCCCCCCCAGTATACTCTCACCGGAGCTTCAGTAGAGTTGACGAAAAGCTTCTGTTACCACAGTGAGGTTCCTTGAAATGTTGTGGCCAGTGATAAGTAATTGTGTGAATAAAAATCCCTTCTGTTGCCAGATCTATTCCTGGTCTCCTGATAGCTACTCCAGGGATCAGGTCACAGCTTAAAGTCCTTGTGCTCACTTGTTCTGGGCGTTGGAATCCATCCAAACATGGAGAAAACCAGTTTGGCCTGGCAGGCAGGCAAGGTACTGGAGATCTGCTTTATGCATCTGTGCACCACAGACTGCAATATTCATATGATGTTTCCTTTAGCAGCCTGGAAGGCGTCTGTGGTGAGAAAACTTAGAACCATGTACGATGCATTCACTGAAGTTAGCTGGCTCTTCTGTACAAATCAATGTGAAGTAGAAGCAGGGTGTTATAAAGTAGTTTCCCTAAGCCAGTTCTGGTAATGTCTTCAGCTGTGACTGTTTAAACAAAGGTGAGGCCTATTTTTGGAATCAGTGGGTGTAAAGATTCTTTTGGCAGCAACTGTTTCCATTCATCCTCCGGGTCTTTAAATACACTCGTAAGGATGTCCTGTCAAGTTCCAGCGGAAAAATGGGCTCCTTATTGCTTTTCTCTTTTTATGATATTACCTTCAGGAGAATGGTTCTTGCTCTGGCAGGTTCGACACAGTGAGAACATTTGCGATCCACTTTCAGAGTTAATGACTAAAAGTATGAACTTTGTGGTTAAAGGAAGGGCAATGGAGGGATTTGGGAAAGGCGTGAACCCGTGGGATTAAGACCTAAAGCCTAAACACTAACACAGCCTATTTTCATCTTTTAATTTCCATGGAATTGTATCTAGTCATTGAACATTGCATCAGAGGAACAACTTACACAGAAGTAAGAATATTTGACGTGTCCTGTATAATTTCAGGGGCTTCTCAAGACTGCAGATGCAGCAGGATAATAGAGCCCCGGTGCCACAAGACTCCTCCAAGAGAAAATGCCGAAGCAGATGGGATTGCCAGCAGTGAACAATTTACTCAGGATCAAGCACCTGGTTCCTATTTAATTAATGGGAGGGACAACTACCCCTTCAGCCACCGCTCATGAATGTAATTTTGCAGAAAATGTGTTTCTTTTCATGCAGTCCTGTTTACAGCGAAATGGAAACAGCTGATCTGCAATGTCACGCTGGGATTCTTTGTTGATTTGCTCCAGGACACAGCAATGCAATTAGAATTCAGCTGCCTTGCAAATTCAGATAGACAAGCCGCTTGTACAAATTAGCAGTTGCTCTGTGTTTCCTACCTGACTGCTTCCCGTTAATGTAACATCTAACATGGGTCAGGTCACTGTAGCTTCAGCTGCTTGGCTCACCAGTAGGGACTGAGACAATAACCGTCAAGTTATTTTACAGGAGGCAGTGCACATGGCTTCACAAGGACTGGCAGAGCTCCAGAAATTCAGTCAATTGACCACTGTTCAATTGGCAGCATTGTCACTGAGCCAGTTCCATTCCTCTCCTGAGGTCTACGTGCATATGGACATCCACAGGAGCCTCTTGAAGAGTGGAAATGTTGTCCGGTGGGCAGATTGATGAAGCATTGTTCAACTCAACTGATACTGAAAAGACTAGAACTCCAGTTTCACTGATTACTTCCCAGTACAACTTCACATTATGTAGTTAACCTACAAGTCTTACTACTCTACAGATGCTGGAAGTCCAGAGTAACACATACAAAATGCTGGTGGAACTCAGCAGGGCAGACAACATTTGTGGAGAGGAATAAAAAGTTGGACCAAGACCCTTAATCAGTACTAAATATTCTAGAGTATTGGACACCACTGTCTTATCTTACCTGCTCTTAAAGTTCTTGTGTTTTAGTTTCCTTCAGATGTGGCTGCTTCATTGGATCCTGTGCATTCTCCCACCGTCTACATTTGATAAACTTAATCTCCGATGCTCGTATCTAACTCCTGCCAGGTTTTGCCCAGCCATTGCCCCAGAGCTCACTGGCTCGTTGATTTCACACTGGCTTCTGGTTCAGTAACTACTCCCTGTGAATATTCTCAACCTCATCTCTGAATGTTTGTTTTCTTGCCCATTCCTACCTCTGCTGTCTTCTCCAGCCCTACAGGTCCCCAGCAAGCCTGATTGCTTCCCTTCAACTCTAGACATCTATGGACTTCTGTCCCACCATTGACAGCCATGCCTTCAGCTATCCAGGCCCTAAGCTTATGAATTGTCACTTACATACATTCACGTAGCATCTTTCAGAAGCCAAAAAAACCTCAGAACCCTTTACTGTTAATGAAACAGTTTTCTGTAATGAAAGCAAAACCCCAGTTCCACAAACGGTAAT
Organism: Mobula hypostoma; assembly: GCF_963921235.1. Taxonomy (NCBI): domain Eukaryota; kingdom Metazoa; phylum Chordata; class Chondrichthyes; order Myliobatiformes; family Myliobatidae; genus Mobula; species Mobula hypostoma. Next base: position 171,885,364 of record NC_086100.1, read on the forward strand.
AAGGCAACATTGACTAGATTGTGTTTGTTAAGTTTGTTAGCTGAGTGATCCACACAAGGGGGAATTCTTCTCAGCTTTAGTGGTATTGGTTTATTGCCATCACATTTACCGACATATAGTGAAATGTATTTGTTTTGCGTGCCATCCAGACAGATCATGCCATATATAATTGCATCATGGTCGTAAAAAGAAAACAGAATGCAGAATATCGTGTTAGACAGAAAGTGCAGTAGAGGTAGACAAGGAAAATGCAAGGCCCATGATCAGCTATGCTGGGAAAGCAGAAGTTCGAGACTTCATCCTTTAGGATTTGTGAGGTCTATTCAAGAACGTGATAACAGTGAGATAGAAAGTGATCTTGAGTCTGATGGTACCCGCTCAGGGGCTTTAAAAAGTATGATGAAATTGCATAAATCTACCTGAATGGAAGAGATTTCTATTCTAATGCTGAATCAAAATCCCACAGACCTTATTAATCTTTGCAAAATGTAATTGGTATTTCCAGTTTTATAACTGTGCCTGGATATCTCCCTGTATGTGTACGTGATGCTCACATTTCTTACTTCAAACTTACATTTGGTCATAAGACATTGAAAATACTCTGCGGGGTGTATGTTACCTGTGGAAACATATCCAACAGATGCTTGAGAACTTCCATTCCTTGGTCTTTGGTTACTTATTTATGCCCGGATTTCCATTTGGGAAGTACACAGTTCATGGTGTGATTTACTTCCATTAAATCTCGCACACTGCCTGGAAGTATGCATTTGACACTTGAGCAGAGTAGCGTATATTACAGAGCAGTTCAAACAAAGCCGATTATACAAAAGGCAGCATTTCTTAATGCAGTCTAGCTTGTGTGCCAGTGATGACATTTAAAATTTATGGAATGATTATTTTCACTTACTTTCATAATGTTGAAACGCAATCTCGATAATAGCCTGACCTTTTTTGAGAAAAGGCAGCAGAACCACTGTGTCAGGAAGTTTATTGAACTTGCATGTTGCGTGGCCTATTTGAACACTTTGGTAAGATACTCCACAGTAAAACAGCTGGTAAATGGGCATGTCAAACAAGTATAAAAAAATTAATATTAAATTGTACTGTAAAATTTATGTTCTCATTCAGACATAAATAATTAACAAAGGACATAGCATCTACAAATATTTATCTGATCTGTTTCTTTAGATAGGTCACAGCTGACTACATTTGCTTCTGCAGGGTGTGAGTGTGGAAGTCCCAAACTTCCTGGCAGGTAGTTTTGCTGTTAATGGTCTGTTGCCTCATAGACTCCTCATTTCAAGGTTCAAATGTTCAAGTTCAAAGTAAATTTATTATCAAAGTACAAATATGACACCATATACAACCCTGAGATTCATTTTCTTGTGGGCATTCACAGTAAAAACCAAGAAGTACAATTGAATCAGTGAGAAACTACACACAACAAACAGTGACAAACAATCAGTGTGCAAAATAAGACAAACTGTGCAAATAAAAAGTAAGTACAAAACAGAGAGGTAAGTATTGCTGAGAATGAGTTGTAGAGCCCTTGAAAGTGAAGCAATAGGTTGTGGAATCAGTTCGGAGTTGAGGTGAGTGAGTGATCTTCAGTGGAGAGGATTAGTAGGGGAAGATCTGAAATGAGATTAGATTAGATTCATTATTTTCAGATACATAAGAGTACAATGAAATGATTTGCTTGCATAGAGACACTGGAGACTGCCCGTGGTGGAATCTGGAGCATCGAATAATCTGTTGGGGGATCAAGCTGCCTCTATGGAAGGAAAGGAATTGTTGCCATTTTGGGCTAAAACTGGAGGTCCTGATTCAGGATTTTGATCCAAAACATTGACAATTTCTTTCTTCTTACAGATGATGCTTGGCTCATTGTGTTCCTCCAGTAAACCATCATTTGTTTGCATGTAGTTTCACTTTAAAAAAAATTGAGTCCAGAATTGAGCAACCCACACAACATTCCGGAGGAACTCAGCAAATTGGGAAGCATCTGTGGAGGGGAATAAACAGTTGACATTTGGGGCAAAGGCCCTGTCTGACTTGCTGAGTTCTTCCAGCATTTTGTGTGTGTTGCTTAAGATTTTCCACATCTGCGGAATCTCTTACGTTTTGGAGTTCATAATTGTTTCTTTCTTTAAGTTTGTTTTGAATGAAAACTTTCAGCAATTTATAATAAGTCTTCGTGGTTTGTTTATCTTTAACAGTTTTTGGATGTCTCTGAATGGGAGAAGATTAGTGCATCAGAGTGGGCTGGTGGGTGGATGACACGGCCTGCAGGCTGCTGCCAAAAACTCCAGGTCACTGTCTTTGGAAGCCATAAGTCCTCAACGTACAAACAATGAAAATGAATTTATGTGCTTGTATCTGAGATTAATCCAGGTATTGACAGAATGTACAAAAGCAATCTGTACATAAGTAGGGGACATACACCTCTGCATTTTAAACCATTCCAATTTATTATCAAGCACTGAATATTTTCAGAGTAAATTGATGGCATCCCGAGCACAATCAGCCATTCTGCATCATTTGTACATGATGTGTTTCAATATATTAAGACAATGTTTAAATAAAATGCTTTTGTCTTCTGTGTGCAATTCTTGATGTGGATTCTAAATGTAAAGTTGAACAAAAATATATGGCTAGCTCTCTGTTTCTGAGTTTGTGTGCATCTGTACTTCTGTGGAGTGAGTTAGTAGCTTTGAAGTCTTTGGAATTGCATATCAAAGGAAATACCCTGGGACCACACCTAACTGTCTTCATAAAGAAGGCACAACAGCACCCTTCCTTTCTTAGAAGTTTGCGCAGATTTAGCATGTCATCTAAAACTTTGACAAACTTCTATAGATGAACAGTGGTTGCATCACAGCCTGGTATGAAACACTAATGCCCAGGAACAAACAAAGCCTACAAAGGTGGTGGATGCAGCCCAGTCCATCAGATGTAAAGCACCCACCACGTCACCACCATCGGAACATTTACATGGAGCACTACTACAAGAATGCAGCATCCATCATCAAGGATTCCCCACCACCCAGGCCATGCTCCCTTCTCAGTACTGTACCATTATTCAGCAGGAGCTACAGGAGCCTTAGGTCCCACACCTCCTGATTCAGGAGCAGTTCTTGACCTATCACCATCGGGCTCCTGAACCAGCATAGATAACTTCACTCACCTGTTTCTATTACATACAAACTCACTTTCAGGGACCCTTCACAACTCATGTTCTCAATATTACATTTACTTACACAGTTTGTCTTTTTTTTGTACATTGGTTGTTTGTCAATCTTTGACTGATTATGGATAGTTTTTGTAAAATTCATTTGTACTTCTTTTTTCCTGTAAATGCCTGCAGGGAAAGGAACTATATGGTAACATATGCAAACTTTGATAATAAATTTACTCTGACCTTTGAACTTTGTTCCTTTAAATATATAGCTACATTCATTTACTAATAGCACACATCAAAGTTGCTGGTGAACACAGCAGGCCAGGCAGCATCTCTAGGAAGAGGTACAGTCGATGTTTCAGGCCGAGACCTGAAACTTTGATGTGTGTTGCTTGAATTTCCAGCATCTGCAGAATTCTTCGTGTTTTCATTTACTAATGATCTGTATAGGCACACTCATACATGTGCCCTTGTGTGCATCAAGGTGAGATCCACAATGGCTCTACCTGTCATAGGTGATGTTCTTCCTATTTTGCTGACAATTATTCATAAAGGTGCTTTGGAAATGAGAACTTAACACGACCACTAATACCAGGAAACATTTTGAAGCATTGACTAGCTTTGAATAAGAGTTCAGAATCGGAATCAGATTTAATATCACTGGCATATGTCATGAAGGGGCAGGACTGGCAGCTTAATATTCCAGGGTTCCGATGTTTCAGATGTGATCGAGGCAGAGGAATGAAAGGTGGGGGAGTAGCATTGCTTGTTAGGGAAAATATTACAGCAGTGCTCAGGCAGGACAGATTAGAGGGCTTGTCTACTGAGTCTTATGGGTGGAGCTGAGAAACAGGAAAGGTATGGCCACATTAGTGGGATTGTATTACAGACCACCCAATAGTCAACGAGACTTGGAAGAGCAAATCTGCAGAGAGATAGCAGGGAACTGCAGGAGACATAAAGTTGTGGTGGTAGGGGATTTTAATTTTCCATACATTGATTGGGACTCCCATACTGTTAGGGGTCTAGATGGTTTAGAGTTTGTAAAATGTGTTCAGGAAAGTTTTCTAAATCAGTATATAGAGGGACCAACTAGAGGGGATGCAATATTGGATCTCCTGTTAGGAAACGAATTAGGGCAAGTGACGGAAGTCTGTGTAGGGGAGCACTTTGGTTTCAGTGATCATAACGCCATTAATTTCAATTTGATCATGGACAAGGATAGATCTGGTCCTAGGGTTGAGGTTCTGAACTGGAAGAAGGCCAAATTTGAAGAAATGAGAAAGGATCTAAAAAGCGTGGATTGGGACAGGTTGTTCTCTGGCAAAGATGTGATTGGTAGGTGGGAAGCCTTCAAACGGGAAATTTTGAGAGTGCAGAGTTTGTATGTTCCTGTCAGGATTAAAGGCAAATTAAATAGGAATAAGGAACCTTGGTTCTCAAGGGCTATTGCAACTCTGATAAAGAAGAAGAGGGAGTTGTATGAAATGTATAGGAAACAGGGGGTAAATCAGGTGCTTGAGGAGTATAAGAAGTGCAAGAAAATACTTAAAGAAATCAGGAGGGCAAAAAGAAGACATGAGGTTGCCTTGGCAGTCAAAGTGAAGGATAATCCAAAGAGCTTTTACAAGTATATTAAGAGCAAAAGGATTGTAAGGGATAAAATTGGTCCTCTTGAAGATCAGAGTGGTCGGCTTTGTGCGGAACCAAAGGAAATGGGGGAGATCTTAAATAGGTTTTTTGCGTCTGTATTTACTAAGGAAGCTGGCATGAAATCTATGGAATTGAGGGAATCAAGTAGTGAGATCATGGAAACTGTACAGAATGAAAAGGAGGAGGTGCTTGCTGTCTTGAGGGAAATTAAAGTAGATAAATCCCCGGGACCTGACAGAGTGTTCCCTCGGACCTTGAAGGAGACTAGTGTTGAAATTGCGGGGGCTCTGGCAGAAATATTTAAAATGTCGCTGTCTACGGGTGAAGTGCCGGAGGATTGGAGAGTGGCTCATGTTGTTCCATTGTTTAAAAAAGGATCGAAAAGTAATCCGGGAAATTATAGGCCAATGAGTTTAACGTCAGTAGTAGGTAAGTTATTGGAGGGAGTACTAAGAGACAGAATCTACAAGCATTTGGATAGACAGGGGCTTATTAGGGAGAGTCAACATGGCTTTGTGCGTGGTAGGTCATGTTTGACCAATCTGTTGGAGTTTTTCGAGGAGGTTACCAGGAAAGTGGATGAAGGGAAGGCAGTGGATATTGTCTACATGGACTTCAGTAAGGCCTTTGACAAGGTCCCGCATGGGAGGTTAGTTAGGAAAATTCAGTCGCTAGGTATATATGGAGAGGTGGTAAACTGGATTAGTCATTGGCTCGATGGAAGAAGCCAGAGAGTGGTGGTAGAGAATTGCTTCTCTGAGTGGAGGCCTGTGACTAGTGGTGTGCCACAGGGATCAGTGCTGGGTCCATTGTTATTTGTCATCTATATCAATGATCTGGATGATAATGTGGTAAATTGGATCAGCAAGTTTGCTGATGATAAAAAGATTGGAGGTGTAGTAGACAGTGAGGAAGGTTTTCAGAGCCTGCAGAGGGACTTGGACCAGCTGGAAAAATGGGCTGAAAAATGGCAGATGGAGTTTAATACTGACAAGTGTGAGGTATTGCACGTTGGAAGGACAAACCAACGTAGAACATACACGGTTAATGGTAAGGCACTGGGGAGTGCAGTGGAACAGAGGGATCTGGGAATACAGATACAAAATTCCCTAAAAGTGTCGTCACAGGTAGATAGGGTCGTAAAGAGAGCTTTTGGTACATTGGCCTTTATTAATCGAAGTATTGAGTATAAGAGCTGGAATGTTATGATGAGGTTGTATAAGGCATTGGTGAGGCCGAATCTGGAGTATTGTGTTCAGTTTTGGTCACCAAATTACAGGAAGGATATAAATAAGGTTGAAAGAGTGCAGAGAAGGTTTACAAGGATGTTGCCGGGACTTGAGAAACTCAGTTACAGAGAAAGGTTGAATAAGTTAGGACTTTATTCCCTGGTGCGTAGAAGAATGAGGGGAGATTTGATAGAGGTATATAAAATTATGATGGGTATAGATAGAGTGAATGCAAGCAGGCTTTTTCCACTGAGGTAAGGGGAGAAAAAAACCAGAGGACATGGGTTAAGGGTGAGGGGGGAAAAGTTTAAAGGGAACATTAGGGGGGACTTCTTCACACAGAGAGTGGTGGGAGTATGGAATGAGCTGCCAGACGAGGTGGTAAATGCGGGTTCTTTTTTAACATTTAAGAATAAATTGGACAGATACATGGATGGGAGGTTTATGGAGGGATATGGTCCGTGTGCAGGTCAGTGGGACTAGGCAGAAAATGGTTCGGCACAGCCAAGAAGGGCCAAAGGGCCTGTTTCTGTGCTGTAGTTTCTATGGTTCTATGGTTCTATGAAATTTGTTATTTTGCGGTAGCAGTATATTACAATACATAATAATAAAAACTATAAATTACAATACCAGGTATATATAAAAAAGATATTTATATTAAATAACTAATGCAAAAAGCAAGGAAAAAATACTGAGGTAGTGTTCAAGAGTTCATTGTCCATTCAGAAATCTGATGGCGGAGGGGAAGAAGCTGTTCCTGAAACGTTGAGTGTGTGTCTTCAGGCTCCTGTACCTCCTCCTTGACGGCAGCAATGAGAAGAGGGCATGGCCTGAGTGATGGGGGTCTTTGATGATGGGTGTTCCTTTCTGAGGCACTGTCTTTTGAAGGTGTCCTGCATGCTGGGGAGGCTAGTGCCCATGATGGAGCTGGCTGAGGTTTTCTGATCCTGTGCAGTTGCCCCTCCATACCAGATGGAGATGCAACCGATTAGAGTGCTCTCCATCTGTAGAAATCTGCGAGACTCTTGGGTGGCAGACCAAGTCTCCTCAAACTCCCGAATGAAACATAGCAGCAGCTGTGCTTTTTTTTTGTAATTGCATCAACATGTTGGTTCCAGGTTAGATCCTCAGAGATGCTGACACCCAGGAATTTGAAACTGCTCACTCTCTCCACTTCTGATACCGCGAAGAGGACTGGTGTGTGTTCCCTCGATGTCCCCTCCCTGAAGTCCACAATCAATTCCTTGGTCTTGCTGGTGTTGAGTGCTAGGTTGTTGCTGCGACACCGCAGAAGGAGCTGATCTATCTCTCGCCTGTGTGCCTCCTTGTCATCATCTGAAATGCTGCCAAATATAGTTGGGTCATCAGCCGATTTATAGATGGTGTTTGAGCTGTGTGGAGTCACACAGCCGTGGGTGTAGGGAGTAGAGCAGTGGGCTAAGCACACATCCTTGAGGTGTGTCAGTTGATCGTCAGTGAGGAGGAGATGTTGGTCTCCTGGTGAGGTAGTCAAGGATTCAGTTGCAGAGGGCAGTACAGAGGCCCGGATTTTGGAGTTGTTGATTAGAATTGAGGGTATGATTGTGTTGAATGCTAAGCTGTAGTCAATAAACAGCCGTAAGTATTACTATTGTCCAGGTCATCCAAGGCTGAGTGGAGAGACAGTGAGATTACATCCACTGCAGACCTGTTGTGGAGATGGGCAAGGACCGGACCTCTGCAATTTGCCTAAGCAGCAGCTGATTCTGGCCATGACCAACCTCTCAGAGTACTTCAACACAGTAGCACACAGCTGTCACTGTCGGCCTTTTAAAATTGGTGGGAGCCACCAAGTACAGCAGTGAGAGACTGAAGGAGTCCGGAACACTCCTGCCAGTTGCTTGGCACAGATCTTCAGAGTTGCAGGCTGTAACCCCCATAGTGACCTCCCTGATGGTGGTGGCATCCATTAGTCTCGCGAGACCATGGATCTGCGCCTGGAAAGTCTTGCTTCAGTCTGTGTTAGAGCAGCGTCTGTTGTGGCTGTAGAGGCCCACACGGGAGTGACAGTCTCGGCTGCAGTGACTGCACTTGAAGGCGCTGTCCTCCAGTGTTGTCTTGGTGCTGTTTTTCCGACAAGTGCGCTTTTCTTCAGCAGCAAGCCTCAGCTTCTCTTCTCCTCTTTTTAGACCTCTGTGTAGTTCCAGCCTCCAGTGAGACCTCCCTGATAGCCACCATAATAATGGTCATTTCAAATTTAACATGCAGGACCTCAAAAAACTGTGATGGGGAATCTGAGTACCTGCTGTTTTAGGCTTTGAGCTGTACGGGTACATCCCCATTGTCCATAATCAACCCAGGGCACACGTGGAGGTACCAGGAAATTGCTCCTTATTAGCCTTAATTACTAAGTGTCCAGGCCTCTGGTTTAGCACTTCCAGGCATGTTTACATTATGGTATTTATACCCTCACTGCAAACTAAAACCAGTGTTAGGAACACACACTTTTTATTAACTTTGGACCCAACTATTGCCTGTTCTCACTGTCCTGCTGGCCTTAAATGAGTAAATTGGCACCTTCACACCTCACCTAGTTTGTTTCAATGAATAAGAAATGCAAAACAGGTCCGAGAAAAGCTGCAAAGTACATTTACTGGAGTAATTCCAGGGCTGAGAGCCATTACTTATGGTGATAAACTGGAGAAGCCCAGGCTGGGACAGAACAGGATGAGAGGGGATTTGATGGCAGCATTTAAATCAGAGCAGAGCGACAGAAGGGTTAAGAACGAGGCAACACAGAATGAAGATAATTTAGAAAAGAGGCAAAGTTAAAGGGAAAAATATGATTACACAGTGAATGATTAGAAGGGGAAGTACACTGCCAGAAAATGGGAGCTTCGTGGAGGCTGATCTGATTGTGGTGCTCAAAGGGAACTGGGCACGTTGCTAAAAGAAAATTAAAATCAGCAGGGCTGTAAGGAGAGGATGCAGAGTAGGGATGGCTGAACTAATCTTGCACAGCAGTACGTGAAGGAGCTAGAGGAACTCAGCATGTCAGGCAGCATCTATGGAGGGAAATGAATAGCTGCCGCTTTGGGTCTCAACCCAAAATGTCGACTGATAATTTCTCTCCATAGATGCTGCTGGTTCACTGAGTTTCATGTGTTGCTCCGGATCGCAGTATCTGCAATCTATTCTGTCTCTGTCTCAATCTTACTCGGAGCCAGCACGGACACAAGGAGCCAACTGGCTTCCTTCTATGTTATAACCAGACTGGAGTCCTTATTCCACATTGTGAGTGGCTACACATAGCCACCACATCTCTCTCTGTGTTTTAGTTTGCAATTTCACAGATTCTTATTTCTGGTTACATAGTTTAACAAAGATTACTCTTAGCTTCCTGAAAGATAGGATTAAATACTGCTTGTGATTGGAATTAGTGACTTTAACATTATAGATGCGACGCTTATTATCTATAAGGCTGTATAAAACGCCTCCTCCCGGCCTCTGGTCAGCTTGGGAAGAAGATGGGCTTATGGCATCTAATCCAGTTTGAAAATTGTGCATGGTTGCATCCAGCACTTGAATGCGTCTCTTCTTAAATACACAAGGAAGTGGCGTCTGTCGTTAAGGGACCCACCATCAAGGCCATGTCCTTCTCTCACTGCTACCATTGGGCAGGAGGTACAGGAGTCTGAAGTTCCTCACAATGAGGGTCAAGAACAGTAACTTTCCTACAGCCTCCACGTTCTTGAACCGCCCGGCGCTACTCAAACCCTACCTCAGCGATGGAACTACACTGACCAACTCTTCCACTGGTCCTGATGGAATGCATCTCAGGATACCGAAAGAAATAGCAGAGGTTATAGTTGAGGCTTTGGTGATAATTTACTAAAATTCTCTGGACTTTGGTCAGGCCCTGGTGGATTGGAAGAAGGCGAATGTCACGTTACTGTTCAAAAATGGATGTAGGCAAAAGACAGGAACTAGAGGCCAGTTAGTTTAACATCCGTAGTTGGGAAAATGTTTGAAACTATCATTAAAGAAGAAATAGTGAGGCACCTGGAAAGAAATGGATTCATCAGGCAGACGCAGCATGGATTCAGCAAAGGCAGGTCCTGTTTGACAAACTTACTGAAGTTCTTCGAGGCTATAACAAGCGCAGTGGATAGAGGGGAACAAATGGACGTTATTTACTTGGATTTCCAGAAGGTATTCGATAAGATGCCACATAAAAGACTTACCAATAAGATAAGAATGTATAGTGTTGGGGATAGTGTATTAGTATGGATACAGGATTGGTTAACCAATAAAAAGCAGAGAGCTGGGTGTTTCTCTGGTTGGCAAACAGTGGTGTGCAGAGTGCTGCAGGGGTCGGTGCTGGGCCTGCAACTGTTTACGATATAGATTAACGATCTGGAAGAGGGGATCGAGTGTAGTGTACCTAAGTTTGCTGATGATACTAAATTGAGTGGAAAAGCAAATTGTGCAGGGGATACAGAGAGTATGCAGAGAGATATGGATAGGTTAAGTGAGTGGGCAAGGGTCTGGCAGATGGAGTACACTGTTGGTAAATGCCAGGTCATCCACTTTGGAAGGAAAAATGAAAGGTCAGATTATTATTTAAATGGTAAAAAAATTGCAGTATGCTGCTGTGCAGAGGGTCTTGGGAGTGCTTGTGTATGAATCACAAAAGGTTGGTTCGCAGGTGCAGCAGGCTTTCAAGAAGGGAAATGGAACGTTGGCCTTCATTGCCGGAGGGATTGAATTTAAGAGCAGGGAGGTTATGCTGCAACTGTACAGGGTACTGGTGAGGCCGCACCTGGAGTACTGTGTGCAGTTCTGGTCTCCTTACTTGAGGAAGGATATACTGTCTTTGGAGGCAGTGCAGAGGAGGTTCGCCAGGTTGATTCCAGAGATGAGGGAGTTAGACTATGAGGAGAGACTGAGTCACCTGGGACTGTACTTGTTGGAATTCAGAAAGATGAGAGGAGATCTTATAGAAATGTATAAAATTATGAAAGGGGTAGATAAGATAGAGGCAAAAAAGTTGTTTCCATTGGTAGGTGAGACTAGAACTAGGGAACATAGCCTCAAAATTTGGGGAGTAAGTTTAGAATGGAGATGAGGAGGAACTGCCCTTCCCAAAGAGTTGTGAATCTGTGGAATTCTCTTCCTAACGAAGCTGTGGAGGCTACCTCAGTAAATATATTTAACACAAGATTGGATAGATTTTTGCATAGTTGGGGAATTAAGGACTATGGGGGAAAGGCAGGTAGGTGGAGGTGAGTCCATGGCCAGATCAGCCATGATCTTATTGAATGGTGGAGCAGGTTCGACGGGTCAGATAGCCTACTCCTACTCCTATTTCTATGTTCTTATGTACACTATCATGGAATTGTCTCTGAATATATTTTTCTGCACAAATGCCACTTTGGACATGATTTTCTCTGTATTGTTTAATTCATACATATATAATATATATTCTGTGTGTTGGCTGTGATGTGCTGCAAACAGTTTTTAAGAATGCCAGCTAATACTCCTCCCCATAGCACCACCTTCTTACTCTGGCTCCCGACCCGTTCCTTTCCAGTTCCAAGGAAGGGTCTTGGCACAAAACGGTGTTCTTCTCTCCATAGGTGCTGTCTTCTCACCACTGCCATTGGGCAGGAGCTATAAGAGCACCCACAGCTTCAGGAGCAATTACCCTACAACCATCAGGCTCCTGAACCACTATGGGTAACTTCACTCACCTCAACACTGAACCGAGTCTACAACCTATAGACTCCCTTTGAAAGACTCTACAACTCATGTTCCTCGCATTATTTTTTAAAATTTATTTTTAATTTGCACAATCTGTCTTCTTTTGCATATTGTTTGTTTGTCAGTCTCTGTTTTTGTAAAGTTTTCATAAATTCTATTGTATTTTTTAATTTTCCTGTAAATGCCTGCAAAAAAATCTTAATGTAGTATTTAGTGACATATACATATTTCGATAATAAATATACTTTGACTTTGACCTGCTGAGTTCCTCCAGCACTTTGTGTGTGTTTTTCATTATAGCTGGATCTTATTATCACTGTACTGTGCACGGGACAATAACGTTGATTTGACTTCTCTTTATGGTAGTGATGTCTGTTCCTCAGAGGGCCTGCACTAATCTGTTTCCTCTTCATCTAGGCCCACAAGCTAGGCTGTCAGCATGGCTGCTTCAGAAATAAAAGTGGTTGGGATCTTAAATGGACCGAACCACAATTTCAAAGCAGAGCAAGGCAATATCCTTGGTGCCCTAGCCAATGTTCATCAGTCAACATTACTTGAAAGGTGAAGGGGTCATTATCATGTTGTTGTTTGTGTGTAATTAGCTGCTGCTTCTCATGTTTTATGGTGCCAGTTGCATTCCACAGTAGGTGACACAGTGGTGTGCAGCTAGTAGACTGTTCCTGCAACCTGGATTTGACCCTGACCTCCAGTGCTGACTGTGTGCGACTGCGTGGGTTTCCTCTGGGTGATCCTGCATGTGAAAGACATGCAGGTTGTCAGACCTAGTGCCTGAGTGGAAGGAAGAACTTGGAGAAGGTGAGGGGAAGGGTGGTTGGAAGATGGTGATAGTTGATGTGAATATGAGGAGATAAATTATGGTTAGTGCAGGTTAGGCATAAAAGGGTGCCTGATGGTTGTGCATACCCAGTAGGCCAAAATGTTCAAGACTGTTTAATGTCATTTTCAGTACACGAGTGTAAAGGAGAACAAATTGTTACCATGGATTAGGTGCAACACAAGAAAACACAATAGTAATAAAAGCACAATAAGAAAGGAAAGGTATGTCGCACCCAGAGTTTCTCCGGTTAGCGGACGATTTCCCTCCACGCCTCTCTGACGTACTGGGGAACTGTGTACGAGGCAAGTTACAGCAGTGGTTTGCCATTGCCTTCTGCCGGGTGAGTTTCCAAAGAGATCACCAGCTCGTAACCCTGCATGGATGGAAAGCGTGCAGGGGAGCTGGCTGGATTCGAACTCAGGACCTTTCGTCCTGAAGTCTGGCACTGATGCTACCATGCCACCAGCTGGGTCATAAAAACACAATAGTAATAAAAAAACACTATATATATATATGTATGTGTATATATATATAAAAGATAGCATATATACATTGACTGATTGTATGTCTTTAAAGTGACCCAAGGCACAGGAGTGTTTGTACATGACAGGAAATGATGAAGTAGTGGTGTTTGGGGGTGGGTTAATGTGTGAGCAAAGTAACTGGTTTTCAGTCTGATGGTCCTGATGTGGATGCTACATAGCCTCCTCCCTGATTGGAATGGGACTAACAATCCATGAACAGGGTGGGTGAGATCCTTCATGATGTTTCTGGCACCTTTCTATATATGGCGGGTCGGCTGGTGCTGGTGATGCATTGGGCAGTTTTGACTACCCGTTATAGAGCCTTCCTGTCCGCCACAGGGCATTTTCTGTACCATGCAGTGATGCAGTTTGCTTGGATGCTCTCTGCTGCTCATCTGTAGAATGTAGAAGGCTTGTTCTGTGCTCTTAATTCTATGAATATAAAACTGTGAAGTGTTCAGATTGACAGGAAAGGGTAGAATCCAAATGGAAGTCTTCTTATTGAGAAAATGTTCAGGATCTACCTATTTGATGAAGGTTTACACCATTCTTGATGATCTCTACTTGCCTGGCTCTTCAGTCGTCTTTGGCCCTTTCTTTCATTAAAGGGCTTGATTAATTCAGACGGTTGCTGCTACATTCATGCAGAGCTTTCTGTCCCCTCTCTCACTCTCTGGGTACAAGAGAAAGTGCCAGGAGCGATCTGAACCTCAACCTGGCCTTCTTACTCTGCAGCTGTTTTTAACCTTTCTCTGCCCATTCGTTCCCAAAACCACACACAATTAATGGCACGGCCTTTGACTTAGTCCGCGAGGTTGGAGAGTTCGGGGCCAAGGACTGGAGGCCCTGTCCTGGCGGTGGAGGCCTGTCTGCGTGTGTGAGCGGGAGGGAGAAAGAGGCTTGTTTGTCTGTCCCTGTCATTGTGGTTGCTTGTGTTGTTCTGTAAACATGCTGGGCCATGCTTTTTTGGTGCCGGAATGTGTGATGACACTTACGGGCTTCCCCACCCCCACCCCACCATCCCCGCTAGCATATCCTTGAGTGTCATTCAGTATGCATGCATTAAGAAATGATACAATGTTCCTCCAGTGTGATATCACAGAAACACAAGACAGACCAAGACTGAAAAAACTGACAAAAACCACATAATTATAACATATAGTTACAACAGTGCAAGCAATTCTGTAATTTGATAGAAGAACAGACCATGGGCACGGTAAAAAATGTCTCAAAGTCTCTCGAAATCCCAACATCTCATGCAAACGGTAGAAGGAAGAAAACTCTCCCTGCCATGAGCTTCCAGTGCTGCAAACTTGCTGATGCAGCATCCTGGAAGCACCCAACCACAGTCCGACTCTCAGTCCATCCGAAAACTTCGAGCCTCCGACCAGCCCTCTGACACCGAGCACCGAGCACCATCTCTGCCAAGCGCTTCGACCCCAGCTCCGGCCACCAGCTACAGGCAAAGCCGAGGATTTGGGGCCTTCCCCTCCGGAGATTCTCGATCACACAGTAGCAGCGGCAGCGAACCAGGCATTTCAGAAGTTTCTCCAGATGTTCCTCCGTGCTCTCACGTCTGTCTCCATCAAATCAGAATTGTGCACGGCCCCCTATTTAACAAATACAATAATATTTCACCAGAGAGGCCGCGTGCGCTGCGTCGCGCCGCCATCTTCTCCTCCTTCCCATTTCAATGTACATGTGATAAATAAATCTGAATCTTAGCAGCATGGACATGCAGAGGGAGCTTGGGGAACCAAGTCCATAACTGTCTGAGAGCGGCAACACAAGATGATACTGTGCTGAAGGCGTATGGCTTGTTTGCCTTTCTTTGACAAGGCATTGCGTTCAAATGACAGGACGTAACATTGCAGCTTTAGTAAACCTCTGGAGCATTTCTTCCCATCATAGGAAGGACACAGAGGCTTTGGAGTGGGTGCAGAAGAGGTTTACCCAATGCTGCCTGGATTAGAGGGCATGTGATGCAAGGAGAGGGTGGACAAATTGGAGTTGTTTTCTTTGAAGCAGCTGAGGATGAGGGGCGACCTGATAGAAGGTTGTAAAAGTTATGAGAGCCACAGATAAAGTAGACAGCCAGTATCTGCTTTTTAAAAAAATTATTTTTTATTTAGTGATACAGCACGGATCTCTGACCTAATCACAGGACAATTTAAGTGACCGTTAACCTCCTAACTGGTACGTCTTTGGAATGTGGGAGGAAACCCAAGCGCTTACGGGAAGGACAAGCAAGCTTACAGGTAGCTCCGGAATTGACCTCTGAACTCTGACACCTCGAGCCATAATAATGTTACACTCACCGCTACACTGCCGCGGTGCCCTGCCTAGGACTGAAATGTCTAACACAACATGCCTTGTATTTAAGGCAAGGGGAAGAAAGTTCGACGGAGATGTGTAGGGCAAGTTTTGTTTGCCCAGAGAGAAGTGGGTGCGTTGAATGCACTGTCAGGGGTGGTAGTGGAGGCAGATCCAATGGAGGCTCTTAGATAGGCAGATGAACGTGCAGAGAATGAAGGGATATGGGCAGTGTGTAGGCAGGAGAGATTAGTTTAGTTAGGCGTTTAATTGGTTGGCACAACATTATGAGCCGAAGGTACTCTTCCTCTGCTGTAGCGTTCTGTGTTCTGTGTCCTACTATACAACACTGAAATTGCTGCTCAATTGGTTGTGGCATCTTACAGTTAAAAGCTTTTTTTAAAAAAAAAATCAACTATGATCCTGAATAATTACTGAATCCTAAATCACTCTTCCATTTTGGTTCTGGTGGCAGTTTGTGTTTAGCCTTGAGTGGCCTGTGGTTCACCCTGGTTACTCGGTAACCAAAAGCAGCAGGGATAAGCCATCTCAGGGGTATTATTGATATACTTAAATACAGTGAAGCCCACCTAAAGAGAAGCATTTAAAAACAAGCAGCAGGAGCAAGGCATTCAGTTGCCGTGGGTAGCAGAACTCGCACTGGGTCACAAAGGGGGAAACTCAGCTCACTGACCGTAGGAGGGAGAACGTAAAGAAATTAAACATGTTCAGCAAAGCTCCATTACACTTTCACAATACTAATTTCAAAATGACATTTTAATGAATTCTGGCGTGCAAATCTAAATCAAGTCATCCAGATGGTCAGGCAAATGCTAAGGGCATTATTATTGCCGGGGACTTCGAGGGAAATCACCAGATGTTTGATGGAGTAACCAAGTGAGCCTCTGTTGCTCAACACTATCTAATAAAAAAATGTTTTCTGCTTGTTAATGGAGACTATGAGCAGCGTGGTCAGTATTTGCACTCAGTAGCCTCTTCAGTAGCTATCTCCTGGACCTAACAGTGTGGCCACTGAGTCTATGTTCATTTTCTTCTGCTACTGTAGCCCATCCACTTCAAGGTTTGACATGTTGTGCTTTCAGAGATGCTCTTCTGCTTATCACTGTTGTAACATGTGGTTATCTGAGTTACTGTTGCCTTCCTGTCAGCTTGAGCTGGTCTGGCCATTCTCCTCTGACCTCTCATTAACCCTCAGAACTGGAGCTCACTGGATGTTTTGTTTTATTTTTCACACCATTCGCTGTAAACTCTACAAACTGTTGTGCATGCAAGTCCCAGGGGATCAGCAATTTCCAAGATACTCAAGCGCCCTGTCTGGCCTCAACAATTATTCCACAGTCAAAGTCACTTAGATCACATTTCTTCCACACTCTGATGTTTGGCCTGAACAACAGCCGAACCTCTTGACCATGTCTGCATGCTTTAATGCATTGAGTTGCAGCCACATGATTGGCTGATTAGATGTTCACATTAGTGAGCACTGAACCTAAAATGGTAGACGCTGAGTGAGTGTGGAGGCAATACACACCTAGTAAAGTGTGTGAAGGAGACAGTGACCAGCTGCATATATTCACTTACTGTTTGCAGAGCCATGTGTAGTACGGATTAAGCTGATGACTGTAATTTTGTAACCTATAGTCTTCTGCAAATGCAGCTCCTTACACTTAACAACCTTAATTTATGACAGTAATCCGCTGGAGGAACTCAGCGGGTCGAGCAGCATCTGCAGTGGCTACGAAATTGCTGGCATTTCGGATGAAAACCCTGCTGAAAGTGAAGGGGAAACATAATCAGCATAGAGGGGAGAGAGGGAGCAATAGGTGATTGGTGGATCAAGGAGGAGTGAAGAATGGTGGGCAGGTGAAACCAGGTGGGGGAGGGGTGGAGCTTAGAGACCGAGACAGGTGGATGATAGCTGGAAGCGGACAAAATGGAGCCAGGTGAGGGGAGAAGACAGTGAAGGTGGAGACATGTGCTGGAGGTTAATAAGCAGGAACACAAAAGGCTGCCAATCCTAGAATACGATAGGTAGGGTAATAATGAGAACCATTTGGGGAGTGGTGAAGGGTGAAATGGAATCAGATGGGGTTGGGATCCAGTGGGTGAAATGTGCAGTTAAGTCCACAGGACCATAAGAGCAGAATTAGGCCATTCAGCCCATTGGGTCTGCTCTGCTATTTGATCATGGCTGACTTATTATCTCTCTCAACCTCACTCTCCAGCCTTCTCCACGTAACCTTTGATGTCCTTACTAATCAGGGACCTATCAACCTCTGCTTTAAATACACCAGATGACGTGGCCTCCACGGGCATCTGTGGCAATGGATTTCCCAAATTCAGCACCCTCTGGCTGAAGAAATTCCTCCTCATCTCTGTTTTAAACTGTCAGATCACTGACATCTAATTTCATCCCCTTTCCATTTAGTTTGTGTTTTGATAAACTGGAGATCATTGGTGAGCGTGCTGAAAAGATGAAATGGCGGTAAAGGATTTATAAGTTGGTCCTGCATTTTTTGAACAATTCCCTTTGGACTGTCCATCTACATGGGGAAAGGGAGGCTACCACTTAGTTTCAATTTTTCCCAAGTTACTCTGCCGAAAATGTTGGTGTCTGTTGTTGCTCCATGGGCATTGTTCCATGATCGAAGCCTTCTTTGGAGACATTCACTAAAATTTGAAACTCTTCCTGAAAACCTGAGTGATATTGCGAACAATAGATATTCAAATATCTATTACTGTCAGAATCCAACCGATTGAATGATTGTAAAACTACTGTGAATAAATGGGCTGTTATTCACAGTCAGAATCGGGTTTATTGTCACTGACTTATGTCATGAAATTTGTTGTTTTGTGACAGCAGTACAGTGTAAGACATAAAAAATGTTAAAATAAATAAATGTGGTATAAGTTAAATGATGAAATAAACAAGTAAATAGTCAGATCAACAAACAGTGCAAAGGAGGCAAAGTGAGGAAGTGTTCTTGGGTCCATGGACAGTTCAGAAATCTGATGGCAGAAGGGAAGAAGCTGTTTGTAAAACCATATCTCCCTAGATACAATACCGCAAGCCATGGTGCTTTTAATTTATTGGTGGGATGTGGCATAACTGGTAAAGCTAGCATTTATCATCCAGCCCTAACTGCGCTTAAACAGCTAGGCAGCCCAGTCTGAGAGAGCAAAACCACATCATTGGGGTCTTGAGTGCAGAAGCACAATATGAGGTCTTCACCAAAGATTGTTTGTTCATGCCTCAGGATTTGTAGTACACTAACAAAATAACTCAGGCACCAACCCACATTTATAGGCCGTCCCTGGGTAATGTACACTGATTTATGGACACCCCTAAATATGAACGAGCTCCCATGATATTATTCAATTCCAAAGTCCAACACACATGCCTACATTTGTTCCCTAGGTTCCTCCTTCTCCCTCTCTCCTTTTCATAAATGTTCTTTCTAAAGCTAGCAAATAATATCAAAGAGGATACTGAAAGCTTTTTCAAGTATATAAAGAGTAAAAGACAGGTGAGAGTAGATATAGGACCGATAGAAAATGATGCTGGAGAAATTGTAATGGGAGATAAAGAGATGGCAGAGGAACTGAACGAGTATTTTGCATCAGTCTTCACTGAGGAAGACATCAGCAGTATATCGGACACTCAAGGGTGGCAGGGAAGAGAAGTGTGCGCTGTCACAATTACAACAGAGAAAGTACTCGGGAAGCTGAATAGTCTAACAGTAGATAAATCTCCTGGACCAGCTGGAATGCACCCTCGTGTTCTGAAGGAAGTAGCTGCGGAGATTGCGGAGGCATTAGCGATGATCTTTCAAAAGTCGATAGATTCTGGCATCGTTCCGGAGGACTGGAAGATTGCAAATGTCACTCCGCTATTTAAGAAGGGGTCAAGGAAGCAAAATGGAAATTATAGACCTGTTAGCTTGGCATCGGTGGTTGGGAAGTTGTTGGAGTCGATTGTCAAGGATGAGGTTACAGAGTACCTCGAGGCATATGACAAGATAGGCAGAACTCAGCATGGATTCCTTAAAGGAAAATCCTGCCTGACAAACCTATTACAATTTTTTGAGGAAATTACAAGTAGGCTAGACAAGGGAGATGCAGTGGATGTTGTATATTTGGATTTTCAGAAGGCCTTTGACAAGGTGCCACACATGAGGCTACTTAACAAGATAAGAGCCCATGGAATTACGGGAAAGTTACATATGTGGATAGAGCGTTGGCTGATTGGCAGGAAACAGAGAGTGTGAATAAAGGGATCTTATTCTGGTTGGCTGTCGGTTACCAGTGGTGTTCCACAGGGGTCTGTGTTGGGGCCGCTTTTTTTTCACATTGTACATCCACGATTTGGATTATGGAATAGATGGCTTTGTGGCTAAGTTTGCTGATGAAACGAAGATAGGTGGAGGGGCCAGTAGTGCTGAGGAAACGGAGCGTCTGCAGAGAGACTTGGATAGATTGGAAGAATGGGCAAAGAAGTGGCAAATGAAATACAATGTTCGAAAGTGTGTGGTTATGCACTTTGGCAGAAGAAATAAATTGGCAGACTATTTTTTAAATGGGGAGAGAATTCAAAGTTCTGAGATGCAACTGGACTTGGGAGTCCTCGTACAGGATACCCTTAAGGTTAACCTCCAGACTGAGTTGGTGGTGAAGAAGGCGGATGCAATGTTGGCATTCATTTCTAGAGGAATAGAGTATAAGAGCAGGGATGTGATGTTGAGGCTTTATAAGGCGCTGGTGAGACCTCATTTGGAGTACTGTGGGCAGTTTTGGTCTCCTTGTTTAAGAAAGGATGTGCTGACGTTGGAGAGGGTACAGAGAAGATTCACTAGAATGATTCCGGGAATGAGAGAATTAACATATGAGGAATGTTTGTCCGCTCTTGGACTGTATTCCTTGGAGTTTAGAAGAATGAAGGGAGACCTCATAGAAACATTTCGAATGTTGAAAGGCATGGACAGAGTGGATGTGGCAAAGTTGTTTCCCATGATGGGGGAGTCTAGTACGAGAGGGCATGACTTAAGGATTGAAGGCGCCCATTCAGAACAGAAATGCGAAGAAATACTTTTAGCCAGAGGGTGGTGAATCTATGGAATTTGTTGCCACGGGCAGCAGTGGAAACCAAGTCATTGGGTGTATTTAAGGCAGAGATTGATAGGTATCTGAGTAGCCAGGGCATCAAAGGTTATGGTGAGAAGGTGGGGGAGTGGAAATAAATGGGAGAATGGATCAGCTCATGATAAAATGGTGGATCAGACTCAATGGGCCGAATGGCTGACTTCTGCTCCTTTGTCTTATGGTCTTATGGTTTAATTCTTATGTCCTTTGCATAACATTCATTACAATACTGTGGAGGTATGGTTACCATATTGAGAGATTTTCTGCATTTTCTTATTTATGGAAAAAATTAACATTTGTTTGATACCTGAGGATAATCTGTAGGGTTGATATTATGGTTGATGGTTGATATGAAGAATACTATACCTTTAAGTGCATTTGCGAGACTCCAAAGGTATATTGCTATTTATCATATCCAAGTGAAAACTTGCAGCTGCTCCCACTTCCAACACAATTAGTTATGGACTTGAATGGTGCCTGATATCTGCTGTTACACCTTCTTGGCTTCCATAAGACCAGAAGATATAGGAGCAGAAGTAGGCTATTTGGCCCATCGAGTCTGCTCCACCATTCAATCATGGGCTGATCTAATTCTTCCAGTCATCCCTACTCCCCTGCTTTCACCCCATACCCTTTGATGCCCTGGCTAATCAAGAACCTATCCATCTCTGACTTAAATACACCCAATGACTTGGACTCCACAGCCGCTCGTGGCAACAAATTCCACAGATTTACCACCCTCTGACTAAAATAATTTCTCTGCATCTCTGTTCTAAATGGACATCCTTCAATCCTGAAGTCGTGCCTCTTGTCCTAGACTCCCCTACCATGGGAAATAACTTTGCCATATCTAATCTGTTCAGGCCTTTTAACATTCGGAATGTTTCTATGAGATCCCCCCTCATTCTCCTGAACTCCAGGGAATACAGCCCAAGAGCTGCCAGATGTTCCTCATACGGTAACCCTTTCATTCCTGGAATCATTCTCGTGAATCTTCTCTGAACCCTCTCCAATGTCAGTATATCCTTTCTAAAATAAGGTAGCCAAAACTGCACACAATACTCCAAATGTGGTCTCACGAGTGCCTTACAGAGCCTCAACATCACATCCCTGCTCTTATATTCTACACCTCTAGAAATGAATGCCAACATTGCATTTGCCTTCTTCACAACCG
The DNA here is from genome assembly GCF_963921235.1 of Mobula hypostoma. Lineage (NCBI taxonomy): Eukaryota > Metazoa > Chordata > Chondrichthyes > Myliobatiformes > Myliobatidae > Mobula > Mobula hypostoma. The sequence continues at coordinate 171,907,175 of NC_086100.1, forward strand.
ACTCAACCTGGAGGTTAACTTTTAAGGTATCTTGCGTGTGGACTCCCAAGTCCCTTTGCATCTCTGCATTTTGAATTCTTTCCCCATCTAAATAATAGTCTGCCCATTTATTTCTTCCACCAACTTCATGACCATACACTTTCCAACATTGTATTTCATTTGCCACTTCTTTGCCCATCCCCTAAATTATCTAAGTCTCTCTGCAGGCTCTCTGTTTCCTCAACACTACCCGCTCCTCCACTCATAAATCCATTAATACCGTAGTCCAAATCATTGACATGCATTGTAAAAAGCAGCGGTCCCAACTGGTAACTGGCAACCAGCCAGAATAGGATCCCTTTATTCCACTCACTGTTTTCTGCCGACTAACCACGTTAGTAAAACTTCCCTGTAATTCCATGGGCTTTTATCTTGCTAAGTAGCCTCATGTGCAGCACCTTGTCAAAGGGCTTCTGATAATCCATGTATACCACGTCTACTGCATCTCCTTTGTCTACCCTGCTTGTAATTTCCTCAAAGAATTGCAGTAGGTTTGTCAGGCAGAATTTTCCTTTCAGGAAACCATGCTGGCTTTGGTCTATCTTGTCATGTGCCTTCAGGTACTCCATAATCTCATCCCTAACAATTGATTCCAACAACTTCCCATCCACTGATGTCAGGCTAACAGGTCTATAGTTTTCTTTCTGCTGCCTCCCCCCCACCCTTCTTAAATAGCGGAGTAACATTTACAATTTTCCAGTCATCCGGTACAATGCCAGAACCTATTGATTCTTGAAAGATCATCGTTAATGCCTCTGCAATCTCTTCAGCTACTTCCTTCAGAACCCGAGAGTGCACTCCATCAGGTCCTGGAGATTTATCCACCCTCAGACCATTAAGCTTCCCGAGCACCTTCTCAGTTGTAACTTTCACTGCACAAACTTCACTTCCCTGACACTCTTGAATGTCCGGTATACTGCAGACGTCTTCCACTGAGAAGAGTGATTCAAAATATGCATTCAGTTCCTCTTCCAACTCTGCATCTCTCATTACAATATCTCCAGTGTCATTTTGTATTGGTCCTATATCTACCCTTGACTCTCTTTTACCCTTTATATACTTAAAAAAGCTTCTTGTATTTTCTTTGATATTGGTCTCCAGCTTCCTCTCATAATTCATCTTTTCCTTCCAAATGACCTTCTTAGTTTCCTTCTGCACGCTCCCCGATCCTCTATCTTCTCATTAACTCTGGCTTCCCTGTAAGCCCTCTCTTTTACATTTACTTTGGTTCTGACTTCACTTGTCAGCCATGGTAGTGTCCTTCTTCCATTCAAAAATTTCTTCTTATTTGGAATATATCTGTTTTGCACTTCCGTCATTTTTCGCAGAAACTCCAGTCATTGCTGCTCTGCTGTCTTTCCTGCAAATGTCCCTTTCCAGTCAACCTCGACCAGTTCCCCTTCCATGCCATTGTAATTTCCTTTATTCCACTGAAATAGTGACACATTGGATTTTATTTTTTCCCTCTCAAATTTCAATGTGAACTCGATCATATTGTGATCACTATTCCCTAAGGGTTCCTTATCACCTTCCAGTTCCACTCTTCATCTTCTGCTGGCCAGATTATTGCTGGTGCAATGTTGGGGCAATCTGGACCCAACAGCTGCTCGCCATATTATTAATAGTTGCAGGAGACCTCCAACTTGCTCTACTTTGCCTCACCTGTGACTTTACTACTCACAATGCAAGCCGTCCCTCTGGCCTGAACTTTCCAAAATGTCTCTGGTATTCCAGGCAGTTTGTTGCAGTGGGTTTCTACCTGCTGGGCCTCACTGCAGTACTGTAAACATCCAAAGGGATAGCTTTTCTTCTATCAGACCAGGTTGACTTCAAAATCAAGTCCCAGAAGTAATATAACCTGATCAAGCAGAAACTAAAGGTAAGTAGATGCTCCCTGAAGCTGAACACTCCTCTTAGCGATAAGCTCAGTAAGCAGGGTGCATTGGGCATTGGAAACCTATTTCAGGTACCCGTTTTATTATAGTGACAATGTTTGCTGTTGTTATCTCTTCAGCCAGCTTGGTTCAATAATATAACAGCTTAGCAATTGTAGTTTATGACATAATGTGCTCATTAAATGAATACACTTGGAAGGGAAAGAGATAAAATAACAGGCAAACTATCAAAGGATGGGAGAATAACATTGTACCAAGAAATACTGTATGTGCCTGACTTTGGGAAGAGAAAGCCAGTATCACATTTTGACAGAGGTGGTGTTATATTTTCAGATTCAAAATCTCTCCCTATTGTACAATTTCCTTGACATACAATAATATTGTTGTCAGCCTATGACTGTAGCTCAGTTGATCACTCTCTCACTCCTGCCAAAAGGTTAAGAATTTAAATTCCCTTTAAAAATCTGAGAATGAAACCTAGATTGACAATCCACTGCTGTTCTGGAATACTGCTCAAAGGTGCCAATATTCAGGTTAGTCTTTAAATTGAATCCTCTTCACCTTCAGATATAGAAAGAAAATCCTGAGAAAAAAGTCAAAAAGAACTTGGAGATATTTCCTGCTTCTCTGACCAATACTGTATCTGTTTCACAACCATCAAAACCGACTATCTATTCGCATAACTCCATGCTGTTCACAGGAGCTTACACAGACTGTGTGTGTGAGTGCACATGAGAGTGTGTGTGAGGGTGTATGTGAAAGTGTGTACACGACTGTGTGTGTATGTGGGTAAGTGTGACTGTGTGTACCTGGGGTAAAAGTTTAGTGTTAATGTGAGACCACAAAGTCTTAAATTTGAACCAGTGTTTTCAGGTTTAAAAACACATCTTGCTTGAGTTTGTTTTGGTGACAGCAGGAGGCCTGTTTGTGAGGTATCCAAGGTAATGCCAATTTTTAAACCCACAAAGTGCCAATTTGTGGAAACTAACCGACTCCAGACTTAATGGTTACCAGAAGCACTACTGAAATGCTAAAAAAAAACTCAGGGAGGGTGAGATTAAATGCGTGTATCTCTGAAAACGAAGGAGGGACCAGCTTTTCAGGTAACAGTACAATCATGATAAGCTAATAAGCTTTGTAACTTAGTACATAAAACAGTACCGCACAGGAACCCATAATGTTGTGCCAAATTAATTAAATTAGTAATCAAATGCCCCACTGAACTAATTTCTTCTGCCTACACAATGTCCACATCCTTCCATTTAATGTACATTCTTGTGCTTGAGAGCATCTTGAAGCTTCTATTGTACTTGCCCCCTCCACCACTGCAGGCTGTGCGTACCAGGTATCCACCACCTTCTGTGTAAAAGAAATTGCCCTGCACATCTCTCTTGTAATTAGCCCCCCTCACCTTAAAGGCATGCCTTCTACTACATTTCAACCCTGGGAACGTGCACTGTCTCTCTACTCCATATATACCTCTCATAATCTTATAAACCTCTGCCAGGTCTCCTCTCAGCCTCCAGCACTCCAGAGAAAACAACCCAGATTTGTCTAACCTCTCCTTATATCTCACACCTTTTAATTCAGGCAGCACCTTGGTGAGTTTTTCTGCATCTACTCCAAAGCCTCAGTATTCTGCCTTTAATGGGTGATCAGAACTGAATGCAATAGTCCAAATGCAGTTTAACTAGAGTTTTAGTAAGCTGCAACATAACTTCCCAACTCTTGAGTTCAACTGCTCATCTAATAAAGACAAGCATACCATATGCCTTCTTTACCACCCCATCAACCTGTGTAGTCACTTTGGACTTGGGACCCCAATATCTCTCTGCACGTACTGTCTCTTTAATTTAATATCCCAAAGAACAACATTTCACATTTGGCAGGGTAAAGCTCCATCTGCCATTTCTCTGCCCTATATATTTCTGTATCCTTTGCCAGTATTCTACTCTATTCACAAAACCAAACTTGGTATTATCTGCAAAATTACTAACTCGCACAACTATCTTTTCATCCAGGTCATTTATATACATCACAAATGGTTTATGATTCAGTAGGGATCCCTGTGGAACACCACTGGTTACAGACCTGTAGCCAGAATAAGTTGCATCAACCACTACATTCTGTCTTCTCTGGATGAGCTAATACTGAATCCAAGTGGATAATTCACCATGGATCCCATGCATCTTAATCTCCTGGATGAATCTTCAATGATGAACCTTGTCAGATGCCTTACCAAAATCCATGTGGACAACATGCACAGCTCAACCTTCATCAATCACCTTTGCCACCTCGAAAAACTTATTTGAGTTAGTCAAATGTAACTTGTCCTGTACAAAGCCTTGCTGACTGTGTCACAATGGCGGGGGCATTGGAAGCAAGGGTGGACCCAAATGTAAGACACATCTAGTGAGGTTACTTAGATTCAGTTTATTGTTTGATACCAAGAGAGCAAAGCAGAAGCAGGAATAGCGAACAGGATAAGGATTCAGGACTACGACTAGGCTGGGACCAAGGGTCTGGACTTGGACTCAGAATTGGCTCCCAGAACTAGAGGAGACATGAAGAGGCTAGGGTATGGACTCCAAGCCCGAGACTGGGCAAGGACCCAGTGCCTGGGTCTTGCCTCGGGCTCGGACCCCAGAACCAGGCATGGACATGACATGGGCTAGGGAGAGGAGGAACGTGGGAACACAGAGCCTCGGTCTCGGGAGAGCAGGTACATGGAACCATGGACACATACACAGAACACAGAGTCAGGACCCCTCCTTGGGTACAGGACGTAGGGCCGGGACTCACACACAGAACAGAGAGCTGGAACCCCTCCTTGGGTACAGGACGTAGGGCCGGGACTCACACACAGAACAGAGAGCCGGGACCCCTCCTTGGGTACAGGACATAGGGCCGGGACTCACACACAGAACAGAGAGCCGGGACTCATGACCCTCCGTGGGGAAACAGCAAGACGGCCTGACTTACCCCACGGAGGCGAGGACAAGACACGACATGACCCCCCCGTGGGGCAACAGCAAGACGGCTTGACTTACCCCATGGAAGCGAGGACAAGACAAGACATGACTCCCTGCGGGGCAATGGCAAGACAGCCTGACTTACCCCACAGAGGCGAGGACAAGACAAGACAAGACCAACACGAATGAACACCAGACAGTACCTATCTAGCTCCGGTGATGGAACTAGACCGAAGTGCAGGCGGGGGCTGCAGACGAGGTCTAGAGATGAGAGGGGCAGAGAAGGGATTCAGACAAGGGGTTTAGGACAAGAATCACAGACCGCCAGGGCCAGGACTTGACTCGGAACTGGGAAGTCACCAGGGCCAGGACTTGACGTGACTTGAATGCCACCAGGGTCAGGACATGACTTGGTGCTAGAATGCTGCCAGGGCCAGGACTTGACCTGGTGCTAAAATGCCGCCAGGGCTAGGACTTGACTTGGAGCCTCCGGGTAGTGGCGAACTCTCGACTCGGCCCGGGAACAGTAGACAGCGGTTCTTGATTCCCTCTGGCGGGTTAACTGATGGACCCACCTTGGTGAGGAAACTTTGCAGGCTCACTTTGGCGAGATAACTGGACAGGGTTGCTCCGATGAGGAAAAAGCGAATTACTGGCACTCGCTTCGGCAGAGACTAGGCTTGCTACGGCCAAATGACATCGGCACACCGTACCTTAGATGACTTTGCAGACGCTCCCGCGCCGAACGGCTGAAAGCCGGAGACTATAAACTACTGGTTCAGCCGAGTGTTAATTGCCTCTAATCACCAAAGTCGAAGGACACGGGAAAACAGGGAATCAACAGTCCGGATCATAACACAAACAAGGTAAATTTAAAGGGACCCCGATCCGGACCATGACAGACTGCCCCTAATTAGGCCATGGTTTTGGAATTGTTCATTAACCCTATCCCTATGAATCTTATCCAGCAACTTCTCTGCCACTGATGGGAGTCTTACCAGTATATAGTTTCCATTGTTACCCTATTTCCCTTCCAGAATAATGGAAGAGATGGTAGTGGAAGCAGATGGGATCTCAATATTTAAGAGGCAGGCATCTGAAGATGCAGGGAATGGAGGGATATAGGCCCCATGCTGGTAGATGAGAGTAGTTTAATTTGGCATCATGGGCCAAAAGCCTGTTCCTATGCTGTACTCTTCTATGCTGTATATTCACTAGACAGCACGACACTATTTGCATTATGCATGAATGGGGCCACTTGCTAACTACATTTGATAACACTGCTGGTTCATCTTAATGTCCTTCTTAAAATGGACACTAGACTTCCAACATGATGTTCAAACCAGACCATTTTGGGTTGTTTGGAGGTGTCAGTTGTATTTTCTTTCATCAACACCCCTGGTTTTCTGTATTTCATGGCTATCTGGAGAAGACAAATATTAGAGTTGTACTGTGCATACATACTTTGACAATAAAAAAGTCAAAGTATGACTCGTTTATTAACGCGCAACCCTTGTCAATGGAAACTTAGATTGCGTGAGACGGTCAGCCAGTTTAGGAGCAGGCGTCTTACTCTACTATGTAACATTAGGTCTACAGTTTAAACTAAAAAGTGGCTGCATTCATGTCGAGACTAACTGAACCTGACAGTGCCGCACTCTAGGTGTTTCTCGTTGCAAATGACGTCAGCGCTCAGTTTAACACTTCACCTTTGTCTAATTGCCCTGAAATTATTACCGAAAATGGATATCTACTTTTAGACGCAAACAACAGGAATTCTGCAGATGCTGGAAATTCAAGCAACATACATCAAAGTTGCTGGTGAACGCAGCAGGCCAGGCAGCATCTATAGGAAGAGGCGCAGTCGACGTTTCAGGCCGAGACCCTTCGTCAGGACTAACTGAAGGAAGAGTGAGTAAGGGATTTGAAAGCTGGAGGGGGAGGGGGAGATGCAAAATGATAGGAGAAGACAGGAGGGGGAGGGATGGAGCCGAGAGCTGGACAGGTGATAGGCAGAAGGGGATACGAGAGGATCATGGGACAGGAGGTCCGGGAAGAAAGACGGGGGGGGGGTGACCCAGAGGATGGGCAAGAGGTATATTCAGAGGGACAGAGGGAGAAAAAGGAGAGTGAGAGAAAGAATGTGTGCATTAAAAAGAGTAACAGATGGGGTACGAGGGGGAGGTGGGGCCTAGCGGAAGTTAGAGAAGTCAATGTTCATGCCATCAGGATGAAGCCACACTTAGGTTGGAGGAACAACACCTTATATTCCGTCTGGGTAGCCTCCAACCTGATGGCATGAACATCGACTTCTCTAACTTCCGCTAGGCCCCACCTCCCCCTCGTACCCCATCTGTTACTCTTTTTAATGCACACAGTCTTTCTCTCACTCTCCTTTTTCTCCCTCTGTCCCTCTGAATATACCTCTTGCCCATCCTCTGGGTCACCCCCCCCCCCCCGTCTTTCTTCCCGGACCTCCTGTCCCATGATCCTCTCGTATCCCCTTTTGCCAATCACCTGTCCAGCTCTCGGCTCCATCCCTCCCCCTCCTGTCTTCTCCTATCATTTTGCATCTCCCCCTCCCCCTCCAGCTTTCAAATCCCTTACTCACTCTTCCTTCAGTTAGTCCTGACGAAGGGTCTCGGCCTGAAACGTCGACTGCGCCTCTTCCTATAGATGCTGCCTGGCCTGCTGCGTTCACCAGCAACTTTGATGTATCTACTTTTAGATCCCAGCCAAACGGCGGTAGTTTTTTTTACTTAGAGAAAAAGTGCAAATATTTCGAATAAAATGAAGGAGCAGAAAGCAGAAAGTCGTCATCTTCCGGGGGTTTAGGCGATGGATCGATATTTGGAGCAACTATCACCTCCATAGCTCGCTTCCAGTGAATTCCTGTGTCGCGCCGGAACTGCTGCAATTCGCTTTATTTTCACTTTGTGCAGATTCTCGGTGACATTACTAGTGCATTGTTTCCCTTTACCAGCATACTTCCGATGTGGCGGCGGGACTGGAGTAACGAGAGCGCAGTGACAGTGCCCCAATAGTTCCAAGCACTGCTTATCTGAACGGTGAAACAAAAAGAACAGGCTCGAGAGAAAATTTAGGTCGAGGAAATCTTGACTTTCATTCACCGAGATCTCATAATTCTGAAGATTACGTGGCTGTCCTTGTTAAGGCCCTGAATGGATTCAATTTTAACACAGTGAGCGGGGATTGCCGGGCACACGGAGATTTAGTGCGCGGCATGTGAACCATTTGTGATCGGCAAACATTCTTCCCGTTGCTTGGGCCTTCTCTTGGATTCACAGACCCGGCATTGTAATTAGAGATTAGGTTGACACCGGGAAGAGCCCGGACAAAAATTTAAAGCCGCCAGCACAAAGCATCTTACAACTCCGTTATGAGAAGCCCTTCACTGCAATGAGATCTCACTTATGCCACTCTTAGACTTGATGGTGTCCTCTATGTTGAAACAGCTGCATCTCGGCCTTATCCATTAGCTTAGCTGAATAAATAGTGCCGGGCTGAAACCTATCATAAAGGCCTTTAGATATTTTACTGCCTAACAAAGGGGCTACAGAAAGTAAGACAGAGCTGAATACCAGACTAATATCCCGTAATCCGTGTCGTCTATTCAGGTGTGAGGATCGCAGTGGAGGCCTAATTAATTCCGTTTTTAACCACTGTAAAAGAGAAGTCAGATATAAAATTATTATGTTTGTGGCAACAGTCCTGAAAACCCAGTAGCCTACAGCAGGGAAAAACCAGAAGCCCGATTAAAGATTCCGTCTTGCAGCGACATACCACTCTGCACAACGTACTAACATTGCACAAGACGCTGCAGAAAGTTGTGAACTTAGCCCCGGCATGAGAATTAGCTTCCGAAGCATCCAAGTCATCGTCAAGGAGCGATGCCTCAAAAAGGCGGCATCCATGAGTAAGGAACACTATCTATCACCCAGGACATGCCCTCTTCTCACTGCTACTATCAGAGAGGGGTAGAAGAACCTGAAGCCACACACTCAGCGATTCCGGAACACCTTCTCCCCCCCTGCCATCCAATTTCTGAATGGACGTTGAACCCATGAACTCACTACCTTTTTATTTTTATTTTTGCTCTAATTATTTAATTTAACTATTTTGTATACTCACTGCAATTCACGTTTCCCCCCTCTATTATTGTGTGTTGCATTGCGCTGCTGCCGCAAAGACAACAAATTTCACGACACATGCCGGTGATATTAATTCTGATTCTGAACAGAGGTTTCCTCCCTGGGGTCCACGGGCGCCTCGGTTAGTGGTAAGGCTCCATGGCACAAAAAAAAAGGGTTGGGAACCGTGACTTGTACTGTACGAATCAGCCAGTGACAGGGAGATTGTACCTGCCAACGGAGAGAGGCTGTGCGTGAAAAGCGCTCCCGGCGCTGTAAGCCCGAGTGCTTCTACTCACCCCCGTATTTCCTCCCACCTCAATGCCTCATTAAGAGGAAAGGAATAAAGAAGGCGAAAGAAAACCTAAAGCATTAACATAATAACTGCCTGTTTGGATACTCCGCTGTGCCAGGAAAGCATGAATACCGCGAGTGTGTGTGGTGTTGCCTTTAATCTGAGTGTCCCACTGTACCCTCACCTCTTCAGAGGGGTGTACGAGTGGGTTGTTGGAACCATAGTTCCTTCTCCTCGCCCGCCTTCCAGTTATCTGCCGCTCACGGAAAGCCGGGTGTTCTCCTGTGAAGTACCGAGAGCTTTAACCTGCTGCCCCGTGACAGCGGCGGGGAATAAGATCCCTAACTATTTGAGACATAGGTTAAGCTTTAGCAGACAGGTCAGGAGACAATAAAAGAGAGCCTGTTGAAGCTGCATAACGCACCCAATTGCTTCGGCCCGATTCCCAATGTAGTACAGTCTCCAGGATTTAATTGTCTCAGCTGCTTCCAGCTAAGAGTCTGCTCGACTTGACTCAGCTCGGCTGTCTCCACTAAGTAACCTTTACGGTTTCGTAGCTTTTGAACAAAATAAGTTCAAAAGACCGCGGCAAGAATATCTTTAGAATATTTTAAGTAGATAAACCCAATACCAGAAGGAATCGGGAGCCGTAGTTGTAACAGAATCTCCCTTTAATGAGTCAGCCTTGCTTCATTACTGTCTTAGGCCCAGATAAAGGAGGGGGTCACAGTTTGGCCCCTTGCCCAGAACTCAGCAGGTCAAGCAGTATCTATGAAGAAAAATGTTTGGGGCTGATGCCCTTCACCAGAACTGAAAAGGATGGGAGCAGAAGCCAGATAAAAATGTGAAGCAAGGCAGGAGCATGAGCTGCTGGAGATAGGGGAGAGTAGGTGTTAGGGCGTATCCTTGAGTTAGGTTATATAACAAAATATTAACTTCAGCAATCAATCTTTAGACCTGAATGTGGACTGTAGATTAAATTTAAAATGCAGCCCTAGACTATAGTTTCCTGGAGCTGTGGACACCAGTTAATTGAAAACCAGACAGTGCCGATTAACGTTCATTTTGGGGTGTCTGAAGTGTGGGTGTGAAGAAAGAGGTGTGAAGATTATATGTAATTCAAAGGAAGCATTATAAATACGTTATAACTATAGAATTGTCCTGCTGCTGCCTTTGATCTTTAATGTCATGTAATATTGGGTCAAACAGTCTCTTTCTCTAAGAGCGTCTCATTTTGTTGAATAAAACACTAGCTTCATGTCTCTCTGGTACTTTGTTCACAGGTGGGTGGGGGGGGGAGATGAAGTGAAAAGCTGGGAGGTGATAGTTGGAAAAAGTAAAGGGCTGCGGAAGAGGAAATCTGTTGGGACTGTGGAACTATAGAATGATAGGAATAAAACCATTGGCTGTTGAGTGCACTTTCAGGAGGTAGCATTTGCTGAGTTGTAGAGGGAGTGATGTCCAATGGCTGCATCAATGATTCCTAAACTTTGAAAACTGATTGGAAGATTAAAGATTTACCTTAAATGCCTTTACAATGAGTTTTCTCTTGTGCCAATCCCCGCTGTGACTGTTACAGCAACACCACTCAGCATCTACCCAACCATTGCCTTGACCTCCCTTTCCCAGAAGGCTACCTTCTCCCATCCAATTGCTTCCCATTCAGTGTATTTAGGGGATATTGCTGCTTGGTGACAGCTCAAGTCCGAGAGGCACTTCACCAAGAGGCCACCAAGAGGCCAACCCATAGCTGTTCACAGCTCACCAGTCAGTAAGTCCAATACTGGATGCTCCTCGGCCGCTCCATTCTCATCCAGGGATGAAACCCTAAGCCCATTCTGAGCATGTTCACTGAGTTCCAGACCAGAGTCTTTCCAAGCTCTCTATTGCCCTCAAGTAACTCCAGGAACTTTAAATGCGACGACATCAAAATTGAAAACAAAACATCTAATCAGCCAGCCAAGGAGTTCATTTCAGTTCTGTGACAGTATAGCTGAGAGTCATGTAGTTATTACTTTATTAGCTAATAAAGCACAGAACACAGCAATGTGCATTCAGTATCACAGGCAGTCTATTCTTGATTGCATCTGATTAATAATTACAGGAATTATCACAGTTGAAAATAAGCTTCATTTCACTTAGTTCTGTGGCAATATTTTGAGTCTTTTTATTTAAAATTCTGTCTATCAGTTGCTTTGGGAATCTCTCAGGTCAGTGTCATTTCAAAACACCGAGGTCATATTTTCTAATAAAACGTCAAGTGTAAGTTCAGTTGCCTCTGCGTGACAAAGAGCCTCTTTTTCCTTTCGGCTTGGCCCCAATCTGCTCTCCAGCACAAATGTTGTGATTGCATTAGTTAATTAGCAAGAACAGCAAACAAAATTCTCCAGTTGCTTGATAGCCTGGGATTCACAAGCTGGCTAGAAGCATCAGATGATGTTAATCTGCAAGGAGGTATGAGCTACTCAGCAAAAAACAAACTGGCCTCATATTGGATCTTCCAACATCAGTGAATAAACATTATATATGTTACATTTTGCATAATCAGAAACAGCAGCCTCAGCTAACGAAGCAACGTTGATCTGATACATGTTCGGTATGGGAAATTTAATTCTGCGTTGCTGCTTTGATTACACCATTCCAACACGACGTCAACGAGAACTTAGACTTAGGTTTTGGCACAAACTTTGTGTGGACCTATCAGACTATGGTTATGCTGATCTTGCTTCCATTGACTTCCAGTAACAGTTGGGAGGTGAGCAGTCACCCTCTAGTTGAGCACAATAACCACATTCCTCTCTTAGATGTTATTTAGATTTTTTAAAAATTCAGCCAGTAGTAGACATTATAAGAGACATACATATACTGTAACATAACGCTATAGATAATATACTAATTGTTGAGTTCCCTCAAGTCGCCAATGACTCATGGTGACCTAATGGATAGTGTAGTTGGGACCTGTCCGGATTCAAACTCTGGATCGTCTGACTCGAAGTCCAGTGCTGAAGCCACTACACCATTGGGCGACCTTCAACATATACTAATGCTGGGGGTTGGGAGGGGGGCTAAATAATTTTAGTTGGTTTATGGAGTCAAAGTCAATGGAACTGAATATTGGGTCTCACTCTAAGTTCAAAGTTCAAAGTAAATTTATCATCAAAGTATGTATATGTCACCATATACCACACTGGCATACATTTTCTTGTAGATCGTCACAATAGAACACAGAAATATGATAGAACTAATGAAAGACACACCAAGATGGACAAACGACCAATGTGCATAAGAAGCCAAACAATGCAAATATAAGAAAAATGAATTAATGAAAACAAATAAATAAATAGACAAATAGATAGATAGATAAATAGATAGATAGATAAGTTAGTTAATCTGAGAACACAAGTGGCAGAGTACTTGAAAGTAAGTCCAAAGGTTATGGGTTCAGTTCAGTGCTGGAGTGAGTGAAGTTATCCACGTTGCATTGATTGAGCAGCCTGATGGTTGAGGGTTAAAACCTGTTCCTAAACTTGGTGGCATTTGGAGTATTGTGAACAGGTTGGAGCCCCTTATCTAAGAACAGATGTGGTGGGATTGGAGTGAGTCCAGAGGAGGTTCAAAAAGAATGATCCTTGGAATGAAAGGATGGCACTGGGCCTGTACTCACTGGACTTCAGAAAAAAGAGGGTGAATCTCTTTGAAACCTATCGAACACTAAAAGGCCTAGATAGAGTGGATGTGAAGAGGATGTTTCCTATAGTGGGGGGAGTAAGGTCATAATATGACCACAAGATGCAGGAGCAGAATTAGGCCATTCACCCTACAGAGTCTGCCCCACTTCCATCATGGCTGATTTTTTATCCCTCTCAATCTTATTCTCCTGCCATAGAAACATCAAAACCTACAGCACAATACAGGCGCTTTGGCCCACAAAGCTGTGCCGAACATGTACTTACTTTAGAAATTACCTAGGTTTACCCATAGCCCTCTATTGTCTAAGCTCCATGTACCTGTCCAGGAGACTCTTAAAAGACCCTATTGTATCCACCTCCACCACTGTCGCTGGCAGCCCATTCCACGCACTCACGACTCTCTGCATAAAAAACTTGCCCCCGACATATCCTCTGTACCTACTTCCAAGCACCTTAAAACTGTGCCCTCTTGTGTTAGCTATTTCAAACCTGGGAAAAAGCCTCTGACTATCCACATGATCAATGCCTCTCATCATCTTATACACCTCTATCAGGTCACCTCTCATCCTCCGCTGTTCCAAGAAGAAAAGGCCGAGTTCACTCAACCTATTCTCATAAGGCATGCTCCCCTATACAGTCAACATCCTTGTAAATCTCCTGTCCTCTATAGTTTCCACATCCTTCCTGTAGTGAGGTGACCAGAACTGAGCACAGCACTCCAAGTGGTGTCTGAACAGGGTCCTATATAGCTGTAACATTACCACCCAGCTCTTAAACTCAATCCCATGGTCGATGAAGGCCAATACACCGTATGCCTTCTTAACCACCGAGTCAACCTGTGCAGCAGCTTTGAGTGTCCTGTGGACTCGGAACCCAAGATCTCTCTGATGCTCCACACTGCCAAGAGCCTTATCATTAATACTATATTCTGCCATCATATTTGACCTACAAAAATGAACAACCTCACACTTATCTGGGTTGAACTCCATCTGCCATTTCTCAGCCCAGTCCTGTATCCCATCAGTGTCCCACTGTAACCTCTGACAGCCCTCCACACTATCCACAACACCCCCAACCTTTGTGTCATCAGCAAATTTACTAACCCATCCCTCCACTTACTCATCCAGGTCATTTATAAAAATCACAAAGAGTAGGGGTCTCAGAACAGATCCCTGAGGCACACTACTGGTCACTGACCTCCATGCAGAATATGATCTGTCTACAACCACTCTTTGCCTTCTGTGGGCAAGCCAATTCTGGATCCACAAAGCAAGAACCCCTTGGATTCCTTGCCTCCTTACATTCTCAATAAGCCTTGCATGGGGTACCTTATCAAATACCTTGCTGAAATCCATATACACTACATCTACTGCTCTTCCTTTATCAACATATCCTCAAAAAATTCAATCAGGCTCGTAAGGCATGACCTGCCTTTGACAAAGCCATGCTCACTATTCCGAATCGTATTATGCTTCTCTAAATGTTCATAAATCCTGCCTCTCAGGATCTTTTCCATCACTAAAGTAAAACTTGCTGGTCTATAATTTACTGCAGCGGTCCCCAACCACCGGGCCGCAAAGCATGCACTATCGGGCCGTGAGGAAGCGATATGATTTGGTGATATGAGTAAGCTGCACCTTTCCTCATTCCCTGTCACGCCCACTGTTGAGCTTGAACGCACGCGAGGTCATTACCCGCGCGTCATCCGTGTCAGCGCGGGAAGGAGATCAACTCCTCGAGCTTGCAAATGACGGCGGGCTGAAAAGTATGTTTGACATAACATCTCTGCCGGCATTCTGGATCAAAGTCAAGGCTAAATATCCTGAGATAGCCAGGAAAGCACTGAAAACGTTGCTTCCATTTCTAACATATCTCTGCAATGAATGCAACGAAAACTAAATTGCGGAATAGACTGGACATAAGGAACCCCCTTCGAGTATCGCTGTCTCCTGTCACCCCTCAATGGCACCGTGATGTTGCAGGAAAACAAGCCCAGGGCTCCCACTGGTTCAGCGATATTGGTGTGTTGCAATGATTTTATATATTCATACGGGGAAAATATGTGCTGTGTGTTTAACATCCAAACGTTACTTAAAATGTTATGATGCTATTGACTTATAAGTGACTTACATAACCATATAACAATTACAGCACGGAAACAGGCCATCTCTGCCCTTCTAGTCCGTGCTGAACGCTACTCTCACTTAGTCCCACCGACCTGCACTCAGCCTATAACCTTCCATTCCTTTCCTGTCCATATACCGATCCAATTTTTCTTTAAATGATAATATCGAACCTGCTTCTGCCACTTCTACTGGAAGTTCGTTCAACACTTACCTCAAGCTCCCCTGATAATTGACCTATCACTATATTCATGTGAGGAAAGTATGCGCTGTGTGTTTAATATTAAATTTGTTAGATAAACCCTTTTAGAAAGGAAATTGAGTGTATTAGCCACTTATCACCGATATTCCAGTCATGATTAACACCCCCACCCGAACAGAATCGCCAAAAACGATTTGTAGAAAAAAATCGTACACACGTGCGCAAGTCAAGCATGCGCACTGGTGCCCGCGCAAGGCTTTATGGTCATTGTAGTCTTTTTTCGGGGTAAACCCAGCATATTTCACTGCTACTCTCGTCCGTTGGC
The DNA here is from genome assembly GCF_963921235.1 of Mobula hypostoma. Lineage (NCBI taxonomy): Eukaryota > Metazoa > Chordata > Chondrichthyes > Myliobatiformes > Myliobatidae > Mobula > Mobula hypostoma. Next base: position 171,922,866 of record NC_086100.1, read on the forward strand.
AACCCTACCGCCACCACCACCTTCCCCTCCCACCACCCCCGGTCGGTCAGTCCGCAAGAATATTGTCAATATGAAACCAGTCCGCAGTGCGAAAAAGGTTGGGGATGCCTGATTTACTGGGCTATCTCTTCACCCTTTCTTGAATAAGGGAACAACATCTGCAACCCTCCAATCCTCCGGAACCTCTCCTGTCCCCATTGATGATGCAAAGATCATTGCCAGAGACTCAGCAATCTCCTCCCTCGCCTCCCACAGTAGCCCTATAACCTTTGAGGTCCTAACTGATCAAGCACTTATCAATCTCCACTTTAAATATACCCAGTTACTTGGCCTCCACTGCCATTTTTGGCAATGAATTCCACAGATTCACTACCTTTTGGCTACAACACCATAAGACCACAAGATATGGGAGCAGAATTAGGCCATTTGGCCCATCGAGTCTGCTCCACAACTTCATCATGGCTGATCCATTCTTCTTCTCAGCCCCAATCTCCTTGTATCCCTTCATGCCCTGACCAACCAAATATCAATCAGCCTCAGCCTTAAATATACATAAAGACTTGGTCACCACAGCTGCCTGTGGCAAAGAATTCCACAGGTTCACTACTCTCTGGTAAGAGAAATTCCTCCTCATATCCATTCTAAAAGGATGCCCTTCTATTCTGAGGCTGTGTCGTCTGGTCTTAGACTCTCCCACCATAGGGAACATCTTCTCCACATCCACTCTAAAAAAGCCTTTCTCTATTCGTTAGATTTCAATTAGATCACTCCTCATTCTTCTGAATTCTAGTGAATAAATGTCCAGAGCCATCTAAATGTGAAGTTATCCACTTTGGTGGCAAAAACAGGAAAACAGATTATTATCTCAATGGTGGCCGATTAGGAAAGGGGGAGGTGCAACGAGACCTGGGTGTCATTATACACCAGTCATTGAAAGTGGGCATGCAGGTACAGCAGGCGGTGAAAAAGGCGAATGGTATGCTGGCATTTATAGCGAGAGGATTCGAGTACAGGAGCAGGGAGGTACTACTGCAGTTGTACAAGGCCTTGGTGAGACCACACCTGGAGTATTGTGTGCAGTTTTGGTCCCCTAATCTGAGGAAAGACATCCTTGCCATAGAGGGAGTACAAAGAAGGTTCACCAGATTGATTCCTGGGATGGCAGGACTTTCATATGATGGAAAACTGGATGAACTAGGCTTATACTCATTGGAATTTAGAAGATTGAGGGGGGATCTGATTGAAACGTATAAAATCCTAAAGGGATTGGACAGGCTAGATGCAGGAAGATTGTTCTCGATATTGGGGAAGTCCAGAACGAGGGGTCACAGTTTGAGGATAAAGGGTAAGCCTTTTAGGACCGAGATTAGGAAAAACTTCTTCACACAGAGAGTGGTGAATCTGTGGAATTCTCTGCCACAGGAAACAGTTGAGGCCAGTTCATTGGCTATTTTTAAGAGGGAATTAGATAAGGCCCTTGTGGCTATGGGGATCAGGGGGTATGGAGGGAAGGCTGGTACAGGGTTCTGAGTTGGATGATCAGCCATGATCATACTGAATGGCGGTGCAGGCTCGAAGGGCTGACTGGCCTACTCCTGCACCTATTTTCTATGGTTCTAAATGCACTTCATATGACAAGCCGTTTAATCCTAGAATCATTTTTCTGAATCTCCTTTGAGTTTTGTGTTTCTTTCCTCTCAAATACCGAAGGTACACTGGTTTAGTAGGTTCTTTGGTTAGAAGAGGCTATGGTAGGAAGGAATATGTGTTGCGGGCAACTGAGTCTGCTCTGAAAGATAGTGTAGATGTGAGGGGCTGAATGTCCTCCTTCTATGTCAGGAGAAATAGAAGATTCTTTGATGTGCAGCCCTGAAGTCATGGAGTCCTAGAATTTTACAGCACACAAATGGTCCTTTGGCCCACCTTGACCTTTCTGATCTTTTTTGCCCATCTACCCTAAACCGCATTAGGTCCATTTTAACTTAGTTAATTTTTGACAGCCATGGTCAGGATGGACTGAAGGGTTTCTTAAATGGGCCACAGGTATTTCTGATTCTGTTAGTTCAGAGAGGGGTAGTTCCTAGCAGCTCCGCATACTGTTACGTCATTCTAACTCAGGGGTTCCCAACCTGGGGTCCATGAACCCCTTGCTTAATGATATTGGTCCATGGCGTCAAAAAAGGTTGGGAGCCCCTGCTCTAACTATTGGAATCCAGTGGATTCTGAGGCTTGTTCTCCTGTGTACAGCCATTTATCTCAGAGTTAACAATCTTATAATGTTGCTTCACTACTTGTGGATGTTGCTAAAGTACTTACGTGCAATTGCGGTTTGGATCTTGCTGCAGATAAGAATGCATCTTTATTTAGAAGTATATTTGAGATCCTAATTGATGATACTGTGGTCTGTTGGAACCAAAATTAAATCAAAGCCTTATCACTCTCTCTTAACCTGCCTATGATTTGTTTTATTAAATAGAGCATGTTACAGCTTTAGTAAAAATGAATTCACTCTTAATTATAAGAGGTGAGCAGAGATCAAGTGGCATTAAAATCCCTGCGAAGCCTTTAAGGTGTCATCACCTCAAATTAATCATTTGACATCGTTCACACGCGGAATGTTTTATCAATGAATTGAGCCTACAGCACAGATTTGAAAATCATTTTTCTCCTAACTTGTTCAAGCCTGTGATTTTTTTTCCGATCCAAACAATTCCGAGGTAGAGCCCAAGGGATGAGAAACAGCTGTTTTGGGACTAAGTGCCTCCAGATTTATAAACAAAAGCTTTGGGGCATGCTTTTTCCCAGAGTTTCAGGAATTTCCTGATTGGAAAATTGGTCTTAGTCACAAAACCTCTGCGAGAAACACAGTTCTGCAATAATTGCTACAAGGTAGGGTAAAAACTGTATGCAAAATAGTGTACAAACTAGGCATCAAATACAGACAGCTACAATATAGACTCAGCATTATCCAGGACACATCTGGCATCATCATTGGAAAGAATATCTAGTCCCTCTTCCCCTCACACATTTAGTTTACAATTCACCAAAATATGTTATGTATTATCCCTCACCAGTGTGGTATTTTCTTTTTGCCACAATGGGCAAAAAAATGAGCGCTGTGGTGCTCAGATGTGGCAGTTTTGTTGTACTCTTGTTCCCCCAATCTGGAACATCTAACAATTAGGTGGCGACTGTTGTACTTACCAAGAAAGTTCTCCTTCGTGACCCTGACCGCAGCTTACTGCACAAACCACCAAAAGCCGATGTAATCAGGCACTTGTGATATCGGATGCTGCCACCACCAAACAAGAAGAGGTCCACCCCGAAGCATTTTAAATCATAGTTCGGGACTCCATTCAGGATTGTTTGAAGAAAACTCTGCCCAGTTACCGTCAGTATATAACCTGCAGCACCAGGGGTCCCAGCACACTAGACCACTGCTATACTATGATTAGGAATACTCACCATTCCATGCCCAGACTGCATTTTCGGAAATCTCATCATTTGGCTGTCCTTCTCAAAGTTGCACACAGGCAGAGGCTAAAGAGAAAGGCTCCAGTGACTAGGATAACAAAGAGGTGAGCACCGGAGGCAAGAGAGAGGCTATGGGATTGCTTTGAGTGGTGGACTTGGCTGGGTTTAGGGACTCATCAAATGATCTGAATGAATTCACCACAGCCGTCACACACTTTATAAAAACAGTTGTAGATGAGTGTGTCTCCACAAAATCATTCAGAGTCTTCTACAACTAGAAGTCCTGGATGATCCATGAGATCCTCAGTCTGCTGGGGGCCTGATCAGTGCATTTAGATCTGGTGACTACAGGAGGTCCAGGTGCTATCTTCGGAAAGCCATCTTAAGGGTGAAGTGACAATTCCAGACTAAACTTAAATCCCTGCAGGAGGATTGACAGATGTGGCAGGGCTTGAATGCTATTACGTCTTACCAAGTGAAACCAAGCAACATGGGTGACGACAAGGCTTCACTCCCAGGTGAGCTCCGTGGCTTCTATGCTCACTTTGACCATCAAAACATGGAGGAACCTTCATCAACATCGCCCTCAATGACCCCTCTAATTTCAATCTCTGAGGCCGATGTGAGAGCATCCTCCAGGAGGTGACCCCACAGGAAGTATCCAGCCCAGATAGAGTACCGAACTGAGTACTAAAGACCTGTGCTAATCAACTGGCTGGAGTGTCACCGATATCTTTAACCTCTCCCTTCAGGAGCTTGAGGTACCCACATGCTTCAAGCAGGCTTCAATTATACCAGTGCCTAAGAAGAACATGGTGACCTGCCTCAGTAACAATGTTCCAGCAGCACTCACATAAACTGTGATGAAGTGTTTTGAGAGGTTGGTGATGAAGCATATAAAGTCCGACCTGAGAAGCGACTTGGATCCACTTCAATTTACCTACCAGCCCAATAGGTCTGCAGTAGGTGCCATTTCATTGGCGCTTCACTCAACCATGGAGCATCTGGACAGCCAAGATGCATACATCGGCATTCTCTTATCGATCACAGCTCAGCATTCAACACTATCATCCTCTCAAAACTAATCAATAAGCTTCAAGACCTTGGCCGCAATACCTGCTTGTGCGATTGGATCCTCGATTTTCTCACTGTCATTTGGATTGGCAACGACATCTCCACAATCTCCGTCAGCACAGATGCACCAGAAGCCTGGGTGCTTAGCTCCCTGCTCTACTCGCTTTATGCTTATGAGTGTGAGGATAAGTACAGCTTCAACGTCATGTTTAAGTTTGCTGATGACAATACTGTCATTGGCCGAATCAAAATTGGTGCTGAATCAACTTATAGGAGGGAGATTGAAAATCTGGCTGAGTGGTGTCACAACAACAACCTCTCACTAAATGTTAACAAGGTGAAAGAGCTGGTTATTGACTTCAGGAGGAGAAAAACGGAGGTCCGTGAGGGGATCAGAGGTGGAAAGGGTCAACAAATTCCTCGGTGTTATCATTTCAGTGGATCTCTCCTGGGCCCAGCATGTAAGAGCCTTTATGAAGAAAGCACAGCAGTGCCCCTTCTTCCTTAGAAGTTTGTGAAGATGCAGCATGACATCTACCAGATGATCGAGCTTATGCCGGCTGGTTTAGCGAGCAGAGCGGCAGACACCCCTGCTGAAATCCGGAGGAAAGCACACAGAGGATGCAGAGGGGGGTCACAAAGGCGAGGAAGGAGGACCGGGTCGAGACAACAGAGACTTATGGAGAAGAGGAGTTCAGTGGGTAATAAAATGGTCGAGTTGACGGCACTAGCCAGGCGTCAGAGAACATTTCGGGAGTGCAGACTTATGTGTTTTACCGGAACGGGGCTGCACGAGGACATACACAATCAAAACTTTTCCATGGACGGCTGCCAGACCGTTCGGGCTGACCGGAAGTGCACTGAGAGCAGTAGGTGTAAAGGAGTTGGGGGCCTGCTGTTCTGGTTAATAACGGATGGTGCAATCCGGGTCATATTATGATCGAGGAACGTGTTTGTAGACCAGATATTGAACTTTTTGCTGTTGGACTCTGGCCATATTCCACTGAGATACAACACTGGGTATAGAAACATAGAAACATAGAAAATAGGTGCAGGAGTAGGCCATTCGGTCCTTCGAGCCTGCACCGCCATTTATTATGATCATGGCTGATCCTCCAACTCAGAACCCCGCCCCAGCCTTCCCTCCATACCCCCTGACCCCCGTAGCCACAAGGGCCATATCTAACTCCCTCTTAAATATAGCCAATGAAATGGCCTCAACTGTTTCCTGTGGCAGAGAATTCCACAGATTCACCACTCTCTGTGTGAAGAAGTTTTTCCTAATCTCGGTTCTAAAAGGCTTCCCCTCTATCCTCAAACTGTGGCCCCTCGTTCTGGACTTCCCCAACATCGGGAACAATCTTCCTGCATCTAGCCTGTCCAATCCCTTTAGGATCTTATACATTTTAATCAGATCCCCCCTCAATCTTCTAAATTCCAACGAGTACAAGCCCAGTTCATCCAGTCTTTCTTCATATGAAAGTCCTGCCATTCCAGGAATCAATCTGGTGAACCTTCTTTGTACTCCCTCTATGGCAAGGATGTCTTTCCTCAGATTAGGGGACCAAATCTGCGCACAATACTCCAGGTGTGGTCTCACCAAGGCCTTGTACAACTGCAGTAGTACCTCCCTGCTCCTGTACTCGAATCCTCTCGCTATAAATGCCAGCATACCATTCGCCTTTTTCACCACCTGCTGTACCTGCATGCCCACTTTCAATGACTGGTGTATAATGACACCCAGGTCTCGTTGCACCTCCCCTTTTCCTAATCGGCCACCATTCAGATAATAATCTGTTTTCCTATTTTTGCCACCAAAGTGGATAACTTCACATTTATCCACATTAAATTGCATCTGCCATGAATTTGCCCACTCACCCAACCTATCCAAGTCACCCTGCATCCTCTTAGCATCCTCCTCACAGCTAACACTGCCACCCAGCTTCGTGTCATCCGCAAACTTGGAGATGCTGCATTTAATTCCCTCATCCAAGTCATTAATATATATTGTAAACAACTGGGGTCCCAGCACTGAGCCTTGCGGTACCCCACTAGTCACCGCCTGCCATTCTGAAAAGGTCCCGTTTATTCCCACTCTTTGCTTCCTGTCTGCTAACCAATTCTCCACCCACACCAATACCTTACCCCCAATACTGTGTGCTTTAAGTTTGCACACTAATCTCCTGTGTGGGACCTTGTCAAAAGCCTTTTGAAAATCCAAATATACCACATCCACTGGTTCTCCCCTATCCACTCTACTAGTTACATCCTCAAAAAATTCTATGAGATTCGTCAGACATGATTTTCCTTTCACAAATCCATGCTGACTTTGTCCGATCATTTCACCGCTTTCCAAATGTGCTGTTATCACATCCTTGATAACTGACTCCAGCAGTTTCCCCACCACCGACGTTAGGCTAACCGGTCTATAATTCCCCTGTTTCTCTCTCCCTCCTTTTTTAAAAAGTGGGGTTACATTAGCCACCCTCCAATCCTCAGGAACTAGTCCAGAATCTAATGAGTTTTGAAAAATTATCACTAATGCATCCACTATTCCTTGGGCTACTTCCTTAAGCACTCTAGGCATCACGGGAGGTCGTTCCTGCCTGTGGCCATCAAACTTTGCAGCTCCTCCCGTGGAAGGTCTGACACCCTGAGCCAATAGGCTGGTCCTGGACTTATTTCCATCTGGCATAGTTTGTATTTTGTTGTTTGATTGTTTGTGGTTTTTGTATTGCTATATTTATGCTCTGTTCTTGGTTGGTGCGGCTGTAATGAAACCCAATTTCCCTCGGGATCAATAAAGTATATCTATCTATCTATAACTTTGACAAACTTTGATAGATATGTGGTGGCGATTATATTGACTGTGCATCACAGCCTGGTATGGAAACACCAATATCCTTGAGCGGAAAAAATCCTACAGAATATACCTTAGTCCACCACGGTTAAAGCCCTCTCCACCACTGAGCACATCTACATGGAGCACTGTTATAGGAAAGCAGCATCCATTATCAAGGACCCCCATTACACAGTCGTGCTCTCTTCTTGCTGCTGCCTTCAGGAGAAGGTACAGGAGCCTTAGGACCTACACTACCAGGTTCAGGAACAGTTATTACCTCTCAACCATCAGGCTCTTGAACCAGTGGAGATTACTTCACTCAACCTCACTCACCCCATACTGAAAAGATTCCACAACCTATGGACTCGCTTTCAAGTTCTCTTCATGTCAAGTTCTCAATATTTGTTGCTTATTTATTTAATATTATTATTATTTTCTTTTGTATTTGCACAGTTTGTTGTCTTTTGCTCATTGATTGTTTGTCCGTCCTGTTGGGTGCAGTCTTTCATTGATTCTGTTATGTTCCTTGGATTTACTGAGTATTGTCACGTAACCTGTGATGGGTTAAAGAACCAGCAGAAATGGAAAACATTTTGTAATCCAGTATTGCTATTAGCTAATGGTATTTATTAGTAACTACGCAATACAGTAATATAAATGCAGATATATCAAACAGGTTAGCAATGATTATATATAAGTAAGTGTGGAAATATATGAAAACCAAGCTTCTTCAAGTCTGGGGGTAAATAGATAGTCTTACAATGATGAGTAAAGTTCAGTTCAGTTTGTGGTATTGCGTTGAGTAGTGATGGAGAGAGAGAGAGTTTTGAGTCTTCAGGTGAGGTGACGCCGTCGATCTTCCCGTTGTCCTTCGAAATCCTTTAGAAGTCACTGACTGTGACCACAGCAAAGGGACCGTTCTTCTGTGGTGGAATTATCAACCCAGGCGAGGGTTGGGCACACGAATAACTCCCCACCAGTCACACCCTTTTCACACTGTGAGAGCCACTGATCGATCCTCCAAAACTCAGCTTTTCTGTGGGCACAACCAAGCTCATTCAGTGTCCAAAAAACCATATGTCTGTAGGTCTAACAGCTGACCTCCTATTTATCTCACCGTGCAGAACACCAACTGTCCATCAAGCAGCTCCTCCCTTCTCTCTCTCTGTAAGAATTTGGAAGCTGCTAGTGTCCTTGCAAAAGTGTAAACATGCTGCTGAAAAACTATAACACCAACTCAAAGCAATCTTTGCCTCTCTGTCTCTTTCTTTTTCTCTCTTTTAACAAGGTGTCTGTGTTGGACACCTCTCTCTCTCTCTCTCTTTCCAAAAGCATAGTTCATAGGGGTAATTCAGGACCCCGTCACAGTATGCCTGCAGGAAAATGAACCTTAGGATTGTATATGGTGACACATATGTACTTTGGTAATAAACTTACTTTGAACTTTAAACTTTGAGAATTGATGTCCTGAGTACATGATCAATGTCAGATTAACTTTTGTCTTAAATTATAATCATCCTGATTTGGAAGAGCCTCAACATTTCTGGAATTCCTTTGCTAATGCCATCACTATCAAAGTTCAAAGTAAATATATTATCAAAGTACATGTATGTTACCATATACAATCCTGAGATTTGCTTTCTTGGAGGAACTTGCAGGAAAAATAAAATACAATTCAATTTTATGACAAAAGCTATACGTAAACAGACAAAGACCGGCAAACAATCAATGTGAAAAGGAAGGAAAACTGTGCAAATAAAAACTAATATTGAGGAGATGAATTGTAAAGAGTCCTAGAAAGTGAGTCTGTAGGTTGCAGAATCAGTTGAGAGTAGAGATAAATGAAGTTACCTATCTTGGCTCAGGAGCCTGATAGTTGAAGGGTAATAACCTGGTGGTGTGAGTCCTGAGGCTTTTGTACTCATGCAAGAAGAGGGAAGGACGGGATGGCAAATAATGTGTTCCAGGAGAAAGGCTCTCATATGAATTTGGCATCTTGCCTTCAGTAGCAATCCTAGTCTGTCCAATTTAAGTTAAACATGTAACCATGGTAACAGCTGACTGTATAGTAAATGGTATCCGAGTCAACCGTAGGAGAATCCTATTGCTTTACGATCTGAGATGGAATCTGCTGCCTTTGCACATTTTCTACAAGAGAGCTGAGAATTCAATTTCATGAAAATTTATTCCCGCTTCTCTGTGATATTGAGGAAGGAATACACAACAGCATAAAAATATTGTACAGTTTGTGATCATCACTCAAAGAAGAAATGAGGAAATCTTCACTCTCTATTCAATCCACAATAGATTTCCGTCCATGTTCTATTCTGCAGCTTATTTGCTGCTGTTCAGTTTGTGTTTAATGATTGAACCAGTTATCAGTGAGAGAATGTGTTAATAATAAAACAGTCATTTGGCAGAAGTACACTTTAAATGACCTCTTTCAGCAGCCAACTGCAATCATTAATAACAAATTTGGCAAGGGACTTTAATTATGGAGAGAATTGTTACCACTCCCATTATTGCCAGTAACTGTGTAGTTCATTTCAGACACTAGAGTGTAGCATTCATAAATTGGATAGCTGGTCTTTCCACTGCTGCCAAATTGCAATCAAGATTTATATAATTATATAATTATTCAAAACATTTGGTGTTGATGCAAAGAACATAAAGAATTGAATTGTAAAACTGCAGTTATTGCTCTGGCTAATCGGCTAGAACACAAAACAATTATTTCATATTATGTTGCGCCATCAGTTTAACTGGTGCCATTTTAATGTTTAAATTAGCATAACTGATACTCTGATTTATTTCCTGCCTGCAGTGTAAGGGGAGGAATGTTGTTTCTTTTTAAAAATGAGTTGTATTTCAGCAACAGAGTGATGCATCTCAGCTGCTTCACATTTTATGCATGTGGGGAAGAAAGGAGTGGATCATCTAATGGTGAGGCACACCCAAAGATAATTGCCCTTGGGGTACCTTTTATTACAAGTCAAAAGTTATTACCCTTCAACCATCAGGCTCTTGAACCAACATGGATAACTTCACTCACCTTATCACTGAATTGATTCCACAGCCTATGGACTCACTTTCAATGACTCCACAACTCATGTTCTCAATATTATTTATTTATGTCATTTTATTTGTATCTGCACAGCTTGTTTTCATTTGCACTTTGTGTTTTTGTCAGTCTTTGTTTGTGTGTAGTTTTTCATTGGCTCTATTGTATTTCTTTGTTCTACTGTGAATGGCTGCAAGAAAACGGATCTCAGGGTTGTATATGGTGATATACATGTACTTCAATAATAAATTTACTTTGAACTTTTAAACTTATTCAGTGACTATGCCATTAAGGTAGTGAGGGAAGAAATTGTGAAGTGCTGAGAAAGTGGTGAAGAAGGAGACATTGGGCATTGAAAGGCTCAAAGAACTTTGCACAGGTGAGGGTTCAGGCTGAAATGTTCTGAATAAAGCACAAGCACAAAACCCCTTTGAAGAGCAGAATTAAAAATGAAATTGTGATCGTAATAGAATTTCACAATATGATGGGGAAATGACAGTGTGTAACACAGCTGGTAGGCAGTGCAGGATCATGAGATAAAATTAAAATTAGGGCCAGATTAGAACATTGGTGGAAATCATTGGCGCTTGCAGCTATTGGTGCTGGAATAATTAGTCATTTTAAAGCTGAGATTGATAGCACTTGTTAACTGAGGGTATTAAAGGATAATTGGAAAATGCTCGCTATCTGGAATTGGGGCAGTAATTGACCATGAACTTGTCAAATGGTTTGATGGTCTAAATAGTTTCCTCCTGTTCTGACTCTCTTTTGTTCCTGGAATCTGAAAATAGGAGAGGGGAGAAAGTGAAATGAAGCTCTTATCACTGTGGATGTAGGAGAGGATGACACTCGGTCTGTTCCTCTCTGCTCCACCATTGATGGACAAAATAAAGAATGTTCTCTTTAAGGCATAGCTGGATACAGAGAGGAACAACTGGTAAGAGTGATTACACACGTTCAGTGGAACGTGCCCGATATCTATCTAAGGGCCTGATCTTCAGAGCTTATGGCATTACAGAAGAACTAAGCTTATCTGAGTCAATTCTAGGTGCTTGAATGAGAAGTGCTCAAAAACTGTGGAGAGTATTCTGACAGTCTGGTATTGGGGCTACTGCACAGGACTGAAAGAAGCTACAGGAAGTTGTAAAATTAGTCAGTTCCATCTTGGGTACTAGCCTCCGTAGTATCCAAGATATCTTTGAGGAGCGGTGCCTCAGAAAAGCCAAAAAGGCCCCCCCCCCCAACTTCACCCAGGGCATGGCCTCTTCACATTGTTACCATCAGATAGGAGGTACAGAAGCCTGAAGGCACACACTCAGTGAATCAGGAACAGTTTCTTCCCTTTCGCCATCTGACTCCCAAATGGACATTGAACACATGAACACTACCTCACTTTTTAAAAATATATATTATTTCTGTTTTTGCACTATTTTTCAATCTATTCAATACACATATATGTACTTTTACTTTTTTTCCTCTCTATGTTATCATGCATTGCATTGAACTACTGCTGCTAAGTTAACAAGTTTAATGATACATTCCTGTGATAATAAATCTGATTCTGATTCTGACGTATTTCTTTCTCTAGCACTTATGAGTACAAAAATCCCCGAGTTCATTTCAATAAAAGAAAGCATGGAAACATATACACTAATAGTGTTATAAACAGACAAGAACACAATTATGTAGCTGAATGAATGCAAATACAAGGACTACATTGTAACTGGGCAAAGCCACATCATATGTTGTGCCAAATTATCCAAGGATACTTCCACAGTTGATACTAAATCAAGATCTGAAAACTATACTAACTTCTACTGAAAAGCTGGCAATTTGCTAACGAAAGCATTATGAATGACGACATGGCATCCTGAATCAGCCTGAGGCTTAAACCATTTAGCACCAACATTGTGTATCCATTGTCCCTTCAAAGTAACATACTGTAGCTACCTATAGTTATACTGTACTGGGTTCCTCCTATACAGGATAATCTGTCAGAGCACCCTACAGTAAGGATGAAGGGGATTTGATGTCTCTGAGTATGGGCAAAGGGAAACAAATGAAAAGGCTGACCTGGGAATCAAAGATACAGAGTATTTGAGGAAGAACTGAGAATCCATGTAGGAAAGATAAGAACATAAGCAGAACAGAAGAAAATAGGAGCCTGGGTATGTCATTTGGCCCCTCAAGCATGCTTTCACATTCAATATGATCGTGACCAATCTGCCCAGACCTTGTCTCCTCTTCTGTGCTAGGTTCCCATGCTCCCAGTTCCCTGAGTTTCAAAATTTTATCCGCGAACTTGACCCAACCTCTCCCGCCTCCCATTCCCCCATGGGAAAAAGATTCTTGGCAGCTTAGTTTTAAACGACTGCCCCCGAATCTTATAACTATGTCCCCTCCTGTGAGATTCTTCCACCAGTGAAAACATCCTGACATTTATTCTGCTGTGTGTTTCAGTAAGATCACCCCCATTCTTCCAAACTCCCTTGTTACTGAGAGAGAGAGAGAGAGAGAGAGAGACTGTCTGAGATGTCAAAGTGTTGGGATGGACAGGAGTTTTTGATGGACTCTAGATTATTGTCTCTGGGGGCTTTGCTATTGCTTGCATGGTGGGTGGTGGGGGGGCTGATGCTTTTGCTGGAGCAACTGGGGGGGTGGGAGGGGGGAGGGTTCATGCTTTTGCTTCTGCTTGTGTGTGGGAGAGGGGAGGGGGGCTTTGGGGTTCTAATGTTTTCTGTAATTCATTCTTTGTTTTATTTCTGTTTTGTGGATGTCTGCAGAGAGTACACTATATACATCCGCTGGTATTAAGTTGAACCATTGAGAGAATTGTTCAGCAGTGATAACTGTCTGGGAGTCCCAAAGTTAAGGAAGACACCTGGTGAGTGAAAATGTTGCTAAGAAGGAAGCCAGGTGTCTGGACAAGTCAAAGGTTAGAATAGTGGGAGCATGTGAGTTGGGAATGAGGCAAGGTAGAGATTTGAAAATGGCATTGGAGAATCCAATAGTTTGCTGGAATATGGATTGGCTTGCAGTTAGAGGACAGTGTATGTGCATCTTTGGGAGGGTGGATGGGGGCATGTTTTACTTTATTTGTTTTGTTCCGTTTTGTTGTACCCTGTGTTGTTCTCCCAATCACTGTGGGCCTGCTATTTTGCTGCCGGATTGTGTGGCGACACTTGCATGCTGCGCCCAGCACATCCTCGGCTGTTAACACAAACGATGCAAATCAGGTTTACCAATACCAGCATGTGTTGCCAAATCTTGTCAAATTTGCACTTCAATGCAATACATAATATAGAAGAAGAAAAAAATAAATACATTTACAGTATACATATATTGAATAGATTAAAATGATGCAAAAAACAGAAATAATTGTTTTTAAAAAGTAAAGTAGTGTTCACGGGTTCAATGTCCATTTAGGAAATGGATGGCAGAGGGGAAGAAGCTGTATGTTTCGCTGTATGTTCACTGTATGTTTTGATGTTCATATGACAAATAAATTTGAATTTTGAATGTACTTAGATGATTGGAACAGTGACAGAAATACTAAATGCTGGGAATACCCAGCAGGCCAGATATTATCAACTTAAGAGAAGCAAATATAATATTTGCAGTGAATGACCTTTCAGCTTTTGCTTTTCAGCATTTTCCATATTTATTTCAGATTTATGGCATCTGCAATACTTCACCTTACAAAGCAATATGTGAAGGTATATCAGAACAACTAACCTTTTTGATGTTTGATAGAACAAGGTTAATTTGAAGGGTAATAGGAGAGGTGAGATGGGGATGTAGTATTGTGTCAGTAGAAGGGAGATATGAGTAAAGTTACAAAGGTATCAATCATATGATCCAATTTGAGACTTCAGGCAATTATTCCCTAATGCATAAATATCAATAATTTATTGTCAATGTCAATGGCTTATTTACTTCTTGGAGATTTTTACTTACTCTAAAAATTTCTTTCTTGTCTCTCTGGATTGTGAATGCTCCAATCATATTCTATTTTACACAAGACAACTTTTCCACCTCTGAATGGTCCATGAACACATGAACTCTACCTCTTATGCACTCTTTAGAATCAGAATCAGGTTTATGAATGATGGGTCAGTCTGTTGGTGGTATCGGCTTTAAATAAATTTGGTGATTTATTGATTGTATCTCTATTAAATAGAAATGAATCTGAACCAGGATGAGGTAAATATCACTGTTGTACTGTGTGGCATGTTATGTGTGGGCATGTGGCCAAGTGGTGAAGGCATTCGACTAGCGATCTGAAGATCGTGAGTTCGAGCCCCAGCCAAGGCAGCGTGTTGTGTCCTTGAGCAAGGCACTTAACCACACAGTGCTCTGCGACGGCACTGGTGCCAAGCTGTATCGGCTCTTGCCCTTCCCTTGGACATCATCGGTGTCATGGAGAGGGGAGACTTGCAGCATGGGCAACTGCCAGTCTTCCGTACAACCTTGGCCAAGCCTGTGCCCTGGAGAGTGAAGACTTTCCAGGTGCAGCTCCATGGTCTCGCAAGACTAACGGATGCCTTTATATTTTTTTTACTGTATGACATGATATTTGTTATCCTGCAGCAGCAGTACAAAGCAATACATAACAATTACTATAAATTACTAGAAATTACTAAATTACTAGAGGTATATTAAGTAGATTGCATTATATAAGTAGTGCAAAAAGAGAACAAAAATTTTATTTTTATTGTACCTTATATTAATTTTTTAATGTCTTATACTATCTAAATAATGTCATCTAAATTAATAACTAACTTTATTTAAAGCCTATAGCACCAATGGACTGATTCATCGTTCTTATTAGGAACGAATGATTTTGTTTTGAGGGCCATTTTTTGGATTATGCTGAAGTAGTTTTATCAAATTGTACATTTGGCATCAAAAGGATTAGTATTTGAATTGCTGGCCTTCTAAGTGAGCTGATTCTAGACTTCTGGGCACCAACTTGTACCTAGACCCACCTCAGGTGGCGGTTCCTTTTGTGTAAATGGAGCTTATTTCCAAAGGAAACTTTCTGTTTGCCTGCAGCAGTTCCAATGGTAAAGTAATGAACAGCCAACCAGCCTTCCAAAATTGAGCAAGCACTTTTAACACCATTTTCCTAGGATTTCTGCCCACTTGCCACAACAACAAACTCTCACTCAATGTCAGCAAAATGAAAGAGCTGATTATTGACCACAGGAGGAGAAAATGTATTTTTATTTATTTAGCGATACAGTGAGGAATAGGCCTATCCGGCCCTTCGAGCCATGTCGCCCCAGCAACCCCCAACAACTCCGATTTAACCCTAACCTAATCACAGAACAATTTACAATGCCCAGTCAACATACCTGGTAAGTCTTTGGGCTATGGGAGAAAACTAGAGCACCCTGGGGAAAACCCAAGCATTCCATGGGAAGGATGTACACATTCCTTACAGGATGGTGCTGGAATTGAATTCCAAACTCCGGAATGCCCTGAACTGCAATAGCCTCGCGCTAACTGCCAGGTAACTGTGGCACCCATGGGATGACCTATCGAAGGTCCATGAGCCAGTCTCATTTGGGGATCGGAGGTAGAGTGTGTGGGTAACTTTAAATTCATTCGTGTTATCCTTTCAGAGGATCTGTCCTGGGTAAGTGCCATTACTAAGAAGGCATGGCAGAGCCTCTAATTTCTTAGAAGTTTAAGCAGATTGGGTATGTCGTCTAAAACTTTCACAACATGACTGATTGTATTGGGGCCTGGTATGGAAACAGCAATGCTCAAGACCAGAAAAGCCTACAAAACATAGTGGATACAGCCCAGTCCATCATAGGAAAAGTCCTTCTCACCACTGAGCACATCTACAAGGAGTACTGCCAGAAGAAAGCAGCATCTATCATCAAGGACCCACTTCGTCCAGGCCATGCTCTCTTCTCGCTGCTGCCATCAGGAAGGAGAACAGGAGCAATAGATCCCACAATACCAGGTTCAGGGACAGATTACCTCTCAACCATCAGGTTCCTGAACCAGTGTGATAACTTAACTCAACTCAACACCAAACTGATTCCATTATGGACTGACTTGCAAGGACTCTTCAACTCATTGGAGGTCATTGAGCTACAGCTCCAGTTCCTTAATACGTTCTCTCAGGAGCTGCAGCTCAGTGCACCTAGTGCAGATGTGTTTATCCGGGACACTGAAGGTCTCTCAGACACCCCCACACACAGTACAAAACACCACCCCCGGAACCTTTCTCACTAATCTACTCTGCCCTAACGGTTGCAGAATGAACCAATAATAACAGAGAGAGAGTAACTTACAAGGCAGTCTACCTCTCCCAAGCCTGATGAACCAAAGCAACTCAAAGGAATGGCCAACCCACCCAAAATGCTGGAGGAACTCAGCAGGCCTGAAACATCGACTGTACTATTTTCCATCGATGCTGCCTGGCCTGCTGAGTTCCTCCAGCATTTTGTGTGTGTTGCTCAGATTTCCAGCATCTGCAGATTTTCTCTTGTTTGTCAAAGGAGTGGCCACCCTGCTTGCACTTGAATTATTCTTATTGGCCCTTTCTAATCAATCCCTCTTGCTGATTGGTTCCTCCTCAAATCAGAAAAACTGCTGTGAAACTCTGCCTTCAAAATCTTGATCGCCACCCTAACTAAAAAGTAGCCCTTTTCATGTACCCCTAGTATGGATTGTCCAACTCAGAGTATTGTAGTAATGTTGCGTATTGCACTGTACTGCTATTGCTCAAAAACAAACGTCATGGCACTTATGAGTGACGATAAACCTGATTCTGATATGGGTCGCTATTGTGAACTGAGAATGGGAAGGGAGCAGGGGGAGGCGAATCATGGTTTGGAAGGGGAAGATGGGGAGGGACAGGGGAGGGAGAGGGAGGGAGTGGGAAGCAAAAGGGAGACATTCTGTAATGATCAATAAACCAATCGTTTGGAATCAAATGACCTTGCTTGGTGTCTCAGGCTGGGTGTGCCGCCCCCGCCCGGCACCACTTCTCTGCCATTTGTTCCACGTCCCTCCCACGGCTCTCCACCCTTGCCATTCCCAACATCTTTTGCTCCCGGCAGATCTACAGACTTGCTCTCCACACCATGTTGATAAATACAGTACTGTGCTCAGAAAATAAATTTACTTTGAACTTTACCCCCTCCCTACATTTATCACAAGTAGAGAAAAACAGTGCAAATCCCTCTCTTCTTCGTAGAGTTGTACAACACAACTACAGCCACCATGCCTGTACTGACCTCTTTGCTCATCTGCACCAATCCCATTTGCCTGATTGTGGACCTCAATGCCTTGCCTACTTATCTGTCTGTTGAACTGGCTCTTAAATGTACGTCGTAATAGATCTGATTCCATCACCTCCCCCAGGAGCTCATTTCAGAGAAATAGGGCAGTGTGTTCTTTAGGAAGTTTTCAGAATCAGGAGATGTAGAGTCAGTATGGACAGAACGGAGAAATTGTAAGGGCAAAAAGACCCTAATGGGAGTTATCTACAGGCCCCCAAACGGTAGCCTGGATATAGGGTGCAAGTTGAATCAAGGGTTAAAATTGGCATGTCGCAAATGTAATGCTACGGTTATTATGGGGGATTTTAACATGCAGGTAGACTGGGAAAATCAGATTGGTACTGGACCCCAAGAAAGGGAGTTTGTGGAATGCCTCTGAGATGGATTCTTAGAGCAGATTGTACTGGAGCCTACCAGGGAGAAGGCAATTCTGGATTTAGTGTTGTGTAATGAACCGGATTTGATAAGGGAACTCGAGGTAAAGGAGGTAGTTGATAAGTCTTAAACTACAATTTGAGAGGGAGAAGGGAAAATCGGAAGTGTCAGTATTGCAGTTGAACAAAGGGGTCTATGGAGCCATGAGAGAGGAGCAGGCCAAAGTTGACTGGAAAGATACTCTAGCAGGAATGACAGTGGAACAACAGTGGCAGGTATTTCTGGGAATAATACAGAAGGTGCAGAATCTGTTCATTCCAAAGAGGAAGAAAGATTCTAAGGGGAGTAAGAGGTGACCGTGGCTGACAAGGGAAGTCAAGGACAGTATAAAAATAAAAGAGAAGAAGTATAACATAGCAAAGATAAGTGGGAAGCCAGAGGATTGGGAAACTTTTAAAGAGCAACAGAGAATAACTAAAAAGGCAATACGGGAAGAAAAGATGAGATACGAAGGCAAGCTAGTCAAGAATGTAAAGGAAGATAGTAAAAGCTTCTTTAGATATGTGAAGAGGAAAAAATTAGTTAAGACCAAAGTTGGGCCCTTGAAGACAGAAACGGGTGAATTTATTAGATAGATAGATAGAAAGATATACTTTATTAATCCCGAGGGAAATTTGGTTTTGTTACAGCCGCACCAACCAAGAATAGAGCGTAAATATAGCAATACAAAAAACCCCAACAATCAAACAACAAAATGCAAACTATGCCAGATGGAAAATAAGTCCAGGACCAGTCTATTGGCTCAGGGTGTCTGACCCTCCACGGGAGGAGCTGCACGTTCGATGGCCACAGGCAGGAACGACCTCCCGTGCCGCCAGTGTTGTATCACAGTGGAATGTGGCCAAAGTCCAACAGTAAAAAGTTCAGTATCCAGTCTGCAAACACGTTCCTCGACCGTAATATGCTCCGGATTGCACCATCCATTGTTAACCAGATCAGTAAGCACGAAACTCCTTTACGCTTACCGCTCTCAGTGCACTTCCGGTCAGCCAGAACGGTATTACCCACCGAACTCCTCTTCTCCAAAAGTCTCTGTTGTCTCGACCCGGTCCTCTTTCCTCTGCTTTGTGATCCCCCTCTGTGTGTTTTCCTCCGGATTTCAGCAGGGGTGTCCACCCCTCTGTTAGCTAAGCCGGCCGGGATTTACTGGTCCATGAAATACACAATGCGACCTTGCTTCTGTCCCGCGTGTCGGGATGTAACCATTTCCAGCGCTAAAGAAAACCCAAATAAAACACTCTCTACCAGCATGTTAGAGGGGGTGCAGCTTCGACGTGTTACCGTGAGAAAAAAAAATACAAAAATTATGGGGAACAAGGAAATGGCAGACGAGTTGAACAGGTACTTTGGATCTGTCTTCACTAGGGAAGACACAAACAATCTCCCAGATATAATAGTGGCCGGAGGACCTGGGGTAACGGAGGAACTGAAGGATATTCACATTAGACAGAAAATGGTGTTGGATAGATGATGGGACTGAAGGCTAATAAATCCCCAGGGCCTGTTGGTCTGCACCCCAGGGTACTTAAGGAGGTGGCTCTAGAAATCGTGGATGCATTGGTAATTATTTTCTAATGTTCTATAGATTCAGGATCATTTCCTGAGAACTGGAGGGTGGCTAATGTTATCCCACTTTTTAAGAAAGGAGGAAGAGAAAAAACAGGGAATTATAGACCAGTTAGCCTGACATCAGTAGTGGGGTAGATGCCGGAGTCAATTATAAAGGATGAAATAGCGGCACATTTGGATAGCAGTAACAGGATCGGTCCGAGTCAGCATGGATTTATGAAGGGGAAATCATGCTTGACTAACCTGCTGGAATTTTTTGAGGACCTGACTATGAAAATGAACAAGGGAAAGCCAGTGGATGTAGTGTACCTGGACTTTCAGAAAGCCTTTGATAAGGTCCCACATAGGAGATTAGTGGACAAAATTAGAGCACATGGTATTGGGGGTAGGGTACTGACATGGATCGTAAATTGGTTGGCAGACAGGAAACAAAGAATAGGGATTAACGGGTCCTTTTCAGAATGGCAGGCGGTGACTAGTGGGGTACCGCAAGGCTCGGTGCTGGGACCGCAGCTATTTACAATATACATTAATGATTTAGATGGAGGGATTAAAAGTAACATTAGCAAATTCGCAGATGACAAAGCTGGATGGGAGTGTGAAATGTGCGGAGGATGTTGAGATAATGCAGGATGACTTGGACAGGTTGGGTGAGTGGGCAGATGCATGGCAGATGCAGTTTAATGTGGATAAATGTGAGGTTATTCACTTTGGTGGCAAGAACAGGAAGGCAGATTACTATCTGAATGGTGTCAAGTTAGGAAAAGGGGAAGTACAACGAGATCTTGGTGTCCTTGTTCATCAGTCACTGAAAGTAAGCATGCAGGTACAGCAGGCAGTGAAGAAAGCTAATGGCATGCTGGCCTTCATAACAAGGGGAGTTGAGTATAGGAGCAAAGAGGTCCTTCTGCAGTTGTACAGGGCCTTGGTGAGACCACACCTGGAGTATTGTGTGCAGTTTTGGTCTCCAAATTTGAGGAAGGACGTTCTTGCTATTGAGGGAGTGCAGCGGAGGTTCACAAGGTTAATTCCTGGGTTGGTGGGACTGTCATATGTTGAAAGATTAGAGCGACTGGGCTTGTATACACTGGAATTTAGAAGGATGAGAGGGGATCTGATTGAAACATATAAGGTTATTAAGGGATTGGACACGCTAGAGGCAGGAAATATGTTCCCGATGTTGGGGGTGTCCAGAACCAGAGGCCACAATTTGAGAATAAGGGGTAGGGCATTTAGAACAGAGTTGAGGAAAAACTTTTTCACCCAGAGAGTTGAGGATCTGTGGAATGCTCTGCCTCAGAAGGCAGTGGAGGCCAATTCTCTGGATGCTTTCAAGAAAAAGTTAGATAGAGCTCTTAATGATAGCGGAGTCAAGGGATATGGGGAGAAGGCAGGAACGGGGTACTGATTGTGGATGATCAGCCATGATCACAGTGAATGGTGGTGCTGGCTCAAAGGGCCAAATGGTCTACTCCTGCACCTATTGTCTATTGTCTATTGTCTATTCACATCAGAATCAATTCCTTCCACATTTCAAATGCAGCATTTTGCGAATGACAGCCCAAGAGAGTGAACTGGATTTAGGAATCCTGGTCATAGGCTATTCCCTGTCAAGAAAGCCTTAAACCTCTCTGCTTCTTTCTTGACAACAGACCCGAACAGTTCTCCTCCATCACCACTTTCCTCTGTCTGACAGAACTGGTCCTCATCCTCAACAATTTATCTTTTGGCTCCTCCCACTTTCTCCAAACTCAAGGTATAGCCATGGGCATCTGCTTAGGTCCCAGCTACATTTGTCTTTTCCCTGGCTGCATGAAGCAGTCTGCATTCCAAGCCTTCCCTGGTAATGCTCCTCAACTCTTTCTGTGCTGCATTGATGACTGCATAGACATTGCTTCATATACCCATTCTAAGCACTCCAATTTTATGAACTTTGCCTCTAGCTTCCACCCTGCCCTTAAATTGACTTGGTCCATTTATGACACCTCTCTTCCCTTTCTCAATCTCTCTGTCTCCATCTCTGTCTACCAATATGTTTAAAAAAACCACCGGTTCCTATGGCTATCTTGACTATACCTCTTCCCATCCTGTCTCCTATAAAAATGCCATTCCCTTTTCTCAGTTCCTCTGTCTCCACCATATCTGTTACCAGGATGAGGATTTCCTTTTCAGGACACCAGAGATGCCCTCCATCTTCAAAGAACTGGGTTTCCCTTTCTCCCTATTGCCCTCACCTGCATCTCCTCCATTTCCTGGATGTCCACGCTCATCCCATCTTCCCGTCCTATCCCTCAGGGACAGAGTTCCTCTTGTCCTTACCTCCCACCCTACGAGCCTCCACATCCAACAAATCATTCTCCATGTTTCCTTTGTCCATTCATTGCTCTCCACTAATCTTCCTCCAGAACTGCGACACCTGCCCATTCATTTTCTCCCTCATCTCCATTAAGGGCCTCAAACATTCATTCCAGGTGAGGAAACACTTCACCTGCGAATCTGTTGGGGTCGTCCCGATGTGGGATCCTCTTCGTTTGTGAGACCTGATGTACGTTGGGTGATCACTTTGTTGAGCACCTCCATTCCATCCGCAAAATGTGAAATTTTCTGGTGGCCGACCATTTTAATTCCTATCCCCATTTCTGTCCTGACCTGTCAGTTCATGGCTTACTCCTCTGCTACGACGAGTCCACTGTCAGGTTGGAGGGGCAACACTTCAGAAGATGGAGAAGATGGCGACGTGACGCAGCTTGCGCGGCCACTCGGTGAATGATATCTGTAATCTGTCGGGTAGGGTGCCGTGCACAATCCTGATTTGATGGTGACAGACGTGAGAGAACGGAGGAACGGAGAATGGAGGAACTTCTGAAAAGCCTTTTTCACTGTCGCTGTTACTGTGTGATCCAGAATCTCCGGAGGGGAAGGCCCCAAGTCCTCGGCTTTGCTTGTTGCTCGGCGGCCGGGACGGGGTCGAAGCGCTCGGCAGAGATGGTGCTCGGTGCTCGGTGTCGAAGGGCTGATCAGAGGCTCGAAGTTTTCGGATGGACTCAGAGTCGGCTGTGGTCAGGTGCTTCCAATGCATCGACAGTTGTCAGTGCCTGGAGGTTTATGGCAGAGAGAGTTTCTCCCTTCTGCCGCCTGCTATCGGGACTATCGGGAGTCGATCGGAACTTTTGACTTTTTTTTAACCGTTCCCATGGTCTGCTCTTTACCAAATTGTGGTATTGCTTTTCACTGCTGTAACTATATGTTGTAATTATGTGGTCTTGTCAGTGTTAGTCTTTGGTTTGTCCTGTATTTTTTTGTTATATCACTCTGGAGGACCATTGTATCATTTCTTAATGTATGCATGCATTTCTAAATGACAATAAACGAGGACTGAGTGTCCTCATAATATAATCTAATCTAATCATATCCCATCTAGGTAGCTCCAACCTGATGGCATGAACATTGATTTTTCCAACTTCTGACAACTTTTTCCCCTCTCCCCTTCCCTCTTCTTCAGTTTCTCCCTCTGGCCTCTTACCTCTCTTCTCTTCTCATGCCTATCACCTCCCCCGGTGTCCCTCCTGCTTCCCTTTCTCCCATGGTCCACTCTCCTCCCCTATCACCCTACACCCCTGCCTTTAGAAATGCGAGAACCATCTTTCATACAGCAAGCTGTGCACACAACGTTATGGGCTGAAGGACAAACAGGTTGATGGTTTTCTCCCAGTATGAAAAATGGCTCAAGCATTTCTAACTCGGGTTCCAACTCGGGCGAAGGTTCCCGAGTTCGAACCCAGTTGGGCCGCTCCCGAGCACGCTTTCCATCCGTGCCAGGTTGAGTATCGAGCTCGCAACTCCGCCTCGTAAAAAAAAAACCGCGCTGTGAGAAGGACGTGGGGGGGGGGGCCACTCACAGAATCTTTCCTACAAGATAACCACTTGAAAAGTGGTCGCCGAGGCTCTGGCAGAGTATGGCTTACAAAAAAAAAATAATTTCTAACAATAGAGGTGTACTTCCTAAGGATTACTAAATTGGCTCGCCTGACATAACGGAAGACCCAAAATAATGTAAATAAGTTCTAATGAAGTTCTTTGATCTGAAATATTACCTCGGTATTTCCCCCTCCACAAATGCTACTTGAATTGCTGTGTGTTTCTCACATTTTCTTCATTTAAAATCCTGAGAGCTCTTCTCAGAGTGTTTGCTGGGGAAATATTAAGGCCACTGGTCACCTGCATCGCCCCTCCCCCCGACCTGAAAGTAGGAATTAGCTATTTAAGCAAATATAGAGCACAGTTATTCAAGTTTTATCAACATATTATATCCTTGGAATTCTTTATTGCAGAGGTAGCATTATTGGGAATATTCAAGGCCAAGGCTTTTTTTAAGAGGTTTCTGTCCCGATAATCTATGGTGTATTCAATATAGTTAATTGCCTGCTAGTTTCTGGTTTATGTCCAAATTCCTTAAAAACTGCGGCAGTTAAACACCTGCTTAAGAAAAATACTCTAGATTGCTCTGTTTTGGACAGTTTTAGACCAACTTCCAAACTGCCTTTTTTAAGTAAAATTTTAGAAAAAGTAGTTTTTCACCGATTAAGTGATAATTTTGAATAAAATTTCTATTCTTGACAAGTATCAGTAAGGTTTTAGATCAAATCATCATACAAAAACTGCATTGCTTAAAGTAGTTAATGACTTATGGCTTACTGCCGATGTAGGTAACATCAGTTCCTGTTCTATTAGATTTGAGTGCAGAATTCGTTACTGTAGATCACAGCATTCTCATAAATCACCTTAATCAAAGGGTTGGTCTTTTTGGTACTTCCTTAAACTATTTTCAATCTTATATAACAGGAAGAAAATTCTTTGTTAGCTGTGGTGATTGTGCATCCAAAATCCATGATAGAGTGTTTGGTGTGTCACAAGGATCAATTCTTGGCCATTGTTGTTCTCACTCTACTTGTCCCCATTAGGTCAGATTATTTCAAAGCACAAGGCGAATTACCACAGCTATGCAGGTGATACATTTGTCTATTGCACCGGATTACCCTGAGGCTCTAAACCCTCTGATCTGGTGTCTTACTAGCATTACAGAATGGATGAGTTCAAATTTCCTTACATTAAATAAGGGAAAAACAGAAATGTTGGTTATTGGTGGCAATAAAAAAAATCTTAGAATAAACTTGAATAAACTTAGAATAAACTTTGAATCTTAGAATAAACTTGATCACCTGGCGTTACAAGTCAGGACAGAAGTAAAGAAGTTAGGCATTATTATTGACTGAGCTAAATTTCAAATTGCATATTAAACATATTACTTAGTGTGTTCTTTCACTTAAGGAACATTGCAAGAGTTTGATTTCTTATAAATCTTAAGATGCAGAAAAAATGATACACACTTTTGTTTTTAGCTGATTAGCCTACGTAATGCCTTTCAGGACTGCCCAAGGAATATACTGCATAAATGTGCTGCGGCTTGTTCAAACTGCTGCAGTAAGAACCTTAACTGAAAAGAGAAAATCTGAGCATATTTAACTGGTTTTGGCATCATTTGTCCCGCCTTTGTCCTGCAGGATCAATTTTAAAATACATTTAATTGTACATAAGATTCTGAAACTCCTCTGTATATTTCAAATGGTTCCATTTATTATCAGAGAATGCATATAGTGTACTACCTGAAATACTTGTCTTCGCAGACATCCATGGAAAACAGAACTCCAAAAGAATGAATGACAGGAAAATGTTGGAACCTGAAAGCCTCCTCTTCCCCCTCCCCCAAGCAAGGAGCTGCAAGTATCAAGGCAACAACCACCTCCCCACCCGTTTCAGCAAAAAACATCAGCTCCCACCACCCACCAAGCAACAGCCTTTGGAGTGTTTATTCCCTTACATCCCTAATGGTGATCTTAGATCCAAGCATATACAGTACCTTGAAAAAGCATTCAGCCCCCACCAATATTTTCACATTTTACTGTCTCATTTTCTAAATTTAAAATATATTGGATTTTTTGAGCTAATCTACAAAACATTGTACATCATGTCAAATCAAGAGAAAAATTCCAAACCCTGTCAACAACTGTGAAGCTGAAAAAGTATTCACCCCCTCTGTAATTACTATACTAGCTTTTATTAGATACAGAATATATATTACCTTACCAACTCTCCCAATCTGTTGATGTAGAAAGTTGGACCATGACCCGTTTTCAATGAATTCATAAGAATAAATATCCCCCTGTCTCTGTGAAGTACAACAGTATGGTAGATTTTCAATAGACCAAATCAAAATGAAGACAAAGGAATGTTCAAGAGAAGTCAGGGATGTAATAATACAGAACCACAAATCAAGAGAAGATTACAAGACCATCTCAATGAACATAGTGTGAAGCTCAGTGCAGTCCATTGTGAAAAAGTTGAGAAAATATGAAACCACAGCCACACTGCTGAGGTCAGACTGCTTCTCTAAGCTTAGTCGCCAGAGAAGAATGGCACTTGTAAGGGAGGCAGAAGTCAGTGGCTGCAGTTGGAGAGGAAGTTCATGGCTCCAGAATCTCTAAGGCCTTGCATAAAAAGGATATTTATGGAAGAGTGGCAAGGAAGAAGCTCTGACTTAAAAAAAAGCATCTTGCCCGTAAAGACTTTGCAAAGCGTCACTTAGAAGATACTGTGAAGATGTGGAAGAAGGTCTTGTGGTCAGATGAGACTAAAGTGGAACTTTTTGGCCTCAACACTAAGTGGTACGTGTGGTGGAAATCTAATACTGAGCATCAACCAGGTAACACCATCCCTATTGTAATGTATGGTGGAGCTAGCATCATGCTATGGGGATGCTTTTCAGCAGCAGGGAGGAAATCTGGTCAGAATTGATGGGAAGATGAATGCTGCTAAATACAGAGATTCTGGATAAAAATCTGCTAGCCCCTGCCAGAAAGCTTAAACTGGGGAGGAAGTTCATCTTTCAATGACCCAAAGCACACTACCAGAGCAACCATGGAGTGGCTTCAAATGAAGAAATTTGATGTCCTTGAGTGGCCCAGAGCCCTGACCTTAATCTGATCGAACATCTCTGGCAAGACCTTAAGAATGCTGTCCACCACCACTTCCCAACTAAGCTGGCACAGTTTGAGCAATTTTGCAAGGAGGAATGGGCAAATCTTGCTCCATCACATTGTGCAAAACTACTAGAGTCTTACCTGAAAAGACAACTGGCTGTAATAGCTACGAGCGGTGGTTCAACTTAGTGCTGAGCAAAGGGTGATGAATACTTTTGAACTGCTGAAATTTCAGTTTTTGAATTTTTAGTTTTCCATGGTTTGGAATTTTCCCTGTTTTTTGGGATCTACTGTGAAAAAAGGAGCATGTGATTCACAAATAAAAACTCTCAGTTAAGTTGATCAAAATGGGTATGTTTTATGTGAACAAAAAGTTGGCGGCTGAATACTTTTAGAAAGCATTGGAAGAACTGTTGATGCGACTTTTTGCCTTTATGTACCAAAAATCAGGAACACTCCATCGACTGAGATACGCCAAGCAGCAATGTTGAATGTTCCAAAATATTTCTTATAACCAACTTTCTAAATATGGCAACACCCATCAAAGTTGCTGGCGAACGCAGCAGGCCAGGCAGCATCTCTAGGAAGAGGTACAGTGGACGTTTCAGGCCGAGACCTGACGAAGGGTCTCGGCCTGAAACGTCGACTGTACCTCTTCCTAGAGATACTGCCTGGCCTGCTGCGTTCACCAGCAACTTTGATGTGTATTGCTTGAATTTCCAGCATCTGCAGAATTCCTTGTGTTTGCGTTTCTAAATATGGCCTGCTTATAGGATTACTGAATGCCTATTGACAATGATTACATTTAAATAATCTGGTATATTCAATTACATTTTATTTTACATAATGTTTGTCTTTACTTATGATTTTAAATTTTGTCTCGTATTTTAAAAATTATATTGATTTAACTTTACAAACTCTGTAAAGCACTTTGAGCCTGCATCTTAATGTATGAAATGTGTATAAATAGAAGTATTATCATTAAGACAGAATTATGAACTACTGAGAAATGTAAGCTTACAGCGATCAGTCAGATAACTGAAGCCAGAGGTCAAACCAGCCATTACCTTATTGAATGGTGGAGCGGGCTTGAAGGGACATTTCCTTATGTTACTATTTTGAGTTCCCAGACTCCGCAGTATTTTGCTTGTCCGTGTTTTCATTTCTTTCTTGCGTTCTGACTGTGGCAATGGGGTTCCAGGCTCTTGAGGCTCAGTGTCATATCTGGGTTTCCAGCGAAGTGCAAAGAAGGAAGTGCCGAAAGATTTTCAACTGAAGCTTGTCGGAGCCATTGACTGTGTACCATCAACATTTAACACTGATGTGGGAACAGGCTAAATGATAGGGCAGAGGAGAAAAAGAGACTGAATGCATACCAAACCGAAATATAAACACATCGGAAAGAAAATACAGATTATTCAGTGCTGACATACAAATGACAAGATTGTTGATGTTCTTGGCATATTTTCACCTAGAGTTAGATGTGCTATTATGTTTGAAGGCATAAATAGTGACTAGATTAAATGGCTTAACCTGCTTTAACCTTCTGTCTTGACATCAACACTTTGGAATGTGCAAGCTTAATGTGAGATAGCTCCCTATTGATCAGATCAATGCTTAGGGCTGAGGGCTATTAAAAAAATCAATCTACTACTATAACTCTCACAAATTCCATACCCTCAACCCCGACACCCTTGCCTTGCTTCGCCACTTCTTACCTTTAAAAAGCGATCATGCTGAAAAGGTGAGAGAAGTATATGGGATCCCCATGGAGAATTCACAGCTTCATATTGTGTTAAAGTCTACTTACCTTTTATAAAGTTCTCTTCAAACAGCAATTAAGTTGATAAATATTCCCATTTTTTTAACACGGTAATTTAACTGACATGCCAATGAAATGGCATCTGCTGTTGACCCGTTGTGATGGCAAATCAGAGCAGATCCCAGTTGCTCTTAAGGCAGGAGTTGCTATGTTTCATCACCAACCTCTTTTCTGACACAGCAGTAGGAATTGATTAAAGGGAGTAACACACACAAAATGCTGGAGAAACTCAGCTGGTCAGACCGCATCAATGGAAAGGAATAAAGAGTTGATGTTTCCAGCCAAGACCCTTCACCAGGACTAGGATCCTTCAGCCAGTCAACTCTTTCAATATTCAAAGTAAACTTACTATCAAAGTACATATACGTCACCGTATACAACCCTGAGATTCGTTTTCTTGCAGGTGTACTCAATAAATCCATAATAGAATAATAACCATAACAGAATCAGTGAAAGACCTCACCAACTGGATGTTCAACTCATGTGCAAAAGACATCAAACCGAGCGTATACAAAAAGAAATAAATAATACTAATAAATAAATAAGCAATAAACATCGAGAACATGAGATGAAGAGTTCTTCAAAGTGAGTCCATTGGTTGTGGGAACATTTCAATATCTGCAGTTGCTGGAAATCCAAGCAACACACACACAAAATGCTGGAGAGACTCAGCAGGCCAGGCAGCATCTATGGAAAAGTGTACAGTCAAGGTTTCATGCTGAGACCCTTCAGCAGGATTGGAGGAATGAGGAGTCAGAGTTATAAATCATTTCAATGATGGGGCAAATGAAGAGCCTGATAGTTGAGGGGCAATAACTGTTCCTGAACCTGGTAGTGTGAGTCCTGAGCCTCCTATACCTTCTTCCTAATGGCAGCAGTGAGAAGAGAGCATGTCCTGGGTGGCAGGGGTCTCTGATGATGGATGCGACAATCCTCCAGGTAGATGTGCACAATAGTGGGGAGGGCTTTACCCGTGATGGACTGGGCTATACCCTCTAGTTTTTGCGGGACTTGCTGTTCAGGGCACTCGTTCCACACCGGGCTGTGATGCAGCCAGTCAATGTACTCTTCACCATTTATCTATAGAAGTTTGTCCAAGTTTTAGATATCATGCTGACTCTTTACAAACTCCTAAGGAAGTAGAGACAGTGCTGTGCTTTCTTCATAATTACACATAAGTGATGGGCTCTAGACAGGTCCTCTGAAATGATAACACTGAGAATTTCAAGTTGCTGACCCTCCCCAGCTCTGATTCTCCGATGAGGACTGACTCATGGACCTCCAGTTTCCTCCTTCTGAAGCGAATAATCAGCTCCTTGGTCTTGCTGACATTGAGTGAAAGGTTGTTGTTGTGCCGCCACTCAGCCAGATTTTCAATCTCCCCCCTATTTGTTGATTCATCACTAGCTTTGATTGGCCTGCAACAGTTGTATCATCAGCAAACTTGAAAATGGCATTGGAGCTGTGCTTAGCCACACAGTCATAAGTGTAAGGCAAATAGAGCAGGGGGCTAAGCACACAGCCTTGTGGTGCACCTGTGCTGATGGAGATTGTGGAGGAGATGTTATTGCCAACACGAACTGACTGGGGTCTGCAAGTAAGGAAATTGAGGATCCGGTTGCTCAAGGAGGTATTGAGGCCCAAGGTCGTGAAGCTTATTGATTACTTTTGAATGCCACGCTGTAATCAATGAAGAGCATCCTTATATATGCACCTTCGCTGTCCATATTTTCCAGGGTTGCATGAAGAGCCAATGCAATAGAATCTGCTATTGAACTGTTGTGACAGTAGGCAAACTGGAGTGGATTCAAGTCATTCCTCAGGCAGTAGTTGATATGTTTCATCACTAACCTCTCAAAGCACTTCGTCACAATGGACGTAAGTGCTACTGGATGATAGACATTGGGGCAAGTTACCACTTCTTCTTGGGAACAGGTATACATGAAGCCTGTCTGAAGCAGGTGAGTACCTTAGACTGTCGAAGCAAGAGGTTAAAGGTTTTAGTAAAAACCTCGTGAAGGCTGCTCGCGCCTCAGCCTCAGAGACTGAAATCACAGGATCATCAGGGGCTGTAGGAGTTCATGTTTGTTTCTCCATGTTTTGACAGTCAAAGCAAGCATAGAAGGCATTGAGCTCATCTGAAAGTGAAGCCCTGTTGTTGCCTATGTCGTTTAATTTTACTTTATAAGAAGCAAGCCCTGCCACAACCGTTGAGCATCTTTCGTTGATTCAGTTTAGTGTGGAATTGACACTCTGCCCATGAGATGGCTTTCCAGAGTTTGTACCAGAACCTCTTGTAACCTTCTTGGTCACTAGTCTTGAATGCCTCTGTCTGGCCCTCAGCAGATGGCAGATCTCATGGTTCTTCCAGTGCTTCTGACTAGGAAAGACTCTGAACGATTCTGTGGGGCCACGCTCACCTACAACCATTTTAATGAAGTCCGTGACATCCATCCTGTATTCATTCAGATCCACAGGTGAGTCCTTGAAGACAGCCCAGTCCACGGACATGAAGCATTCCCATAGCCACTCCTCTGCCTCCCATGACCATCTTTTTGTTGTCCTATCTCTAGAGCCTTGCTCTTTAGCCTCTGTCTGTATGCAGATAGAAGGACAGCCAAGTGATCAGGTTTCCTGAAATGTGGTCTGGGCGTGGAGCAGTAGGCATCCCTTATCTTAGTATAACTGTGGTCTGGTGTTGAGAGACCTCTAGTGCAATAGGTTATATGCTGATGATAATTGGTAGGCATTTCTTCAAACAAGCCTAGTTGTATGATTTGAAATGTGTTAGGATGGACTGTTTCTTGTTTGGAGACGGCATCATACAAAATCTCAAGCACTTGATTTTAATTGGCCACTGGTTGTATGTAAACTCCAGTGAGGATCACAGACGAGAACTTGCTAGGTAAATAGAGTGAACGACATTTCATTAAGTGTTCAAGGTTGGAGGAACACGAGATCAACTGAGAGTCTATCATGAAACACGCACCTCCACCTTTTACCTTTTCCAAATCAGCAGCCTGGTCCATTCTGTGGATCGAGAAGCCTTCAGGTCTGATTGCCATTTCTGGTGTGCTGGGAGTAAGCCATATCTCGTTTAAACATAGAACATAACAATGTCTCGTTTCCCTCCAATACAGCTCTTTATTCCTTTCCATAAATGCTGCCTGACCTTCTGAGTTCCTTCAGCAATTTGTGTGTGTTACTCTGGATTTCCAGCACCTGCAGAATCTCTTGTGAAGGGATCCATGTTTTCACTGGCAAGAAGAATTAAACAAATTATCCCCATTTGGCGGGTCT
Source organism: Mobula hypostoma (assembly GCF_963921235.1). Classification (NCBI taxonomy): domain Eukaryota; kingdom Metazoa; phylum Chordata; class Chondrichthyes; order Myliobatiformes; family Myliobatidae; genus Mobula; species Mobula hypostoma. The sequence goes on from NC_086100.1 coordinate 171,954,784, forward strand.
CTGGAGACACTTACACCACAATCACATGATTTGGGAAAGTGACAATTAATTTTCTTTTTGATCCTGTTTGTATCATTGTGTTCAGTGCTTCGTCAAATACTCTCTTTATATTTCAGAATGCTGACTACATGTGATCAATTGCTTATTTCTATTGAATGGCTTTGTATCTTCTCTGTGTAAAGACCAGAGCTGTGCACAATGCAATACAATGCTTTTCTCACCGCTTCTAATAATGTTGGATTTGTTACCATCACTCCAGATGTTTGATCCCTGCACCATTATTGGTGTTCTAACTAGTTCTGCTCAAATTGATGTATTTCAAATTCACAGTCCCTTATTACCAAAATTCGCTCTGAAAAACTATCACTGTTAAATGTGTGAAGTGGATTGGTGCATTTGGAAGTATCTTGCAAAGTCTGGAGCTAAAGCATATTATGTATGCAAGGATTTTGCACCCTCCCTGCACTCTGCCCAATATTTTAATGCTGAGCCTGCACACAGGAAGATGCAAAACATTTCTGTCTTAAGCAATAACTGTAACAATCCTCGGTTTTGATCTATGTTCCATGCCTATTCTGGTATCTGTCCCCCACTTTTCCTTCGCTACATCGACGACTGCATTGGCGCTGCTTCCTGCACGCATGCAGAACTCGTTGACTTTATTAACTTTGCCTCCAACTTTCACCCTGCCCTCAAGTTTACCTGGTCCATTTCCGACACCTCCCTCCCCTTTCTAGATCTTTCTGTCTCTGTCTCTGGAGACAGCTTATCCACTGATGTCTACTATAAGCCTACTGACTCTCACAGCTATCTGGACTATTCCTCTTCTCACCCTGTCTCTTGCAAAAACGCCATCCCCTTCTCGCAATTCCTCCGTCTCCACCGCATCTGCTCTCAGGATGAGGCTTTTCATTCTAGGACAAGGGAGATGTCTTCCTTTTTTAAAGAAAGGGGCTTCCCTTTCTCCACTATCAACTCTGCTTTTAAACGCATCTCCCCCATTTCACGTACATCTGCTCTCACTCCATCCTCCCGCCACCCCACTAGGAATAGGGTTCCCCTGGTCCTCACCTACCACCCCACCAGCCTCCGGGTCCAACATATTATTCTCCGTAACTTCCGCCACCTCCAACGGGATCCCACCACTAAGTACATCTTTCCCTCCCCACCTCTCTCTGCATTCCGCAGGGATCGCTGTCTACACAACTCCCTTGTCCATTCGTCCCCCCCATCCCTCCCCACTGATCTCCCTCCTGGCACTTATCCGTGTAAGTGGAACAAGTGCTACACATGCCCTTACACTTCCTCCCTTACCACCATTCAGGGCCCCAAACAGTCCTTCCAGGTGAGGCAACACTTCACCTGTGAGTCGACTGGGGTGATATACTGCGTCTAGTGCTCCCGATGTGGCCTTTTATATATTGGCGAGACACGACGCAAACTGGGAGACCGCTTTGCTGAACATCTACGCTCTGTCCGCCAGAGAAAGCAGGATCTCCCGGTGGCCACACATTTTAATTCCACATCCCATTCCCATTCTGACATGTCTATCCACGGCCTCCTCTACTGTAAAGATGAAGCCACTCTCAGGTTGGAGGAACAACACCTTATATTCCGTCTGGGTAGCCTCCAACCTGATGGCATGAACATCGACTTCTCTAACTTCCGCTAATGCCCCACCTCCCCCTCGTACCCCACCTGTTACTTATTTTTATGCACACATTCTTTCTCTCACTCTCCTTTTTCTCCCTTTGTCCCTCTGAATATACCTCGCCCATCCTCTGGGTCCCCCCCCGCCCCTCCTTGTCTTTCTTCCCCGACCTCCTGTCCCATGATCCTCTCGTATCCCTTTTGCCTATCACCTGTCCAGCTCTTGGCTCTATCCCTCCCCCTCCTGTCTTCTCCTATCAATTTGGATCTCCCCCTCCCCCTCCAACTTTCAAATCCCTTACTCACTCTTCCTTCAGTTAGTCCTGACAAAGGGTCTCGGCCTGAAACGTCGACTGCGCCTCTTCCTAGAGATGCTGCCTGGCCTGCTGCGTTCACCAGCAACTTTGATGTGTGTTGCTTGAATTTCCAGCATCTGCAGAATTCCTGTTGTTCTCGGTTTTGATTTCTGTGCTTGTGCCTATATTGCGTTGTACACACCTTCAAGAAGAGAGTGTTATGTATGGCTGAGCACACATATTAAGCTTTTTCCTCAAAGCCCTCAGGAGCAAAATCTTGCTTCGTTTGTTGTTTTTCACTAGCAGCTGAATTGCTTGGTTTCTGAGCCTAGGAGTTGTCACCTAGGTGTTCAGCAAATGAAGATTACTCCAATTAATCAGAGAAAGCAAATAAATTACAGTCGCCAGGGGAGGACATTGAGCTGACAGTAATTCTCAACCCCTAAGTTCTTTTTCTCATCTTTGACAATAACATGAGGCACTCCACTATCAGCTGCAACATAAGTCATACCCAGTGTCACAGTTGTTTTCACTCATCCCACACTGATAGCAAGGCTTTATAGTCAGACATTAGGTGATTGTGACATTAGTTCAATGGCTCAGTTATCACTTCACGCGTCACCTTACTTTTGTGTATGTGTGTGTGCACTATTGATTGCTGACAAGACAGGTTCAGCATAGTCAATTAGCAGCAATAAAAAATACGTCCTACATGATTTCACATAAACCATATCACATCCCAGAATTAGATGCGAGCTGACACATTCCCCATAATGGCAGGATGAACAAAGTGGTGTCCTTTATTATGCTGTTCACATTTCTCTGAGGTCTGGGGGCCGGTGGGTGCTTCAGGGATGCCATATCTCTTTAGTACTGAGTCAAAGTCTGTTTCCTCAGCAGTGCCAAAGTGGAGTTAAAGGAAATGTCTTAATTAGATTGTATAACTTCAAAGCTATCTAAATAACAGTCATGTTGACGATGGTGACTGGATAAGGGTGAGTCTGCACAGTTATTTTTGTACAACTGCACAAGCTCCATGCCCAGTTACATGGAGGCACAGTAGTAAGATGAACTTTGAGCTCAGTAATAGTATGCTGCAGCCAAAGCTATTATTGTAATAAATGCAAGGAGCAGCGGCAACAATTAAGCTCCACTGAGTGTGAAACATACCAATCATTGCACCTGTAATTTCAGTCTCATGCCCATTATCAGTCATCATAACTGCACCGTCCAGAGCATCTGGATGGATTTCTGTACCACTGGGTCATCATTTGACACCAGAGGCAGATGACAATTCTAGAATTGCAGCATTTCTTGAAGGAGCTTCCTCAGAAGGAATAACCACAGGTGTGAACTGCATGCTTAAATTAGGAGATGGTTCAAAGTTCAAAGTTTAGAGTAAATTTATTATCGAATTAGGTATACAAGGTACGCAAGACTGCGAGGAAGGATGGGGCAAAATTGCAGTCAGTGGGATGAGTTGAAGTGTAATATGGAGTGATGAATACAGGACTGAAAGTGTTATGTTTGAATATATGCAGTATATGGGATAAGGAAGATAATCTTCTAGCACAGTTAGAGACTGGCAGGTTGTGGGCATTACTGAGTTCCACTGAAGAAAGATCATAGTTGGGAGCCTAACATCCAAGGACACACCTTGTATTGAAAGGACAGGCAGGGAGGCAGAGGTGGTGGGGTAGATCTGTTTGTAAAAATAAGATCAAATCTGTAGAAAAAAATGACATAGGAATGGAAGATGTAGAATCCTAGTGAGTAGAGTTAAGAAAGTGCGAGGGATAAAGACCCTGTTAGGAAATAGATACAGGCTTCGAACAGCAACCAGTATGTGGGATACAATTTACAACAGGAGATAGAAAAGACGTGTAGAAGGGGCAATGTTACAATAGTCATGGGGGATTTCAATATGCAGGTATTGGGAAAACCAAGTTGGTGCTGGATCCCAAGAGAGGGAATTTGTAAAATGCCTATGAAATAGCTTTTTAGAACAGCTTGTGGTTGAACCCACTAGGGGAAAGGCCATTCTGAATTGGGTGTTGTGTAATAAATCAAATTTGATTAGGGAGCTTAAGGTAAAGGAACCCTTAGGAAGCAGTGATCATAATATGATAGAATTCACCCTGCAGATTGAAAGGGACAAGATAAAGTCAGATATATCAATACCAGGGTGGAGTAAGGGGAATTACAGAGGTACAAAAGAGGAGCTGGTCAAAGTTGATTGGAAGAGGATACTAGCAGAGATGATGGCAAAACTGCAATGGTTGGAGTTTGTGGGAGTAATTCAGAAAGCACAGGATAGATACATTCCAAAGAGGAAGAATATTCTAAAGGCAGGATGAATCAACCATGGCTGACAAGGGAAGTCAAAGCCAACATAAAAGATAAAAGGAGGGCATATAATAGAACAAAAATTGGTGGGAAGTTGGAAAATGGGAAGCTTTTAAAAGCCAACAGAAGGCAACTGAAAAGACCATAAAGAAAGAAAAGTTGGAATATAAAACTAAGTAGACAAAAATATTAATGAGGATACCAAACATTTTTTTCAGATATACAAGGAGTAAAAGACATAAGAGTAGATACAGGCTGCTAGAAAATGATGCAGTAGAGGTAGTAAGGTGGGGGGGGGGACAAGGAAATAGTGAAAGAACTGAATAAATATTTTGCATCAGTCTTCACTATGGAAGGCATTAGCAACATGCCGGACGTTTGAGAGTGCAAGCGGGAAGAAGTGACTGAAGTTGCCATCACTAGAGGGAAGGTGCTTGGGAAACTGAAAGGTCTGAAGGTAGATAAGTCACTTGGAGCAGATGGTCTACACCCTAGGGTTCTGAAAGAAGTGGCTGAAGAGATTGTGGAGGCATTAGTAATGAACTTTCAAGAATCAATAGACTCTGGGATGGTTGACAGGAAAATTGCAAATATCACTCCAATCTTCAAGAAGGGAGAGAAGCAGATGAAAGGCAATTATAGGCCATTCAGTCTGACCTGTTGATGCACAATCAATAACTCCAAAAGACTGGAAGTAGAGTAAATACTGAAAGGCTTTTATTAGCAGTAAAATGTGATCATGCTGAGTATCCGCCCCTGGACTGAGAGGAGGAGCAATGGCGCAATCGCCTTTATTCAGGGGTCTGTGGGAGGAGCCAGAGGAGCAGTCAGCAGAGGGGCCTGTCCAGACAGGTAAAGAAAGGCCTCAGTAGAATAGACATAGAAAGGATGTTTCCTCTGTTGGGGGAGTCCAAGACCAGAGAACACAGCCTCAGAATAGAGGGACATCCATTTAGAACGGAGATTAGGAGGAATTTCTTTAGCCAGAGAGTGGGGAATCTGTGGAATTTGTTTCCGCGGGCAGCGGTGGAGGCCAAGTCATTGGGTATAGTTAAGGCAGAGGTTAATAGGTTCTTGATTAGTCAGGGTATGAAGGGATACAGGGAGAAAGCAGGAGACTGGGACTGAGAGGGAAATGGATCTGTCATGATAAAATGACAGAGAATGACTCAATGGGCCAGATGGGCTAATTCTGCTCCTATATCTTACATTCTTATGGCTCAGGAAGTCCATGTATCCTGTTGATCTGTTCTGGTTGTTTTGCAGAGCAATCCAGTTATTTCCTCTTTCCTAGTATCCACCAGAATCAGGTTTATTATCACTGAATATTTTGTGAATGTTTTTGTTTTGTGGCAGCAATACATAAAATGCTATAAATTATAACAGGAAATATATTTACAATATTAATAAATATCACAATAAGAGAGCGAAATAGAGGTAGAGTTGATGGGTGAATGGACTGTTCACCCTTGGCGTTCGTCCACACACCAGAGGAGCAGGCAATGATGGGCACGTGTAATCGGGGCAGGGGATGAGAATGGTGAGCAAAGGGATGAGAAGACTAAGTGGATGAGTGAGTGATGTCACAGGAGAATTCTAGAGCTGTCCAGGATCTTCCCTAATGTCTGTAATATCCTTCTCTTTCATACACTAATCCTTCTCCCTTCTCCAGGTTTTCACTAAACCTGCAGTAACAGTACTATCAAGCTATGTTTTCCAGATTCTGCTCCTAAAGATGAGATTTGATGTGTCGCCAAAGACTCCATAAATTTCTACAGATATACCATGAAGATAATTCTAAGTTGTTGTATCACTGCCTGGTATGGAGGGGCTGCTGCAGAGGACCGTAAAATGCTGCAGAGGGTTGTAAACTCAGCCAGCAACTTCATGGGCACCCAGCCTCCCCAGCATCGAGGACGTCTTCAGAAGACAATGCCTCAAAAAGGTAGTATCTATTATTAAGGATGGTGCCAGATGGGGAGGAGAGTATGTCACCGGGTGGAGCAGAAGGTGGTGATGAGAACAGGCCATGTTCTGGTGGGGGGTTCTTAGGAGGTACAGGAGCTTGAAGATTTGCACAAAATTTCTTACAAATAGCTTCTTCCTCACCTCCATCAGATTTCTGAATGGACAATGAATCCATGAACATTACCTCATTATTTTGCTCTGTTTTTGCACAACTTGTTTAGTTTCTATATATAAATTTCTTATTGTAGTTTAAAGTATATTTTATTTTTTGCACTGTACTGCTGCTGCAAAACAACAAATTTCATGACATATGTCAATGATAATGACATTTGATGTAATATGACAATCAAACAACTCACTGGAGGAGGAGACTCCACAAATATCTCCACCTTCAGTGATGGAGGAGCCCAGCACACCTGTGCAAAAGATAAGGCTGAGGCATTTGTAACGATCTTCAGTCAGAAGTACCGAGTAGATGATCCAGCTCGACCTCCTCCAGAAGTACCCTGCATCCTAGAGGTCAGTATGCAGCCAATCTGATTCACTCCAAGTGATATCAAGAAATGGCTAAAAGCACTAGATACTGCAAAGGCTACGGGCCCAGACAAAATCCCGGCAATAGTTCTGAAGACTTGTGCTCCAGAACTTGCCACACCACTAGGCAAGCTGTTCCAGCACAGCTACAACACCGGCATCTACCCAGCAATGTGGAAAATTGCCCAGGTATGTCCTGTACACAAGAAACAGGACAAGTCCAACCCAGCCAATTATCGCCCTATCAGCCTACTATCAAACATCGCAAAGTAATGGAAGGAGTCATCAACTGTGCTATCATGCAGCACCTACTCAGCAATAACCTGCTTACGGATGCCCAGTTTGGGTTCCGTCAAGACCACTCAGCTCCTGACCTCATCACCTCCTTGGTCCAAACATGGAGCAAAGAGCTAAATCCAGAGGTGAGGTGAGAGTGATAGCCCTCGGCATCAAGGCAGCATTTGACTGAGTATGGCATCAAGGTGCCCTAGCTAAAATGGAGTCAGTGGGAATTAGGGGGAAAACCTAATAACTCAGAGGGCGGAGCTTAGTCAAGGTGGCGCTAAACGGCGACTCCTTTGCTCGCATCTTCGGAAACAGCTCTATTTCCATCTTTAACATCTCTATTTTTCCTTTCCAAGGTTCTTTTGAAGACCCTGACCTGGAGTTACATGCTGACTTTGGTTCTTTTCGGGAATAGGACCCGCTCTCGGGGTTTCACGACTGGCCCTTATCTGATATGCCAAGGGCATGGCCTAAGAGTTTGGCTCATCTTTGGAGGCCGAGGATCTCAGGGCTCTGGAGGCGGGCAGATTGTGGGTTTGTGTTCCGACAGACAGGTGTGTCGTGGGAGCTGGAAGATCTTTGGCTGTGACCCCAGAGACCTGAGATCTTTGGGCACAGAGCTTAGAAAAAGTGACGCAATGGACTACTAAAATCGTAAACCAGTGAGTTGTTTGTTATGTCCCCCCTCTTGCTGTGAAATGGAGACACCTCTTTCTCCCTTATTAGGGAGAGAGAACCTATGGTATGCTGAATACTGGGTGAATACGTAGTCTTTGGGTACTGAAAGTCTGTGTCTTTGTTGTTGCTTTGCTGCACGCTTGAGTGCTCAGTGGCGGCTGCTGATGCTTTCTTTTGCTGGTGGGGGGAGGGGGGATCGTTGCTTGCCGCTGCTTAGGCACAGGAGGGAGGGGAGCTGGGGGGTTATTTTGGGATTCTAACATTTAACAGTCATTCATTCTTGGGGCACTCCTCTGTTTTCGTGGATGGTTGTGAAGTAAAAGCATTTCAGGATGTATATTGTATACATTTTTCTAACATTAACTATACCTTTGAAACCCTCCACTGATTGGAATCATACCTGACACAAAGGAAGAAGGTTGTGGTGGTTGGAGGTCAATCACTTCATCTTCAGGACATCACTGCAGGAGTTCCTTAGGGAAGTGTCCTAGGACCAACCATCTTCAGCTGCTTCATCAATGACCTTCCTTCTATTTTAAGATCAGAAGTGGGGATGTTCACAGATGACTGCACACTGTTCTGCACCATTCATGACTCCTCAGATAGTGAAACGGTCCATACCGAAATGCAGCAGGGCCTGGACAATATCCAGGCCTGGGCTGACAAGTGGCAAGTAACATTCGAGCCATGTCAGTGCCAGGGAATGATCATCTCCAACAAGAGAGGCTCTAACCATTGTCCCTTGACATTCAGTGACATCACCATCACTGAATCCCCTACTACCAACATCATGGGGGTTACCATTAACAGGAAACTGAACTAGTCTAGACATATAAACACTGTGGCTACCAGAACAGGTCAAAAGCTAGGAATCCTGTGGCGTGTAACTCACCTCCTGACTCCCCAAAGTCTGTCCAACATCTACAAGGCTCAGGTCAGGAGTGTAATGGAATATTCGCCATTCGCCTGGATGAGTGCAGCTCCATCAACACTCAAGAAGCTTGACATCACCCAGTACAAGACAGCCACTTGATCGGTGCCCCTCCCTCCTCATCCAATCCCTGCTCATTGCTGCTGGGTCAAAATCATGGAATTCCCTCACTAACAGCACTGTGGGTGTACCTACACCTCAGGGACTGCAGCGGTTCAAGAAGGCAGCTCATCACCACCTTCTCGGGCAACTAGGGATGGGCAATAAATGCTGGCTCAGCTGGCAACGTAAATGAATAAATAAAAAAAATAAACCTGATTCTTATTCTAACTATTCACTGAATCAGAAATTTGACCTTCCATTGCTACTTTGCTTGCCATTCTTGACTCTGAGCCACCTGATCATCAACTGTTTGGTCATTAGACATTGACTCTTTTACTCACCCTGTCCAAACCCTTCTCAATTTTTAGAACAAAACATGGAATGCTGGGAGAGCACCGTGGGCCAAGCAGTGCTTACGGGGGTAAAAGATGTCAGGGCTGAGAGGGAACAGGACAGGTTGCCAAGACGAAATAGATTGGATAGAGGCTGGGGTGTGTGATAGATGGAATCAAATGGGGTGGAGAATATGTAACCAGATGGAGCAGATGTGACCAGGTGGGACAGGGGATGGGAAAGATGAAAAAAGAGATAATGAACACTGAGCTGAACTGAATATGGATGGACTCTTTGATTTTGCATTATTTCGTTCACTTTTTGTTGTGCAATTTGCTTTTTTGGCATATGGGGGAAGGGAGGTTGCTTTTTTTATTGAATAGGTCCCATGGCTTTCTTTGTCTCGTGTCTGTCGGTGGGGAAGTCAAATCTCAGGGTTCTATTGTACATACTTTGATTCTTTGAAATTAACCATGTGGACAGGTGAGTGGAGGGAAGTCACCAGGAGTGTGCATTAACTGGAATTGAAAAAATAAATGTTTGCATTTGACCTCCTTGTAGCAATAGAGAAGGCTGAGGGCAGACATCTTGATGTGGGAGTAGGAAGGAGAGTTAAAACAAATACAGCCAGGTGTTTGAGATAGACCTTGTGGACAGGGCGTATGAATTCTGCAAAATGGTCACCTCGTTTATGTTTAGTTCCTCCAGAGTATAGGAGATCACATTGTAAACTTTGAATGTGGTAGCCCAGGTTGTAAGTGACGGAGGTGAACTTCTGCCTTATTTGATAAAGCACTTTAGCATCTCCACGAAACTTTTAGTACTTCCATTAAATATACCGTTAGTTTTCTCTGCTGTAAAGAAAACCACTCCAGCTCACTTTAAACCCAATGGAGCCATTCTGGCAAATCTGATCTGTACCCTCGCCAAGACCTACATTGGTTTATAAGCACATGGTGCCCAGCTGGGAATAACATAGCTTTCTATATAGATTTGGTTTTTTTAGCTTATAAAGCCAAGGATGTTTTGTAATTGTTCATTTAGCCTATTTTTTTGTCATCTTCATAGGCTAATGTCGATCTTTCTACTTTGTAGCAATACTGTCCAGCATCTTTGGACTCAAAATAAATTTCAGGTTTCCTGCAGAAGTTGCCTGTTCTTCGACCTCTGTACCTTGCAGACGTAACAACAGTGGGACGTCATTAGTAGGTAAGTAGGTGAATTACGTGGAGCTAGATAGCCTCTTCTCATTGTTACTATTAAAATCCACCTGATCAATCTTTTAAATCTTGTATCATCCATAGCATGCCATGACAGCAGTCTCCCTTATCCTCTAATCTACTATTTTCCTCATAATTTCTGGATTCTGCACATTTCCAAATTTCAGCTTGAGTTCCCAAGTCCAATTCATCCCAATGGTTTGGAGAGGAGAAGATGTGACTACTGGTGTTCACTGAAGTGTGTGAGGAGGTCACGTTGCAAGCACTGGGGTCTTTGCTGTTGAAATCCACACAGTAATGCACTGCAAATGCATATTTCAAAGTAAGTTGATGAAGCACAGTTGGACACTGGCTCTAAGATCCTGCTCTGTAGAGCCAAGGTAAATTCCAGATCTCCTGAACAGATTAATGGACCTTTGCCCAGCTTTCAACCACAGAAAACTGCAGAAATAGCACAGCAGCAATACATGGTGAAGTGGGGGTGGCGAATGAATTACAATGGAGTGTATTGTTCGCACACCACGAAACTCTGGTTGGGTATACTGTAGCACATCAAAGCATCTTGCACCATGTGGTATAGTGCGGTTAGATCTGCCAGTGTTTCCAGAAGAAACTTTGACCATTCTTGTTGCTGAGCACACATCCACATGCTATTTAGCACGTTCCCAGGTTACAGAGGTGATTGTTTTAGTGAGAAGGTTAATCAATGGGGCAAGCACACATGCTTATTTTTCACAACTCTTGATTTTATAGAATGCAGACGTTTGTAAATTTAGTCAGCTCCGTCTTGGGTACTAGACTACAAAGTACCCAGGACATAGTACCTGGGATCAATAAAGTATGACTATGACTACTATTTTCAGGGAGTGGTGTCTTAGAAAAGCAGCATCCATTATTAAGGGCTTCCAGCACCCAGGACATGCCATTTTCTCACTGTTACCATCAGGTTGGAGGTACAGAAGCTGGTATGTCCCTCTGCAATTGGATCCTCGACTTCCTAACCGGAAGACCACAATCTGTGCGGATTGGTGATAACATATCCTCCTCGCTGACGATCAACACTGGTGCACCTCAGTGGTGTGTGCTTAGCCCACTGCTCTACTCTCTATATACTTTGCAGCTTCTCCCTAGTAATAGCAACAACACTCACTTCTGCTGCCTGACACTCTTGCACTTCTGGCATTCTGCTAGCGTCTTCCACAGTGAAAACTGACACAAAATACTTCCAGTTCTGCCGCCATTTCTTTGTCCCCTGTTGCTACCTCTCCAGCATTATTTTCCAGAAGTCGGGCACTCTTGTTCTCTTGTTTCTCTTATTGATTATATATTTTGAAATAACTTTCTGTATGCTCTTTTAAATTATTGCCTAGCTTGCCTTCATATTTAATCTTTTCTGCCTTTATGGTTTTTTAGTTGCCTTCTGTTGTTTCTACAAACTTCCCAATCCTTTACCTTCCCACTAATTTTTGTTCTATTATACACCCTCCCTTTTGCTTTCATGCTGTCTTTGACTTCCCTTGTCAGCCACGGTTGTGTCATCCTGCCTTTAGATGACTACTTCATCTTGGGGATGTATCTGTCCTGTGCCTTCCAAATTGCTCCCAGAGCAATTGCTGTTTTTTCATCATCCCTGCTAATGTTTCCTTTCAATCAACTCTGACCAGCTCAACTCTCGTGCCTCTGTAATTCCCTTTATTTCACAGTAATTTTAGCTCCTTCTCAAATTGCAAGGTGAATTCTATCATATTATAATCACTAAGCGTCCAACATATTATTCTCCGTAACTTCCGCCACCTCCGACGGGATCCCACCACTAAGCACATCTTTCCCTCCCCACCTCTCTCTGCATTCCGCAGGGATCGCTCCCTACACAACTCCCTTGTCCATTCGTCCCCCCCATCCCTCCCCACTGATCTCCCTCCTGGCACTTATCTGTGTAAGTGGAACAAGTGCTACACATGCCCTTACACTTCCTCCCTTACCACCATTCAGGGCCCCAAACAGTCCTTCCAGGTGAGGCATCACTTCACCTGTGAGTCGACTGGGGTGATATACTGCGTCCAGTGCTCCCGATGTGGCCTTTTATATATTGGTGAGACCCGACGCAGACTGGGAGACCGCTTTGCTGAACATCTGCGCTCTGTCCGCCAGAGAAAGCAGGATCTCCCAGTGGCCACACATTTTAATTCCATGTCCCATTCCCATTCTGACATGTTTATCCATGGCCTCCTCTACTGTAAAGATGAAGCCACACTCAGGTTGGAGGAACAACACCTTATATTCCATCTGGGTGGTCTCCAACCTGATGGCATGAACATCGACTTCTCTAACTTCCGCTAAGGCCCCACCTCCCCCTCGTACCCCATCTGTTACTCATTTTTATGCACACATTCTTTCTCTCACGCTCCTTTTTCTCCCTCTGTCCCTCTGAATATACCTCTTGCTCATCCTCTGGGTCACCCCCCCCCTGTCTTTCTTCCCGGACCTCCTGTCCCATGATCCTCTCGTATCCCCTTTTGCCTATTACCTGTCCAGCTCTCGGCTCTATCCCTCCCCCTCCTGTCTTCTCCTATCATTTTGCATCTCCCCTTCCCCCTCCAGCTTTCAAATCCCTTACTCACTCTTCCTTCAGTTAGTCCTGACGAAGGGTCTCGGCCTGAAACGTCGACTGCACCTCTTCCTATAGATGCTGCTTGGCCTGCTACGTTCACCAGCAACTTTGATGTATGTTGCTTGAATTTCCAGCATCTGCAGAATTCCTGTTGTTTGTTGACATTATAATCACTGGCTCCTCAGGGTTCCTTTACCTTAAGCTCTCTAATCAGTTCCAGTTCATTGCACAACCCCCAATACAGCATACCTACCCCCCCCCCCCAGTGGGCTCAAACATGAGCTGTGCTAAAAAGCTGTCTCACAGGCATTCTACAAATTCTTCATGGCTACGTGTATATAATTCCCATCATGGTTTTTTTACCTTTGCGGTTCCTTAGCTCTACCCACAATGATTCAACACCTTCTGACCCTATGTCATCTCTTTCTAATAATTTGATTTCATTTTTTACCAATAGATCTATACCATCTCCTCTGCCTACCTGCCTATCTTGTAAATGCAATATGTATCCTTGGATGTTAAGCTCCCAACTATGATCTTCTTTCAGCCATGCCACAGCAATGCCCACAACATCATACCTGCCAAACTCTAACTGCACTACAAGATGATCTATCTTATTCTGTATACTGTGTGCATTCAAATATAACACCTTCAGTCTTGTATTCATCACCATTTTCAATTTTGCTCCCCCCGTTACACTTTAACTCATCCCATTGACTGCAATTTTCCCCTACCATCTACCTGCCCTTCCTCACAGTCTCAATACACACTGTACCTAGTTGTAAACCAACTGCCCCATCTTAAACCCTATCATTCTGGTTCCTATCCCTTGACAAAGTAGTTTGAACTCTTCCCAAAAGCGGTAGCAAACTTGCCTGCAATGATATTGGTCCGCCTCGGGTTCAGGTATAACCCATCCTTGTTGTACAGGTTATACCTTCCCCAGAGAGATCCCAATGATCCAGAAATCTGAAACTCTGCCCCTTGCACCAATTCTTCAGCCACACATTCATCTGCCATATCATCCTATGGTTCCTCAATAGTGATCAAGCTTTCAGCTGAGGTCCTCAATCTTGCAATTCTCATTCTTGAATACTCTGCTCCTGTGTCTCTAGTATAACAGTTCATAAAACTTCCTAATACCTCTTTGTCAATTGTATCCTGATGATGATCTTGTGAATGGCTTCATGGTGTTAAAAAGTGATAATCATTGGAAATTGTTGTATCATGTGGTAGCAAGGAGAAACAACTCAGAACCATTTTATCCCCTCTCATTTTAAACCATGAAAGGAACTGGAAAAGTGCTTTTGTTCAATCCCCTGTCCATTTCAGCACATGTAAGATGTTTGATGGGAGAATGGTTGCTGCCATATTTCAGAATCTCTGATGAACAGTGTGAAGTCTTGACAGGAACGCCAGGTTAACTGGAAGGAGCAGAAAGGGGACTGGAGATTAATCCAATGATAAGCGGACAGGGAACAACGTATCTTTATTTATCTTTTTGTCAGGGCTACAAGCTCTATCAAAACCATGGTCTTGTAAAACGTGCCGAAGTGACCTCATGACAGCAGAGCAATAACAGATCAGCATAGAACAGGAACAGGGCCTTCGCCAACAATGTGCTGAAAATAATGCCAAATTAAATTAAATCTCTTTTTCCTGCACATGGGCTACATATCTCTCTTCTCTGCGTTTTTCCTAAGGCACAGGGGAAGAATCAAGCCATCGAGTCTGCTCCACCATTTGATCATGGCTGATTCATTATCCCTCTTCACCCCATTATCCTGCCCTCTCCCTGTGACCTTTGATACCCTTAATAATCAAGAACCTGTCAACCTTCGCTTTAAATACACTCAATGACTTGGCCTCCGCAGATGTTTGTGGCAGTGGATGTGTCTCCCAAAAAGCCTCTTAAATGTCCCTGTTGTAACTACTTCCACATACACTGCTGCCACCCTGTTCCTTGCACCTACCACTCTATGTGTAAAGAAAACTTAATTTTACTCCACTGCTGGTGGCAGTTTTCAGTGTCCTGCCATTGGAACTTCATTTTTTACCAAAGAAGTAATTGGCTGGATTCAATAAAGAAACTTTCTATTCTTATGCAAGCGATGATTAAAGGAAATATAATAATTGTGGTGGTGTTCATATCAGCAATAAATCCAGCTGTGCGTTGCTAGCAGACACATTAATACACTCCTGGGATTTTTTTGATCTGTTATAAATAGGGGGTGAACCTCTAAGTGCCAGATGTAACCCAGTAGTTCCACTGTGGTCTGTGTGCCACAGGCTGTGGGTTCAAGTCCCACTTCACAGACTTGAGCATAAAATCCTGAGGTGATGGTCCAGGGGTGGGCAGATAGATATGACACTTCTATCGTTATTCAGTCAAGTTAACTGCTTGCTGTTCTCTGTCTAATATAGGAGAGGTATCTAGGAATCCCAGCATTTATTGTATATCCCTAATTACCTACAGATTAGCCGGTTTAGCAATCTCAATGTGTGGGGTAGGGCGCGGTTTAAGTGTAAATCTCCTTAAGAATTCTTGAATCACATTTAGCCTGCAATCAATATGGGTGGCAGAGTTTTCTTCTTTGAACTGTGAAAGTGAATCAAGTGGTCTTTTTACAATGATATCCGTAAATGAGTAATTTTTTTAAAGTTCCTGATTTATTTAATTGTTTCCGTTTGAATCCTCTGTCAGCTGTGTCCAGATTAGTTCTATTTCTACACCACTGGTCCAGGGTACACTGCTGCTTTGGGGAGCTTGCTGTGCACCAATAGCCTATATGTTACAACAATGACTCACCTGCAAAAAGCAGATGGCTGGCCATGAAGAATTTTGCGATATCCTGAGGATGTTAAAGGATGATAATGGCTTCCTTTCGTTTAACATATAGAACACTGAGTAGCTATTCTGCATGTCTTGTACAAGCTCTCATAGTTCCAGAACTCATCCTCAACAATCAAGAAAGCTCTCCAATGCCTTTACTTTCTGAGGAGGCTGAAGGGAGCTAGACTATGCACACCAATACTCACAATCTTCTACAGATATGTAGTAGAGAGCATCCTAACACACTGTGTTACTGTGAGGCATGGAAACTGGATTCCTGAAGACAGGAAGGCTCTGCAAGGGGTAGTTATAACTGCCCAGCACATCACCAGCAGCAGACTACCCACAATCTCGGACATTTGTACAGAAAGGTGCCAGAAAAGGGACAGCACTATCATGAAGGACCCTACCCAGCCACCCTGCTCATGGACTGTTTATCCAACTCCCACTAGGGAGAAGGCGATGGAGCATCCACACCAGGACTACCAGACTGAAAAATGGTTACTTTCCCTGTTAACCCATCCCACCACTCACCACCATCACTACACATACATCACCCTGCTTCACCTTATACACATACAATCAATCTACGTATATAACATCGTATTTTATAGGATTGCTTTTATATTTATATTTAGTGTTTTTTTTGCGTCTTGTTGTGTTTGTTTACGCTGCATCGGATCCAGAGTAACAATCATTTTGTTCTCCTTTACACTTATGTACTGAAAAACAACAATAAACCATCTTGAATCTTGAATCTTGCTCTCTTGCCCTTGATGTGGAATCTCATCCAATGTGAGTTTTATATTGGAAAATTGTGAGAGGGGCCTTTGAAAATGCACCAGTATCAAACAACTGTCACTCTATCACATATGGCAAGTGAATATGAATCTAGAAGACAGAGTTAGTGTTATAGAACAAAGGGTAACCAGTTATTCTAGGTTGTTGAAGAGTGAAATGCCCAAATTGGGATTGAGCAATACAAATTGTGCTGCTAATGTATCAATTGGGCGGACGATGGCATAGCAGTTAGCGTAATGCTATTACAGCTCAAGTTAACACCAACTGTAAGATCAGGGTTCAGACTCCAGCACTGACCGTAAGGAGTTTGAACGTTCACCCTGTAACTGCGTGGGCTTCCTCCCACATTACAAAGATGTACAGTTAGCATTAGTGAGTTGCAGGTGTGTTATCTTCGGACTGGCAGCGTGGTGACTCTTGTGGGCCACTCAATGCAATCCTCACAGATTTGATGCAAACGACAAACTTCATTGTATTTTTCAATGTACGTGGGACAAATAAAGCTAACCTGTGTTTTTAAATCTTTTATTCATCAGTTATATACTTATGGGATGACAAAATGAGGGAAAAATGTAAACAACAGGAATTCTGCAGATGCTGGAAATTCAAGCAACACACATCAAAGTTGCTGGTGAACGCAGCAGGCCAAGCAGCATCTGTAGGAAGAGGTGCAGTCGACGTTTCAGGCCGAGATCCTTCGTCAGGACTAACTGAAGGAAGAGTGAGTAAGGGATTTGAAAGTTGGAGGGGGAGGGGGAGATCCAAAATGATAGGAGAAGACAGGAGGGGGAGGGATAGAGCTAAGAGCTGGACAGGTGATAGGCAAAAGGGGATACGAGAGGATCATGGGACAGGAGGTCCGGGAAGAAAGACAAGGAGGGGGGCGGACCCAGAGGATGGGCAAGAGGTATATTCAGAGGGACAGAGGGAGAAAAAGGAGAGTGAGAGAAAGAATGTGTGCATAAAAATGAGTAACAGATGGGGTACAAGGGGGAGGTGGGGCCTTAGCGGAAGTTAGAGAAGTCGATGTTCATGCCATCAGGTTGGAGGCTACCCAGACGGAATATAAGGTGTTGTTCCTCCAACCTGAGTGTGGCTTCATCTTTACAGTAGAGGAGGCCGTGTATAGACATGTCAGAATGGGAATGGGATGTGGAATTAAAATGTGTGGCCACTGGGAGATCCTGCTTTCTCCGGCAGACAGAGCGTAGCTGTTCAGCAAAGCGGTCTCCCAGTCTGCGTCGGGTCACGCCAATATATAAAAGGCCACATCGGGAGCACCGGACGCAGTATATCACCCCAGTCGACTCACAGGTGAAGTGTTGCCTCACCTGGAAGGACTGTTTGGGGCCCTGAATGGTGGTAAGGGAGGAAGTGTAAGGGCATGTGTAGCACTTGTTCCGCTTACACGGATAAGTGCCAGGAGGAAGATCAGTGGGGAGGGATGGGGGGGACGAATGGACAAGGGAGTTGTGTAGGGAGCGATCCCTGCGGAATGCAGAGAGAGGCGGGGAGGGAAAGATGTGCTTAGTGGTGGGATCCCGTTGGAGGTGGCGGAAGTTACGGAGAATAATATGTTGGACCCGGAGGCTGGTGGGGTGGTAGGTGAGGACCAGAGGAACCCTATTCCTAGTGGAGTGGCGGGAGGATGGAGTGAGAGCAGATGTACGTGAAATGGGGGAGATGTGTTTAAGAGCAGAGTTGATAGTGGAGGAAGGGAAGCCCCTTTCTTTAAAAAAGAAGACATCTCCCTCGTCCTAGAATGAAAAGCCTCATCCTGAGAGCAGATGCGGCGGAGACGGAGGAATTGCAAGAAGGGGATGGCGTTTTTGCAAGAGACAGGGTGAGAAGAGGAATAGTCCAGATAGCTGTGAGAGTCAGTAGGCTTATAGTAGACATCAGTGGATAAGCTGTCTCCAGAGACAGAGACAGAAAGATCTAGAAAGGGGAGGGAGGTGTCGGAAATGGACCAGGTAAACTTGAGGGCAGGGTGAAAGTTGGAGGCAAAGTTAATAAAGTCAACGAGTTCTGCATGCGTGCAGGAAGCAGCGCCAATGTAGTCTGAGGGAAAAATGTGTTACTTTGGAGATGCAGGTAACTCTGGCATGTTGATTCGCTCACATCTTTGTAAAGAAATGAACCAGAAAGTGTGGTGATGTCATAAATCTTTCAGCACATCCTTTACAATGCCTGTCCTTCTGTAAGCAAGTACACTGTCACCACTTTCAGAAACATGTGGCCAACAATAACTTGTAGTTATATTGAACTTCTATTGTAGCTAAATGTCCCAAGGCATTTCACAGATATGTGATAGCACAAACGCTTGAGCTCATTTAAGAGGAGAAATTATTGTAGAAACCATAAGACCATAAGACATAGGAGCAGAATTAGATTAGATTAGATTAGATTGAACTTTATTGTCATTGTGCCGAGTACAGATACAAAGGCAATGAAATGCATTTAGCATCTGACCAGAAATGCAAAGAGTAGTGTTATTTACAAAATAACTATGAATAAAAAAAGTGCTACAGCACACAAATATAAAAGTACTGAGACAGTACAATACACTGTGATGAGAGGTTCAGCAGTGTCACAGCCTCAGGGAAGAAGCTCTTCCTGTGCCTGCTGGTGCGGGAGCGGAGGCTCCTGTAGCGCCTACCGGATGGGAGGAGAGTAAAAAGTCCATGGTTAGGGTGAGATGCATCCCTGATAATGCTTTTCGCCCTGCCCAGGCAGTGTTTATGGTAGATGTTCTTAATGGTGGGCGATTGGGTGCTGATAATCCACTGGGCAGTTTTCATCACACGCTGGAGTGCTTTGCGGTCCGATACGGGACAATTGCCATACTGCACTGAGATGCAGTTGGTGAATATGCTCTCAATGGTACAGCGGTAAAAGTCCATCAGTATCCTGGGACAGAGGTGAGCTTTCTTGATGCTCCGCAGGAAATAAAGGCGCTGTTGCACCTTTTTGATCAGGATGGAGGAGTTCAGGGACCAGGTGAGATCCTCGGAAATGTGAACACTTGATACATGCTCCACTACAGCTCCGTTGATGTAGATGGGGACATGAGTGTGACTCCTGGCATGCCTGAAGTCCACAATTCCCTCCTAAACAAGAGAACATCTGCAGATGCTAAAAATCCAAGCAACACACACAAAATGCTGGAGGAACTCAGCTGGTCAGGCAGCATCTAAGGAAAAGAGTAGATCTACTCCTCATCTTTTTTCCTCCAGTCCTGCTGAGGGACCTTGGCTTGAAACGCCGCTGTACTGTTTTCCATAGACGCTGCCTGGCCTGCTGAGTTCCTCCAGCATTTTGTGTGTGTTGCTTGGACTTCCAGCATCTGCAGATGTTCTCTTGTTTAGGAGGGGATTAGGCCATTTGGTCGATCGCGTCTGCTCTGCCAGGCTGATTTATTATCCCTCTCAACCCCATTCTCTTGCCTTCTCCCCATAACCTTTGATGTCCTTACTAATCAAGAACCTATCAACCTCCACTTTAAATAGACCCAATGACTTAGCCTGCACAGCTGTCCTTCGCAATGAACTGCACTGATTCACCACCCTCTGGCCAAAGAACTTCTTCCTTGTCTTTGTCCTAAAGGAAAGTCCTTTATTCTGAGGCTTTGCCCACTGCTTCTAGACTCCCGCACTTTAGGAAACATCCTTGCTAAGTCCACTCTATCTAGGTCTTTCAAAACTTAAAACCTGGTCAAAGATGTTCATAAGAGCATACGCAAGAATTAGGCAACACAAGAGACTGCAGATGCTGGAGTCTGGAACAGCACAGAAAACTCTGGAGGAACTCTGCTCTGTTACCTATGTTCTACAGAGAGGATGCTCGACAGTTGTGGCAGGGCTAGAATACGATCACCTCTTGGAAAGTTAAATCAAGCAATGTAAGCGATGGCAGGGCTTTGCTTCCAGATGAACTCAATGCCTTCGATGTCCACTTTAATAGTCAAAACATGGAGGAACCATCACGTACTCCCCTGACCCCCAGTGATCGTGCGATTTCAATCTCTGAAGCTGATGAGTAAGCAGCCTTCAGGAGGGTAAACCCACAAAAAGAATTCGGCCCAGATGGCGTAGTGTGCAAAAGATCTGTGCTGATCAACTGGCTGGAGTGTTCACTGAGATCTTCAACCTCTCGCTTTGGCAGTGAGGTACCCACCTGCTTTAAGCAGGCTTCACTTTTGCCAGTGCCCAAGAAGAGTGTGGTAACCTGCCTCAGTGTCTATCGACCCATAGCACTTACATCCACTCTGATGAAGTGTTTTGATAGGTTGGTGATGAAACATCCCGCCTGAGAACTGACTTAGACCTGCTCCAGTTTCCCTTCTGGAGCAACAGGTCCACAGTGATGCCATCATTGCATTCAATACTATCATCCCCTCAAAACTAATCAGTAAGTTCCATCATCTTGACCTCAATACCTCCTTGTGCAATCACATCCTCGATTTCTTCACTTGCAGCCTCCTTAGACCCCTGCTCTCCTCACTTTATGACAGCGTGGCTAAGCACACCCGCAATGCTATCTTTAAGTTTGCTGATGACACTCGTGTTGTAGGCTGAACCAAAGGAGTTGATGAATCAGCACATAGGAGGGAGATTGAAAATCTGACTGAGTGGTGCCACAATTACAACCTCTTACTCAATGACAGTAAGACTGAAGAGCTGATTATTGACTTCAGAAGGAGGAAACCAGAAGTTCATGAGCCAGTCCTCATCAGAAGATCAGAGATGGAGAGGGTCAGCAGCTTTAAATTCCCCCAGTGTCATCATTTCAGAGGACCTGTCCTGGGCCCAGCAATTGGTGAAATTATGAAGAAAGCTTGGCAGCATCTCTACTTCCTTAGGAGTTTGCGAAGATTCAGCATGATGTCTAAAATTTTGACAAACTTCTATAGATGCGTAGTGGAGATTATATTGACTGGCTGCATCACAGACTCGTGTGGAAACCCCAATTCCCTTGAACTGAAAACCCTACACAAAGAAATGGATATGTCCCAGTCCATCACAGGTAAAGCCCTCCTCACCATGGAGCACATCTACATGGAGCGTCATCGCAGGAAAACCTCATCCTTCATCAGGGACCTCCACCAAACAGGCCATGCTCTCTTCTTGCTGCTGCCATCAGGAAGAAAGTACAGGAGCTTCAGGACTCACACCATCAGGGTTAGGAACAGTTATTACCTCTCAAGTATCAGGCTCTTGAACCAAAGGTGAAAACTTCACTCAACTTCACTTGCATCGTCATTGAAATATTCCCACAAACTAAGGATTCACTTTCAAGGACTCTTCATCTCATGTTCTCCATACTTACTGCTTAATTATTTATTGTTATTACTTCTTTCTTTTTGTATTTGTGCAATTTTATTGTCTTTTACACACTGGTTGAATGCCCAAGTTGATGCAGTCTTTCATTGATTCTGTTATGGTTATTGTTCTTTTATGGATGTATTAAGTTCGCCCGCAAGAAAATGAATCGTATATGGTGATGTATATAATAAATTTACTTTGAACTTTTGTGTTGCCATAGAAATTAGTAGTAGGAATAGGCCACTCAGCTCCTTAAGCCTACTCTGTTATTTAATATGATGATGGCCTATCTGAATGTAACCTCAGCTCTGCATTCCTGTCCACCCATAACCTTTCAAACCGTGATTATCAGTGATGTATTTACCTCTGCCTTAAAGGTATCCAAAGATTCTGCTTCGTCTGCTCTTTCAGGATGAAAATTCTCAAGGGACCCAAGTACCAGGTTGAAAATTTTGCCTAATTTTCGTCTTCATTGGATGACCCCTTATTTTCAAATACTGACCTTCATTCTTGGTTCTTCAACAAGTGAAAGCATCTTGTCTACATTTATCTAGTCAAGACCCTTCAGGATGTTTCATTCAAGTCCCTTCTCACCCCTTTAAGTTCAAGCCAATACAAGCTGTCCAGAGTCCCCCTTATAAACAACACTATTACACTATGGACACTAGTGTAATAAATCTTCTCTGAACTGCTTTCACTGTGTCTGAATATCTTCCCTTAAATAAGAAGACCAATACTATATTCGATATACGGTACTATATTATATGCTATAATATTATAAAGGGAGGGAGGAGAAGATGGCGGCGTGACATAGCTCACAGTGGCCACTCCGGTGGTGATGTCTGTTATCTGTCAAGTAGGGTGCCGTGCACAATCCTGATTTGATGGAGATGGACATGAGAGCACGGAGGAACATCTGGTGAAACTTCTGAAATGCCTGCTTCGCTGCTGCTGCTACTGTGTGGTCCAGAATCTCCGGAGGAGAAGGCCCCGAGTCCTCGGCTTTGCTTGTTGCTCGGCGGCCGGAGTAGGGTCGAAGCACTCGGTGGAGGATGGTGCTCGGAGAGGCTGTGTGGAGGGGCTGGTCGGAGCCTCGAAGTTTTCGGACGGACTCAGAGTCCGCTGCGGTCGGGTGCTTCCAATGGTGCTGCATCGGCAAGTTGGTGGCGTTTTGAGGTTCATGGCGGAGAAAGTTTCTCCCTTCTGCCGCCTGCGTGAGATGATGAGGCTATCGGGACTTTGAGACTTTTTTTTTACCGTGCCAATGGTCTGCTCTTTATCAAATTACGGTATTGTTTGCATTGTTGTAACTATATGTTATAATTATGTGGTTTTGTCAGTTTTAGTCTTGGTTTGTCCTGTGTTTTCTTGTGATATCATTCTGGAGGAATGTTGTATTATTTTTTAATGCATGCATTTCTAAATGACAATAAACGAGGACTGAGTGTCCTCATAATCTAATAATCTAATCTATATTCAATATTCCAGAAGCAGTTTCAACAATGCGAAAGTCAAAAATCAAAGTCGATGTAAGAATTTTTTTCAAAGTATATATATGTTACCATATACTACTTTGAAATACATTTTCTTACATGCATTTACAGGAAAATAAAGAAAAAAATAGTATTTATGATGTAACTGAAACAGGGCAGGTTGAGAATACAGTTCTCGGTATTATCTATTTATGTATCTATGTATTTCTCGATCTATCTATTTGCACAATTTTCCTTCTTTTGCACATTGGGTTATTTGTCAGTCTTTGTGTGTAGTTTTTCATTGATTCTATTGTATTTCTCTGTTCTACCGCAAGTGGAAGAAAGTGAATCACAAGGTAGTATATTTATTTATTTAGAGATACAGCATGGAACAGGTCCTTCTGGCTGAACCGCCCAGCAACCCACCTATTTAACCCTAGCCTAATCACAGGTCAATTAACCTACAAACTGGCTCGTCTTTTCAATAGGCGGGGAGACTGGAACACACGGAGGAAAACTACGCATTCGTGGAAAGAAGGTACAAGTATCTTACAGACAATATTGGTATTGAGCTCTGAACTCCAATGCCCCATTGCACTAACCGCTACACTACCATGGTGCCCTATGGTGACATACTGTATATGTACTATGATAATAAATTTAGTTTGAACTTTTAACCTTTGTACTATAGTGGAAAATGATCAAAACTATTAGTGTTGGAGTCACACAGCATAGAAGCAGGCCCTGCGCTCCATCGTCACTAGGCTAACTATCAGGTATCCATCTACACGGTCCCATTAACCAGCATCATTTGCAGCCTTCTACGCCTTGTTAATTCAAGTTTTTGTCCAAATGCTTCTTAAGTCTTGTCCGAATACCTGCTGCTCCACCATCTCGATCAGTGTGTTCATGGCTTTAACCATCTCTTGGTGAAAGGTTCACCCTCTGATCCCCAATCAACCTCTTACTCCTCATTGTAAACCTATCTCTGGCCTTAGATACTCTTGAGGAGAAGTTTCTTACTATCTGTCTTATCTTTGCCTCAGATATTTATTGCTGAGTGTTGAATAGGAAGAGATTTTGCAGAAAGGGAGATGTGAACCCATTGGTGGATCTGAAGCTTGGATGAGAATTTCCAACTGTTACTAAACTAGGAGACAATATCAGTGAACGTCAACTGAGGTGATGAGTAGACAGGACATGGTGTTGGTTAACATAACCTCTCATTTACAAAGGATGACACAAACTTGTTGCTTGTTTTGGCGGCTGGGCGAGGTCGAAGGCGCTCGGCAGAGGATGGTGCTCGGGAAGCTGTATCGGAGGGGCTGGTTGGAGGCTCGAAGTTTTTGGACGGACGGACTCAGTGTTGGCTGTGGTCGGGTGCTTCCAATGCACCGGCAGTTGTCAGTGCCTGGAGGTTTATGGCAGGGAGCTTCTCTCTTTGCCGCCTGCTATTGGGGACTCGGGAGTCAATTGAATCGGGACTTTGAGACTTTTTTTTATCGTGCCCATGGTCTATTCTTTATCAAATTATGGTATTGTTTTGCACTGCTGTAATTATATGTTATAACTATGTGGTTCTGTCAGTGTTAGTCTTTGGTTTGTCCTGCTTTTCTGTGATATCACTCTGGAGTAACATTTTATCATTTCTTAATGCATGCATGCATTTCTAAATGACAATAAATGAGGACTGAGTGTTCTCATAATCTAAACAATGCCTGCCAGGAATTTGTCAGAATTCTTGTTCCGAGTTTATAAAAGTAAGAATGGTTCATCCACTTGAACTGAGGAAAATTGCAGCACAGTACAGACTACTTGATGCTACAGAGGTGTAAGCAAATGGTCTTATTGATGGGGCAGGTTATTGGTAATACAGAGACGGTGAAACTGGCAAAACAAGGTCCAATTGATTTCACTTCACTTTTCCCACTGTTTTTCTGAGAATGCTGCTGTAATGCTTGTGTTTACCTCCAATCTCATTCCCTTATTTTCCAGTCTATTGCTTTGCATTTTTGTACTTTCTTCACCTCTTAGATCTTATCTTGAACATTATAACATTACGGTCAACGCTGTCACATTTACACTGCTTACTTGCAGCAGTTCGTTTCCCATTACTGGGTCCAACAATGTTTCCTCCCTGGCCTCCCTTGTTGTTCTTCTCACAAACAGCGTCAGAAATAAACTTGCAATGCAAGTGCACAGACCAGAAAACTAACTGGAGCTGAACAATGAATGTTATTCCTGCCAGGAATGCACAGAGCCTGGAATCAAGAGAAAGACCCTCCACATGCTGGTCGAGAGTGAGTAAATCAAAGAACATCAATTGTGTTAAATAATATATCGATGTGAGGATGACAGCTGAAATTACCATTCCTTCCAAAGTTCAAAGTAAATTTATTAACAACGTACATATATGTCACCCTGAGATTTATTTGCTTGCAGGCATTCACAGTAGAACGAAGAAGTACAATAGAATCAATGAAGAATAAGACACGTAGACTGACAAACAACCAATGTGCAAAAGAAGACAATCTTAATAAATAAATAAATACACAGATAATACCGAGAACATAAGTTGGAGAGTCCTTCAAAGTGAGCCCATCAGTTGCAGAAACAGTTCAACGTTGAGGTGAGTGAAGTCATCCACACTGGTTCAGGGACTTAATGGCTGAAGGATAATATCTGTTCCCGAACGTGATGGTATGTGACCTAAGGCTCCTGCCCGATGGCAGCAGCAAGAAGAGAGCATGGCCTGGATGGTGGGGGTCCTTGATGATGGATGGTTCTTTCTTGGGGCAGCACTCCTTGTAGTTTTGCTCAGTGGTGGGGAGGGCCTTTCCTGTGTTGGACTGGATTCCAGTGTGATTCCAGTGTGTCCTGTCCTCTTCACACGCCTTGCATGAATTGACAGGCAGATAAACTCCATCCCCAATTACCACACTGATAAAGACGTTCCAAGTTGACTTTCTTTAATGTAGCAACTGGTGGTAGGGCAAAACTGACAGAAAGAAAAACATACAATCAAAAGGTGTCCAAATTCCCATTATGGTTAGGTACAAAGCAAGCATTAAGTATACCACAAATGATACAAAATAATACACAAGATACTGTATACAAATAAATTCCAAATATATCATAAAGATAGGCTACTGATAAGCAAGATGTTGCTACATACAATGTATCTTAGGCACATTTTCTCACTACAGGTTAGCCAGAACATGTGGCCCACATGAATATTCCATCTGTATTTTATCTGCACACAATCCATTCAAATATCTCTGAGTTGCAGAAATATGCATATACATCAATAAACAATAAACCCAAAGATTACTTTTACATACCAACGATGCTTTCAAAGATCTGAACGTCAGGATGATATCGAAAGAAAAGGCACAAGCTCTCCCTCAACTCTACATGGAGGACTGTCTCGATGCCTACTGATGATGTCATCAACTAGAGACACAGATCACATGGCCTAAATGACTGCTATACAAAACTACCAGCAAAGGGTGCTAAATGACAAATAAAATAACTGACTTAAGGCAGCACACAGTGGATGATGCCAGATTATACGTGGCATATATGAAACTAAAGTCTTATGTCCATCTGCTCCTGGCCCTTCAACCTAAATTCTACCTTCCAGTTTGAGGTGAAACGGAACAAATATTGTATATTATGTTTAAACAGTTTCTGTAGAGTTTGAGAAATAGAAAATGTTGATGCTGTAGCTCTGACAGTCTAAGCCCTCCCATCTTCTGGTGACTACCCCGACTATTCATTCTTCTTCATATTGACGACTGTACTTATTTGTTAATAACATTCGGAAATTGAGTGATAAAACGTACCCTGAAGCTAACTGTTGATTTTGGAAAAAGATTGTAAAATAAATTGTATTGAAATAAGCTATCCAGCCCTGCTTTTCTTACTGAATGGGTGTATTAACACTATCATTTTCATTAATTTTGTCAGGAAGAATGAAAGATGGTCATCACAAAAGGAAGTGATTCTCAGAGGGTTACAGGAACAGCTGGGTAAGTAAGAGGTGGCTGGATCAGTAAAGGAAATAGAAAATTCACAAAACATAACAGATTCTGTGCTTTGCAAATGACAGTACAAAAAAAAATCGGAATGATTCGTTATACAAATAGCCACAGCTGATCTATTGCTTCTCATTCTAGTCCCCAAATCAGGAAGGTTGTGGAGGCCTTCGGTGCAGAAAAGATTAAACGGGAATTTATCAAGATCAGGGGACCAAGCTGGAGAAGTTGGCATTTTCCTTTTAAGAATGGAGGAAACTGAGAAGAGATATGGTAGAATTGATTTTTATTTATTTAGAGATGCAACGTGAAACAGACCTTGCCCAGAAACCCACCTATTTAACCCTAGCCTAATCACAAAACAATTGCAAATGACCAATTAACCTATGAACCTGTATGTCTTTGGACTGTGGGAGGAAACCCAGACAAACATGAGAGAACATACAAACTTCTTACACACAGCAGTGGGAAATGATCCCAGGTGGCTGGTGCGGTAAAGATTTATGCTAACCACTACACTACCGTGAAGCATCCAAGTCAATTAGAGGATTGAACAAAGTAGATGTACCATTCACATTTAGTTAGGAACACAAATTTAAAGTGAGCAGCAAAGGTGACATGAGCAGAGAATGTTTTTACACAGCAGTGATCAGAAGCACACTTGGATGATAGAAGCAATTTCAGTCATGGCTTTCTAAAGGGAGTTAAATCAATACTTGAAAGAAACTATTGTAGAGCTGCAGATAAAGGATGATAAAACTTGATGCTTTGGCTCAGGAGGGATTTACCTCTTCTAACAAGTGACAGCTCCAGAGACCATATATAGAACATAGCCCAAGAATGGCACTTTGTCCCTCAATGTTATGCTGAACAAATTAAACTAACAAATAAATGCCTAACTAAACTAATCCATCTGTCTACACAACGTCCACATTCCTCCATCCTTTGAACATTTATTTGTCTATCTAAGAGCCTCTTAAACACTCAGTCATATTTGCCTCCACTTCCACCCCGGCACCCACCACTCTCCGTGTGAAAGACTTGCCCCTCACATCTCCTTTGAATTTACACCCACCCCCCACCTTAAATAAACACCCTCTAGTATCAGACATTCGGAATACTTACTCCGTACAGCGTCGCACATCCACCACACAGCGCCTGTTTCTTAACCAACGTTTGAGCTAGCTACAGTCGCCGACCATGCATTTTATGGGGCACTTTGTTCCCAGCCTTCCTAACTCTGACCCAGTGGGGCATAAAATGGTCTATCGACCACATGCAAGTCAATCATGAATGTCATTATCAGTGAGACACGTTGAATCTTGGATGTCTTGTGATTATTATATTCCTTTTTCTCTCACGGCTTGACCTTCAGTTCTCTCCCCATCATAGTAAGGAATTATATTTTTGTGCTTGATGAATAAAGCTCGTTAACCCTTTTATTTCAAAGATCTTACCAGTGACAAAGCATTTTAGCATCCTTGCTGGAGCAAAGCAATATTACCAACATCCTAATTGGTTTTGACAGCATTTGTCCGTATTGAATTGATGAATTAGATTTTATTGCCTGAAATTTCCTAGAGCACTCCTGCAAAATAAACCTTTAAAATTTCCCTTGAAATTGCTTTTATTCAGAGAAGAAACCTAAACGAGTTTTGCCATAGGTTCCTTGCTAACTCATTAATTTGTGGGATTTTGCCAAAAATTTGATGTTTTGATTTCAAATTTCCGCCTTCTGCAATTCTAAAAGAAATAATGATTTGTCTAGATTGGATCTTTTTTCAGAAACCAGAACCTTTCAATCTTTCTGCAAATCTGAAATCCACAGTTTGAACCTTGAAGGTAGACGTGAACCCTTAAAGTCCTCTGGGATGGTGTCTATTATAAACTAATTGAAGGAAAACAGGGAGCCGGGAAGAACTAAGCTTTGTTTTTATTTTTAACAAGATATGCACTAGTAAAATTAAAATTTTCCATTCACACCTGAAGATTTAATTACTGGAGGATCTCTTACTCTTGTGGGATAACATCTTTCCTTACCGGGGTGCCAGGGAGGGGGGAAGTGTTGTGCGTGGGTTTCTCTGCTTGGCAAGTGAGACTTTTGGCTGGGAAACAATCTCATGTTACGAGGCCACCTCCGTGGTGGTTATAGGAGTTGACCCTGGGACTGCAGGAGGTGGTTCTGACAGCTCGGGATGCCTTTCTTCTCTAACAATTGACTCTGCTCTCCTCAACTGATGGATGTGTCAGATGACATCAGGCACAATCTCCACTGTGTGGGTGAGCACTCCAGTTCTATCCTTCATCGTTCCAAGTACGCACTTTGGATCACCTCTGTAGTCCCTCGCCAGGACTGCTGTCCAGGAATGAAACATCAAACCTCCTTATTTGACGAGCCCTCAGTTTGTTTCAGCTGCTCGTCCGACATGCTCCTTCTGAGACGGGGTTTGAGGAGATCCGAGTGCAAGAACAACCTAGCAACGGCACAGCTGTTGAGTTGTTGCTTGTGGAGTGTGCTGTATTGCGATACACAAGGAAGAGATTGGAGAGCTTCTGATTCAGTGCCTATGCAGTGTGTTTTGCTGACACAGGGTGTTCATTAGACTCTGGACAAACCTTTCAGTCAACGCATTTGGATCTGGGTGGTACGGTGCAGATGTAATATGTCTTATTCCATTAATTTTCAGGAATGAATGAATGTGTTCCACAACAAACTGTGCTCCATTGTTGCTGACTAAGTGGACTAGAACACCAATCCTTGAGAAGAGGCTTCTCAACACAACAATAGTGTGAGAGGTTGTAACGCAGGTGATTGGGAACACTTCTGGCTACTTTGAAATTTTGGTCCAGAAAAATCCAGTGGAGTCCTCTGGCAGAGCCATTCCCAGGGATGGAGATGCGCTGCTCTTGGCAACTTCAGTACATGTTGGCATCCTGAACAGTGCATGGCAAGCTACTCGATCTGCTGATTTATCCAAGGCCACCAGACAAAGCTTGAAGGCAACGCTTGCATTTTGACCACGCCTAGGTGATCAGCATGTAGCCCCTCCAACACTTTAGCTCTCGGCTTGTATGGTACAACAACCCTCAATCCCCACGTAAGGCTACCCCCATCAAGGTCAGGTTCATTCTGGTGCTGGTGAAAATAGGGAAACTGGAATTTCTGCTGCACTTTGCAGCCATTTTGGGTGGCCATGTAGACCTGAGACAGTGTGGGGACTTTTCTGGTTTCCCTTTGGATC
Source organism: Mobula hypostoma (assembly GCF_963921235.1). Classification (NCBI taxonomy): domain Eukaryota; kingdom Metazoa; phylum Chordata; class Chondrichthyes; order Myliobatiformes; family Myliobatidae; genus Mobula; species Mobula hypostoma. The sequence goes on from NC_086100.1 coordinate 171,985,450, forward strand.
ATCACTGACATAATAGGGAGACTTCAACTTTGCGTTAGGGAAGAATACATCAAGAGGAGTGTCCTCTTTTACAAATTTTTCTGGTATTTCCTTTTCAAAGGATAAACATGACATTCTATCAGCATTTCCATGATTAGTTATTCTTGTGGATTTGATCTTGTGGTTATGTTCTCCAAGAAACAAAACCCATCCCTGCATTGGTGCTGCTGCTGGTAGTGGAGCACCCTTCTGTAGGCTGAAAATGGACACTGGTGATTGATGATCAGTAATGAGGGTAAACCCTCTTCCATAGAAGTACTAGTTGAAATGTTTTACACCCCAATCCAGACTCAAGGCTTCTCTGTCAATCTGAGCATAATTTTTCTCTTCAGGGTAAGGGAACATGATGTAAAGGCTGTGGGGGTTCCCTTCCATCAGTCATAACATGTGACATGACTGCACCTACGTCATAAGGTGAGGCATCACAGGCAAGCTTCACTAGACAATGTGGAACATGTATGTCAGTGCAGTGTTTGAGGTCAACATTTCTTTTACCTTTCTGAAAGCCACCTCACACTGCTTTGTACATTGCCATTTCTTCCTGATCTGTAGTAATGGGTTCAAAGAGTGGAGCATGGTAGCCAGGTTTGGCAGGAACCTGTTACTGTAATTGACAAATCCTAAAAGTGACCACAACTGTGACACATCCTTTGGCCTTGGGCATCCACCACTGCTTGAACTTTCTCAGCACACTTGTGTAATCCTTGTGCATTGATGGTGTGACCGCAGTAAATGATGCTTGGTTTAAGGAATTCACACTTATTGCGTTGTGCTCTGAGCTCATAATCTTCTAATCCTTTTAACACTCTCATAAGATTTTGGAGATGTTTCTTGTCATCCTTACTGGAAACAACGATGTGACCCATGTAACATTGAGTGCCTGGGCAGCCTTGCAGTACCTGATCCATATGTTTATGCTGGAGTGCAGGTGCAGATGAACTCCAAAAATAAGCTTATTATAGTGAAGAAGCCCTTTGTGAGTGTTTATAGTGAGAAACTTCTTGGACTCTTCCTCATCTGTAAGTAGGACTCAGCTAAGTCCACTTTCCTGAAGTGTTTCCTCCAGAAAAGTTTGCACAGATATCCTCTGTTTTGGGCAGAGGGTGTTGATCTACATTCAGTACCGGGTTGATAGTAAGCTTAAGATTACCACAGATCCTGACAGACCCATAGTTCTTGGCTACTGAGACTACTAGTGCTGCCCATGAGCTCCACTCAGCCTTGGAAAGAATTCCGTCAGCCTCCATGCAACCTAGCTCATGGGCTACTTTATCACAGAGGTATAAGGAACAAGATGGGCTTTGCAAAACTTGGGCATGGCATTTTCATTTAACTCTTCTACCTGAATACGTTTAGGTTTTCCAATTCCATCTTTGAACACTGCTGTGGCATCACCCAGTACCCTTCTTGATTTGCTTTCAGTTGACTCTATTGCACGGGGTGTGGAATGCAAATGGTGGATCGATCTCCAAGCAAGTTGTAGTTGCCTCAGCTAATCATGGCCCCACAATGCTGGCCCTACTGTTTTTTTTTACCACATACAAGCACAATGTGGCTTTTTGGTTGTTGTATTTTGCTGCTATGAATATCATTCACACAGGATTTATCTTTTCTCCAGCATAAGTTCAATATCTTCAAGATTCAGTTCAATATCTTTGAAATGCCATTCAAACTCATTTTGTGGAATGACTGAAGCAGCCAAGCCAGTGTCCAATTCCATTTTAATTAATTTGCTGTTTATTTCTGGTGTAAGCCATATTGCATATCTATTGTTAGTTTTCACATTGTAAACTCTAAGACTACTCAGTCCTGTGTCACTCTTCTCATTATCAGATTTTTCGTCAACGGAATATAGATTAGTGCTCTTTTTGAAACTGCCACTTGACTTCTTATTTTTGTCTCTTCCCTGTGCAGTCTATTTATTTTTGTCTGCCCAACATGCTCTTTGTATGTGTCCTACTTTGTTGCTTTTTCTGCAATTTCCACCTTTAAACCTGCATTCTTTTGGTGTATGTGAGCCCCTGCCACAATGGTAACACAATTTGTTCAGCCAGGCAGCCCGTCTAGAAACTGCAATTTTGTTTACATGGACTCTCATTCCTGTCAGTAACTCAGTTACGTATCTGACTGCTATTTCCAGTGAAATAGTAATCTCAACTGATGTTTTAAATGTTAATTGTGGTTTAGTTAGGAGCCGTGTTTGAATATTTCTTGTAAGATTCCACAAACTAAACAACCTTTCAGTGCATCATTAAGTGCTTATGAAACCTAATGCAATCTGCAGTGAATAATGGTTTTAGTTCTAAATTACTTTCACAATATCAGCAAGGCTTATTTCAGCTGGTCTGGTTGGAGCAGTCAAAATTTAAAGCAAACTGTATGCTTTTCCACCTATTAGATTCAGGAAAACTGGCACTCGCTTCTCAAAGGGTATTTCATTTGCTTCAGAATACTGCTCAATTCACTCAGTATACATATTCCAGATATCTCTTGTGCAATCGAGTGCATCTATCTTTCTGATGTAGTCTGCTATTCCTGTTTTTTTTTTAATTTATGATTATTATCACCCGGTACTCACTGTTTATGAGCCTATGAATTCATCCATTTTTTACCTTTTTTTAAAACTCAAATGTCTTTCTCCTTTTGCGAAGGAAAAAAGAGTGCCGCGATTTAAAAAAACTCAGACAGGTAGGTAGTGTTTCCACAGTTGTGTCAGTTTCAGTTAACTTCCTTATCACCACTGTTATGTTTTGTAACTCCAAAACATAAAACTAATTGAAAGAAAATTCAGAGACAGGAATATTGAGTATGCTTCGTGTTTACTTTTAGTGAGATGCGGACTTAACGACGTGGTGGGATGATGATGATGTCATTCATGTACTTTTACATATAAACCATAATGAATTATTTAAACAAACAAAGAATGCTTAACCAAGCAATATATTTAGAATATTACTTAAACATTAAATACACAACAGTATCCGCTCTGACAAGAGAAAATCTGCAGATGCTGGAAATCCAAGCAGCACACACAAAATGCTGGAGGAACTCAGCAGGTCAGGCAGTGGCTATGGAAAAAAGTACAGTTGATGTTTTGGGCCAAGAGCCTTTGGCAGGACTCAGTTCTGGCTCACTGGCAATCCCAGCGGCTCAGGCTCATAAAGTCATCGAGTCATAGAGGACAGAAACAGACTTTTTGGTCCCAGTGCCTGTGCTGGCCATTAAGTATCTTTCTATGCTAATCACAATATCCAGCACTAGGCCCGCAGCCATCTATACCATAGCATTCCAGATTCCAGCCATCCTCTGGGCGAAAAGAGTTCTTTCCGAAACCCACTCTGATCTCGTATCTCGACATCAGTGCAGTATTGAGGGAGTGCATAAGGAGACAACTCAAAGCTCTGCTCCACCAAAACTGATATGATAGCATTATTTATTAGATGAATTCTACTTGGTGTTTCAGGCGTCATTCATTCTCCAACCAGTGTCACTAAACTGAGTATAAGGGACATTATTGCTTGGTACTTGTAGGACTTCGCTAAATGAAAGTTGGCTCTTGTATTTGCTATGCTGCTAGAATGCCTCTACAGATTGGTTTCAAGCTGTTCTGGATACTCCAAGGCTGTGAAAGATGTTTTTAAATGCAACTTCATTGGTGCCAGTGGGAATCACTGCAGGATACAAGTCATTCCCAGCTCACTCCTGTCTTACTTCAACTGCCAGTTTTAAGATTAATAAAAAAAAGCCAAAATGTCTTCAAAGCAGCTATTTAGTTAAGGTTTAGAAGCAGAATCAGATTTAATATCACTGATGTTACATTACAGTGCAATACAAAAACAGTACGATAGATTACAATGAGAAATATACAGTATATTAAAAAAATAAATTAAATAAATAGTTGTGGGGGGCGGTGGGGAAGAGAACCAAAGAGTGAGGAAATGTTCATGGGTTGATTCATGGTCCATTCAGAAATATGATGGTAGAAGGTGTTCCTAAAACAGAATCAGAATCAGGTTTATTATCACCGGCATGTGACGTGACATTTGTTAACTTAGCAGCAGCAGTTCAATGCAATACATAATCTAGCAGAGAGAGAGAAACAAATAATAATAAATAAAATAAAACAATAATAAATAAACAAGTAAATCAATTACGTATATTGAATAGATTTTTTTAAATGTGCAAAACAGAAATACTGTATATTAAAAAAAGTGAGGTAGTGTCCAAAGCTTCAATGTCCATTTAGGAATCGGATGGCAGAGGGGAAGAAGCTGTTCCTGAGTCGCTGAGTGTGTGCCTTCAGGCTTCTGTACCTCCTACCTGATAGTAACAGTGAGAAAAGGGCATGCCCTGGGTGCTGGAGGTCCTTGATAATGGACGCTGCCTTTCTGAGACACCGCTCCCTAAAGATGTCCTGGATACTTTGTAGGCTACTACCCAAGATGGAATTGACTAGATTTACAACCTTCTGCAGCTTCTTTCGGTCCTGTGCAGTAGCCCTTCCGTACCAGTCAGTGATGCAGCCTGTCAGAATGCTCTCCACGGTATGTCTACAGAAGTTTTTGAGTTTATTTGTTAACATGCCAAATTTTTTCAAACTCCTGATAAAGTATAGCCACTGTCTTGCCTTCTTTATGACTACATCGATATGTTGGGACCAGGTTAGATCCTCAGAGATCTTGACACCCAGGAACTTGAAGCTACTCACTCTCTCCACTTCTGATCCCTCTATGAGAATTGTTATGTGTTCTTTCGTCTTACCCTTCCTGAAGTCCACAAGCTCTTTCGTCTTACTGACGTTGAGTGCCAGGTTGTTGCTGTGGCACCACTCTACTAGTTGGCATATCTCACTCCTGTACGCCCCCTTGTTACCACCTGAGATTCTACCAACAATAGTTGTATCGTCAGCAAATTTATAGATGGTGTTTGAGCTATGCCTAGCCACACAGTCATGTGTATACAGAGAGTAGAGCAGTGGGCTAAGCACACACCCCTGAGGTGCACCGGTGTTGATCATTAGTGAGGAGGATATGTTATCACCAATCCGCATAGATTGTGGCCTTCCAGTTAGGAAGTCGAGGATCCAATTACAGAGGGAGGTACAGAGGCCCAGGTTCTGCAACTTGTAATTAGGATTGTGGGAATGATGGTATTAAATGCTGAGCTATAATCGATGAACAGTATCCTGACGTAGGTGTTTGTGTTGTCCAGGTGGTCTAAAGCCGTGTGGAGAGCCATGGGGTTCTGTCTGCTGTTGACCTATTGTGGCAATAGACAAATTGCAATGAGTCCAGGTCCTTGCTGAGGCAGGAGTTCAGTCTGGTCATAACTAACCTCTCAAAGCATTTCATCACTGTAGATGTGAGTGCTACCGGGCGATAGCCATTAAGGCAGCCCACATTATTTTTCATAGGCACTGGCATAATTGTTGCCTTTTTGAAGCAAGTGGGATCTCCATCGGGACCTTCTGCCTTGCGAGGGTTCACTCTCTTTAAAGACAGTCTAACATCGGCCTTTGAGACAGAGATCATGGGGTCATCAGGTGCAGCAGGGATCTTCACAGCTGTAGTTGTGTTCTCCCTTTCAAAGCGGGCATAGAAGGTGTTGAGTTCATCTGGTAGTGAAGGATCACTGCCATTCATGCTATTGGGTTTCACTCTGTAGGAAGTAATGTCGTGCAGTCCCTGCCAGAGTTGCTGTGCATCTGATATCACCTCCAACTTCATTCAAAATTGTCCCTTTGCCCTTGAAATAGCCCTCCCCCCCGCATATCGTACCTGGTTTTCTGGTACAGGTCTGGGTTGCCAGACTTGAATGTCAAGATCCAGCCTTCAGCAGACGATGTACCTCCTGGTTCATCCCCGGCTTTTGGTTTGGGAATGTACAGTAAGTCTTTGCAGACATCCCACCCTGCAAAAACTCATTTCAGGGAGGTATCACCACTATTTCAGGTAGGTAGCACCCCCACCACCCCCACCCCCCGCAACACCATATCTCCCCCCACCCTCCCCCGCCTGTCGACCTCCAAGGGTGTATGTAATACTTTATTTAGTGATTTTGTCTAATCTGTAAACCAAGTTGGATATATGCAGCAAATGTAACATTAAAATATGTGCTTATATTATACTATCATGTTTATTCTATTACAACTTTAAGCAAGTCTACAGGGAGTTTGGCCTCATCATGTAGGACATCAATAGTGTAGCTCCTTAGCAGCTAGCCAGCTAGTTTAAATAACGTTAGCTATGCTGTAATGACACCTGTTAAACTCACCTCAACATGTCTTTTACATTTTAACCCACCATGGGCAATAGAAAAGTCACTGTTGCAAACGAGCAGCACTGTCATTATTTTTGAGGTAAACTGTAAAGCCCGCCCACAGAGAAAACTGATAGGTCTACTTAGCAGGGGTCCCCAACATTTTTTGCCCCGCAGACTGGTTTAACGTTGACAATATTCTTGCAGACCGGCCAACCGGTGGTGGGGGGGGGTGTTAATCACAACCGGAATATAGGTGATAAGTCAATAGCATCATAACATTTTAAGTAACGTTTGGATATTAAACACACAGCGCATATTTTCCCCGTATGAACATATAAAATCATTGCAACACTCCAATATCGCTGAATCAGTACGAGCCCTGGGCTTGTTTCCCTACAACAAGACGGTCCCATCGAGGAGTGATGGGAGACAGCGATAGTCGAAGAGGGTTCCTTATGTCCAGTCTATTCTGCAATTTAGTTTTCATTGTTTTCATTGCAAAAAACTCCGCTTCGCAGCAATATGATGTTGGAAATGGAAGCAACGTTTTCAATGCTTTCGTGGCTATCTCAGGATATTTAGCCTTGACTTTGAACCAGAATGCCGGCAGAGATGTTATGTCAAACATACTTTTCAGCCTGCCGTCATTTGCAAGCTCGAGGAGTTGATCTTTTTCCCACGCTGACATGGATGACGTGTGGGTAATGACCTCGCATGCTTTCAAGCTCAACAGTGGGCGTGACAGGGAATGAGGAAAGGTGCAAATGGCTCATATCATTTCATATCGCCAAATCATATTGTTTCCTCACGGCCCGGTGGTTGGGGACCACTCTTAGCACGAAGAGAGACCAATCAGGATCCTCGCTCTCCCTCTCCCTCTCAAAAAAATCTATTTCCGGGATATTGCATATAATTTCCGGGCATCAGGGAGCCACTATATGCGGGAGACTCCTGCAACTTCTGGGAGAGGTGGGATGTCTATCTTTGTAGGCACATACTCATCCACAGAGGTTTTAATGAAGTCAGTAACAACTGCAGCATACTCATCCAGATTCAAAGATGAATCCCTGAATACAGTCCAGTCCATCAATTCAAAGCAATCCTGTAGGCGCTCCTGTGCTTCCATTGTCCAAACCTTCTTGGTCCTCACTACTGGTGCTGCAGTCTTCAGTCTCTGCCTGTAACTCAGGTTTAGAAGTACAGTTAGGTGATCATCCTTGCTGAAGTGAGGGTGTGGAATAGCACGGTAGGCATTCTTGATGGTGATGTAACAATGGTCTATTGTGTTGTTTCCTCTGGTATTGCAAGTGATCTGTTGATGGTAATTGCTAGTGATTTTTTCAGACTGGCCTTGTTAAAATCTCCCAAAATGTTGATGAAGGCATTAGGGTGCGCTGTTTCGTGCACGTTGATCCCATTGCTCAGATCATCTAAAGCCTGCTTGATATTGGCCTGAGGTGGAATGTAAACTGCTACCGGAATGACCCCAGAGAACTCCCGTGGTAGGTAAAAAGGACCACACTTTACTGCTTGATATTCCAGGTCTGGTGAGCAGAATTGGGACAGCACTGATATATTAGTGCACCAAGAAGGGTTGATCATGAGACATACTCCACCACCTCTGCTTTTGAGAGACTCTATAGATCTCAAAACGTTGAGTTTGTGTGACTGTATGTACCGTGTTTTCTACCTTGGCCCTCCAGGAACGCTGTTTTATTTAGCTGTGTATATGTGTATGGTTGAGTGACAATTAAGTTTGAACTTGAACCTCGGGCTCCTGTACCTCCTCCCCAATGGTAGTAATAAGAAAAGAGTATGCCCTGGGAGATGGAGGTGCTCTGCAGTATATTTGGATTAACCTACCTCACGAGACTAGGGAGGCCAGATCACTGGAGGTACTTAAAAAGGAGGTACCTGAATTTTTTAAAGGCAGAGGATTTCAGGAGAATTGAGACTAAGGAGTTAAAGCCTGGGGTAGATCAACCATGAACACATTGAATGGCAGTGCAGTCTTGAGGGGCGAGGGGGCCTATTCCTGTTTCCTTGTGCCCTTGTGTGTAGTGAGTTACAACTAATATTGCAAGAGGAGGGAGGAGAAGATGGTGGCGTGACGCAGCACGCGGGGCCTCTCCGGTGAAATGATATTGTACTTGTTAAATAGGTACCGTGCACAATCCTGATTTGATGGAGACGGACATGAGAAGCATGGAGGAACATCTGGAGAAACTTCTGAAATACTCGGTTCACTGCCGCTGCTACTGTGCGATCGAGAATCTCCAGAGGGGAAGACCCCAAATCCTCGGCTTTGCCTGTTGCTGGCGGCCAGAGCTGGGGTCGAAGTGCTCGGCGGAGATGGTGCTCGGTGCTCGGTGTTGGAGGGCTGGTCGGAGGCTCGAAGTTTTCAGACGGACTGAGAGTCGGACTGTGGTCGGGTGCTACCAAGGATGCTGCATTGGCAAGTTTGCGGCGCTGGAAGCTCATGGCAGGGAGAGTTTTCTTCCTTCTACCGTCTACGTGAGTTGTTGGGACTTTCGAGAGACTTTGAGATTTTTTACCATGCCCATGGTCTGTTCTTCTATCAAATTATGGTATTGCTTGCACTGTTGTAACTATATGTTATAATTATGTGGTTTTGTCAGTTTTTCAGTCTTGGTCTGTCTTGTGTTTCTGTGATATCACACTGGAGGAACATTGTATTATTTCTAATGCATGCATTACTAAATGACAATAAAAGAGGACTGCGTGTCCTCATAATCTAATCTAATAATCTAATAATCTAAGAGAGGAAGCTTGCAAGGAGTGAAGAGCAGATCATGGTAAATTTATTGATAAAGTAAACCGGAGTGAGCAAAAAGACGCATAGTGGTGCAGCTGGTAGAACCACTACCTCACCGTGCCAGAGGCGTAGGTTCAATCCTGCTGTCTAGGAAGTGATCAGAATCAGAACTAGGCTTCTTATTACCGACATATGTCATGACATTTATTGTTCTGGGGCAGCAGTACAGTGAAAGACATAAAAGCTACAATAAGGTACAAAGTTAAATAAATATTGCCTCTGAGTGCTCTAATTTCTTCCCAAGTCTACGTTAGTGAGTTAATTAGATAACACTAATATGTAGATGGGTGGTAGCATCTGAAGCGAGGAGTTGATAAGAATGTGGAGAGAATAGAGAGTATTAAATTACTGTAGGATTGGTGCAGATGCGTGGTTGGTAGCCAGTATTGTCTTGCTGGGCCAAAAGGTCTGCTTCCATTCTGTCTCTCTCTCTCTGAGTGTAAAGTGGAGAGGCTGTGGTTTACATTTGTTCACAGAAGCTTTAGTTGGGGCGAGAGAGATTCGGCTGATCCCAGTGACTGAGCTGACCGTCAGTACGTGGGAGGCAAACATAATCAACCGCATAAGTAAGTGTGCTGTAAGTGGTCACAGGAGACCATGGGTGTCCCACTCTGAACCACTGCTGTAACTCAACATCCTGTCCTTTGTTGAGATGTCAAGCGAGAGAGGTGGAGCAGGGGTTCCCAACCCTCTTTTTGCCATGAACCCCGATCATTAACTGAGGGGTCTGCGGACCCCTGTTATGAGTTAAAGCTTGTAAAAGAAAGTACTCAAGAATTCTGATAGATGTAGAAGACTGATTTAATTGGGATACTTAAGGTAGTGGAAGAGAGAAATTAACCAGTGGCACAATAGCACAGTCGCTCAGCACTTTACAGCACCAGCTGTAGGATCAGGTTTGAATGGTCTCTGCTGTCTATGAGGAGTTTGTATGCTCTCCCTGTCACTGTGTGGGTTTCCTCTGCCTGCTCTGGTTTCCTCCCACGTTCCAAAGATGTACAGGGTAGAGTACAGTTTTGGGGAAGCTATGTTGGTGCTGGTAGTGTGGGCCAGCACAATCTTCTCTGATTTGATTTGATGCAAAACGACGCATTTTCACTGCATGTTTTGATGTACTTTTGACAATAACGCTGAACTTTAATTCCCCGGGTGGAGGGAGGCCTGAAAAAGTAGACATCTTTGCAAAATGAAAGCGTGGTTGCTGAGTGAAACCACCCTTCATACAAAAGGGAATGAATAACCAGAACTATTCATGTAGTCCATTAGAAGTTTAAATGCTGATTTCAGAATTTTGTTTGGCAGGAGGGCTAAGTTCCATGGGACCAAAGTGGGTAAGAGAGTAATAAAACAGATCAGACGTGATTGAGCTGAGTGACAGAAATTATGGTAGGTCTCTGGCTCTGAGAAGTGCTCTGTGAAAAGGTGGAGGTGTTGCATTTCCACAGCGTGCTGTCAAACTCTTGTCAGACTCACAGTGTAAGGTCAATAGGAATACCTGCAAAACTACATTCAGTGGCTATTTTATTAGGTACAGGATTTGAATGAGGTATGGTCTTCTGCTGCAGTAGTCCATCCACTTTATGGTTCGACATGTTGTGCGTTCAGAGATGCTCTTCTGCACACTGCGGTAATGCATGGTTACCTGAGTTACTGTCGTCTTCCTGTCAGCTTGAACCAGTCGGGCTATTGTCCTCAGACCTCTCTCACTAACAAGGCATTTTCACCCACAGAGCTGACGCTCACCGAATTTTTTTTTTGTTTTTCGCACCATTCTGTGTAAACTCTAGAGACTGATGTGTGTGAAAATCCCAGGAGATCAGCCATTTCAGAATATCAGAATCAGGTTAATTATCACTGTCATGTGATATGAAATTGGTTAACTTAGCAGCAGCAGTTCAATGAAATACCTAATATAGAAGGAAAAAAACAAAATAAAATAATAATAATAATAAAAAATAAATATGTAAATCAATTACGTATATTGAATAGATATTTTAAAATGTGTAAAAAAAAAGTGAGGTAGTGTCCAAAGTTTCAATGTCCATTTAGGAATCGGATGGCAGAGGGAAAGAAGCTGTTCCTAAATCACTGAGTGTGTGCCTTCAGGCTTCTGTACATCCTACCTGATGGTAACAGTGAGAAAAGGGCATGCCCTGAGTGCTGGAGGTCCTTAATAATAGACACTGCCTTTCCAAGACACTGCTTCTTGAAGATGCCCTGGGTACTTTGTAGACTAGTACCTAAGATGGAACTGACAAGATTTACAACCTTCTGCAGCTTCTTTTGGTCCTGTGCAGTAGCCCTTCCGTACCAGACAGTGATGCAGCCTGTCAGAATGCTCTCCAAGGTACATCTATAGAAGTTTTTGAGTTTATTTGTTGACATGTCAAATTTCTTCAAACTCCTGATAAAGTATAGCCACTGTCTTGCCTTCTTTATGACTACATCGATATGTTGGGACCAGGTTAGATCCTCAGAGATCTTGACACCCAGGAACTTGAAGCTGCTCACTCTCTCCACTTCTGATCCCTCTATGAGGATTGGTATGTGTTCTTTCGTCTTACCCTTCCTGGAGTCCACAATCAGCTCTTTTGTCTTACTGACGTTGAGTGCCAGGTTGTTGCTGTGGCACCACTCTACTAGTTGGCATATCTCACTCCTGTACACTCTCTTGTCACCACCTGAGATTCTACCAACAATAGTTGTATCATCAGCAAATTTATAGATGATATTTGAGCTATGCCTATCCACACAGTCATGGGTATAAAAAGAGTAGAGCAGTGGGCTAAGCACATACCCCTGAGGTGCACCAGTGTTGATCGTCAGCTAAGAGGAGATGTGATAACTAATCCACACAGATTGTGATCTTCCGGTTAGGAAGTCAAGAATTCAGTTACAGAGGAAGGTACAGGGGCCCAGGTTCTGCAACTTCTCCATCAGGATTGTGGGAATGATGGTATTAAATGCTGAGCTATAGTTGATGAATAGTATTCTGACACAGGTGATTGTATTGTCCAGGTGGTGTAAAGCCACATGGAGTCATTGAAATTGCATCTGCCGATGATCTATTGCGGCAATAGGCAAATTGCAATGGGTTCAGGTCCTTGCTAAGGCAGGAGTTCAGTCTAGTCATGACCAACTTCTCAAAGCATTTCATCACTGTCGAGGTGAGTGACAGTCATTAAGGCAGCTCACATTATTCTTCTTAGGCACTGGTATAATTGTTGCCTTTTTGAAGCAAGTGGGAACTTCCACCCACAGCAGTAAGAGGTTGAAAATGTCCTTGAATACTCCCGCCATTTGGTTGGCACAAGTGTTCAGAGCCTTACCATGTACTCCATCGGGATCTTTGGCCTTCTGCCTTATGAGGGTTCACTGTCTTTAAAGACAGCCTAACATCGGCCTCTGAGACAGAGATCACAGGGTCGTCAAGTGCAGCAGGGATCTTCACAGCTGTACTTATATACTCCCTTTCAAAGCGGGCAGAGAAAGCATTGAGTTCATCTGGTAGCGAAGCATCGCTGTCATTCATGCTATTGGGTTTCGCTTTGTAGGAAGTAATGTCTTGCAGTCCCTGCCAGAGTTGCCATGCATCTGATATTGCCTCCAACCTCATTCGAAATTGTCTCTTCGCCCTTGAAATAGCCCTCCGCAAATCATACCTGGTTTTCTGGTACAGGCCTGGGTTGCCAGCATTGAATGCCACAGATCTGGCCTTCAGCAAACATGTACCTCCTGGTTCATCCATGGCTTTTGGTTTGGGAATGTACAGTAAGTCTTTGTAGGCACACACTCATCCACACAGGTTTTAATGAAGTTGGTAACAACTGCAGCATCCTCATCCAGGTTCGAAGATGAATCCTTGAATACAGTCAGTCCACCAATTCAAAGTATCTGAGATACTCAAACCACCCTCTCTGGCACCAGCAGTCATTTCACAGTCAAGTCACTTGCTGTAGATCACATTTATTCCCCATTCTGATGTTTGGACTGAACAACAACCGAACCTCGTGACCACGTTTGTATGCTTTTATGCATTGAGTTGCTGCTACTTGATTGGCTGATTAGATATCTTCATTAACAAGCTGATGTACAGATCACTGAGTGTACATTCTGTTGAGAAATTGGGAGAACCTCCATGGACATCAACCTCTTTACATCCTTGGCCCATGTCACTAAGCATATAAGTGAACTGAGTGTTTTGTAATTGAACATTGTTCTGAATTTTGTCAGATCGAAGAACAACACAGCAAATGGTGTTGGCTGAAGAGCTGCGGAGCTGGCTGTTACAGAAAGTGCTTCCATGTTGTTGGGTGGAACAACATCTCAGGCAGCAGCTGAAAGACAGGGGAGATACTGGGTGTGGTTAGAGCCCCTGGTTAAGTTTCTGCAGTGGTAGCTTTATGGCTGGTTTCTGTGGACTGATCCAGCCTTCAAACAGCATAGATTGCTTTGCTTATCAAATAAACTGAGTGAAACTTTTTAGTCCCTTCATTTGATCTCCACAAGTTCCTCTGAAATCGTCCGTGCATGACAGAACTTTTATTGTCCTATTCATTTGCATTAAGTTAGTTCAAATAGTCATGTGCCTGTGTGCTACATGGCTGCTGAAGAGTTCAAACTGGAAGCCAAGGACTGGGTCCAGAATGAAGCTGAGATCAATACCGGAGGCCATGCAGTGAAAGCAGTTCCTAATCTTGGCTCAGCATGAATGGTATTCCAGTGGAATAGTTCCTGGATGGATGCATCGACATACCTCTTACCAACAAAATATAAAAGGCAGGAGAAAAGTGAAACAGGCGCTTGTGAATGTTTTTCCCATGTGCATAGTGAACCATACTGTCACTTTGTGTTACCTAAGCAATGTAAAACACATTGTATGTTGAGTAATACCTTCATCAACTATATCACGTGGGAATTCCTAGTACAATATCCATTGAAGACATGCATACCTTGCCTTGACAAGAACACAATGAAATATAGGCAGTCCAATTGTTTAAAAGGAACATTTAACACATTCTGCTTTTATTGCCTGTGCAGTGTATTTTCCTCGTCTATCCTCTGCTTCTGAATTTGTTGGTTCTCCCAGGATTACATTTCTTCAGGCATTGTGCTTGCATTTTTATATTTGGGTTTTTAGGCAAATACTTTCACTAGTTTATTCAACTGAGGTCAGCAAAACAAAGGCTTATCCCTTTCAACTGCCCAATGTTAATATATCTGCAATTCCAGTAAGTATTACTAGAAGCTCTTTGTTCTCATAGCAAACTCCTCCAAATCCATTGGAAAGATAAGCAAATCAACATCAGTGTCCTCTCTAAGACTAGTGTTCCCAGGCATAAGGCCAGTGTCATTCAGCTAGATTCAGAATCAGATTTATTTATCATTGAAACACACTGTGAAATGCATCATTTGCGTTAACAACCAACTTACCAAAAGATGTGCTGGGGGCACCCTGCAAGAGTCATCACACATTCCGGAGCCAATTTAGCATGCTCACGGTGCTTGGCATAACAACACAGAACACAACAAAACAGCACTCACAAGCGTCAGAACAACAACATCGAAACAACCCCCTTTTCTCCCTCCCTCCCACCCACCCACATGCACAGTCCTCCAACCCCAGGGCAACCTGCGGCCTCCAGTGGACTTGCAGACACTTGGCCTTTGACTTCCCCTGTGGACTCGCAGAGACTCACAGATTCAGGGTTTTGGCCATCAGGTCTCAGCTTCCAGTCTTCTGATTGACATTTGGGTTTCAGTCATTGCTTTGGTTAGCTCCAAGTTGTCATCAGACTCCTGATGCAGACTCTCTGTTCTCACTCCTAACATGAGAAATGATAACTTCAAAGGCAAAGGAAAAGATTCAAATACATCCTCAAAACCTCCACTTTAAAAACTGCAGCAACCTCCTGCGCTGTTGGGGACCCTGTAACCCACGACTGCTCAAAGCTGAGAACCTCAGGTCTGAGCCTTGGGAACTCTCACAAGCCTGACATAAGTGGAAGAAGGAGCGGACCACCTTACAGACTACGCATCCCTTGCCCAATCTGTGGAAGAGTCTCCCTCTTACAGCATTTGCCTCACTGGTCACCACACAACTCACAAAGCTGGAGTGGATGCATATCATCTTTTAAGGACAGATTCTGAGTGAGGTGGAGGGTAAGAGTCCAGAACATTGCAGGGTTTCTTGCCACAGGTACAGAGATAAGCATGGCAGGTTTTTGTTTCCATTGAGATTTTAATGACAATTTGGTAGTTTCTTGTAACAACACTATTGACATTGGCTTTTTAATCCAGATTTGCATAATTACTCTAATTTCAATTTCTCTGTAGTCATGGTGGGATTTGAGCTCCACGTCACTAAATAACATAACCACTCGGCTAATGTACAGATAGAAGCTGTTTTCCTCAGGTGAAGTGAAGATTTATCTCTAATAGAGTGATAAACCCATGAAATCCTCCGCAGAAGAAAGCGGATGAAGCCAAGTCATTAAATATGTTCAAGAAGGAGATGGATATTGCTCTTAGGACTAGAGGGATGAAGGGACACGAGATGAAAGCTGGAACAGGCGTTCAGTTTGGATGGTCAGCTGTGATCATATTCAATGGCAGAGCAGATCTGAAGGGACATAAGGCCAACTCCAGCTCTTGCAATTTATATTTCTCCAAAATGGTAATAAAAACAGCTACAGAGGTGTGGATAAGCTGGGTGAAAAGAATGCAGACAATAAGACATTTTGTGTAATCATATAGCAATAAACATTTAAAGGAAAAGAACACTGCCAAATCAATAATCAGTTAAATCAGAGCTTGTGTGCAACAGATGGAGGGCCATTTTACAGTGCCGTCACAGTACATGATGTGAGAGTATATACTGTGACTAAGGATGGGCTATAAGCCAATTGTCTGAGGCAGACTGGGTAATCGACATCAAGGACTACTGTGTAGAGTCAGAATTCCGTAATACCATAAGATGATGACACAAAGGATCAGAATTAGGCCATTCGATCCATTGAGTCTGCTCCACCACTTCATCATGGCTGATTGATTATCTCTCTCAACCCATTCTCCTGTCTTCTCCCCATAATCTTTGACACCTTGGCTAATCAAGAACCTATGAACCTCAGCTTTAAATATACCCAATTTTATTTCATTTGAATGTTTGTTATCAAAGTATGCAACTCTGAAATTTTTCTTCTTCAGATAACTATGAAGCCAAGAAAGAAAAGAATGGCAGCACAGTCATCAAACCCCCTGCACAAAAAATGAACAAAAATGGAAGGCATATCGACCCCCAAATCCCACTTCCCTGCACACACACAAAAAAATGATAATGATTGGGTGAAAACAACAGAATACAAAAAAAAAAGACTGAGAAAACGTCCCCAGTTCAAGTCTACATCAAAAACACAGAAAACCTGGGTTACATTCTCCTTCTCCATAGCAGAGCGATCCTCCAGCGATAAAAAGGCAGTCTCCCTTCTCCCTAGCAGAGTGATCTCACCAGTTATTAAAAAGGCAGTCTCCCTTCTTCCTAGCCAAGTGATCCCCCAGTGATAAAAAGGCAGGTAGCCAGCATTTCAATCTCCCTTAATTGGCAAATAATAGAAGCTTTAATCGGCAAATGGAGTTGAATATCAGCTGGTAACCTTCCTACCACAAGGTTTCCGCACACTGCCTCTGCCTCCCACAATCCACTCGGAGATTGCAGAGCACTGAAATACCCAAACTCCAAACTGCAAATCACAGGCTCCAACAGTTGCAGAATCACATTAAAGATGAAAAACAAATGTAAAAGACATAAAAGAAGTGAAATATATGGTTTCATGATCTATCCAGAAATGTCAACTGAAGGAGCATTGTATGTAGGCGCCATCTTGACTGGAAGTCTCCTAACAGAGTAGCTTAGCCTCCATAGCTATCTGTGGACAATGAATTCCACAGATTCACCACCGTCTGGCTAAATTAATTCCTCCTCAACTCTGTTCTAAAGGGATGTCCTTTTATTTTGAGGCCGTGCACTCTGGTCCTCGACTCATTCATTATTAGAAACATGGCTTAAAGTTTCTGCACTAGCTGAGCTGATGCTGGGATTCATTCAAGCTTCGGCGAGCATCGGTTTCTAGTTCTACAGTATGTGGTCTGGCTTATCTTGTGTGGTATGTGCTCAGACAGATGCCAGAGAGAGCACTGATGCTGGAAGCCAGGAGCAACATGGATGGAGGAGGCTGATGACAAAGGTATATCTTCCAACTTACTGGATCTCATGGAAGCAGTCTGAGAATGGTTGGATCTGGGAAGAGAAGTAATGGCTAGTGGATGATTCTAGATGCGAATGCATAAGGACAGGTTTAAGAGAGTGAGACCCAGAAAGGCACTGGTAGAGTTATGGAGGTTGGTGATGTGATCAAGCCTGCCAAAGGCTGCAGGAGGCTCAAGAGGGCAAGAATGGAGAAATTACTTCTATTGCAATCACATATAATATTATTTCAATACAATGGCCTGAAAGGCAACGTGACACAGGGAATTCAACAGAGAAGACCTCAAGAATGCTTCCTAAGGCCTGCCTTGTTGATTCAGCATGCTTTTTTGTTCCCTTGTGTGGCTCAGTGTTTGTAAAACTGTGAGGTGCATTGATTTTCTAAAACCTAAAATAAACGGAAGCTGGAGTTGTTGGATTATCTGCTTAGAGTGTGGTTATCTGTTGTCAAGCTTGGCTAGTGATCTGCAGGGTGGTTTGGCAGAGATATTGCCTTGTATGATGGTACTTGAGATGGAAGCTCTTGGTTCTGATCTTCATCCAACATGATAGCTCGTTGACAGTGGTGGCTTGACTTTGCCAGATTGCTAATATTGTGGGCAGCATGAACTCTGGCCTCAGCTCCTTTAGACCATTGTTATTTTTTAGATTTTCAATCCATTAAGTGATAAACTTGGGCAGGTTGAATTTGAAGGCAGAGTTTCAGGATTAATGGCAGGATTATTAACACTGTGGAGGAATTGAGTGACCTTGGAGTCTACATCCATAGATCCCTCAAAGTTGTCATGCAGATGGATGGCAGATGATGTCTTGACCTTCATTAGTTGGGGGATTCAAGAGCCATGAGGTAATGTTGCAGCTTTAAGATTTGGTTAGACCACACTTGGAGTACTGTGTTCAGTTCTGGTTGCCTCATTATAGGAAGAATGTGGATGATTTAGAGAGGATGCAGAGAATGCTGCCTGGATTACAGAGCATGTCCTGTGAGGAAAGTTTGAGCGAGCCAGGGTTTCTCTCTTTGGCACGAAGGAAGATGAGAGGTGATTTGATTGAGGCATTGATAGAGTGGAAAGGTCGTGCCTTTTTCCCAGGATGGAAATGATTAATGCGAGAAGACATAGATCTAAGGTGATTGGATGAAAGTATAGGAGGGATGTCAGAGTTAGGCTGTTTACGCAGAGAGTGGTGGGTGTGTGGAACATGCTGACAGGGTGGTGGTAGAGGCAAATACAAGAGGGACATTTAAGAAACTCTTAGATGGGCACAAGGAAGAAAGCAAAATGGAGGACTATTGGGTGGAAGGGTTAGGTTAATCTTGCAGTAGGTTAAGGAGGTGACACAACATTGTGGGCTGAAGGGCATGTATTGTACACTAATGTTCTATGTTCTCTGCTCTGTGTTTTTCTTTTCCTTCGAAAAGAGTACTCTAACTGTTATAATTACATTCCTATTAACACTTTATCTGTCCTCTAGGTTCACTTAATATTGGGGTTGTTGAATTCTCCCATGTTTATTATTCTATATTTTTGTCTAATTTGACCACACACAGAATTTCTACTTGATGTTGCTGGTCTGGTAAGTGCTGTGGAAATAGCTGGGCAGAGTGACTGCAGTGCATTTTGTAAGTGAATCACACTATATCCACTTTGCACTCGTTGTGGAGGGAATGAATGTGTGATGGAGTGCCAATCAAACATGTTTCATGATTTGTGATTGGCAAATATAATAATTTTCCTGTAATTGGAATTATGGTACAGCTCCATTTTTTGAGTTGGAAGAACATTCAATGAACAATTTATACTTCTGGCTCATTGTTTAGTTGATTCCAAACCTTCTCAAGTCATTTATCATTAGGACTGCGTGTAGTTTGTCTGCTTCTGAAGCAAATTAGTTAACAGACTTAGAA
Source organism: Mobula hypostoma (assembly GCF_963921235.1). Lineage (NCBI taxonomy): Eukaryota > Metazoa > Chordata > Chondrichthyes > Myliobatiformes > Myliobatidae > Mobula > Mobula hypostoma. The sequence goes on from NC_086100.1 coordinate 172,004,755, forward strand.
TGAAAATTTATACATTTGTGACTTATCTCTTTAAAAAATCTTCTCATATAATACTTTGAAATTCCAATGTACCAGTGGGAACATTTACTGAAAGGCTGGTAAATTGAAAGAAGAATTAATAATCATTAACTGATGCAAAAAGCACCCAGTCCTGGCAGGATCGTTTCGTCGCTTGTACACTGATTCACATTTGTATAGTAAAATTTGAGACTGAGCGCTATTGGGCACTGCTTATTGCAGTTGGAACTAAATGTTAATAGCTACTAATAGGTGTTCTGGTTCAATAAAGCTCTGGTTGGTAATTTGCCATAGTTACAAAGTGCTCCAGTTAATTATACCTGTGGGCTCCAAAGTTTAGGTTAACTGCAATCTATAGTGCTGGGTTTATGCCAGTATTTATGTTGTAATTAAACTGTTCTGGGTAAAAGCCTGCATTAAACATGAGCAAGATCTTGTTTTTGGTGGTTTTACAAAGCATTGTGACCTATGTGCATCAATGATAACCCTCCTGTCTTGTCTAACCCAATGACAAATGATCTGGGACACTGAAAAATAATCTTTTAAAGAGCCTTATCTCTTAAAGGGAGACTTTGAAGAGACACAGGATAAATCCTACAACAAACAGCTGTGGTTTTAAACATCTGGCTTTGTATGAGATGCACTTTGACCTGTTGTTTACAGTGTAATCCTAAAACATGTGCAGATCTTATTCTAATCCTTGTGTAGAATGCAACAGAGAATGACTCAAAGGGTTAGCTGCCTGATTATTGTGCTGGGTTTAATACACAACAGCAGCTGACGTGTGCTCTGTATGTCAATGCAAACCTTTGTGCATTATATTAAGAAAGCTTACTGCCCGTGGATTTTAGTCCAAAAGCCATTAATACCAATTTTCACCTTCTAATGTAGCAACAGTGGTAAATGTTTACACAACTGACAAAAATTATCAGCTGCGCTAATTTTTGGACTGGTAATTGTGCAGACATTAGAGATGATGAGATCCACATCTATGTGATGTGTTTTCATGTTCGATGTGGAGGACAGAAATATCTTCACATTAGATCTTCAGGATGATGTGACTAAAACTGGCTGTCTTATCCCAAAATCAGAATTGAGGTTCATGCATTGTTATCTCAAAGCATCAAAATGGCACGTCACAGCAATTGAAATAATTTGTAAAATAGTTTATAGTCCAAATTGCAATAATAAATACACATAACGAAGATTCACAAGTAAGAATGTGATAATGATTTGTTAACCTGTTATTGGTGAATCCATATTCAACATGGGAGACAGTTCAAAGCAATTGATCAGAATTCAGAGCCAACATATTCCAGAGAGGAAGTGATTCAAGGATGACAAGGTCTTCAAACCTTGGATAGAAACATAGAAACATAGAAAACCTACAGCACAATACAGGCCCTTCAGCCCACAATGCTGTGCTAAACATGTACTTACTTTAGAAATTACCTTGGGTTACCCACAGCTCTTGAAAGACCCTATTGTATCTGCCTTCACCATCATTGCCGGCAGCCCATTCCACGCACTCACCACTCTCTGCGTAAAAAACTTACCGCTGACATCTCCTCTGTACCTACTTCCAAGTACCTTAAAACCGTGCATTCTCGTGCTAGCCATTTCAGCCCTGGGACAAAGCCCCTGACTATCCATATGGTCACTACCCCTCATCATCTTATACACCTCCATCAGGTCACCTGTTATCATCCGTCGCTTCAAGGAGAAAAGGCTCAACCTATTCTAATAAGGCATGCTCCCCAATCCAGGCAACATCCTTGTAAATCTCCTCTGCACCCTTTCTATAGTTTCCACATCCTTCCTGTAGTGAGGTGACCAGAACTGGGTGCAGTACTCCAAGTGGGGTCTGACCAGGGTCCTATATAGCTGTAACATTACCTCTCGACTCCTGAACTCAATGCCACGGTTGATGAAGGCCAATACACCCTATGCCTTCTTAACCACAGAGTCAACTTGCGCAGCAACTTTGAGTGTCCAATGGACTCGGACCCCAAGATCCCTCTGATCCTCCACACTGCCAAGAATCTTACCATTAATACTATATTCTGCCATCATCTTTGACCTACCAAAATGAACCACCTCACACTTATCTGGGTTAAACTCCATCTGCCGCTTCTCAGCCCAGTTTTGCGTCCTTTTGATGTTCCGCTGTAACCTCTGACAGCCCTCCACATCATCCACAACACCCCCAACCTCTGTGATGATGAGAGAAGTTGTAAATTTGTCAAAAATAGAAGGAAGCATGTGAAAGGTTTAGGAAGCTGAAATTGGACAGGACCCTTGAGGATTATAAAGGAAACAGGAAAGAATATAAACAAGGAATAGGAGGACTAAAATTGCCAAATCCATATGTAGGGTCTCAACTCAAAATTGAGTTACTGTTATTTTTATGGACTTATTAGAATAGTCAGCATTGTTTTATGTGGGGGAGGTCATATCCTATGAACATGCTTAAGTTTTTCAGGAAATGATGAAAATGGTTCATATGGGGAGGGGGGTAGATGTTGTATACATGGATTTTAGATATGATAAGTGGTAAAGAAGATGTACAGTGCACTTGACGCCTTCCAAGCAATACACATCAGTCAGGACTTTGAGTATAAAGATTGACAAGTCATCTTGCAACTGTATAAAAACTCTGGTTAGGCTACATTTGGAATATTGTGTGCAGCTCTGGTATACAGAAAGTGGCAAGTCCGAAACAGCATTAATCTATAGAGAGATCTTGGATGTAAATTCAAAGCCCCTGAAAATGGTAAAGAAGACGTACAGTGCACTTGATACCTTCCCTGCAATATACATCAGTTAGGGCATTGAGTATAAAGATTGGCAAGTCATCTTGCAACCGTATAAAACTCTGGTTAGGCTACATTTGGAATATTGTGCGCAGCTCTGGTTGCTGAATTACAAGAAAGATGGCGATAGTGGCTTTGCAGTGGATGTAAAGGGTTCACCATGATGTTGTGTGGATTAGAGAGTATTAGCTATGAGATGTTGGGCGAACGTGGATTGTTTTCTCTGGAGTGTTCGAGGTAGATGGTCAAAGTCTTTTCCCTGGGGGCATAGGTTTAACATAGTAGGGGGAAAGTGTAAAAGAGATTTGTAAAGTGAGTTTTTTTTTTACATAGAGCATGGTACAACACAATGCAAAAGTCTTAGGCACATATATATAGTTAAGGTGCCGAAGACTTTTGCACAGTACTGTATTTGTCAACGTGAAGTGGAGAGCGAGTTTGTAAATCTGGCGGGAGCAAAGAATGTTGGGAATGGTGAGGGTAGAGTGCTGTGGGAGAGGTGTATGACAGGTGGCAGAGAACAAGTGCCAGGGGTGGTGGGTGGCACGTATGCAGACACACCCAGCCCTGAGACACGAGGCAAGGTAATTTGATTCCAAACAATTGGTTTATTGATCATTACAGAATGTCTCTCTGGTGCTTCCCACTCCCTCACCTCTCTTTTCCCTTTCTTCAACCATGATTCCCCTCTCCCTGCCCCCTTCCCACTCTCTGTCCACAACAGAGACCCATATCAGAATCAGGTTTATCATCACTCGATATGTCATGAAATGTGTTTTTTTTTGGAGCAGCAGTACAGTGCAATACATAAAATTACTGCAAAAGTCTTAGGCACCCTAGCTATATATAGGTGCCTGGAATGCACTGTCAGGAGAGGGAGTGGAAGCAGAGATGATAGATACTTAGACAGATGAATGACCAGAGAAGGAATTGAGGGATATAGACCATGCAAAGGCAGATGTAATTAATGTAATTTGACATCATGGTCTATGCAGACATTGAGGGCAACATGTTTCTGTTTCTATGCTGCATATTCCACGTTCTCGTCATGTTGGTTGTGGGCTAAATGTTTGCCAGAATTTCAGACTGAAGTTTGCGCTTCTTTTTCAAAATAGTTCTGCTACTTTTTTTAAAGGCTAGTTAGAGTTACAGAATTTCACAGCATCAAAATGGGCTCAGGCCATGACGTTTCCTCAGGGGGACAGCTCCAATACTTGACTCTCCCCAGGAATGGCTGCTGAAAGGATGCTGTCACTTTTATCGGGGTGGTCGAACCTTTCCTCAATCTAGATCAAGGTCCAGGACCAGCTCCTGCTTGGACCCCACTTCCTCTGCTGGGGTGGCTGCCAAGCCAGCAAAGGGCTGATGCTGCAGGTATTGATGAGGAGGTACAGTGTATTGAGGATGTGAAGGTGGTGTTGGGGTCGGGTGGGTTTAAGGAGGAGTGGAGGTGGGTAGCAGCTGGCCCACTGCCGTTGAGTGGACTAACCCGAGCTTTGCACAAAAGAACACGTCAGCAGTGACAGAGGGAACAAGGAGGAGAGTATGCAACCTTAGGGGAGTAGGGGGGGTGGGCAGATGTCTAGATGGTGTGACAGAACAGTGATTATATTACCAACATGGTAATCCAGAGCACTTGAGTTCAATTCCCACTCTGGGAAATGCAGAATTTGAATTCTGTTAAAGAAAATCTGGAAACAATAAACTACTATCACTAAAAGTGACCATGATGATGTTGGACTATTGGGAAGAAAACTTTCTCATCCATACCTGAGCTTGACTTCATTTGCAAATAAATATGGCCTTTGCAATGGTTCCCAGTCAGAACAATTACTGATGAAACTTGCACCAATTCCTGATAATAAATATATATATATTTTTTTAGAAAAGATGCTAACAAGGAATCCAAGGAAATGCAGAAGGAGCTTACAAGAGGATTCAGTCTCCCCCTGTGCAAATGAAATATAATGACCTCACCAGCAAATGTAAATCACATGTGACCTATGATCCTTCCCTACAGTGTACATATGTGTTAAGTAAACTATTTTTGAATGTCAGGCCCTCTTCGTTACGTGATCAAATGACACATGTCCATCATTATTAATAAATAACATATATTTCAATATTTGCATTATCTATCTAACTCTTTCAGAGCGAGCATATCAACAAACCTTCCACAAAGGCAGTGCTTGTCTGGGGAGAGGGCTGCACTCAGACCATTTGAAAATAAGCCATTCCACTATTCTCAAGAAGTAATTAATATCTGCTTTGCATTCTCCCACAGGCAATAAATGACTACATTTATAACTGGTTAAAAGTTGGAAATAGAATCCATTTGGACTGAATTAAGAGATGGCAAGTCCTCTTCCATTGTATGGGGTAAGTGCAATGAACTTTGCTTTTGAATTTCTTGTCTATGCATATTGATAGGACTTGATTTCACAGGAGAAATTCAATGCAGAACTGCAAGTATATCACACGTACAACAGAATATGCTGATATGTATTTTCCATAGTCATATAATGAATTGCATGGAAGATATAAAAGTGTGTCTGATGACTTTCAAAATAGACGAGAGGTAATTGACCGAAATTGCATACAATATTCCAAATTAGGCCTCATCAACATTTTATACAACCGCAGCATAGCATTCCAACTCCTGCACTCAATATTTTGGTTTCTGAAGGCCAATGCACCAGAATAGGGTGGCATGGTAGAACAGCGGTTAGCTCAACGCTTTACAGTACGGGCGACCAGGGTTCAATTCCCACTGCTGCCTGTAAGAGGTTTGAACGTTCTCCCTGTGACTGTGTGGGTTTCCTCTGGCTGCTCTTCCTCCCACAGTCCAAAGGTATAATGGTTTGGAGGTTAATTGGCCTTTGCAAGTTGTCTCTTGATTAGACTAGGATGAATTTGGGAGTTGTTGGCTGGCGTGGCTCGAAAGGCTGGGAGGGCCTGTCTCATGCTGTATCTCTATAAAAATTTAAGAAGAAAGTTTTCTGTATGACCCCATCTACCTGTGACAGCACTTTCAAAGATATGAAACACAGAATCCAGAATGTTGGTAAAGGTATTAGGTTAACGGAATTAAGGCAAGTAAGTAAGGAATTAGTGCCAAGAACACTATTGTCCACTGTAATCAGGAATCAATGATTTCATTTCAACGTTAGTGACACAAAATTGGGAGTTTATTTGGTATGTAACAGACTTTTCCATAAATGAGCTTGTAAATGTGCAAATGAATCTATTTTTAGATAAATGTGAGCCAAGGCATTTTAGTGGCAAGAATAAAGGGGGGGGATATACTCTCAGGAAAATTTGCATTTACTTTTTCACTAAGAGCAGCTCTTCTCGTCCATCTCCAGCCGCTCTTGAACTGAGAAGACCATGTCAGATCAACCACATTTGTGAGCCTGTGTGCGTAGAGGAGAGAAGGAATTAAATTCCCCATGCTGGGACTGAAACTCCTGTCCAAAGATAATGGTCCAGGACTCCTGAAAATTCTGCCTGTTTTTCTTAGTGCCTTGGTAACCCTCTCACTCCTGACGTTCTGTTTTATCCACGAGGCAGAAGATACAAGAGCCGTTTGGCTCGAGGACAGTTTATAATCTGTTGTTATAAGACGATTGAACTGACCTCTTGTATGATAAAATGGACTCTTGACATCACAATCTGCCCCGCTTTGGCTCTACACCTTGTTGTCTGCCTGTACTGCACTTTCTCTGTAACTGTACTGCCATATTCTTCATTTGTTGTTGTTTTAACTTGTATTAACTTGATGCACTGAAGCTAAGAAGTAATCTGCATGGATGACATTGCAAAGGTTCTCACTGTGGCAACAATCAACTAATTTAAATTTACCAATTTAACCTAGAAAACTTCACCTCTATGCTTTGTCATGAAACAGAAGGTTCTGACTTTATTAGCACGGAGTCGCTAAAAATGGTGAAGAAGATGAATTCTCTCTCTTGCCTTATCTCCTTACCTGCCCATCACCTCCCTCTGCTGCTCGTCCCCTTCCCTTTCTTCCAGGGCCTTCTCTCCTCTCCTATCAGATTTCCCCTTCTCCTGCCCTTTATCTCTTTCACCAATCAACTTCCCAGCTCTCTACTTCACCCCTCCCCTCTCCAGGTTTCACCTATCACCTACTATCTCGTATTTCTCTCTTATCTCTCCCCAGCCTTCACCTTCTTACTCTAACTTCTCATCTTTTCTCTCCAGTCCTGATGAACGGCCTCGGCCTGAAACATCGACTGTACTCTTGTCCCATAGATGCTGCCTGGCCTGCTAAGTTCTTCCAGCATTTTGTGTGCGTTGTGAAGAAAATGAATGTTTGCTAAAAAAAATGTAGACAGAACCACTTGCATTCATTTCTAAAGAGGGAGAATTAAAAACAACAAAGTTATATTAAATTAGTATAGAACTTAAATTAGACCAGATTTGGAATACTGTGAAACATGCTAGTCTGCATATATAAAAAACTACGAAGGCACAGAAGACACAGAAATATGAGCCTATACCTCTATCAGGAGAGAGTAAATAGGACTGATTTTGGCACTAAGAGGATCTTCAAGATTATGTAAGTGTTTTACTGGGGTAAATGTACAAATTATGGGCTAGTCCAAAACTAACAACATTAAATGTAAAATAATGTTTTATTTCTGATTTTATGCACTATTCAAGGATGAGAGATGGTCTTTCTAGTCCTCAAATAGTGACTGAATCTGAAAGGAAACTTTACAAACTGTTTTACACAGTTCTAATTGCCTTCAGGAATAATTGTGTGGTGGTGATTGCCTTTCTTATTTGCAGTTACTTTGCTATGGGACAATTTCTCTTAAATCCTCACCACTGCATATTTATTGCTAACAGGTTCTTGCTCGTGGACAGAAAAGCTCAGATGCCCAAATCTATTTATTCTCTAATCTGGATGCTGTTAAGCAACAATATAAACCTTGAGCCTTGTGATCAATGTGGAATGTCACACTGCAAGAGTTGCTTTGTGAGAAAACGCAATGGTTTCCTGTAAATCTTAATTCACCGTTGTTTTGTTTTCATTTACTTTTCCCCAAAGCCTCATAAATCTGCAAATATTTTCCCTTTGAAATGTAACCGGATATAAGTCTGTCTCCAGAGTTCTGCATTGGAGGCCTCCTTGGGAATCATTGAGAGGCAGGATTATGTTGGATAGATCTCCAGCAAGAAAACAGACTTCTGTGAGGAGCTGATAGGGGACATGTATTCTGACATGGATATTGCTACTGGTTCTAATAACAATTGATAAATTAAATTTTGCAACTCTTAATGACATTCACATGACTTGTGACTTATGAAGTGTGCCAAATGAAGTAGTCATCTGCACAGATATTAAGCTGATTGACTGAACACAACCACAAACAATCCAAAGATGCACTCACAAAATGCTGGAAGAACCCTGAGGATGCAAGTCTTTTTTTAATATTTGTAAATATCCATGTTTGCTGACTAGAATTCTTAAAGAGTGATCCATTTTTGTGGCATTACACAAAGAACTCCACTGTGACGCACACAAAATGCTGGAGGAACTCAGCAACTCAGGAGGAACATTCCACCAGAAGCTGTGTTGCAATGGTTCCGACATTATGCTGTCCATATGTTTCAAATCTTCAAAATGCGATGTTTCAAGAAGGCAGCATCCATCATTAAGTACCCTCACCATCTGAGACATGCCTCTTCTCATTACTACCTACGGAAGGAGGTACAGGACCCTAAAGTCCCACACTCAATATTTTAGGAACAGCTCTCCCCCTCCGCCATCAGATTTGTGTATGGTCCATCATGTCACAAAGGCGGGGGCATAGGGAGCAAGGGTGGACCCAAATGCAAGACACATCTTGTGAGGTTAATTAAATTTAGTTTATTGTTCGATATCAGGATAGCTAGGCAGGAGCAGGAGTGGTGAACTGGACAAGGACTGAGGACTACGACTAGGCTGGGACCAAGGGTCTGGGCTAGGACTCGGAATCGGCTCCCAGAACTAGAGGAGACATGAAGAGGACACGGTATGGACTCCGAGCCAGAGACTGGGCAAGGACCCAGTACCTGGGTCTTGCCTCGGGCTCAGACCCCAGAACCAGGCATGGACATGACATGGGCTAGGGAGAGGAGGAACATGGGAACACAGAGCCTCGATCTTGGGAGAGCAGGTACATGGAACCATGGACACATACACAGAACAGAGAGTCGGGACCCCTCCTTGGGTACAGGACATAGGGCCAGGACTCATGACCCTCCGCGGGGCAACGGCAGGACGGCCTGACTTACCCCACAGAGGCGAGGACAAGACAAGACAGAACATGACCCCCCGTGGGGCAACAGCAAGACGGCCTGACTTACCCCACGGAGGCGAGGACAAGACAAGACAAGACATGACTCCCCGCGGGGCAACGGCAAGACGGCCAGACTTACCCCACGGAGGCAAGGACCAGACAAGACAAAACATGACTCCCCTGCGGAGCAACGGCAAGACGGCCTGATTTACCCCACGGAGGCAAGGACAAGACAAGACAAGACCAACACGAATGGACACCAGACAGTACCTATCTAGCTCCGGCGATGGAACTAGACCGAAGTGCAGGCGGGGGCTGCAGACAAGGGCTAGATGCGAGAGGGGCAGAGAAGGGATTCAGACAAGGGGGTAGGACAGGAATCACAGACCACCAGGGCCAGGACTTGACTCAGAACTGGGAAGCTGCTAGGGTCAGGATTTGACTTGGTGCTTGAATGCCGCCAGGGCCAGGACTTGACTTGGAGCCTCCGGGTAGTGGCAAGCTCTTGACTCGGCCCGGGAACAGTAGACAGCGGTTCTTGATTCCCTCCAGCGGGTTAACTGACGGACCCACCTCAGTGAGGAAACTTTGCAGGCTCGCTTTGGCGAGGTAACTAGACAGGGTTGCTCTGGTGAGGAGAGGCGAATTACCGGCACTCGCTTCGGCAGAGACTAGGCTTCCTCCGGCCAGATAACATCAGCACACCGTACCTTGGATGACTTTGCAGACGCTCCAGCGCCGAACGGCTGAAAGCCGGAGACTATAAACTACCGGTTCAGCCGAGTGTTAATTGCCTCTAATCGCCAAAGTCGAGGGACACGGGAAAACAGGGAATCAACGGTCCGGATCGTAACATAAACAAGCTAAATTTAAGGGGACCCTGATCCGGACCATGACACATGAACTCATAAACAATAGTGCATTATTTCTCTTTTGCACCATTAATTAATTTATTTGTTTATTATTTATTTATTTGTTGATTGATTGTAACTTATAATAAATTTATGTCTTGCCTTCCTGCTGCCTGAAAACCACAAATTTCGTGACGTACCAATCAAAGTAAAAATCTATTATCAAAGTACTTATATGTCTCCGTCTACTACCTGGAGTTCCATTTTCCTGCAGGCATTTACAAGAAAATAAAGACAAACAAGAGAATTTATGAAAAACTATACATAAACAAAGACTAGCAAACAACCACAATGTGCAAAAGCAGGCAAATTGTGTAAGTAAAAAAATAACATCATTTGCTAGTGATAATAAATCTGATTCTGATTAAATTGATTGATTTTCGTGTTGACAGGGCTTAACAGCTGAACGAAATATTGCCAATAAAAGAGACCAGCTTGTGGCCTCACAAAAAGTATTTGTAGAATATATCTGCCACAGCATTGGAGTCGGGCAGCCCACGGCATAGCTTTAATGGATTTCCCTGGAATTAATGCACGTTGCTTCTAGTACTGACGGCAACGTCTTTATCACAGTGTGAACACCTTGTCTGAGATGTACGTATGCCCAAAGAATGAAGGACAAGTGCGAACACTAATGGTGATCTCCTGCTGGGTAGATTTGTACAGGGAGATGCAATCTAATTGCAAATCAGATTAATCAGCGGGGTTCACCACAAAGCAAACTCGACAAACATTTGCTTTATGTCAACATTCAGTACACCCCCCTCTGATAAGAGAGAACTATGCAACCCCCAGCATATGCCACGTGTTAAGTGTTGTACCTCTTTGAGGAATCAATGAATGATACAACAGCTGCTTGTATTATTTTGATCTTCGTGTGCTCGGAATCAGCGGAATTAAGGGAACTGGGGAACTGGCCTTGCCCACTGCTGATGGACTGATCATTGATGCCCATCTCTCTGACCTTGGAGTGGAGGAGATGCAGGTTGAACATTTTCCCATTTGTCTGTTAGATTCGCTCTAAATCCAGCAAGTGAGAAGAATTAAGTCCTGGGATGATGATGAGAACCTTTGCCCTGAAGTTGCTTCTACTGTCAGCCCTTCAATTAAGATCATAACCTCATGCCTTTAAAAGAAGACAAGAGCACAAGAAGACAGGATCAGAGCCTATGCCACCTGGTCCCTCACTGTCCATCTTCATGCAGGCAGAGAACTGTCAGATCAGATGCCAGTGGGGAAATCCCCTTTCAGTGGTTCTGTGCATCTTGTCCCACAGAAAGAGGGAGCTCATTTGGGCCACAACTATACTGTGAATGGATAGTTGCTGAGAAGTGGAAGGATGTAACTCCTACTACTTTCATGACCTCCAGTCATTGATTGCCTTCCAGCCAATGAAGCGCATTAGAATTTTATTCATGATAAGACCACAGGTGCAGAATTAGGCCATTTGGCCCATCAAGACTGCTCCACCATTTCGTTATGGCAGATCCATTTCCCTCCCAGACCCCATAGCCCTTCAGGCCCTGACTAATCAAGAACCTATCAACCTTTGCCATAATTATACCAAAGGATTTAGCTTCCGCAGCTGCCTGTGACAATAAATTCTGCAGATTCACTCTGGCTAAAGAAATTCCTCCTCATCTCCCTGTGCAAATCTACCCAGCAGGAGATCACCATTAGTGTTTGCACTTGTCCTTCATTCTTCAGGTAAAGATCCACCGATTCTCCTTTTTCTGTCCTGCTTGCTATTTCTTCAAAGAAATCTAACATAGTTGTCAGCTAGATTTTTCTTTAAGGAAACTATACAGACTCAACCTATTTTATCATGTTCCACCAAGTACCCCGAAACTCCATCCTTAACAATCAACTCCAACATTTTCCAATCACAGAGGTTAGACTAACTGGCCTACAATTTCCTTTCTTCTGCCTTTTTCGCTTCTTGAAGAGTGGAGTGATATTTGCAATTTTCCTGTCCTCTGGAACAATGCCAGAATCTATTGAATCTTGAAAGATCATTATTAATGCCTCCATGGTCTCTTCAGCCACCACATTCAGAACGCTAGGGTGTAGACCATCTGGTCCAGGTGACTTATCTACCTTCAGACCTTTCAGTTTCCCAAGCACCTTCTCCCTAGTAATGGCTACTTCACTCAGTTCTTCCCCCTGAACTTCTAGCACACTGCTAGTGTTTTCCACAGTGAAGACTGATGTAAAATACTACTTCAGTTCATTCACCATTTCCTTATCTCCTATTGCCACCCCTCCAGCATCGTTTTCCAGTGGCTCGATATCTAACCTCTCCTCTCTTTTACACTTTATATACCTGAAGAGACTTTTAGTATCCTCCTTAATATTATTGGCTAGCTTTCCTTCGTATCCCTTCTTTTCCTTCTTTATGAGTTTCTTAGTTGCCTTCTGTTGATTTCTAAAAGCTTCCGAATTCTCTAACTTCCCACTAAATTTTGCTCTACTATATGCTTTTATGTTGGCTTCAACTTCTTTTGTTGGTCACAGTTGGGTCATCCTATAAATACTTCTTCCCTGGGATGTATCTATCCTGTGCATTTCAAATTGCTGCCAGAAACTCCAGCCATTACTGTTCTGCTGTCATCCCTGCTAGTGTTTCCCACCAATCAATTTTGGCCAGCTCCTTTCTCACGCCACTTCATTTCCTTTACTCCATTGTAATACTGATACATCTGACTTTAACTTCCCTTTCTCAAATTGCTGGGTGAATTCTATCATTTTAGGATCACTTGTCCCTAATGGCTCCTTTACCTTAAGCTTGTTAACGAATTCCAGTTAATTGAACAACACCCAAATTCAGAGTAGCTGACCCCCTTGTGGGTTCAGCCACAAGTTGTTCTAAAGAGCCATCTCATAGACATTCTACAAATTCCTCCTCTTGGGATCCAGTACCAAGCTGATTTCCCCAATTGACCTGCATATTGAAATCTCCTATACATCTTCATGCATTTTCTATCTTCCGTTGTAATTTGTAGACCACTTCTTTGCAACTGTTTGGTGGTCGGTATATGCCTCCTATCAGGGTCTTTTTACCCTTGCAGGTTTTAACTCTACCTACAATGATTCTCTACCTTTCGATCCTATGCTAGCTCTTACCAATGATTTGGTTTCATATTTTACCAACAGAGCCACACCACCCCCTCTGCCTACCTGCCTGTCTTTTTGCTTCAATCTGTATCCTCGGACGTTAAGTTCCCTGCTGTAATCGTCTATCAGCCATGATTCAGTGATGCCCACGATGTCATACATGCTAATCTGTAACGGTGCTGCAAGTTCTTCTACCTTATTCCATATACTGAGTGCATCGAAATATAACACCTTCAGTCCTGTATTCATCATCCTTTTCAATTTTGTCCTCAGAATTACATCTTGACTGCAATTTTGCCCTGTTATCCTCCTCTCCTTTCTAGCAGCTTACTACACACTGCCACTGTATACCAATTTAATAATTTCAAGTAAACAGTCAGCAGCTTTTGCACTGCAATGAACTTGCCTCTGTGACTTTTTTTTGTGTGCTAAGGAGTTTCTTTTGCACAGACTTTTCTTCTCTCTGTCTTCAGTGTCTTGTATTTTGCTTGTTAGCTGTATCTAGGTGCCAATGATGCTGCAGCAAGCAAAGTTTTTCTTTGTACCCTTACCTCATGGTACCTGTGCACATGTCCCAGCCCTGAAATATTGACAACACCTCAACCACTAGGAATGAGCTTTTTTTTTCACCTTATAGAAGTTTTGACTGCATCAGTTGAGTGAGGATTGGAAGAATCCTTCTTACATTTGCTTCGACTTCATCTTACTTCTATTTATTACTTACTATTTAAAACCAAGTTGCAAATTTCCTTTTTACAAAGGAATCTCTGTTACTTCTCTACTGTAGAGAGTCATGGAAGACAAATTATTAGAAGTATTTAAGATGAAGGAAGAGAAACCTGTTTGGGATTGGTGAATTCAGGGCTAGGTGGATCTGACACAGGGGAGGAGTTGAGGCCTGGGGTAGAGCAGTCATGATCATATTGAATAATAGGGCAAGACTGCCCTAGGTCTTCTATTTTCTCAGACCAAAACATCAGCTGTTTATTTCTAGTCATAGATGCCGCCTGGCCTGCTGAGTTCCTCTAGCGTTTTGTATGCGTTCCAATTTTCTTGTAATCTTGTGTTCTTTCAAAGGCATGCAAATTATGATCTTAATCTAAAGGTCCACAATAGAACCAGCCTTTGGCAAAATGATGTCAAGCAAACTTCTGTCATCATCCCAGCATTTAATCTTTCTCACTACAAAGGTGCTTTCATCAAGCTTTTTGTTGGATTTGAATGGATATAAAGGACAATTGGGAAACCTCTCAACCCACTTCATCTCCACCCCAGAACCAAAGTAGCTCCAAATTCAGTCACTGAGTTACATTTTGCAGACAATTCTTGTCTGGGCCTATAAGTTATTGTACACCTCTTCACTAAAACATACTAGATTATATGAATTACACTCAAAACACCTGCAAAATAAATATCCTGTATCACCTGTTGCTACTTCCTCAGTGACATGCATGGCAAGGCTATGAAGAACATTGACTACTTCTCATACCCTGCGAAATAAAAAAAAGCAGGTACTGTTGATGACATTTACCATCACCTTTGTTGTACCAGCACAGCCTTTAAATGTTTGAAGAAATGTCCCTTTTGAAGATCGAGACCTCAAAACCAGCAGGGAGCTGATGGTGCGTGGTCCTCAGTGATTCCTGATCTCCTGTTCTCTGAGATAAGGACTACTAACAGCAAGCATCTCAAAGCATTAGAGAATTACCTCCAGCAATATTGTATCTGTAAAGTCTAACAATACCACTGGTAGGAAAAGCCAACCAACATCAGTAGCTTCTCCTTGGTTATCAATACCAACACCAAAACTGGAATTGCATCCATTTATTCCTAAAAGCAGGCCACTTCACTTCCATTCCCCATGCCAGCACCCAGCATCCTTAACTTTTAGTGCAATAACCAGAAATTCGATTATGCAACTGGACTGCTTCTTAAGTCTGAACTCTGGCAAGCAAGAGGCACAGGCTCATTACAAGCCAGATCATCCTGCTGGCAAAGGACAATGACCCTTCAGTGACTCACCCTGAAAAACTTGTCTCTATGTATACAATATGAAACATAATGTTTATTTGATGCTCTCACCACTAGATTTCATAACATATCAATTTAAAGTAAATATGTATTAGCAAAACTGTAAATGTCTCCAAATACTAACCTGAGTTTCATTTTCTTGCAGGCAATTACAGAAAAATAAGTACAATAGAATTTATGAAAAGCAATACATAAATAAATGTGGACAAACAGCCAAATAAGTAAAACTGTGCAAATAAGGAATACTACTGAAAACGTGTGTTGTAAAAGGTCCTTGAAAGTGAGTCTGTAGGTTGAGTTGTATTGAGTTGTGGTGAGTGGAGTTATCCACACTGTTCAGGAGCCTGATCGTTGTAGGGCAATAAGTGTTTCTGCGTCTGGTGGTGCGGGATCGAAGCATCCTGTGCCTTCTGCCTGACAGCAGTGGTAAGAAGAGAGCATGTCCTGTGATGGTGAAGATGAACTCATGAAAGGGTCGTGTAGCCCGGTCCAAAGTGGTGAGGCCTGGAGTCTCATTGCCATCAATGAGCTGGGAACAGCAAGCAACACATCGTCAAAGTCATCAGGCCAACATGAAGAGTTCGGCAAGTGATAGGAGAAGGCAAGGGAGACAGAGGCTAAAGTATTTAGAGAAAGAAACAATGGCAGGTCTTAGGTCAGCAAGAGCTGCACTTTACTGCTCCATCAGGAAAGCAGATGAAGATTATTCACAGAGAATTGACATTTCTGTGACACCAGAGACGTGAGGGGCACGCAGACCATTACAGACTACAAGGCCACCCTGAGCATTGGTGACAGTGACACCCTGATAGGCTGAATGTCTTTTACTCGTGGTTTGATGCACAGAACAATGGGCCAGCAAGGAAGACCCCCTTACCCCCTGTCTGGCTGCAGCTGACGTGAGCTAGGGTCAACCCATGTAATGCTGTGGGGCCTGATAGCATACCTAAGACTGTGCAGCCCGGTTAACAGTGGTTATAACAAACTTCTTGAACATCTCACCAGAACGTTCCACTGTCCCTGAAGGCTTCAAGGCAGCTATCTGTTCCCAAGAGGGTGACAGTAACTTGCCTTAACGATTACCATCCAGTGGCACTGACCTCAACACGGGTCCTGACCCCGATGAGGGTCTCGGCCCAAAACGTCGACGGTTTACTCTTTTCCATAGATGCCACCTGGCCTACTGAGTTCCTCTAGCATTTTGTGTGTGTGTGTGTGTGATGCTTGGATTTTCAGCATCTGCAGATTTTCTTTGTGCTTCAACAATGATAAAGTACATTGAGTGGGTTGTTATGGACTGCATTAAGTCCCATCTTCCTGCTTCGATGGATCTGTTCCAGTATGTTTATCACTCAAGTCAATCCATTAATGGTGTCATAGCCTCTGCCCTCCATCCCTTTTGTTCCACCTGGAAGATGGTGCCTCATACGCCAGGATGCTGCTTATCGTCTTTAGCTTGGCATTTAAGACGATCATCCCTCAGTCGGTGGGTAAATTTTCCTTGATGAGTCTCAAAATGCTTTCTGTAACTGGATCTTGGACTTTTTAACAGAAAGACCACAGTCAGTCAGTGTTGTCAGCAAAGTCTCTAGCTCCATCACGCTGAATACCGGCACCGCCCAGGACTGCATGCTCAGCCCGCTGCTGATGCATCACTGTACTGCAGGGTCCAACTCAAACCAAATCAAGTTCAGTGGTTGGTCTCATCAACATGGCGGCACACAAAGAAGAGGTGAGCAGCGTGTAGAATGGTGCAGCCACAACAACTTGAGTCCCAATGAGGACAAGACTAAAGAGATGATTATTGACTTTGGGAAGGAGCAGGCTGACCACTCCTCACTGCACGTAACTGGCTCGCCCATGGAGAGAGTTAGGAGCACCAAGTTTCTGGGAGTGCACATAATGGATGATCTCACATGGTCCCTCAACACTACCTCTTTAGTGAGCATAGCACAGCAGAGTCTATACTTCCTGAAGAGATTGAACTGAGCGAGGTTCCCCTCCCACCCCCTCCACCTACCCATTCTAACCAATTTTTACTGTAGCACCATTGAGAGTGCCCGATCACCATCTGGTATGGGAATGGCAAGGCTCCTGACCGCAGGAGCCTAGAGAAGATTTTGAAGACCACTGAGGGGATCATCAGGGCCTCTCTTCCACCCACTTGAGATTTTTATCGGGAGTTTTGCATTCACAAGAACGTTAGCATTGTCAAGGATCCTTTACATCTGTCTCACAATCATTTTTGGCCTCCTGCCATTAAGCAGGAGGTGCCATAGCATTAGGTTGGGGACTGTCAAGATGGCCAACAAGTTCTTCTCCAAGGCTATGGGACTACTGCCACCCAGGTCTCATTACTTATGAGGCACCAATACTATTATACTGTTTATTTTTAACTTGCATCGTAAATGCATCTTATGCTAAATATCTATATTTTGGAATATATTTTATTATGTGTTAATTTATCAATGTTAATATTATTTTATTAACATTCTACTCTTTAAGGAGGGAGAGGGGCAGCAGAAAGGAAACTATAGGCTGTAGGTAGCATAGTTTCCTGAAGGGAAAATCTTGCCCGACAAATCTGTTGGAATTCTTTGAAGAAATAACAAGCAGGATAGACAAAGGAGAATCGGTGGAAGCTGTATACTTGGCTTTTCAGAAGGTCTTTGACAAAGTACCACACATGAGGTTACAAGCCCATGGTATTACAGGAAAGATTCTAGCATGGATAAAGCAGTGACTGATTGGCAGGAGGCAAAGAGTGGGAATAAAGGGAGCCTTTTTTGATTGGCTGCCAGTGACTAATGGTATTCCACAGGGGTCTGTGTTGGGACCGATTCTTTTTATGAAATATGTCAATGATTTGAACGATGGAATTGATGGCTTTGTTGCCAGGTCTGCAGACAATGTGAAGATAGGTGGAGTGGCAGGTAGTTTTGAGGAACTAGAGAGGCTCCAGAAGGATTTAGACAGATTAGGGGAATGGGCAAAGTGGCAGATGGAATAGTGTGTTGGGAAGTGTATGATCATGCACTTTGGTAGAAGAAATAAAAGGGTAGATTATTTTTAAATGGAGAAAAAATACAAATATCTGAGATGCAAAGGGACGGGAATCTTTGTGCAGGATTCACTCAAGGTTAATTTGCAGGTTGAATCTGTGGTGAGGAAGGCAAATGTAATGTTAGCATTCATTTTCAAGAGGACTAGAATATAAAAGCAAGGATGTAATGTTGAGACTTTATAAAGCACAGTGAGGCCTCACTTGGTATATTGTGAGCAGGTTTGGGCTCCTTATCTTAGAAAGGATGTGGTGACACTGCAGAGGGTTCAAAGGAGGCTCACAAAAGTGATTCCAGGATTGAATAGCTTGTCATATGAAGAATGTTCCACGTCTCTGGGCCTGTATTCACTAGAATTTAGAAGAATGATGAGTGACTTAATTGCAACCTATTGAATAGTGAAAGGCCTTGATAGAGTGGATGTGGAGGGGATGTTTCCTATAGTGATAGAGTCTAAGACCAGAGGACACAGCCTCAGAATAGAGGGACATTCTTTTAGAAGAGAGAGGAGGAGAAATTCCTTCAGCCAGAGAGTGATGAATCCATGGAAATTGTTGCCACAGGAAGCTGTGGAGGTCAAGTCATTATGTATATTTAAGGCAGAGGTTGATAGATTCTGGATGTTTAGGGCATGAAGGGATATGGGGTGAAGGCAGAAGATTGGGGCTGAGGGAAAGAATGGTTCAGCCATGATGGAATGGTGGAGCAGACTCGATGGGCCAAGTGGCCTAATTTTGCTCCCACATCTTATGGTCTTATGGTTGCTATGTGCTGTGTGTGAGTTACATGCACTGTGTTATGTTGGTGTAGAGGAGCATTGTTTAGTTTGGCAGTATACTGTACATGCTGAGTGACCATAAGCTGGAACTTGAACTTGAGCTTGTCTAGTAATCATAGGCACAAGTATGGTGAGGTACAGATACAATGACACTCTTGTGGCAGCATCACTGACTAGAGTATAAAGATAAAAGAGTTAAAGAATAGAAACATCAAAACATACGATGAAGTGCATAGTTTGAGTCAACGATCAACACAGCCTCAGAATTGCGATGGGACAGCTGGTTTCTGGCACCGACATAGCATGCCCACAACTTACCTACTCTAACCCCTGCGTCTTTGGAATGTGTGAGGAAACCGGAGCACCCGGAGGAAACCCACATGGTCACAGAGAGCAAGTTCATTCTCAGGCTCAGATACCAATATAGGTAGCATATGTTATATGTAAGTTATACATTAATTATACAAGACAGTGAAGGAAGATAATGATTATCGGTAAAAAAAATGCAATTAGAGATGCGCATATTGGTGCAAGGGGTGGCCGTAGAGTTCCATTGCTGAGGTAGAGTTAGGGTTGTATGAGTCAGTTCAAGAACTTGACGGTTGTGGGGAATTAGCTATTCCTTACCCTGTTGGTTATAGAGCCATAGAAAAATACAGTGCAGAAACAGGCCCTTTGGCCCATCTCGGTGTGCCAAGCCATTTAAACTGCCTGTTGTAGTTGAGTGCTGTTGAGCCACATAGGGCAAGTCGCGACCCTGTGGAAAGTGTAGTTGTCCTTAGGGTTTTCATGGCAAGGAGCCTGCCAGGCCAAACTTCCTCTTCCACACAGATACTGCTGTTGTCCAGGATGGGACCTGACTGGATTCGAACTCTGGACCATCTGCCTCAAAGTCCAGTGCTGATGCCACTACACCACCGACTGGCACAAACAGCCCACTGGTGTGGAATTTCAGGCTGGAGGCATAATTCACAGCAGCAGATTTTCTGGATGATTTTAAAATGTTTTGCCTTCAGGTCAATTCATTTTCAAAACATATCTTTTTGGTTGCAGCTCCAACAGACAACCTATCAAATGCTTCAGGACGATTAATCTAGCCATGGGAGCCTCAGACAGGCAGTAAACTTTATATTTGCTCAAGCAAAGTGATTAGCACATTCTTCAGGCATGGTCACTGAACGGTCATTGGCATTTGCCAATCTGATGAGGACGACGTTCTAGACTGTAATGAGCGTGTGCCAGAATTCAGGTTTACCAGACCGTCTAGCACCTGAAAAACAGCTGCTGCGTGATTAAAGACTGCACTGCAGAAGGTTGAGATGGCGAGAGAGAAAGTGCGACACAAACACAGGCAGGAAATGGTAATGATTGTTGATTTTTATTTTGACAAGGATCAAGCCTCGCTTTCTTCCATAAACAAGTAGTTTGCTGGGATTCGCGTTGTGTCACCCTCAGGATCACGTACCACATGTTGCTTGTAGTACAATGCCTGTCCTGCTGCCATCTGCTGTCTTTGCAACAGCGAGACCGACACTGCAACAACATCCCTTCCACCCTCCTTCATTTCGACAGGAATATTTGCCCCAACTGCATTCAGCGTTCGAGCACGGGTGCCAAGTAAGAGATGAGGTGAAGTGGTCTGTGCTCTGCATCCACACAAAATGCTGCTATTTGTTATTAAGCTAATGTGGGGGTCCACAAATATCACAAGCATGCTGAGAAACAGAGTGGTCAGGGCTGAATTTTTAAGGTTCCACTGTGGGGCCTTCATTCTTTTAAGCCCTGAAGCTGAATCTTACTACAAAAAAAATAAGACAGATAATACGAATCTGGAAAAAAAATGCTGGAACACACTCACTTACAAAATCTGCGCAAAGAGACAAATAGTTAATGCTTCAGGTTGAAGTGGGGGGGGGACGTAAGAAATAAGTTAGAATGTAGAACTAAGAAAGTACAGTACAGGAACAGGCCCTTCAGCCTATCATGTCCGAGCTGACCATGATACCATATTAAACTAATCCCATTTGCCTGCACATGGTCCATACCTCTCTATTCCCTGCCTATGATGAGTTTAGTGCACCTTAAACATTGCTATCATACCTGCTTCTGCCTTCACTCCTGCTAATGCATTCCAGGCACCTGACACCTTCTGTGTAAGAAGCTTGCCTGACACATTTTAGAACACAGAACAAAAAACATACAACGTAGAACAATTATGACAGGGAAAGGTCCTTCAGCCCATGACGTTTGTGCTAACCAGGATGCTAATCTAAACTATTCCCATCGGCCTGCATATAGTCTGCATCCTCCATTGCCTGTCCAAGTGCCTCCTAAACGTTGCTATCTTCTTTAAACTTTCCAACTCTCACTACAAACCTAGTGAAACAAAACTGCTGGAGGAAACCAGTGAGTCGAACACCGTTCAGGCAAAGGAATAGTTGATGCCTTGGGACAAGGACTGAGAGTGTAGGGGGGAGGTGGCCAAAGAGGTGAGATGGAAGAGTGAAGCAGAGGCTGGCTGGTGAAGGGTAGATTCAGGAGAGGAGAGAGATAACAGGCAGATGGAGCTGTGTGAGTGAGGGAGAAGAGTGGAATTTTAATCGAGATAATCTAAAAATAGATATTATCTTTGTAAAATATCACAAAGTACTTTAAGTAATTAAAAAGAATGTCACAGACAACAGATTAGCAACTGTTATTGCATGCGTTAATTTTTGGGCTCTGGAGAGCCAGGAATTACACAGGTACCAAGGGCAACACAGCCATTAACATGTACAACTATTTTATTATACATCCAGGGACAGGAAAAATCTGAGGTGAAGCAATGATATCAAAACCTGGAGGTGGAAATGCATGCATGGTGTAGCAATGGGGTGGCATTTTGTATTGTTACAGTGTCTGGGGAGAATATTTTACTCCCCACTAATCTTATCAAATTGAACAGCTATTGAACATCACCAAATTCAAGGCATTCCTTTCATTAGCACAATTGGGGAGTGTTTGAAATGGAAATCTCTTTACGGAAAACTTGCTTTTATGAAAATTCCTTGAAAGAGTGAAGAACAGAAATGATATTGTTTGATGAATATGGTGTAAGATGGTACAATCACTTTCTTCTTTTTTAAGGCTCCTTTGTTTCCTCTTTCACTTCTGTTCTTAACACTGAGATTGAACCTAAAAGTCAAATTTACAGATATTCTCCATAATCTAATAAACCACGAGTGGGAGAAAATCTGTGATTGACTCCTGATAGTACTCATCGTAAGTTCCTTTTACTAATTCACTGATCAGTTGAGATAATTTTATGGCAAATAAATTCGCTAACATTGTTAATGCTATTAATCCTCAATGTTTCAGTGATAAAGATCTGGTTTTCAAGTAGCTATGATGGAATCAAAATATGGCAGTATGATTGTGTAGTGGTTAGTGCAATCACTTTACAGCCACAGTGATCACCAATCGGTGTTTAGTTCCTGCCACCGTCTGTAAGGAACTTGTATGTTCTCCCTGTGACCACGTGGGTTTCTTCTGCGTGCAGCGGTCTCCTCCCACATTTCAAAGACATACAGGTTAGGGTTAGTGATTTGTGGGCACTGGAAGTGTGGCGACACTTGTGAGCTTCTCCCAATGCAACATTCACAGATTTGTTTTGACACAAGTGATGCCTGTTTGAATGTACGTTCAAGATTCAGGATTCAGGATTTAAGGTAGTTTAATGTCATAATGGTAAAGAAGAATGAAATAATTGTTACTCTGGATCCGATGCAGCATAAAAAAAAACCAGTAAGATAGAGAACACAATAATAATAAAAAACAATAAATATAAATGCAAAGGTAGATTATATAGACATACACTGATTGTATGTCTGTAAAGTGACGCTAGGCAAAGGAGTGTCTGCACATAAGGTGACTGACAGAAAATGATAAAGTAGTGGTGGTTGGGGGTGTGGAGGGGTGGGTCAGCCTTACTGCTTGGGGACTGTTTTTGAGTCTGGCAGTCCTGGTGCGGATGCTACCTAGCCTCCTCCTTGATGGGAGTTGTCAAACAGTCCATGGGCTGGGTGGGTGGTATCCTTCGTGATGTTACTGGCCCTTTTCTGGCACCTTTCTGAGTATATGTCCTTGATGGTGGGTAGAATGGTGCCAGTTTTGACTACCCATTGTAGAGCCTGTCTGCCGCTGCAGTGCAGTTTCCGTCCCAAGCAGTGATGCAGCTTGTTAGAATGCTCTCTACTGTGCATCTGTAGAATGACTTGAGTATAGATGTGCAAAGTCCAGCTCTCTTCAGCCTCCTCAGAAAGTGGAGGCTTTGGCGAACTTTCCTGACTGTGTAGATTGTGTTCTGGGACCAGGAGAGGTTGTGCGAGATGTGCACTCCCAAGAGTTTGAAACTGTTCACAGTTTCTACTGCTGTGCTGCTGCTAGGAAAGGGGTGTGAGTGGGCGAGTCACCTCTTTTGTTTTGTTGACATTGAGGCTCCAGACCTCGAGCTTTTCCGCCTCCTTGCTGTAGGCAGTCTCATTGTACTTGATGGTGAGCCCCATCACTGTCATGTCATCAGCGAACTTGATAATGTGATTACTCAGGTGTTTGACCGTGCAGTTGTGCATGAGCAGAGTGTACAGTGATGGGCTCAGCACACAGCCCTGGGAGGTGGGGGGTACCTGTGTTGAGGATGATGGGGAGGGAGGAGCGATTGTGCATCCTGACCATCTGAGGTCTGTTGGTTAGGAGGTCCAACGCCCCATTGCACAGTGGTGTATTTAGACCGAGGAGTAGGAGTTTGTTCACCACAATAGGGTGGAATGCTGAACTGAAATCCAGAAACAACATTCTGACATAAGCGTCCTTGTTTTCTAGGTGTGTCGGGGCAGGTGCATGACAGATGTTATGACATCTGTTGTAGAGCGGTTCTGTCAGTAAGCATCTTGGTGAGAGTCCAATGCGGCAGGAATTGAGGTTTTGCTATCATCCGGTCAAAGCTCTTCATGATGATTGGCATCAGTGCCACCGATTGGTAGCTGTTTAGTTCTGATGGTGTTGAGTTCTTTGGAATAGGGATGATGGTGGTTGATTTAAAATGTGTGGGGACAGCAGCCTGGTTGAGTGCAGTGCTAAAGACGTCCATGAAGACATCAGTGAGCTGGTGTGCACTCTCCCTAAGTCCTCGGCCTAGCCTGTCTGCCTTATGGGGTTCAGCTCTCTGCAGAATCCTTCTCACATCTGCTGCTGTTACAGGCAGTGGCTGCTGACCTGCGAGGTGAGTAACTTTCGTGGCCAGCGTTGTGTTGCGTGTCTGGAAGCGTGCATAAAAGTTATTTAGAGCTTCAGGGACGGAGGTGTCGCTGGTACAGTCAACACTGTTTTCCCTTGTAGATTCAGTAATGCCCTTGATACTGAGCCACATACACCGGGAATCGTTTTCAGACAGGTGTTCCTGAAGTTTTTTGAGTGTGGGCCGCCTTTGCCCTCTTGCTTCCTAAGATGAAATTTCTCCTGGTTCTTCTGAGAGCTGCTCTGTCGCCAGAACTGAAGTAAGCGCCCAGGGATTTTAGTAGGGAGCGCAGCTCAGCATTCAGCCAGGGCTTCTGGCTAATCTTTAATAAAGATAATAAAGCTGACCTGTAAATATCTTTAAGTATTGGTTTAGTCATTTGTGGGCTCCAGATGATGTGAGCAAATGCACAATCATTATGAACCGATACATCTCTCACTGAGTTGCTTTACAACAGAAGATCAGCACATAATGGCCATGTTGGCTCTTTGTACATGCAAACAAGATGCTTATCACATTTTAAAGGCTTTAGATTAGCGGTAGCATGTGCAAAGGTCATTGCAGCACTTGCACCTCAAACCTTCTGCCACCCTGTTGTCTCCTCTAACATTCCTCCTACCACCACCCTTACCGGATCATATCCCACTCCTAATTCCAGGTCGCTGCATTCCCTAATTTATCTCGCACCCTCTATAAAACCAGCTGGCGCCCAGTCGTCAGTCCAGCCTTCACAGACAGTTCGTACTTGTTCTCATGACCTCACCTGTTTCATTAATATAGCGTACAATTCCAGCCTTGCCATTTAGTGTGTGAGAATTATTCCTATTACTCAAAAGGAGGGCGCGGTCGTGAGGTGGTTAGCACAACGCTTTACAGTACTGGTGACCCAGGTTCAATTCCCACTGCAGCCTGGAATTTGTACATTCCCCCTGTGGCCATGGGTGCTCCAGTTTCCTCCCACAGTCCAAGGACCTTCCATTTGGTGGGTTAATTGGTCAATGTAAATTGTCCCATGATTAGGCTAGGATTAAATCAGGGGATCGCTGGGTGGCGCGGTTCAACGGGCCAGAAGGGCCTATTCCTCGCTGATTCTCAATAAATAAATAATATCAATAAATGGATATGCCTGGCTTTGAAGACTGCAAAGCTGCATTGCATTCACATTACTTTACATGAAGTATTAGCCATAGTCACCTCAGTTGGTAGTACTCTTGCTTCTAAATCATAAAAATGTCTGCTTAATTTCTTTCTGAGGACTTACACTTCAATGGGGGGAGGATGCTGCACTGTTCTCTCCTAAATTTCGGGGTCCTCAATCCAGGTCCTCATTTGTCGTCCTGGGCCAGTCGATACCAAAGGTCGAAGCCTGAAGATCAGTCGGAAGCCCTAAGTCCACTGTGAGTCCACTGGGAAGGTTGAAGCACAGTGTCTGAGAATCCACGAGCCCATTGGCCTGTGTATGTGCATGGGTGGGTGGGAGGGAGCAGCAGGGCTCACTTTGCTGTCGTTTTGTTGCCTGTTGTGTTCAGTGTTGTTCTGCTGAGCATTGTGAGTATGAGGTTTTGGTGCCGGAATGTGTGTCGACACTTGTGGGCTCCCCACAGCATATCTTTTGGCTGTGTTGCTTGTTAACACAAACAACGCAATTCATTGTGTGTTTCGATGTATGTGTGATAAAGAAATTAATCTGAATCTGAACCTGTCTGATCAGATGATATATTAAACTAAGTCCATTCTACCGTTTCACCTTTCAGGTAAAGTATCTCACCTTGAAGTTCAGGAGCATGTTTTTGCCGGCATCCTGTAAAATACTTAACCAGCATCCAACACTAAAACAACAGCTTAAGGAATCACAGAAAGGTTACAGCACATTCAGCCCACATTGGTTCGAAGAGGAATCCAGCTCTTCCCAAACCTCTGCCTTCTTTCCAGATACTTTCCCAGCTCCTCCGAATGCTGTGTGAATCTGCCTCCACCACTGCCTACAGTAACACACTTCAAACCTCCCTGTTCATTGTAAATAGAAGTTATCTTAAGTCACTTTTGGGTTCTCCTTTGTCCATCGCCATAATTCTAATCTCCTTATTTTTGACCAATGGAAACTGACTACTACACCCTCCTGTTTCATGGCGTCATATATCTGTATCGGATCTCCTCACAACCTCCCCTAGTCCAGGAAGAAAACCAACAAAATAACTACCAGGCAACTACGGAGGTAAGCTGATGCATCAAACTATGGACTCCATTGTACAAATGGACTCCTTATGTGAATCACGTTCATATTCACTTACATATCAAGTTCAGTTTTATCGTCCCTCAGCTGTACACATACATATGTGCAAAGAAAACAATGTTGTCTGGACCTAGGTCCACAATACAGTGCACATAACTCACACACAACATAAAGGTAATATTACCACAAATAATTTAACAAATTCTCGGGTGCATTTTCAACACAAGTCCAAAAGTAACTTATACTCTACTGGGGCTTCATATGTGATGAGACCTGGCTGGTTGCAGGGAGGTCAGTAGTCTCATGCCCTGGGTGAAGAAGCTGCTTCCCATCCGACCAGTCCTTGTCCTAATGATACTGTACCTCCTGTCCGATGGTAGAGGGTCAAAGAGCCAATCTACCTCCCTTCTGAACGCCATCGCATCATTGCTGTTGATGAGGCCAACCACTGTAGTATCATAGGCAGACTTGGTGACTTGGTTTGAGCTGGACCTAGCAGTATGATCATGTGTGCACACTGTGAACAGCAGTGGGCCAAGCACGCAGCCCTGAGGGGTGCCGGTTATCTGCATGATGGAGTGAGAGATGTTGCTGCCAACTCGGACTTACTATGGTCTTTCTGCCAAGAAGTTCAAGGTCCTGTTACAGAGAGAGGTGCTGAGACCCAACGAGGACAGTTTACCCACCAGCGTCTGAGGGATGCCTGCATTAACCACTGGGGTGAAGTTGATTACAGCATCCTGGCGTATGAGGCACCATTCTCCAGATGGGACAGGACAGAGCGGAGTGCAGAGGCTATGGCATTATTAGTAGACCGATTTGAGCTATAAGTGAACTAGAAAATGTCCAATATAGCAGGAATTTAGGATTGCACATGTACATTGAAGCATACAGTAAAATGCATTGTCTGTGTTAACAACCAACACAGTCTAAGGATGTGCTGGGGGCATCCTGCAAGTGTTGCTGCACATCCCGACACCAACATAGCATGTTCACAAAGCTTGGCAGAGCGGCACTGAACACAAAAAAATGGGACAGAAGTAACAGAACAACAACAGTAAAACAGAACCCCGTCTCCCCCTCCAACACATGCGCGCACGCGCGCGCGCGCACACACACACACACACACACACACAAACATACACACACACACACACACACACACACACACACACACACACACACACACACAGTCCTCCAACCTCTGGGCCTCTCCAATCTCCAGGCTTTTGGCTATTGGATTTTGACTTCTGGTCTTCTGATCGAACTGCTTCAATCTTTGGTATCAACCCCAGACTAGTCAATGATGGGACCTCGAACTCCATTACAGTTCTATGATTCTGCAATTGATACTGGTCAGCTGCCATATAAAAAAAAATGTAAAATCAGACTCAATGAACCATTGGTACTCTTCTCCAATACCATTTTTGACCTCTGCAGTCAGATGCTGACCACTGACAATAACATCCTGACTCAGGTTTCTGTGTCAAGAATATTAATCAGATGACATAATACTGCGGAATGCTCCACTGTGCTTTCAAACAGACACTGCAATGGGACCAGTAGAACCGTATCTCAGCAGTTCTCATTCAGTTCGTGAACTCCCACCTGATAACCCAAGCACTATCATGGAATAAATATTATGTACAACAGGATAGTCAATATAACATAGGAATACAGTTACATCAGCATGATTTAAGCAGTCTGATGGCCTGGTGGAAGAAGCTGTTGCAGAGCCTGTTGGTCCTGGCTTATATGCTGTGGTACCGGATGGTAGCAGCTGGAACAGTTTGTGGTTGGGATGAGTCGGGTCTCTAAAAATCCTACGGGCCCTTTTTACACAGCTGTCTTTGTAAATGTCCTGAGTAGTGGGAAGTTCACATCTACAGATGCGCTGGGCTGTCCACACCACTCTCTGCAGAGTCCTGTGATTGAGGGAAGTATAGTTCCCATACCAGGCAGTGATACAGCCAGTCAGGATGCTCTCAATTGTGCCCCTGCAGAAAGTTCTTAGAATTTGGGGGGGCCATAACAAACTTCTTCAACTGTCTGAAGTGAAAGAGGTGCTGTTGTGCCTCTGATGGCAGATGGAAGAAACTGTTTCTAAAACATTAAGGCTCCTGTACCTCTTCCCTGATGGTAGTAATGAGAAGTGGGCATGTACTGGGTGGTGAGGGTCCTTAATGATAGATGCCAGCTTCTTAGGGCACCAGCGTTTGATGATGCCCTCGGTGGTAAGGTGGGATGTGCCCACGATGGAGCAGCCTTACAGATTAAATACTCTACACTCATGTGAGAAGAAGTAACTTGGGCAGAATGCCTGAACGGTTTCCAAATTCTTCTCAGATTCTTCTGCTGTAACAGTACTTAACTAACATTAGCAATCCATTAAGAAGAATGGTTAGTAGATCCTGATTATGAATTCCACTGACTTTAGAAATTCCAATTTTTACCCCCTCAAATGCAAATATATATGAAATTGTCCTCCTGAAGTCAGTCACCAGCTCTTTCATTGACGATGGAGGAAAGATTTTTCTCATGACGTTGTGACAAGAAAAGGCAGCAGACCTGTGATTTTGGAGTGCGGAGTGATTTGGGGAGGCAGTTCGTCAAAGTTTACTTTTTTTTCACTGTCTTGAGAGGGGAGTGCTTGCAGTTTGATTGGTGAATTTCCAGAGAAAACCTGTCTCACCCTTGCTAGTCAATCTGAATAAATCTCTCATTTCCCTTGCCTCAGCCGTTAAATAGTTCAATAAGATCTTAAATTTGATTTATTATCATTGCTTTTTATTACTCTTGGGTAAACATTGCTCTGCTTCATCCATGTGAGGAGTCTTGGAAGACTTCCAAGATGCAGGCTATGGTCCAGTAAAGAACAATAACAAAGGAGAAGGTTTCATGTAAAACACACAAAATGCTGGAGGAACTCAGAAGGTCAGGTAGCATCTGTGGAGGTGACGTTTCAGCACAAGGCCCTTCACCAGGACTGGAAAGGAAGGAGGAAGAAGGGTGGGGGGAGGGGTGAAGTAAGAAGCTGGGAGGTAATAGGTGGAAAAGGCAAAGGACTGAAGAAGAATGAACCTGATAGGAGAGGAGAGTGGACCATAGGAGAAATAGAAGGGTAATCTAAGATGCGGCCAATCATAAATTATGAGCAATCTCAGTTTTTGCAGTGAAGACGAGTGCAATTCATACTCTGAGGAGAAGGATCATACTGGTGAACTGCACAGGTTTGTAGCGTGAATGGATTCGTCCTTCATATGACTGACAGCCCATGGGAACAGTGACCTGCATCAAAGCCCACAGGTTAATCAAATGCAAATCTATAAACAAACAGATGCCGGCGTATTAAGCAAATGAAAAGTGGGGGGGGGGGGAAGGGAATTCATTTCAAGTTGCTTTTTTTGTTTTGCAAATGCATGAATTAAAATTAAGACTATCAAACTACATCATTCTAGCATTTAATTGAATATAGCATCTTCTAAATAGGTTGCAACAAGCAGAATAATATCTCTGCAACAGCTGCACAAAAAAAGATTGGACTTTGTAATCAATGGCATTTCAACTGAATACAAATATTCTAATAAAAGAAATCTTTCAGGAAAAAAACTAAGTTCATCAGATTTCCAAACTAATGGTGCTTTGGAGCTGAGCTGTGCGCTAAATGATATTGTTTGCGCTGGCTCCTTCTGGCAAAATGCATGAAAGTGTTTTCAATTTACATAACAAGGTCTCTGCGTGGGGTTCCTCAACTTCCATTCAGCTCATCGCATTCAGCACCATGCACGTGCATTATTGAACAGCCTTTGTACCTCTTCTGTGAGCTGTCATCACAGAAAGGAGTGCTTTTTCTCTTATGATGACACAGAATGGGAGTACGCTATTGAAATTAATTGTTAGTCACCTGAAGCTATTTACACCAAACCTCCGCCAAATTCATCCCTGTACAAATTCTAACCACAATGCCCTGACCCTTCAGGCATTTGGAGTAGAGAATTCAAAAGCACTTGGCAATTGATAGGAAGGAAAGACAGACTGTACAAGGTGTCACTTTCATTATAGATCAAAAGGGGAGTGCAAAACTAATATCTCATTCCCAGAACATACAGGCAGAGGAGCTCTCCTGTCCGAGAGGTTGCTGCACTGGAATACAATTATAACGTAATGTAAAATGAAATTTGCAATTAGTAAGAAAAAGATGCCTACAAATTGGATTGCACTTGCAATAAACTTCCAATAGCTTACTATGCAGACATTTGGAATTCCTGACAGTTTGACTTCCGTCTCACGAGGTAATGCAGTCAAAATCCATTCACTTGGGCTCCCGGTGCAGCTGGGGCCCTGGTTCCTGCATTCCCTTTTAACTCACCTGGTTTAAGCCTGATTTATACTTCTGCGTCAACGCGACGCCATAAGTACTGCGTCGCTGCAAAGCCAACGCGGATCCCTACGCCAGAGCCTGCGTTACTGCGACGCGCACCTCTCCCAAAATGTAGCCACGTGTCGCGGCAATGCAGAACGCAACAGCTGTGATTGGTCCACTTGGTAGCATCACATTTCATCCTGCGCTGCAATAGCTTCCCATTGGCCGACTGAACGGCAGGGAAGGGACTCTGGCTGCAATGCTTTCCATAAAGCTTTACAGACCTCTGAAATTATGGAGGACACATTTCGCTTTTACGAAAAAAGATGCTCGTTTCTTGTTTACCCCGAGAAAGACTACCATGACCATGAGGCCTTGCACGTGCAGGTGTGTGCGCATGTGTGACTTGCGCGAATTGCAGAGCGACGCAGACACACCAACGCACAAGTATAAATGCTCACAACGCGCGTAAACCACTTGCGTAGGTTACCGCGTCGAGTTAACGCAGAAGTATAAACCAGCCTTAAGTTGTTTGCCTGCCTGCTTCTGCTCCTGATGTTCCCTTTAATCTCACCCATCTCACTGAAATGTAACTGTGTAACTCCTTTGAAGAAAGCGAGTTGAAAGTAAAAAATAACATCTGATAGTCCTGAAAATCTGCTTGCTCAGTTCCACCAAAGTCCTGAAAGTGTTGGATTAAAGACACTTTATTGTATTTTCTATTCATTAAAATGTTGTCAAGTGTTGGTGAATTGAATACTCTCCAAAATTATGCAGTTTGGCAAAAACAAGTGTTAAATTCTATCAGGAAACTTTATTGTCTATCTATCTATCTATCCTATTAAATGAACAATTATTGTAAAAATATTATTTTAATAATCAAAACATAAATCAATTAAATAATCCAAATTATTAAATAATTATTTATTATTGTTTTGTATCAATGTATACTATTTAAGTAGGTACATAATTTATAATTGAATGCATTTAAATTGATATCTATTCTCCCTCAAACTGGCAATGGTCATGGTGCTCTTGAGAGCTCATTTAGAACTGCTGCTTTGATCTTTGGCAGTTACCATTTTGGCTAATCTCTCTGTGTTTTCGGACATGTATGTTCAACAGGTTCACAGAGCATAAAATAAACTTCTTAAAGGATAAAACTCAGCATTCTCCTATTTTGTATGTTAATAAATTACATATTGATGACGATTGTCCTAGGTATGACTCTAAACTGCAACCGGTGATGAGGCACTGATTGGGGACTTCCAGAGCTTTGGGAAAATGGAGTTACCCCATAGTCATTCATTGCTCCCAGGGCCGCTCTGACCCAGAACAGTAGCACCTGCAAGGGTTCCTGCTCAGGATACGAGCGAAGGCCAACGGCGGATCCGGCAGGTTCAGTAACTGAACTTATGACGGAGAAGGCGGATGAGCTACGACAATGGCAATGGCTATAGTACAGGCGGATGAACATTTGGGAAGAGAAATGGCGATTTCTTTAGTTCGCCCAACGGTAGGCAATAGCAAACCACCATTGCTAGGTACTAGGTTTCCTAGAATCTATTTGCTAAGAAAACCATGGTCAAATTCACAAAATGTATCGCACAACAACAGTGCCAAGAGGATCTTCAAGACAATTCTGAAGATGCTTCGCTCGGTAGGGTTGATTCTGGGCAGCAGGGGATCCCCGACCGTCATCAAGCTACTGCTCATAAAATTCAAGTAACACAAAAGAAAATTATTGCCACTTGGAATGTAAGAATGCTATATCAAGCAGGAAGATTGGACAATGTGATAAATGAAATGGAAAGTCTAAAAATTAACATCATGGGAATTAGCGAAGTTCATTGGACAGGTGCTGGAACATGTCAGAATTGAAATAAAACACTAATTTATTCTTGTGGAACATCCCAGACTAATGAAGTAGGAATTCTTATGGATGAAAACATGGCAAAAAGTGTTTTAGGGCATTGGGCAATATCAGAAAGAGCACTCCTCGTTAGATTCAGAGGACAACCATTTGATTTAGTAATTATACATGTATATGCACCAAAAACAAATGGAACAAATGAGGATATAGATAAATTCTATGAAGAGCTTGAACAAGCAAAGAATGGATGCAAATCTCAAGATATGGTTATCGTCATGGGAGATCTAAATGCTAAAGTAGGACAAGGTGCTGATGGAAATACCATAGGAAAATTTGGACTAGAGGAAAGAAATGAAAGAGGCGAGAAATGGGTAGAATGGTGCAAGATGAATAATCAGGTCATTATGAGTATCTACTTTAAAAACCATCCAAGACGCTTGTGGACCTGGAAAAGTCCAGGTGATAAAACCAGAAATCAAATTGACTTTATTACTATAAACCAAAGATTTAGAAACTCAGTGACTCAATGCAAAACATATCCAGGTGCAGACTGTAATAGTGACCATAACCCAGTAGTATCTCATGTAAAAGTAAAACTTAAAAAACTAAAGAAGCAAAAACACCTGAACAATCCCTTGACTACTCGCAATTAATTAAAGAAGGAAACTTAAGACAAAGAATTTACAGTTGAAGTAAGGAATAGATTTCAAAGTCTAGAAATAGAAACTGTTGAAGATGATAGCAATCATGTAGAAATTAAGTTTAACTCTCTAAAGGATGCCTTGGTAGAATCAGCAAAGTGAGTGATTCCTAAAAAAAGAAAAAAGCACAAATAAATGGATGACAGATGAAATCAAAAATCTAATGGAAGAAAGGAGACTGAAGAAAGCAAATCCTATAGAATATAAGTCCTTAGATAAAAAAGTTAAAAGCCTATGTCAAAAAGCCAAAGAAGAATGGTTAAACCAGGAATGTGAGCAAATAGAAAGAATCCCAATTACTGATCCAAAAAGGTTACATCAAGAAATCAAGAATATCACTGGTAAAAAGCTCCTCTGTTCTTCAGGTGGATGTTTGAAAGCAAAGGACGGTACCATTATCATGGAAAAAGATGAGATTATGAATAGATGGACTGAGTATATTCAGGAATTGCTTGAAGATGATCGAGGCGAAAAACCAGAAATTAAGAAGAACATTGAAGGTCCAAGTATTTTAAAATCTGAAGTTCGTAATGCAATAAATAAGATGAAGAAAGAAAAGGCAGCAGGTCCTGATGAAATAGTAATAGAACAAATTATTGCCCTTGAAGATTATGGAATTGAAAAACTTACTTATTTAATCAATGACATTTATGAGACTGGAATAATACCAGAAGAGATGAAAAAAATCAGTATTTATCGCTCTTCCTAAGAAACCTGGAGCAATAGAATGTAAATTACATAGAACCATAAGTTTAATGAGTCATATCACTAAGATACTTCTAAGAACTTTGATGACAAGAGCTAAAAGTAAGATACAAGCTGAAATAGGTAAAGAACAATGTGGTTTTGTGAAAGACAAAGGTACAAGAAACGTGATATTGATGTTAAGGATACTATCAGAACGAGCTATTCAAGTGCAAAGGCACTTGTTTGTTTGTTTTATCGACTACACAGAAGTATTTGATAAAGTGAGGCACAATAAATTATTTGAAATATTACAGGAAACTCTGGATCTAGATTCAAAAGACCTCCGCCTGATCAGAAATCTGTACTGGGAACAAACTATCGCTGTAAAAATAGATAGAGAAGTGAGTCAGTTTACGAAAATCAAGAGGGGCGTTAGGCAAGTGTGTGTCTTCTCCCCTGATTTATTTAATGTGTACAGCGAAACAATATTACAAAAAAAAGAGACATCTTGGGAATCAAAATTGGCGGTGAAAACATCAACAATTTTAGATATACGATGACACTGTGCTAATTGCAAGTACAGAGGAAGAACTACAAAACTTAATTGACATAGTTGTTGAAGAAAGTGCAAAAATGGGTCTATCTATCAATCGCAAAAAGACAGAATGTATGATGATATCCAAAAAGAAGGAGAATCCTATCTGCAGGCTGAAAATAAATGGGGAAGACATAAAACAAGTCTACTTTTTCTACTTAGGAAGCTGGGTGACATCAGATGGCAGGTGTGACATGGACATCAAAAGAAGAATAGGGATGGCAAAAGATGCCTTTACGAGAATGAAGAATATACTGAATGAAGAAAACACTAAACTAGGCATGACAACCTGCCTCAAAGTACTGAAATGTTACGTTTATCTACTTCTGTTATGTGGCTCAGAATGTTGGACAATATCTAGTAACATGAGGAAACGAATTGAAGCAGCAGAGATGTGGTTTTTGAGGAGGATGCAAAGAATATCATGGACAAAACAAATATCTAACGAGGATGTCATGAACAGAGCAAGCACAAAAAGAGAAATAATGTATGAGATCATGAAAAAGCAACGTGACTTCATTGGACGTATGATTAGGAAAGAGGAGTTAGAATGCATGGTAATTATGGGAAAGATTGAAGGGAAGAAAGCAAAAGGAAGGCAAAGGCAAATGATGATGGAGACAGCAGCCAGAGAACTGGAAATGAATACCAATGAATTGATCCACTTGACCCAAAACAGGAGTGTGTGGGCCATGGCAGTCAAAACTCAAACTGGGCACGGCACCTGATGATGATGATGATGTTGATGACGAGGAAAGACATTCCCAGAGCTAGGAAGGGCTAAAGAGAAGTTCCTCAAACAAAAAAAAACAGTGAGAGAGAAGAAAAGTCTAACCGGGGTCTGCTTAAAAAAAATAAGGAAAATGGGATCACATTGGTAGGTTCATTTCAACACACACAGAACGCTGGAGGAACTCAGCAGGTCAGGCAGCATCTATGGAAAAGAGTAAACAGTTGATGTTTCAGGCTGAGTACCTTGTTCAGGACTGAGAAGGTAGGGAGAAGATACCAGAATAAGAAGGAGGTGGGGCAAAGAGAATAGTTGGAAGTTGATAGGTGAAGCCAAGTGGGTGGGAAAGGTCAAGGGCGGGAGAAGAAAGAATCTGATTGGAGAGGAGAGTGGACAACAGGAGAAGGGAAAGGAGGAGAGGACTCAGGGGGAATTAATAAGCAGGTGAGAAGTAAAAGGCCAGAGTGGGGAATACAGGAAGGGGGGTGGGGGGGCGGGGTGGATTTGATCACCGGAAGGAGAAATCGGTACTCATGCCATCCCAGGTGGAATATAAGGCGTTGCTTCTCCAATTCAATTGCAGAATTCGACTCTCAAAACCACAGATGGGAAGAATACTGTAAAATACTTGACTGATGCTATTTTTCATATACATTAATGATTTAGATGTAGATGTCCAAGATACAATTAGTAAGCTTTCAGATAACAGGGAATTTGTTGGTATTACTGATACATTCAACTGCTGCCTTATAACACTCCATATTGGAATCTTCCATAACATGGAGCCACACCATTTACATTTGCCTCAAGTTGAAAAAAAATATTTTGAATTATTTACTTATTTTCACACAGATTCCATGGGTGTGAATTTTATTCCATATCTCAAAATTTTGGGTAGTGATCTGCAAATACTGTAAGGCCAAATATCTGTTACCTGAAAATCGAACAGTTGCAATGAGGGGGTGGCCAGCTATGAAGATAGTCAATAGTCTTAGGTTACAGAATGATACTGATCAAATGCTAATTCAGGAAGAGCAATAGCAGAAAGTATTTAATCCCAAAAACCATGAGGTAATGTATTTGGGTGGGGGGGGGGGGTCCAATTGCGTTGGACATATGTAAATGGTAGGATCCTCCATGGTAATGGTATATAGTCTTAAAACTGACAGAACCGGTAGATTAGCTAGTGCAGAAAGCATATATAGAGAATGCTGACTTCAATTAGATTAAATTAAATTTATTTATTAATCACATGTACATCGAAACATTGAGTGAAATGCTTCATTTATGTTAACGACCAACACAATCTGAGAAAGTGTAGCAGGCAGCCCTAATGTGTCGCCATGCAACCTGGTACCAGCATTTCATCAGCCAGGACATGGAATATATTAGATTGAAGGCCATTTTACTGCTGAATTGTGAGTGCAGTTCTGGTTGCCACAATATAGAAGGATGTGATTGCACTGGAGAGAGTGCAGAGGAGATTCTCCGGAGATGTCACCTGGGACTGAATGCTTCAATAATGAGGAGAGACTGGATAAACTCAATTTGTCATCCGTAGAGTAGAGGAGGCTGAGGGGAAACCTGATAAAATAATGAGGGACATATATACAGTGAATAATCAAAACTTACCCCGTATCAGAGGTACCCAAAACTAGAGGATATAGGCTTAAGGTGAGAAATAAAATAATTTCAGTACTGTGCAAGAATCTTAGGCACATGTAAAAAAGTTCTTAAAGGAAAGATACTTTCAAAATAATGAAATTAAAAGTTTCTAAATATCAAAAAAAACTATAAAGAGCAGAAAACAGTAAAATCAGATGAATTTAGTGTGACCATCCTTTGTCCTTAAAACTGCATCAATTCTTGTAGTCTGATAAGAAAATCAGCTGTTAGGTTGTTCCAAGCATCTTGGAGAATTTTCCATAGTTCCTCTGCAGACTTTGGCTGTCTCATTTGCTTCTGTCTCTCCAGGTAATCCCAGACAGCCTTGATGATGTTGAGACCACACCATCTGAAGTCATGTACCAAACCTAAGACTTTTGCACAGCACTGCAGAAGGAATCTGAGGAAGTATCTGGTTACAACCTGCAGCACCATTGTTGGTCGAATCACAGATTGTGATGAGGCAGAATACATGAGTATTCTGAGGTCATGAGGTCAGCTGGTTCAGTGTTGTAGAGTTGTAGGGTTCAGTGTGGTGTTGTAACACAGTAGCAGTGCGATCACTCGAGTCGAGTATGATGTTCTCCTAAAGCATTGTCTATTGGTGGGTCCTGAGATGGCTGTAGAGGCTGATCCAAGATTCACATATTCTGGTGCTCTGTAGGCAAGAGTAAGTGGTGGCTGTGGTCAGTGGTTGGCTCAGTTTCTCCTTTTGCAGCTGCTGCTTGTTGTCTGCGGATGAAGCAGTTAGAGTTTGTCATTCAGTGCTCCTATAGTGAATTATTATACATGGAGGACTTGGGTTCAGTGTTTCTATGAGAACAAGACAAATCTGTATCTTTTGTGTCCTTTGATTTCCATGAAGGGAGCGCTGTCAATCACCAAAGATAATAATGCAGATCGGGCCAGAATTGGTCAAGATCTCAAGTATCTGCAGAATTCTCTCTCAACGAGCTAATCAGTTGGCACCAAGAATGATGATGATCTTTCTGTGTTTTCTTGTGACACAGAAAGAGGCCATTCGATCCATCAGTTTTATGCCAGTTCGTGGGTCAGTTCTATTCCCCCTCTGCTTTTTCCTGCCACCCAAGATTAGCTTTATCTGTTCACATCATACATCAAGCCAGCAGTAAAATGCGTCATTTGTGTTAAATCAAATCTGCAAGGATTGTGGTGGGCAGCCTGCAAGTATTGCCATGTTTCTGGTGTCAACATGGCATGCCCACAGCTCACTAATCCCAAACGTACACCTTCGGAACATGAGAGGAAACCGGAGCACGGGAGTAAACCTTTACAGACAGCAGTGGAAGTTGTGACCCTGTATTACAGATGGTCCTCCAAGAGGACCACAGTCTTGTCGTGGTTTGGAGGCTTGAGTGCCTCAGTGACCTGGAGAGCTATGCTGACTGGAGTCAGGGCCTTGTGCTTTGGCTCTTGCTAGGGCCATCCATGCCAAACAGATGGTCCACTGGTCCTCGAGGTCTGGGTGTTCAGCACGGGGCTACTGACCCTTATTGGTCATACAAATCTGTGACTGAAACAGCAATGGAGAATCCTTCTACATCTGCGTGTGATGGTATTCCTGAATCTCCACCCAGGACTTGCATGTCTGACAGTCGTGTAAACTGACAGGAGGCTACTGGCGTGATGAAAGAAGCCTTGAGCACCAACAGACAGAGACAGAGGACCTTCATTGCTGCTCCAAATGGTAGCAGGCTTAACGGGCGGTAAGTAAGTTAGAGCTGGTGCTGTAAAGTGCTGCACTAACCACTTCAATACCATGCTGGTCCCACATTCCCAATAGTTTATCCCAGCTTCCACCAGGAACCTCCACTGGGACCATTTTACACTGACCGATTAACCTCTAACCCACATCAGCACTCGTCCTACTCATCCCTCTCGCACATTCCCTGTGACTTATCTGTAACTTTGAAGGAAGGATATGAGATGGATATCAGCAGGATGCTGCCTGGGTTGGAGAGTATTAACAATAAAGAGGAGTTTGATCAACATGGGTTATTTTCTCTGTAGCACTGGAGGCAGACAAATGGCCTGATAGAAGCATATCAAGTTATGAGGATCATTGATGTGGTAGGTAGTCAGGTTTTCTCCCCTCCAGGGTAGAAATGCTAAATATTAGACAGCAGAGGAGACACAGGAGATTTCAGATGCTGTAATCAGGAACTTGAGAAAACAGTGGGTCAAACATCATCTGTTGAAGCAAAGGTTTGGTCAGCTTTGATTGGAAACTCTATATCAGGACAGAGCGTGTAGAGGGAAGATAGCTAGCATAAAGGTGCGAGAGGAAGGGTTAGGCTGGGGCTGGGAAGGCAATAAGTGGAAGCAAAAACCAAACTGCTGGAGGAACGTAGCAGGTCAAGCAACTTTTATGGAGGGAAATAAACGGCTAATGTTTCAGGTTGAGACCATTCATCTAGTCTCAACCTGAAAAGTTGACAGTCTATTTTTCTCTGAGCCGGCATGGTAGGGGTTAACACAACACTATTACAATGATCTGGGTTCAATTCTACCGGTCTGCAAGGAGCTTGAACGTTCTCCTTTGGGTGCTCTGCTTTCCTTCCACAGTCCAGAGGAGTACAGGTTAGTAAGTTTATTGGTCACATAGATGTAATTGGGCAGCACGGGTTTATTGAGGTGGAAGGACCTGTTACCGTGCTATAATTAAAAAAAAAGTATAAGTAGATACTGCTTGACCTACTGAGTTTCTTTGGCTTTCCCTTAGTTGCTTCAAATTCAGCATCTGTAGTTTTTTGTGTTTCCAATTGATGTAACAGAATGAGGAGGGAGAAAATGGGGAGATAGAGTGAGGTTGTGGTGGGGGGCTGATGGTGTGGCAGAGGGCTGGATTTGGGAGACAATAGCTGTTCAGTGATAGATAGACACCACCAAGAGGAGAAAACTAAAAAGGGGGCAGTTGTGGTTGGGTAGGATAGAGGTGGGGGGGCCTAGGGGGCTGGAATTGACATAGGGAGACACAAGAGGCTGGAGATGCTGGAATCTGACAAGAAAGGAAGGTAATGAAGGAGGAATAATGCGCAGGTGAAACCAGTTGGGGGAGGGGATGGGAAACTCAGTAGTTATAGTGCACAGCTGTAAGATGGAGGGATCACTTCATCCGAGCACCTCCACTGAAAGCGGAACTTCTTGGTGGCCCAACATTCTAATTACGATTTCCATTCCCGCTCCAACATGTCGGTCCATACCCTCCTCTAGTGTCATGATGAGGCCACCCTCAGGGTGGAGGTACAACACCTTATATTCCATCTGGGTAGCCTCCAATTTGATGGTATGAAAATCAATTTCTCCTTCCAGTAAAAAATCCCTTTCACCACCCCCACTTCTTCTATTCCACACTTTGGCCTCTTACCCCCTCTCACCTGCCTATCTCCTCCCCTCCTCTTTCCCTTTCTCCTGTGATCTACTCTTCTCTCCTATCAGATTCCTTCATCTCCAGCCCTTAACCTTCCCATCTACTTGGCTTCACCTATCACCTTCTAGCTATCTTTCTTCTCCTCCCCACCCCACCACCTTTTTTTTCTGACATCTTCCCCCTTCCTTTCCAATCCTGAAGAAGAGTCTTGGCCGGAAATGTCGACGGTTTGTTCATTTCTCTGGATTCCCCCTGACCTGCAAAGTTCCTCCGGCATCTTATGAAGGTTGCTTTCGATGGATGGAACCATTGTGGGGAGGGGAGAGTTGAGGTAGGGAAGGCTGAAAAGTGAAAATTAGAGGCACAAGACAATGCAAATGTCAGAATTTTCAATTTGATAAACACAAGAGATTCTACAAATGCTGGAAATCCAGAGCAACACATACAAAATGCTGGGGGAATTCAGCAGCTCAGGCAGCATCAATGGAGAGGAATAAACAGTTGACATTTCAAGTTGAGACCCTTCATCATGACTAGAAAGGAAGAGGGAGAAGAAGAACTAAGAAGGTGGGGGAGGGCTTAGAGGTACAAGCTGGCAGGTGATAGGTGAAGCCACTTGAGGGAGAACATGTGCAGGTGGGGGGAGGGGTTCTAAAATAAGAAGCTTGGAGGTGATGTGTGGAAAAGATAAAGGACTGAAGAAAAAGGAATCTGATAGGAAGGGGGAGTAGACCATAGAAGAAAGAGAAGGAAGAGGGGCACCAGAGGGGAGTGATGGGCTGTTGAGGAGAAGACGAGGGGTAAGAGGAGAGCCAGAAAGGGAATGAAAAATGAGAGAAGGGAGAAGCAGTGAGAAATTACCAGAAGTTAGAGAAATCGATGTTCATGCCATCAGGTTGGAGGCTACTCAGACGGAATATGATGTGTTTCTCCCACAAAAAGACAATAACCTCATCATGGCAATAGATATAAACCTTCAGTTTGAACTAGAAAAAGGTGTTCTGATGCTGGAGATGCAGGAGAAGTAGTTTGGCCAATCTAGCTGCCTGAGTATGAATGGGCCTCAGTGCTGGGAATGGTGTCTGGGAAAGAACATTGATAACTTGCTTACCTTACCAGAGAATACAGAGGGTTTTGCAGCATCAAAACAGTATTGGTGGCAATTCTTATTCAGTAACCTTTCTTCACTACTGCTAGTGCAGGTCTCAAAGTAAATTTATTACCTATTTTATATACACGCACACACACGCACACATACGGTAGTCATAGTCATAGTCATAGTCATACTTTATTGATCCCGGGGGAAATTGGTTTTCGTTACAGTTGTACCATAAATAATAAATAGCAATAGAACCATAAATAGTTAAATAGTAATATGTAAATTATGCCAGTAAGTTATGAAAACGTCCAGGACCAGCCTATTCCAGGTATCTGACCCTCCAAGGGAGGAGTTGTAAAGTTGTAAAGGCAGGAATGACTTCCTATGACGCTCTGTGCTGCATCTTGGAGGAATGAGCCTCTGGCTGAATGTACTCCTGTGCCCAACCAGTCCATTATGTAGTGGATGGGAGACATTGACCAAGATGGCATGCAACTTAGACAGCATCCTCTTTTCAGACACCACAGTGAGAGAGTCCAGTTCCATCCCCACAACATCACTGGCCTTACGAATGAGTTTGTTGATTCTGTTGGTGTCTGCTACACTCAGCCTGCTGCCCCAGCACACAACAGCAAACATGATCGCATTGGCCACCACAGACTCGTAGAACACATGTATATATATGTGTCACCATATAGTATCCTGAGATTCATTTCCTAGCAGACATTCAGAATCGTATTGGAAGGTGAGTGGACCTGTGTACCATTAGCTTTGTACAATTTCTGAAATATTGGAATTCAAATATCGTTTTCTTAGCCAGTCGAAAGCTGTGATGATGCATTGAAAGTACTGATGAATTTCAGCAGTGATGTCTGCCTTTGCTGAGTGGTGGTTCCTGGAATATGGAAGTGGTTATTGCTTTCCTGAATCAGGCTAAGATCCATTGTCAGAGGTCAGTGTTGTGGAACAGGGGAAGGTCGATGAAAGATCTTTGCCTTCCTGATGGTCCATCCTTTTGTGTATATTTTAATGATGGTAAACTAAGTAGATCTAGAGAGAGCAGCTTCCTGTGAGTGGCCACAATCTGGCACTATCTTTCTTCTTCTGATGACCTTATGACGGTGCTTTGGAGCTTGGTTCCAGCCTCTGAAAACGCAAGGATTGACTGCACGTTGTATTTAACTGCTGAAGTTTGGAAGACTTGATTTCAATGTATGTGATGAGTTTACTATTAGTTCTGGAGATTAGGCCCATTCTTGTGTGAAATTGGCTGGCGGTGACGTGCCACATTGCAGCAAGAAGATTAGGAAGTATTAGGGCATTGACACAGCCGGTTTAATAGACTATAGTTTAAGTCGAAGATTGTATTTGTTAAACCCCATCAGTTTGGAATGTCGCTGACACTGTAATGAAACAATAGTTAAGACTGAAGCTGAGCTTATTGTCATATACATAAGTCCATGTGTAGACAGGTGCAATGAAAAACTTACT
This sequence comes from Mobula hypostoma, assembly GCF_963921235.1. Taxonomy (NCBI): domain Eukaryota; kingdom Metazoa; phylum Chordata; class Chondrichthyes; order Myliobatiformes; family Myliobatidae; genus Mobula; species Mobula hypostoma. The sequence continues at coordinate 172,047,893 of NC_086100.1, forward strand.
CGGAGCAGCATCACAGATTCATAGCACCCGATAAGCAGGATTCACAAGTAAAACTACAAATTAGTTTTAAGTTATGCAACACAATTTTTATAAGAAAATACATAATTAGAACAAATTAAAGGCCCACTGTAATGAAAAGTGATGAAAGCTGTCACAGAGCTGCTATAGTGGTTGGGTTGTGCAATTTGGTTCAAGAACTGAATGGCTGAAGGGAAGTAACTGTTCACGAAGCTGGTGGCATGGGACTTCAGACTTCTGCTCCTTCTGCCTGATGGTAGTTGCAATAAGGTAACAAGGCTCAGATGGAGGGGATATTGTATGATAGATATTGCTTTCTTGAGGCAGTACCTCATGTAGATGCTACCTATGCTGAGGTCGCTACTCTCTGAAGCTTCCTTTACCACTGCTGCAGAGCTGCAAAACATCCTACTGTCTGAAACAACCACATTTAGCTTTGCTGTTCTTTCTTAACCTTCTATCATTATTCAGCCACAAGAATGCCTCATGTCAAACACATGACAAGGATGAAGGCAGCTTATAGAAAGCAACATCAATGTCACAATAGTTGAAAGTACTACGCTTGTCAAATTTATTCTTGGTTTTACTGACAATGTTGTGCCACTGCCCACTGTTCGTCTTGGATCTTCTAAAGGTCTTGCTTTGTATCAAATCGATCAATAGCATAGTTTCAAAAATTCACTAATATACAGTACATCCATCTTCTTGCTTATGCTGAATGGGTTAAAATGATTACCTAGGTATGTTAACCTGAAGTTTTAGGTATCAACAATTATGGGGCAATGGAGGTTTGAACATATTGGTGTTTAAATCATAATATACTTTATACTTTATTGTCGCCAAACAATTGATACTAGAACGTACAATCATCACAGCGATATTTGATTCTGCGCTTCCCGCTCCCTGGATTACAAATATTAAATATTAAAAATAGTAAAAATGAGTAAATATTAAAAATTTAAATTATATATCATAAATAGAAAATAGAAAAATGGAAAGTGAGGTAGTGCAAAAAAACCGAGAGGCAGGTCTGGATATTTGGAGGGTACGGCCCAGATCCGGGTCAGGATCCGTTCAGCAGTCTTATCACAGTTGGAAAGAAGCTGTTACCAAATCTGACCGTATGAGTCTTCAAGCTCCTGAGCCTTCTCCCAGAGGGAAGAGGGACAAAAAGTCTGTTGGCTGGGTGGGTCGTGTCCCTGATTATCCTGGCAGCACTGCTCCGACAGCGTGCGGTGTAAAGTAAGTCCACGGACGGAAGATTGGTTTGTGTGATGTGCTGCACCGTGTTCACAATCTTCAGCAGCTTCTTCCAGTCTTGAACAGGACAACTTCTATACCAGATTGTGATGCACCCTAGAAGAATGCTTTCTACGGTGCATATATAAAAATTAGTGACGGTGTTAGGGGACAGGGCAAATTTCTTTAGTTTTCTCAGATTGTATTGTATTATTTCATAAACTGAATTTTTGTATTAAATTATACCCAACAGAGATCCCACAGCAGCCAAATTATATACCTCAAAGACACACTAAGGGCATGCCTCAGGAGAAATGACACAGGCCCTATGATCAGGGCAGAGATGTTCTCCAGCCAGTGTCTGACCACCACCAAAGAGGGTTTCTGATCTGAAGAGGGGCAATTTGTCATTGAAACTGAAAAGAAGAAATCTCAGCCAGTGGATATCCTTCCATAAGGAGATGTGCATTCTCTGAAGACACATCAGTTCTGCTGAGGTTCAAGTTCTTTTTCTTTTCTCTCTTGTATAATTTGTATTCTGTGTTGTCTGATTCTACATACTTGTGTTATTGTTGCAGGCACATTTTTTTGTCATGCCTGTCCCTTACTGTAGATGTACTTGTGCATATGACAATAAAATCGGCTTGACTTGAGTCACCACTGGATCCATCAGTGAAATGTGGAAGCGTACCCAGGCATACCCTTCATACCCAGGCATTGGCAACAATTTCATAAAATGCATCTGATTTTTCTTTTCTCTCTGAGAATTTCTTCCTTCATTTCGTCTGCTGATGAGATTGTTCCCCTGGAGGAGTCTCACTGTTGCCAAACCCGAGAGGCCATTATTCATGTGGGAGCCTTGACAGTGAGTGATGAGATACTATTCCACTGTGAAAGACATCACAGATTTGGCCCAGTCCTGACCTTGCTGTACCCAGGCATGCATATTTTAAAATCTGGGTTGCGTGGGAACAATAACCTGTGCTTCCTCCCCCAACCAGTTGCTTTAACTGTAGTGCTGGTCTTGCCGAGACTGGACCTCTTCTGCATTATCTTATGAGCTCTCTAATTCAGACTTTGTAACCTCGAGGGTAAGAAACCAAATATCTATCCTAAATCATAATCTCTTTTCAACTTGTGAGATCAAGCCTTCATCCGGATTTTAAGCGTGAATCTAAATTGTCATATCCAAGCACCCAGAAGAGAGGTTACTTTAATGGAATGCTGCCTTTTGGATGAAGTGTTAAATTGAGGACTAATTTTCCCCCCAAAGTAGTTTTTAAGAAAACATGAGGAGTGATAAAGGGCAAAAAAGGAGATGGAAGAGAAAATGTTATGTTTAGCCGAGGGGGTGGGTGTGGGACATTGGTTACATTACAATGGTATCAGCACTACAAGAATAATTCATTAACTTGCTTGTGAAGTTCCTTATGTCAAGGGGATGTGATAAATTGCCAACAAAGGCCTCAAGTTAATCTGATGTGTATTTTAAACTAAATCTTAAAAGTAGTGCAGATAGAATGTGTTGACCTCACACAGGCAAAATGCCGGCTTAATTAAATGAATTTACATTAAGCGCTAATATTCAGTGTATTGCTTATTCGTCATTCCCAGTTTTAGTGATAGAATGAAAGTATTTACCTTTGATGCCTGTTCATCTCAAAGCCCTGAAAACTTATGAATAATATTTACTTTGAACATAAATCATTATTTGCATTGAGCCATTTATCTTACTCAATGTATAAAATAACAATCTCTCAAGATGACACCGTCTCCTTGACATCGAGGCAGTTGACCTGTGAACGGCAGTGGTCTGAAGTCAGCCACATGCAGTTATAGCAATTGGAGTTAAATTGTAAATTCACAAAGAGAGATCTTTTCCTCAGCACCAACCCCCTTCCCTGGCTCACTCCGCCTTTGACATTCCTTATCAATGCTGTCCATTTTAGCTCCCAACAGAGGCAGAGCGCATCAAAGTGGCCTTTGTACTAGAAAAAACAGTTTATTATTCTCCAGCAAACATCATCATTTAGCTGAAACAGCGGGAATTGAATGGTTTCAAGCTAGGAGAACCAGATGTATTTGGACTTCTGTCAGGCAATTTCATCGTACCACCTGATCTGTGGCAGTAGACTGAAAAGGGTCACTCATATTCCCATTGGGTATGCTCACAGGAGAGCCACAAATCATTCGAGTAAAATGTTATGCAGAATGTGTCTGGGTTATTGATGGGCCTGAACTGTATATTTATTAAATAGACCGGCAATGTTCCACATACATGCATTTACACTTTAGAACAAATAGTAAATGTGTTGGATATATCAAAGGGCAGCAATTTAATTCAGAGTACTCTAATGATATTGATTCGGATGGAAGAGGCTAATGCAAACATGGCTTGCAATTTAAACATGGAAGCCTGGGAGATTTGGGGAAATATTTTCACCGGCAACAATCCATGTCCATTTAATTCCCTCTCTCTTTACTTCTCACGCTTCCTGTGACAGGCCATGGACCCGATTCCCATATGACTGAGGCCAGGCATGCTTTGGGCTGTTGGCTGTCCACAGGACGTGCTTGCTGCACCAAGTTTTTAAATATGACCAGTTTATAGTGGTCAGCAATACTGCATGGGGAGCTCTTTCAGAGCCTGTTATGTGTTCTTGGGTCCTACCAACTTCACCGCTGCAGAAACCAAATGAAGTTTCTTCCAAACACCCACTGAAGTTATGATTGCATACTGCCCGTTACGCTGCTGGTGTTTACATGTCCTCCATTTCCTTTGTTTTGGGTTTCCTTCATTGTGTCAGTAGCTTCCTCTCATTTTTCACTACTATCTGCAGGTCTGGGGTGGAGACTCAGGAATACCATCACACACAGATGTAGAAAGATTCTTCATTGCTGTTTCTGTAACAGTTCTGTTTTACCAGTCAGGGTTGTTAGCCCTGATCTGAACTCATGAACCTGGAGGACCGGTGGACCACTCTTTGTTTGGCTTCTATCCTTTGACCTGTTTGGCATGGGAAATCTTACCAAGAACCAAAGCACCAGGCCCTGACTCCAACCAACATAGATCTCCAGGTCACTGAGGTGAAGTGACACCGGAGGAATTGGGGAAATCCCACCTCTGCATCTCTGGGATTATGTTATGTTTACTCAAAGCACATCTGTGGATCTAAATACTGTAACGGGATGTGGGTTGGTGTCTGAAATCCACTGAGAAACCAAGCTGATGTCTGTTACCTCCTGACCAGAAACTTAATTACTTGTTCACTTTCACAGAAACTTTGACCACAGGGTTCCTTCTGAGGCCTCTGTTGTTAGTGGAATTTATAAATGACAAAGATGAAACACGGAGAGGTTGGTTAGTAATTTTGTAGAGAATACAAAGGTTGGTGGTGTCGTGGATATGCAGGAGATTGCTGAAGGACAGACCTGGATATAGGTCAATCGCTGATGAGAAGTGGCAGCTGGAGATTAACCAAACCAAGTCTGAGGTGTTGTGCAAATGTAATGGCAGGACCTGTAGCAGTGTTGATGTGCTGAGCATCTTGGGATCCAATTCCATCACTCCCTGAAAGTGGCTGGACAAGTTGATAGGGCAGTAAAGAGGGCATATGGCATGTTTACCTTCATCAGTCAAGGTAATGATTTAAAGATTCAGGAATTTGCTTTGCAACTCTATAAAACTCTGGTTAGGCAGCATCTAGAAGAGGGATTCCCAAGCTCTTTTATGCTATAGATCCTTACCATTAACCGAGGAGTCCGTAGACCCCAGGTTGGGAACCCCTGATCTGGAACATTGCATTGAATTCTGGTCACCCCATTATAGGAAGATTGTGGAGTTTTTGGAGAGGGTGCAGAAGATAGCTGCCTGACTTAGAGGGCATGTGCTATGAGGAGAGGTTAGACAAAGTAGGGCTGTTTTGTGTGGACTAGTGGAAGCTGAGGGGAGACATGACCGAAGTTTATAAAGTTATGAGAAGGATAGATAAGAGCATCTTTATCCTGCGGTTGAAATGTCTAACACTAGAAACCATGCATTTAAGGTGAGTGGAGGTAAGTTTAAAGGAGATGAGTGGGGCATTTTTTTTTTACACAGGGAGTGGTGGGTGCCCAGGGAGGCAGTGGAGGCTGGTATGACAGGGACATTTAAGAGGCATTTAAATAGGAACATAAATGTGCAGAGAAAAGGGGAATACGGACATTGTTCCAGCAGACGGGATTAGACTAGTTAAGCTTTAATTACTAGTTTAATTAGTTCAGCACAATATAGTAGGCTGAAGGGTCTGTTCTGAAACTGTTCCATGGACTTCTCTTACTCAATTCAGGGGACTTGGTGACTATGTTCCAGAAATACCTGCACGAAACTCTAGCCATGTAAAGCAGGGCAGTATAGAAGAAATATCTTCTTCTGGGTGGGGTAAGAAGCCAGGGTCAAACCTTTTGACTTGGGTGTCTATAAGAGATCCCATGGTATTGTTTCGAAGAGGTCCATGGGTGCTACCTCTAGTGTGCTACAACCTTCATCCCTTATTACCAGAGCAATTTATTTGGGCGTTATTACTTTGCTGTTTCTGGAAGCCTGCATTGCAGCAGTAGATGCTGGAAATACTCCAGCCTGCTGTGAATGTAGTAAGAGCAAGGTCCATAGCTGACCGTTTGTCCTTCGAGAGCAGACCCCATCCATCTCACCACCTGCTCAAGCTGGATTAGCAGGAAAGTGATGTTGGTACACAGTGCCCCAAATTCTTGTCTCCCTCCCTAAAGATCCTCCTGTCGTTTTGGCGTCTCCTATTCATTCCTCCCCTGTTCTGTGAATTGTGACCTCTTTATAATTACATAGACTATTAAAGCTGCATATATTTAACATAATGAGGCTTACTGTTTAATAAAACATAATATTATCACAGAATGGGCGTATTCTAAAATCTGTGCCCAATACCAATCCAAGCCCTTGTCCAGCCTTCATAAAATTGAAGGGTTGGCAAAATGAAGAAAAGAAATTTTCAGAGGATTTAAGCTGAAAGAGTATATATTTTGTTTCAATTGAAATGCAATGACTTTGCCAGAGATTTTGTATCATTTTGAGAGTGCGCTCCAATTTTTACCGCACAACTTTTCCTTGTGGATTACTACTTACTTCTTTAAGTTAAAGACAAATAATTAAGACCATAATTATTTCATTTTAAGTTTATCCTATGTTTAGTCATAGAAGATGATGAATGTCACAGTAATGTCCCTGAAGTCTTGAAGTATTTTTTTTAAAAAAGAGCTTGCAGTTACAATTGAGAGACTAAACAGGAGCAGAGTTAGGCCATTCAGCCCATCGAGTCAGCTCTGCCATTCCATCATGGCTGATATATTATTTCTCAACCCCATTCTCCTGTCTTCCTGACTCACTTACTAACCAAGAACTTACCGATCTCTGCTTTAAGAGCTGAAACTAATTCTGGTCAAGTTTTATAAATGTGGGTGGTTGTACCAATCTTTATAGTGTATGGAAGTTACTTTACTCCTTTAATACTGGTAAAGCATTCATCTGGTCATTATGTCAGGCGGCATCTTTGGAAAAGAGTACCGTCAATGTTTTGGGCCGAGACCTTTCATCAGTCCCGAAAAAGGGTCCCGGCCTGTCACATCAACTGCAATCCTGTACTCTTTTCCATAGATGCTGCCTGGCCTGCTGAGTTCCTCCAGCATTCTGTGTGTGTTGCTTGGGTTTCCAGTATCTGCAGATTTTCTCTTCTTTGTCATCTGCTCATTATTCCTGTTTGTGGGAGGCGGCTATGAGTAAAACTGGCTGCTCATTTCCATCACTATACAATGACTTTTTGGTACTTTGCAGCACTTTAGCAAATTCTGCAATTTTATTCTTTCATTTCTTATAGTGCCATGCTCCATAAATGGCACATATGGAGTCCATTTGACTGGCTTCCTCCTGATTGTCCAGTCCCTGTTTTGTTTGTTGATTGTGATTGTCCTGAGCCATGCTCCCAGCTGCTGGAGTAAGGACAGCGACCTCCTCCAATCCTACTCCTGCTGGACTACAGATTAAGTGAAGGTACTACTGCTGACTTGCTCTTTCCCCATGACCATGCAGGAGGTGTGACTGGTGGGCTTTCAGATAGTAGTGTGGTGCGCAAGGCTGTCTGAGGTGACAGCAGGACATGGATCGGATGGAAAGTTGGTCAGAGCATTGACTTTTGGAAAGTAATCCCACCAAGTGTGATGTGATGCATCTTTAGAAGTCAGGTATGGTTGGATACAAACATTAAATGGTAATGTTCGAAGGAATTTTGATGAACAGAAGGCCTTTGGGGTTCATGCCCATTGTTCCCTGAAAGTGGCAACAGTTAAATAGAGTGGTGAAAAAGGCATATGGAATGCTTGCCTACACCAGCCATATTAAAGAAAGGAATATCAAATATAAAAGTTTGGGAGTTTAGGTTGCAGCAAAACAAAACACTGGTTATATAACCATATAACAATCACAGCACGGAAACAGGCCATTTCGGTCCTTCCTATCCGTGCCGAACGCTTACTCTAACCTAGTCCCATCTACCTGCACTCAGCCCATGACCCTCCATTCCTTTCCTGTCCATATACCTATCCGATTTTTTTTTAAATGACAAAATCGAACCTACCTCCACCACTTCTACTGGAAGCTTGTTCCACACAGCTACCACTCTCTGAGTAAAGAAGTCTCCCCTCTTGTTACCCCTAAACTTTTGCCTCTTAACTCTCAACACATGTCCTCTTGTTTGAATCTCCCCTACTCTCAATGGAAAAAGCCTATCCACATCAACTCTATCTATCCCCCTCATAATTTTAAATACCTCTATCAAGTCCCCCCTCAACCTTCTATGGTCCAAAGAATAAAGACCTAACTTGTTCAATCTTTCTCTGTAACCTAGGTGCTGAAACCCAGGTAACATTCTAGTAAATGTCCTCTGTGCTCTCTCTATTTTGTTGACATCTTTCCTATAATTCGGTGACCAGAACTGTACACAATACTCCAAATTTGGCCTCACTAATGCCTTGTACAATTTTAACATTACATCCCAACTCCTATACTCAATGCTGTGATTTATAAAGGCCAGCATACCAAAAGCTTTCTTCACCACCCTATCCACATGAGATTCCACCTCAGGGAACTATGCACCATTATTCCTAGATCCCTCTGTTCTACTGCATTCTTCAATGCCCTACCATTTACCATGTATGTCCTATCTTGATTAGTCCTACCAAAATGTAACACCTCACACTTATCAGCATTAAACTCCATCTGCCATCTTTCAGCCCACTCTTCTAACTGGCCCAAATCTCTCTGCAAGCTTTGAAAACCTACTTCATTATCCACAACGCCACCTATCTTAGTATCATCTGCATACTTACTCATTCAATTTACCACCCTATCATCCAGATCATTAATGTATATGACAAACAACATTGGACCCAGTACAGATCGCTGATCACACTTTTAGAGAGTTGTGGGCACTTCCGATTGCCATATGAAAAGAAGAAGGTGGTGGTGCTGGAGAGATTGCAGGGGAGATTCACCAGGATGTTTCCTGGATTGGAAGACTTTAATATGAGGAGAGGTTTGAAAAGATGGACTTGTTTCCCTGGAATGAAAGCAGTATCCATCACTGAAGACCTTCATCGTTCAGGATACGCCCTCCCTCTTCTCATTGCTACTGTCAACGAGGCTTAGGAGCCTGAAGACTACAATCAAAGATTTAGGTATAACTTCCTTCCCTCTGCCAACAGATTTCTGAATGGTCCATGATACCCATGAACACTACTTCATTATTCATTTTCTTACATTATTAATTTATTTTGTAATTTTTAGCAATTTTATGTATTGCCCTATACTGCTGCCACAAAACAACAAATTTCATGACATATAAGTCAGTGATAATAAACCCGATTCTAATTCTAATTCTGACCAAATAAAGATATATTTTCTCTTTCCTCTCTCAATAAGTTGCGGTATATCCCATTAGGCCCAGGGGATTTATCTATCTTAATGCTCTTTAATAGACCCAACACTACCTCCTCCTAAACCTTGAAATGCCTTAGCATATCAACACATTCGGCACTGATCTCTCTATTCTTGGCGTCCTTCTCCCTAGTAAAGTACTCACTGAGGGCCTCACTCACATCCTCCTCATCCAAGCAGGTTCTCCCCCCTTTAAAGATGATCCTTCCAGTAAAATGGTGGCACTTTCAGTTGCAGTGTCTTCTATGGGGCCAGCAAAAGGTGCTACTGTCGCATTTAAACATATTTTTAATGATCGCAAGATGCTGCTGAATGTGAAGAACTTAACGTACTTCAGGTCTAACCCATCAGTGAGATGCTCGTCGGCAGAGAAAATGAAGGAGCTGCGCATCATGCTGCTGCCCGAGTCGAAGGAGGCTTACAGTCTAATGGTGATAGACTGCCTTAGTCGCTTTCCTTGTGATCCAAAAGCAAGACGCCTTTGGACGTTGTTAATGTGGAATGCCACAGGTTCGATTTACTGTTTCGTTGGCAGAGAGCAGGGCCGGCTGGCAGGGGAGCTGCGTGGCTTTGCTCGTAATAAGGACTAGGCCTCAAGCCACCGTGTCACCTGTCCACACTCTACAGCCACCGGGAGAGAGGAGTCAGTGTGGCAGGGGTGTCCGGGCTGGAGTCAGTGCTGCTCCCCCGCGTTCGCTCGGTAGAAGACAAGATTTGTTGTGATTGACTGCAGAATTCGGTGGCATTCAGTTGGACTCAGGGCCTCAGGCCACGGTATTGTCTGCTTACAGCTGCCCGTAAAGGAGACATCAGACGCGGTGCACTTCACCGGCGGTGGTGTGGTGCAGCATCTGGCTGGAGTTGGTGTTGCACTTCGAGATGAGGAGATGAGCCCATGGTCAGATCAGCCATGATCTTGTTGAATGGCAGAGCAGGCTTGATAGGCCAGTTGGCCCACTCCTGCTCCTATTTCTTACGTTCTTGTGTCCTTGCCACCCCCTGCCGCCTCACACTCCATTTATTCTCTCCTCTCCCATTGGGCGGAAGATACACAATCTTGAGAACATGTGCAAGGTTCTGGGACAGCTTTTATTACAAAGTTGGCAGACCTCTCGTACGCTAAAAGACGAGTGCTTGATTTCCCAATCTAACTTGTGCCCTTGTACTTTATTTGTCCATCTGCACGGAATGTCCTCTTTGACTCTAACACTACATCCTGCATTCTATTTTCCTTTTTACTACCTTGATATACCTGTGTACGGACTTATCTGCCTAAAAGGCAACACAAACAAAAGATTGTCACTCTATTGTTGTGTATATGTGACAATAATTATAAACCAAACCAGGACCAGTTCAAAACCAATAAATGTCCTTCTTTCCCACTTCATTCTGCAAGACCATTGCTTAATTTGTGGATATTTTTCACCAAGGTAGCAGCGCTCAATGAACTTTCACTCTCACTTGCTTGAATTTGCTGAAGTTATAAGACGCCTATTGGAAAGAATGAGCTTTGAGGAGTTAAATGAGATTATTTGATCACTTCACTACTGAGAGGGACAAAGAAATATAAACCAGCAATCTGTTCAGATTGCTTTGGCTTAACTGGATGTCACATAAATTAATAATTAAGTTGTCAATTGTCAAAATTATTACACTGATTTGATTTGCCAGTCTAGCGTAGCTTTTCACAGACAGCTGAAGATTTCACAAATATGCTGATATAATATGTGTAGAATGAACTGTACATGGCAATGGAAAAGGTTTGAACTACTGATGGATTAATTTGATGTAAGATATACCCACACCTGTTCCTGTTACCCAACAAGTACTAACTTACCCCTTTGAACCAAAAGCACTGTCAGGGTTGTAAAATTTATGTTATTGCCAACTTACTTGAGAACGAATGTGGCTTTAATGAGTAGATGCACATACTCTGTCCATTAGCTCCTTCTAATTATGACTCTATTACAACAGACACTCCAATGACATAATTATGTAGCTGTCCCACAAGAGAAAAAAATAGGTAGTCCGGAGGTTAATGGGTATGAAGACAGAGTCTGAGTGAAGTAAAGGCTTTGACGTTGCCCTGCTGTGAATGATTTTCACAGTCTTTTATTTCACAGACCTCCCTTCACAGTTTTGACCCTGGCCATTGAAACAGCAACCAGAAACCCAAGGCACTCAAAATCACATTATAGCTCATGCAAAATTTCCTATTGAAGACCATGAACTGAGCTGTGAAACTGCACCTCATTATCAAGCAGCCTGTAATATAGTGGAAGATTCAAGTAAATGAACTAGACACCCCATTCCTCCCTTCACTGGGATTGGGAAGAAAGAGGGAAGAAGCCGGAATAAGAAGGTGGGGGAGGGGGAAACGAGTACAAGCTGGCAGGTGATAGGTGAGACCAGGTGTGGACAAAGTGGGTGGGGGAGGGGTTGAGGTTAGAAGCTGGGAGGTGATAGGAGGCAGAGATAAAAGGCTGAAGAAAAAGGAATCTGATAGGAGCAGAGAGTTGAATATGGGAGAAAGCAAAGGAGGAGGGGCACCAGAGGAAGATGGTGGGCAGGTGATGAGAAGAGAAGGGGTAAGAGAGGAGCCAGAAATAGGAAACGTGAAAAAGAGAAGGAGAAGGTGGAGAAATCACTGGAAGGTAGAATCAGACTGAATGGGGTGCATAGAAGGATTCTTCTCCTGGTTGTATGCAGAAGAAATTTCGCTTATTCTAGTGAGCCGCTTTGTTATTCCCAACATCCAGTCTCCTCCGTCCACTGTACAGGAAAGATGGAAGTGTAGCGATGTGCTACACACAGCGCTAGAATAACCACACGGAGTCGGTGAGTTAGAGTTGCGATGAAAGAGATTTATTCAAACTTCGCGGCCCGCTTTAAAGCCTTCCCGTTCCCTCCCTCTCTAGGCGGGATTGCTGTGGGGAATTCATATTCCCAGACCCTTTCTGCGCGCGGGATTTTCCCCCTGCTGGTGAAGATGGCTTGGCGCCCTTTTTGCTCCCGGCCCCCTGCCTGCGCGCGCTGTTGTGAGCCGGTTCGTGGGTGCCAGAAAGTGGGTTGCCACATAACTCCCCCCAGACCCGGCAATACCTCCCCCAATGTCCACAGTCTGGATCGGCCTCTGTTTGGGAGGTCTGCCCCTGCGCCGCGGTGCCTGAGCCTGGACCGGCTGCACCAAGTCCACATGGGCCGGTTTGAGTTGGTCCACCGTGAAAACCTCCTCTCTCCCCCCAATGTCCAGCACCAACGTGGACCCGTTGTTCCTGATCACCTTAAACGGTCCCTCGTAGGGCCGCTGTAGCGGTGCCCAGTGTCCGCCCCGTCGTACAAAAAGAAATTTACAGTTCTGCAGGTCTTTGGGTACGCAGGTCGGGCTCTGTCCGTGCTGTGAAGTGGGGATGGGGGCCAGGTTACCGAGCCTTTCCCCATAGTCTGTCCAGGACTGCTGTGGGTTCTTCCTCTTGCCCCCTTGGGGCTGGTATGAACTCTCCTGGGACAACCAGGGGGGCGCCGTACACCAACTCGGCCGACGAGATGTGTAGATCCTCCTTGGGCACTGTGCGGATTCCGAGCAGGACCCAGGGAAGTTCGTCTACCCAGTTAGGCCCCTCCAGGCGGGCCATGAGAGCCGATTTCAGGTGACGGTGGAAGCGCTCCACTAGTCCGTTCGACTGTGGGTGGTAGGCAGTTGTGTGGTGCTGCTGTTCCTAAAAGGCTGGCCATAGCTGACCACAGCTGACCACAGGCTGGAGGTGAACTGGGCGCCCCTGTCGGAGGTAATGTGGGCCGGTACCCCGAAGCGGGCTACCCAGGTTGCGATCAGTGCTCGGGCGCAGGATTCGGAGGTGGTGTCAGTGAGCGGGACTGCCTCTGGCCATCTGGTGAACCGGTCTATCATAGTTAGGAGGTACCACGCTCCTCGCGACACTGACAAGGGCCCCACGATATCCACATGAATGTGGTTGAACCTCCGGCGGGTGGGTTCGAACCGCTGCGGCGGAGCCTTGGTATGCCGCTGCACCTTGGCCGTTTGGCACTGCATACACGTTTTGGCCCATTCACTGACCTGCTTACGAAGTCCATGCCACACGAACCTGTTGGCGACCAGTTGGACGGTTGTCCTGATGGAGGGGTGTGCTAAGTTGTGAATGGACTCGAAAACCCGCCGGCGCCAGGCTGCTGGGACGACGGGGTGGGGATGGCCGGTAGCTACCTCACATAGTAGGGTCCTCTCACCTGGGCCTACGGGGAGGTCTTGAAGCTGTAAACCGGAGACTGCAGTCCTGTAACTGGGGATCTCAGTGTCTGCCTGCTGTGCCTCTGCCAGCGCTGCATAGTCCACCCCCTGGGACAGGGCCTGTATGGTAGGTCTGGAAAGTGCGTCCACCACGACGTTCTTTCCAGAGACATGCCGGATGTCTGTCGTGTACTCGGAGATGTAGGACAGATGTCGCTGCTGGCAGGATGACCAGGGGTCAGACACCTTAGTGAACGCAAAGGTAAGCGGTTTGTGGTCTGTGAACGCGGTAAAGGGCCGACCTTCTAAGAAGTACCTGAAATGCCGGATTGCCAGGTATAGTGCCAATAGCTCCCGGTCGAAAGCACTGTATTTGAGTTCGGGTGGTCGTAGGTGTTTGCTGAAGAACGCCAGGGGTTGCCAGCGACCCTCGATGAGTTGTTCCAGCACTCCACCGACCACTGTGTTGGATGCGTCCACCGTGAGGGCAGTAGGAACGTCCGTTCTGGGGTGCACTAGCATCATGGCGTTTGCTAAGGCTTCTTTGGTTTTAATGAAAGCGGTTGCGGCCTCTTCGTCCCAGGTAATGTCCTTGCCCTTACCCGACATCAGGGTGAACAGGGGGCGCATGGTTCGGGCTGCTGAGGGGAGGAAACAGTGGTAAAAATTCACCATACCCGCGAATTCCTGCAAGCCTTTGATTGTGTTGGGTCGGGGGAAGTGGCGGACCGCGTCTACCTTGGCGGGCAGCAGGGTTGCCCCGTCTTTAGTAATCCTGTGGCCCAGGAAGTCGATGGTGTCGAGTCCGAATTGGCATTCGGCTGGGTTGATTGTAAGGCCGAATTCACTCAGGCGGGAGTAGAGCTGGCGGAGGTGGGACAGCTGCTCCTGCTGACTACTGCTTGCTATGATGATGTCGTCCAAATAAATGAATGCAAAGTCCAGGTCGCATCCCACCGCATCCATTAGCCGCTGGAAAGTCTGTGCGGCATTCTTTAGACCAAACGGCATTCGGAGGAATTAGAAAAGTCCGAACGGGGTGATAAGTGCTGTTTTGGGGATGTCGTCCGGATGTACAGGGATTTGATGGTATCCCCGGATGAGGTCTACCTTGGAAAAGATCCTTGCGCCTTGTAGGTTTGCTGCGAAGTCTTGAATGTGCGGCACAGGGTAGCGGTCTGGCGTTGTAGCCTCGTTCAGTCTGCGGTAGTCACCGCATGGTCTCCAGCCCCCCGTTGCCTTGGGCACCATGTGAAGGGGGGAGGCCCATGGGCTGTCGGACCGTTGTATGATCCCTAATTCCTCCATCTTCTTGAACTCCTCCTTCGCCAGTCGGAGCTTGTCAGGGGGAAGCCTTCGAGCACGGGCGTGGAGGGGTGGTCCCTGGGTCGGGATGTGGTGCTGTACTCCGTGTCTGGGCCTGGCTGCCGTGAACTGCAGTGTCAGTACTGATGGGAAATCCGCCAGGACCCTGGTGAATTCATCGTCGGACAGCGTGATGGAGTCCAGGTGTGGGGCTGGCAACTGTGCTTCACCCAGGGAGAACGTTTGAAAAGTCTTGGCGTGGACTAATCGCTTCCCTTGCAGGTCGGCCAGCAGGCTGTGGGCTCGTAGAAAATCTGCCCCCAGCAGTGGTTGGGCCACGGCGATCAGTGTGAAGTCCCACGTGAACCGGCTGGAGCTGAACTGTAGCCGTACCCTGTGGGTGCCGTAGGTTCGTATTGTGCTGCCATTTGTGGCCCTCAGGGTGGGTCCCGGTTCTCTGTTGCGGGTGTCGTAACTCGTTGGAGGTAAGGCGCTGATCTCCGCTCCGGTGTCGACCAAAAAGCGGCGTCAGCGGCGGCTGGCCCTGGTGTTTCCCGGGAATTTGCAGAGTGGTCTGCAGCGGCGGGCCTCTGTGCCCCACCACTGGTGGTAGAAACACCATTGTTCGTTGGGCTCTGCTGCCAGGCCTGGTCTGGTCTGTCGTTGGGTACGCGGCTTGGTGATCTGTGCGACGGATGCCCCTCTCTCTTTCCTGGCATTCCACAGCACATCTGCTCGGGCCGCCACCTCTCGGGGCTGCTGAAATCTGCGTCAGACAGCAGCAGGCATATGTCCTCAAGCAGTTGCTCTAGGAACGCCTGCTCAAACATGAGGCAGGGTTTGTGTCCTTCAGCCAGGGCCAGCATCTCGTTCATTAATGCTGACGGCGGCCTGTCTCCCAAACCATCCAGGTGCATTAAGCGGCGTGCTCGTTCATGCCGTGAGAGTCCGAAAGTCCTTATCAACAGGGCTTTGAATGCTGTGTATTTGCCGTCCTCTGGGGGCGACTGTATAAACTCCTCAACTTGTGCAGCTGTCTCCTGGTTGAGGGAGCTCAGCATGTAGTAGTAGTGAGTGGACTCCGAGGTTATCTGCCGAATGTGGAATTGTGCTTCTGCTTGTTCGAACCATAATTGGAGTCGCAGCGTCCAGAAGCTTGGCAGTTTTAACGAAACTGCGTGAATAGATGCAGCGTCGGTCATCTCTGGTCCAAATATCGTTTGGGCTGTCGGGGTCACCAATTGTAGTGATGTGCTACACACAGCGCTAGAACAACCACACGGAGTCAGTGAGCTAGAGTTGCGATGAAAGAGATTTATTCAAACTTCGCTGCCCGCTTTAAAGCCTTCCCGTTCCCGCCCTCCCTGGGCGGGGTTGCTGTGGGGAATGCATATTCTCAGACCCTTTCCGCGCGCGGGATTTTCCCCCTGCTGGTGAAGATGGCCTGGCGCCCTTTTTGGGGCCGGCCCTCTGCCTGCGCGCGCTGTTGTGAGCCGGTTCGTGTGTGCCAGAAAGTGGGTCTCCACAGAAGAGCAAGTTGTCCACTCCACCTCCTGCTATAATGAGTTGGGATCACTTTGACATGCTTAAACCTATGAGGTTGATGTCACCTTTTGATTGCAGTGAGCAGTTAAAATGGTGGTTTGCAGATTTCTCAGGCTCCAGGACATTAAGGGAAATGGCTCCATTTTATAGAGGTCTCTACCATGTTCCTTTCAGTACAGAATTGGTCACAGGGCACTCAGGGCTGAGCTGCAATGTCAAAGCAAATTCCTTTTTACCCACTTGTTTCTCTGATGTCTTCTTTCTTGCTGCTCACATCCAAATCAACACTGAAAGTTGCCACCGGTGACTGGTTCTATTTCTGGAGGTATCATTACAAGTAACAGCTGTGTTACAGCAGATTGGGTAATGGACTTCACCCATACAGAATCACAAACCACTATCAAAAAATACAGGCCGCTGAATAAAAACTCATGCTTATGAAATTCATATGAAAACAAGAAAATAAACAGGAAATTTACATTTTTTTCAACCTGCATATCTTGGCGTATATGCATGGATTCATGTTAAGGTAAATCGTGATATGTACCATTTTGCAGGAACACAACCCATATGATTATAAGATGTGGGAGCAGAATTAGGCCATTTGGCCCATCAAGTCTGCTCTACCATTCCATCATGGCTGGTTCTTTACCCTCTCAACCTCATTCTCCTGTCTTTTCTCCTTAACTTTTCAAGCCCTGACTAATCCAGAACCTATCAACCTCTGCCTTAAAAACACCCAGTGGCCTGGCCTCAACATCTGCCTGTGGCAATGAGTGCCACAGATTCCACTGGCTAAAGAAATTCCTCCTCACCTCCGCTCTAAATAAACATCCCTCTATTCTGCAGCTGTGCCCTCTTGTCCTAGACTCCCCCACCATAGGAAACATCTTCTCCACATCTACTAGGTCTACCAACATTTGATAGGTTTCAATGAGATCTCTCCTCATTCTTCTAAATTCCAGCAAATACAGGCCTAGAGCCACAAAATGCTGCTCTTATGATAAGCCTTTCATTCCAGGAATCATTCTTGTGAGCCTCCTCTGAACTGTTTCCAATGTCGGCAAATTCTTTCTTAGATAATGGGCCCAAAACTGCTCACAATAATTCAAGTGCGGTATATTCTAATCCTCTGGAAATGAATGTTATCATTGCATTTGCCTTCCTCGCTACTGACTCAAGCCCCGTATGTAATGTAGACATAGCCAGCAGCAATCAGTTTGAGACAAAGAGTCCACCTTTCTCCCTCACAGTTATTTTGTAACATGTAAATAAAAAGTTTTGAAAGACAATGAGGAGAGCACAATCTTTTTTTTTTGGCCTTATGATTTACTCCTGCATCGCTATCACCAGGCTGCGAGGAATTAATATGCTGTTCCCAAAAAGACCGGGAGGATTTAGGATGGTTTGCAACTCTGTGTAGTATTGTCACCTATACATTAACCAATAAAAGTCAGTCTCATTAACCCAAGTTCAATATTCAATACAATCAAACATGACTCTTCTTTACAGCCACCTCCCCTCTTCTCCTTCCATCTGGTTCTAGTCCGATATTCCCTTCACCTCTGATGGTTGACATTATCACCTTCTTCACTTATCAGATTCCAGAAATGGTAGCATTTGTCTTCTGGCTTATCACCTTCCAAGCTGTCTCTACCTTCACCCTTTACTCCCTCCATTTGGCTCCATCTGCCCTTTGTTTTCTTTGCCTTCATCTATCTTTCCTTCACCTCCCTCTGCCTCCCAACTCCACCCCTCAGCCTCTGCTATCTGGCGTCATCTGACCATCATCTTTCACCCCTTCTTAGTCCACCTCTCTCCTGCAAGCCCCTGACTCACCGCTCCCCCTCTCCTCTTTGTACTGGTGATCTTCGCTCTCCATTTTTGGTTTTGATGTATGGTTTTGAATCAAAACATCAACAGTTCCACCCCTCCACCGCTACAGATGCTGCCCAATCCACAGAGTTCCTCCAGCAGACTGTTTGTTACTCTAAAGTCCACCATCTGTTGTCTCTTATGTTGCCTTTCTTTACATTGTTGAATTTTGTTCAGGAAGCTTGTTGTCCTCAAAGAAAAAAGAAACAAAATATAAGATCATGTGTAGAAAGAGAGATGTGTAATGCCTGCAGAAATACTAATTAATCTGCTCATAGTTAGCCACTTCTACTGCTAAACCAAGAGCACAGAATACTGGAAACACTCAGTAGGTCAGGCAGCATTGATGGAGCAAGAAACAGCCAGTGTCCAGGACATTGACAGCCTGATGAAGGGACTGGAGCTGAACTGTTGACCGTTCCTCTTTCCATGGATAATACCTGGCCTGCTGAGCATTCCCAGCATTTCCTGCTTTTGTTTAAGTCTGCTCCGTTAAGCTGATTAACGGACATTTTTTTGAAGAATAGTGAGGAGTTCTTCAGTACCTTGCCCACCATTTATTCCCAAGGAAGGCAAAGAAATTATTTTAGCATTTGTCCCATTATGTTCGTTGTCAGTGTGCAAATGAGATCCCATGTTGCCCGTGTTACAAAATTCAGTACACGTCAGAAGAGCCTGATTAGTTTGGAAGCATGTTTACCCCGTAGTGAAGATACTGAAGACACAACACAGTGCCTGTCATTTTGTGTATTTCCTCCAGCATAATCACACACTGAAGCTTTGGACTGAGCACTTTGCTGGACGTATCAAGTAAAGGAAATCTTCACAACTTTGTTTACCAGATGAACTTGTGCTCCAGGGAGAAAACAAAAGCAATACAATCTGAGGCTGATTTCCAAGGAGTGATGATGCTGTTGGAGACCCCAGTCAATGAGAACAGCCAGGATGAAAGTGCATTTCAATAACTGAACAAAGCTTTACACCATGTGGATGTTTGTACACAGACGTCAGTCTGATATTACTGGCTGTGTTGGCTTTTCTCTTTTAGTGAGTAGTAATTATTCTGGGTCACTAGAGTTGTTGCAACAATTTTAACATTTAATGTAATGAAAATCATCTGAGCTCTGAAATACCAGGAGTGAGGAACAGAGAAAACTCAGGCTCGGCTGGGATTGGTAAGAGCTTCCTGGAAGACAGGACTGTGGACGGCTTGGGGGCTGTTTCAGTTGTAAGGAACAAAATGCAGCTATCAATTTGCGCACAACTCAAATTGTTGTACATGACTTGGACAAGCAGGAATGTGTTAAGGAAAGGTTAGACTGACCTTTTGGGTAGGTTAAAAGGTCAGCACAACATCATGGGCTGAAGGACCTGTACTGTGCTGGAGTGTTTTATGACCTATGTTCATAACCAGAAAATCTGCTTAATAAATTAGTTTGAGGGTAAATATGGGCCAAGACACTAGGGAAATTCCATTATCCTTCTTCAGAAGAAATGCTATGCAAACTTGTACATGCAAGATCCTCACTTCATTTGAAACACAGCCGCAGAATTTCCCCATCCAATGTACATTCGAATGTCAGACTAGATCGTTGTGTTCAAGTTAAATAAATGGGACATTAACCTGTTGATTTAAGATCAGTGTTCAACTCCCTCCCCACTGAGCTATTGGTGACACCACAGATAATTGCCTGTACTTTGTACTTCTCATCCCATATGCTCATGACTGCAATTGGAAAAGAACAACCAAAGTTTTGAATAACAATATCCTGTTTTGTTTTACAGTTTGAATTTAATGATTTTTATCTTGAATTTAATGTTCCAGACTCTCATTCACTAAATGTGAACAGGAAAATACACAAGCTGGCCCTAAAACTGCACCATGGGATGTATGTACAACTGTCTAAAACCTATCCATCTGCCATTTTAGCAGGATGTTAATCGAAGCGTCACTAAAATAATGGAGAGAATTTCAGATATTTGCTTAAGTGCGTGCCTAGCATTCTTCCTCAGTGTAGCTTCAAGGACTGGCTCTCTTTAATGCAGTATGGCATCTCAATGGCAGTTCCGGCCTGAAACGTCGACCGATCTTTTTCATGGATGCTGCCCGACCTGCGGAGTTCCTCCAGCGTGTTGTGAGTATGGCATCTGAGTGTGAGTTCACTGTGATCTCCACTGCCATTCCCATCAATCACATGGCAGGACACAAGCTCATGTGTGGAGAAAGGGCCAGTGGCATGAACTTAGTGCAGGCTGAGTGTAAGTTCCCTAAAGGTGCCATTAGTGGGGACCAGGTGAAGGAGAGAGCTCTTTCCGCCATTGTTTACAGTAGAGTGAATGCATTTTCTCTGAATCTTCCAAGCTGGACTCAATGTCAGAACTACCCATCTACAGATTTGGATGTGGATGCCACTTGACCCAAGGACTAGAAAGCACATGAAAGTGGAATTTTAAAGTGACGGGAAAAACTAAGGTGTAATTTACCAGCAGAACTGAAAGTCTTTGAAAAGACTTGACCCGTTTATCAAAGCTGAAAGGATTGGCGGGGTGGGTGGAGGGGGAGAGTCTGAAAATAATGAAAAAAAAAATGAATCCCTGTGCTGTTGATGAGGGTCTCCAGACAATAGGGGGCGAAACCCTGTCACCCAATGCCCTGACTGATCACTGTCGCGTGGGAGGTGGAGCTCCATGATTTATCTGAAAGGAAGGTTGTCCCTAAGAGGTGTTTTCCTGTCAAAGGTGAATAAAACTAAAAGATGTAGATTTATCAGAATCAGAACCAGGTTTGATAACACCAGTGTACATTGTGAATATTTTTTGTGGCAGCAATACAGTGCAAAGCATAAAAAATTACTATAAGTTACAGCAAGAATATGCTCAGTTGCCACTTTATTAAGTACACTGTCGACCTGCATGTTAATTCAAATATCTAATCAGCCAGTCATGTGGCAGCAACACAATGCATAGAAACATACAGACGTGATCAAGAAGTTCAGTTATTTTTCAAACCAAATATCAAATTGGGGAAGAAATGTGATCTAAGTGATTTTGACCATGGAGTGATTGTTGGTGCCAGACGGGGTTGTTTGAGCATCTCAGAAACTGCTGATCTCCTGGGATTTTCATGCACAACAGTCTCTAGAGTTTATAGACTATGGTGTGAAAAACGAAAAACACCTGTAAGTGGCAGTTCTGTGGGTGAAAATGCCTTTTTGATGAGAGAAGTCAACGGAGAATGGTCAGACTGGTTCAAGCTGACAGGAAAGTGACAGTAACACAACAGCTACAACAGTGGTGTGCAGAAAAGCATGGCTGAATGAACAACATGTCGAACTGTAAGGTGGATGGGTTATAGCAGCAGAAGACGGCAAACATAAACTTAGCAGCCACAAGAGGTACCTAATAAAGTGGCCACTGAGTGTGTTGAGAAAATAAATAAGTAAATAGTGAAAAAAGAGGGCAAGATAGTGAGGTAGTGTTCACGGGCTCATGAACTGTTCAGAAGTCTGATGGTGAAGGGGGAGAAGTTGTTCCTAAAACGTTGAGTGTGTGTCTTCAGGCTCCTGTACCTCCTCCCTGATTATAGTGATGAGAAAAGAGAATAAAGGATTTGGGGTAAGGGGTAAGAGATTTAGAGGGATTTTGAGGGGATCTTTGTCAGCCACAGAGTGAGGAGTACCTGGAACACATTGCCAGAGAGAGTGGAAGAAACAGAGTCACTTGCAATGTTTTAAGTGTCTAGAGGAGCACTTGATTCACTAGGCTTAAAAAAGTTACAGGCCGAGCACTGGAAGATGGGACCCATACGGGTGAGTGACCTCTGCTTGATGTAGACACGATGGGCCAAATGGCCTGCGTCCATGCCGAGTGCCTGTATGTTTCGATAGTCCTGTGAATCTGACTCCCCGGCCATTGCCAAGTACGTGGTCCATGGAGAAGTGACATCCACCAACACATTAATATTTAAACAAAACTTGTGCGTGTTTGAAGCCAACGCTTTTGAAATCGATGTGATGTAAGATGGGTGGGGATTTGGCAAGATAGATTGCTGCCCATTTTCCAGCTGGAAAGAGCATGGTAACATCATGATGGGTTCAGCCAGAGGTGTTGTATGCTACTTACCCTGGGAAATTTTATTTCATGCTGTGCCACTGAGAGCCACGTGTACTGCAAGAGATGCTTTTCTCATTTGCTGCACACAATTAAGTACGGGTCCTCATTTCTTCACAAGTCATCCGATCTGCTTGTCCCTTGGGAAGAGGGACCTCTCCCTGTATTTATCGAGTCAAAGTGCTGAATTAAATTAAAATGCAGATGTGAGTGTGCTGAGGAAACAGAGCCAAGCTGTCTGACGTTTTTCATTTGTCTTTCCTCTTCGTCCAAGCACCTCAGGAGGGATGAGGTGGAGTAGTGGGGATGATTGATGGATTCTGATGAAGAAGTTCAATGAAGCCAGCAATGGTTCTATTGGCAAAAGGAATGGATGGCTATGATACACACATCAGTGTATATGCATACTCAAGAGACTACAGACGCTGGGAAAGCAGCCTCTTTTTCATTTCCACCTCTCACCCTCCAGTTTCTTACCTCATTCTTACTCTCCTCCCACCATCCCCTGCCCTTCCGCCACCCCTTCCCCACCAACTCCCTTTATATCGGCTACTTCCTCTCTTTCTTTCCAGTCCTGATTAA
This sequence comes from Mobula hypostoma, assembly GCF_963921235.1. Taxonomy (NCBI): domain Eukaryota; kingdom Metazoa; phylum Chordata; class Chondrichthyes; order Myliobatiformes; family Myliobatidae; genus Mobula; species Mobula hypostoma. The sequence continues at coordinate 172,070,818 of NC_086100.1, forward strand.
GGGTCTCGACCCAAAATGTCGGCTGTCCATTTTCCTTCATAAATGATGCCTGATCTGCTGAGTTCCTCTAGCTCCTTTGTGTGTTGATTCGGTGTCTGAAAGGATGGTGGAGGAGATAATAATTCATGGAGTATCTTTCGGCTTTACAATGGCAGGTTTCCAGAGATAGAGCAGGGAAGTGATGTTGTTCAAACTGTTTTTATAAAGACCCTGCAAAGAGACTTTAGGCAAAATAGCCTCCTTCTTTGGTTCTGTGGTTCTAAGACTTTAACTATTTCTTTAAAGACTCATGATATCTGAAATACATGTATAACACTGCTGTGTCCTTTGTATAATGATCCTCAACATTACCATGACGTAGCTCTCTTGGGCCTTCATTTTATATTGCTGTGAGATAATAACCATGTCCTGCACTTGCACATGAAATTACCTTCACAGTGTTTTCTCTCTAGCAGTGAGTTAATACTTGCAGCTTCAGTCTGTCTGAAATGAACACTTTGACACCAGAATTTCCCTACCCCAGGGGAAGTCCTTGTGATGTAAGATATGTGGCAAACATGCACAACAGATTTTTTGCCAAAGTTTCTGACAGAAAATTAGTCAGTCAGAAGCATGTCAGTCAGAAAATTCGCACTAAAGCTTTCTCCACCCTTGCAAGGATTCCTTTTCACAAAGATAATCATTTACTATTTGCACTGACAAAAGGAAGGCGATCCAGCACCTGCTCTTTCCAGCTAACTATCATAGAAGGCAAAGAGGGCAAGCGGGTCAAAAGAGTAAAGGTGACCGTTCACACAGGACTCTAAACATTCTCCAAGCCCCCCTGCTACACCTTGTCCTTCAGTTATTGTTTACGCACTGAAACTTTCTCTCAAAGTGCAAGCCATCTGCTCTTGGGCTCAAGGCTGGGATTTGCTTTTAAGTTGCTTAAGCCTGGAAGGCAGTCCACTCCAAGCTTCATCGATGTTGCACTAGAATGAATTCACCTCACCGGTTCAAAATGTCACGCAATTTTCAATTTTATTGAACTGCAGTAGATGTTGTACGAATGTCCAGGTCTCCATGAGTGGAAAGATAATTTCTTACTCATGAAGGGCAAAGCTGTTAATTCCATCCTTTATTCAAAAGACGCACTTTCTCGACTCTGGAACAGATTTCAGTGCACCCTATCACAGTGGGATGAATGGTGAGTAAGGGTGAATGGTGATTATGATTTGTTTTCATGTGGCTTCTTATCTTCAACTGCCCAGCTCATCAAATAATGAATAAATAAAAATATTCTAATAAAGTTAAGACAAGACAGTCAAAAAAATCTTTAAATACCTTTCTGTGTCTCTTTTGCTCTTTGACTCTAAGGATTAATCTTCAGTTCTTGCAGATGCCAGGTCTAGTTTACAGAGTTACAACTTGAATGTAAGTGGAATCTCCAGGGATATTATGGATTCTGGAATGTTTCCAGAAGACTGGAAAATTGTAAATGTCACTGCACGCTTGAAGAAGCAAGAGGGGCAGAAGAAAGGAAATGATAGACCAGTTAGTCAGACCTCAGTGGTTGGGAAGATGTTGGAGTCTCTTACTAAGGATGAAGTGTCAGAGTACTTGGTGGCACATGATAAAATAGGCCGTAGACAGCATAGTTTCCTTAAGGGAAAATCTTGCCTGACAAATCTGTTTGAATTCTTTGAAGAAATAACAAGCAGGATAGACAAAGGAGAATCAATTGGTGTTGTGTACGTGGATTTTCAGAAGGCCCTTGACAAGGTGCTACATATGAGCTGCTAAACAAGATACAAACCCATGGTATTACAGGAAAGATTCTAGCATTGATAAAGTAGTGACTGATTGGCAGGAGGCAAAGAGTGGGGATAAAGGGAGCCTTTTCTAGCCGGCTTCCAGTGACTAGCGATGTTCCACAGGGGTCTGTGTTGGTACCGATTCTTTTTACGTTATATGTTAATGATTTGGATGATGGAATTGCAATGTTTGCAGACGATATGGAGATAGGTGGAGGGGCAGATAGTTTTGAGGAAGTAGAAAGGCTATAGGAGGACTTAGTCAGATTAGGAGAAGAGGCACAGAAATGGCAGATAGAATACAGTGTTGGTAAGTGTATGTTCATGCACTTTGGTAGAAGAAATGAAAGGGTTGACTATATTCTAAATGGAGAGAAAATACAAAAAACTGAGATGCAAAGGGACTTGGGAATCCTTGTGCACAATTCCCTAAAGGTTAATTTGCAAGTTTACTCTGTAGTGAGGAAGGCAAATGCAATGTTAGCGTTCATTTCAAGAGGACTAGAATATAAAAGCAAGGATGTCATGTTGAAACCTTATAAAGCACTGGTGAGGCCTCACTTGGAGTATTGTGAGCAGGTTTGAACCCCTTAGTTTAGAAAGGATGTGCTGAAACTGGAGAGGATTCAAAGGAGGTTCATGAAAATGATTCCAGGATTGAATGGCTTGTCATATGAAGAGCGTCTGATGGCTCTGGGCCTGTATTCACTGGAATTCAGAAGAATGAGGGGTGACCTAATTGAAACCAATTGAATGGTGAAAGGCCTTGACAGAGTGGATGTGGAGAGGATGTCTCCAATGGTGGGAGAATCTAAGACTAAAGGACACAATCTCAGAATAGAAAGGCATCCTTTTAGAACAGAGATGAGAAGGTATTTCTTGAGGAGGTAAACCTGTGGAATTCTTTGTCCCAGGCAGCTGTGGAGACCAAGTCTTTATGTATATTTAAGACAGATTCTTGATTGGTGAGGGCATGCAGGGATACCGGGAGAAGAAAGGAGATTGGGGCTGAGAGGAAAATTGAATCAGCAATAATGAAATGGCAGAGCAAACTTGATGGGCCAAATGGTCCAATTCAGCTCCTATATATCTTACAATTAAATAATAGCATCAATGGTAATAGACTTCCGGAACTCAACTTCAGTAGGTTCAAATGTCTTTCAATGAACCTGGCAATCTGTGTGCTATAACATGGGAGACGATACTGAATATAGCCCGATTGTGCAAGGTGTTGGAGTCAAAGAACGGAGCCACTTGGCCCAGAATGACCAGACTTTTCAAAAAAGAAGAGCTACTTAAACTGTTGAAAGAGCAATTTTCGATTAATTCCACCTCTCAGCTTTTTCCCAGAGCCCTTTCAGTTGCTCATATGGGTACATTTAGAATGTAGAGTTTCTGCCTTGACTATAGTTTATTGATTTATTGAGATACCTTGTGGAACAGGCCCTTACAGCCACCCAGCAACCCCAATTTAACCCTAGCCTAATCACAGAACAATTTACAATGACCAATTAACCTACCAGCCAGTATGTCTTTGGACTGTGGGAGGAAACTGGAGCACCCAGAGGAAACCCTGTGGTCACGGAGAGAGCGTACACACTCCTTACAGGCAGCGGTGGGAATTGAACCCAGGTTGTCGGTACTGTAAAATACCATGCTACTGTGGCAGAGATTTCACTGCTCCTAAGATGAACTTATGTTTTTCAGTTCTCCTTTGAACATTCTGCAAATGATCTCAACTCTATTCCTCCTGGTTATTAAATTCACTGCTAAGGGGTTACCCAGTTAGAAATTTCCATGCCTCAGATAATGTGATGCACCTCCACCCACATTTCAATCTTTCTCCATAACTGAAAAACTTCAAAATAAATTCTGGAAATCCTCAGTGAGTCAGGTAATATCTGTGAAGAGAGAAACAAACTTAATGGTCCAGATTGTTGAACTTCATCAGATCTGGGATAAATTAGAAGGCAAACATGTCTTAGTTGCTGGTAGGTAAATGGGGGTGGGGGAGTGATTTGTGTGGTAAGAACAAAGGCGATTAGGAGAAATTACTGGAGTATAGAAGAATGAGGGGGGATCTCATTGAAACCTATTGAATTGTGAAAGGCCTACACAGAATGGATGTGGAGAGAATGCTTTCTATAGTGGGGGAGTCTAGGACCAGAGGATACAGCCTCAGAATAGTGCACAGGTTCCAAACTTGGGGTCTACAGACCTCTCAGTTAATGGTAGGCGTCCACGGCAGAAAAAGGTAGGGAACACCTGGAATAGAGAGATGTACAGATAAAACAGAGATGAAAAGGAATTTCTTTAGCCAGAGGGTACTACTCTATGGAATTTTTTGCCACAGATGGCTGTGGAAGCCAAATAACAAGGTGTGTTTAAAGTGGAAGTTGATAGGTTCTTGATTAATAAGGGCATTAAAGGTTCCAGGAGGAGGCCGGAGAGTGGGGTTGAGAGGGATAAGAAATCAGCCATTATGGAATGGGGAGCAGACTCGATAGGCCGAATGACTTAATTCTGCTGCTTTGTTTTGTGGTAGTATGGTCTCACTGTCTTATTGGAGATGTCAGTGACAGTGCGAGAATCAATAGAAGCATCAAAGCAATAATGGTGGTGCTGCCTGAGCCTGAAGACTTACTGATTGTAGCTGCTAGCGGTGTACACAGAGGGAAATGAATGAGGACAGAGGGGGAAAAACAAGCAAAAACTGGGAGATACTTTACATAACACCCTCATTCATTTATAATATCACATATGTCATGCAATTTGTTGTTTTGCAGCAGCAGTACAGTGTAATACATAAAATTACTATAAATCTCAGTAAGAAAAGTACACTATATATTAACACACATAAAAGTTGCTGGTGAACGCAGCAGGCCAGGCAGCATCTCTAGGAAGAGGTGCAGTCGATGTTTCAGGCCGAGACCCTTCGTCAGGACTAACTCACGTTTCAGGCCGAGACCCTTCGTCAGGACTAACTGAAGGAAGAGTGAGTAAGGGATTTGAAAGTGGGAGGGGGAGGGGGAGATCCAAAATGATAGGAGAAGACAGGAGGGGGAGGGGTGGAGCCAAGAGCTGGACAGGTGATAGGCAAAAGGGGATATGAGAGGATCATGGGATGGGAGGTCTGGGGAGAAAGACAAGGCGGGGGGAACCCAGAGGATGGGCAAGGGGTATATTCAGAGGGACAGAGGGAGAAAAAGGAGAGTGAGAGAAAGAATGCGTGTATAAAAATAAGTAACAGATGGGGTACAAGGGGGAGGTGGGGCATTAGTGGAAGTTAGAGAAGTCGATGTTCATGCCATCAGGTTGGAGGCTACCCAGACGGAATATAAGGTGTTGTTCCTCCAACCTGAGGGTGGCTTCATCTTTACAGTAGAGGAGGCCGTGTATAGACATGTCAGAATGGGAATGGGATGTGGAATTAAAATGTGTGGCCACTGGGAGATCCTGCTTTCTCTGGCGGACAGAGCGTAGGTGTTCAGCAAAGCGGTCTCCCAGTCTGTGTCGGGTCTCGCCAATATATAAAAGGCCACATCGGGAGAACCGGACGCAGTATATCACCCCAGTCGACTCACAGGTGAAGTGTCGCCTCACCTGGAAGGACTGTCTGGGGCCCTGAATGGTGGTAAGGGAGGAAGTGTAAGGGCATGTGTAGCACTTGTTCCGCTTACACGGATAAGTGCCAGGAGGGAGATCAGAGGGGAGGGATGGGGGGTACGAATGGACAAGGGAGTTGCGTAGGGAGCGATCCCTGCGGAATGCGGGGGGGGGGAAGGGAAAGATATGCTTAGTGGTGGGATCCCGTTGGAGGTGGCGGAAGTTACGGAGAATAATATGTTGGACCCGGAGGCTGGTGGGGTGGTAGGTGAGGACCAGGGGAACCCTATTCCTAGTGGGCTGGTGGGAGGATGGAGTGAGAGCAGATGGGTGAGGACCAGGGGAACCCTATCCCTAGTGGGTTAATAATATATACCCCTTGCCCATCCTCTGGGTCCCCCCCCCACTTGTCTTTCTTCCCGGACCTCCTGTCCCCTGATCCTCTCGTATCCCTTTTGCCTATCACCTGTCCAGCTCTTGGCTCCATCCCTCCCCCTCCTGTCTTCTCCTATCATTTTGGATCTCCCCCTCCCACTTTCAAATCTCTTACTAACTCTTCCTTCAGTTAGTCCTGACGAAGGGTCTCGGCCCGAAACGTCGACTGTACCTCTTCCTAGAGATGCTGCCTGGCCTGCTGCGTTCACCAGCAACTTTGATGTGTGTTGCTTGAATTTCCAGCATCTGCAGAATTCCTGTTGTTTACACTATATATTAGATTAGATTAGATTAGATTCAACTTTATTGTCATTGTGCCGAGTACAGATACACAGCCAATGAAATGCAGTTAGCATCTGACCAGAAACGCAAAGAATAGTGTTATTTACAAAATTACTATGAATAAAAAGTAAGTGCTACAGAACATAAATATAAAAGTACTGAGACAGTACAATATTGGTGCAATACTGCTTAGTGCTGTGATGTGAGGTTCAGCAGGGTCACAGCCTCAGGGAAGAAGCTCTTCCTGTGTCGCAATCGGGGGGGCATTGGGAGCAAGGGTGGACCCAAATACAAGACACATCTTGTGAGGTTAATTAAATTGAGTTTATTGTTCGATACCAGGAGAGCAAGGCAGGAACGGGAATAGCGACTGGACTAGGACTCAGGGCTACGACCAGGCTGGGACTAGGGGTCTGGGCTAGGACTCGGAATAGGATCCCAGAACTAGCGCCAACATGAAGAGGACACGGTATAGACTCTGAGCCAGAGACTGGGCAAGGACCCAGTACCTGGGTCGTGCCCCAGGCTTGGACCCCAGAACCAGGCATGGACATGACATGGGCTAGGGAGAGGAGGAACATAGAAAAACAGAGCCACGGTCTCGGGAGAGCAGGTACATGGAACCATGGACACATACACAGAACACAAAGTCGGGACCCCTCCTTGGGTACAGGACATAGGGCTGGGACTCACACACAGAACGGAGAGCTGGGATCCCTCCTTGGGTACAGGACATAGGGCCGGGACTCACACACAGATCAGAGAGCCGGGACCCCTCCTTGGGTACAGGACATAGGGCCGGGACTCACACACAGATCAGAGAGCTGGGACCCCTCCTTGGGTACAGGACATAGGGCCAGGACTCATGACCCCCCCCGCGGACCAACGGCAAGACGGCCTGACTTACCTCACGGAGGTGAGGACAAGACAAGACCAACACGAATGAACACCAGACAGTAACTATCTAGCTCCGGCGATAGAACTAGACCGAAGTGCAGGCGAGGGCTGCAGACGAGGGCTAGAGGTGAGAGGGGCAGAGAAGGGATTCAGACTGAGGGGTAGGACAGGAATCACAGACCGGCAGGGCAAGGATTGGACTCGGAACTTGGATGCCGCCAGGGATGGGACTTGACTCAGAACTTGGATACCACCAGAACTGGGACTTGACTTGCTACTTGAATGCCCCCGGAGCCAGGACTTGACTTGGAGCCTCCGGGTAGTGGTGAGTTCTCGACTCGGCCTGGGAACTGTAGACAGCAGTTCTTGATTCCCTCTGGCGGGTTAACTGACGGACCCACCTCGGTGAGGAAACTTTGCAGGCTCACTTTGGCGAGGTAACTTGACAGGGTTGCTCCGGTGAGGAGAGGCGAATTACTGGCAATCGCTTCGGGCGGAGATAAGGCTTGCTCCGGCCAGATGATATTGGCACGCCGTACCTTTGGTGACTTTGCAGACGCTCTCGCGCCGAACAGCTAAAAGCCGGAGACTATAAACTACCGGTTCAGCCGAGAGTAAATTGCCTCTAATCACCAAGGCCGAGGGACACGGGAAAACAGGGAACCAAAGGGAAACAGGGAGTCAATGGTCGAGGTCGTAACATAAACAAAGTAAATTTAAAGAGACCCCGATCTGGACCATGACATCCTGTGCCTGCTGGTGTGGGAGCAGAGGCTCCTGTAGTGCCTACCGGATGGGAGGAGAGTAAAACGCCCATGGTTAGGGTGAGATGCATCCCTGATAATGCTTTTCGCCCTGCCCAGGCAGCGTTTATGGTAGATGTTCTCAATGGTGGGCAATTGGGTGCCAATAATCCGCTGGGTAGTTTTCACCACACACTGGAGTGCTTTGCGGTCCGATACGGGACAATTGCCATACCACACTGAGATGCAGTTGGTCAGTATGCTCTCAATGGTACAGTTTTAAAAGTTCGTCAGTATCCTGGGACAGAGGTGAGCTTTCTCGATGCTCCGCAGGAAATAAAAGCACTGTTGCGCCTTTTTGACAAGGATGGAGGAGTTCAGGGACCAGGTGAGATCCTCGCAAATGTGGACTCCAAGGAATCTGAAGCTTGATACACACTCCACTACAGTTCCGTTGATGTAGATGGGGACGTGAGTGTGACTCCTAGCCTGCCTGAAGTCCACAATGATCTCCTTGGTCTTCTGGGTGTTAAGGGCCAGGTTGTTGTCGGCACACCATGCGGCCAGGTGCTGGACCTCATCCCCGTAGGTTGTCTCGTCATCTCCTCTGATCAGGCCAACCACCGTGGGGTCGTCTGCGAACTTGATTATGGAGTTAGAACCATGTACAGGAACGCAGTCATAGGTGAAAAGCGAGTACAGAAGAGGGCTCAGCACACAGCCTTAAATAGTTAAAAATATATATAGTCCAGATTTCTAAATGGGCAATGAACACTACCTCACTATTTTTGCACCACTTATTTAATCATGGATTGGTTTATTGTACATTTGGAAATCTGATAGTGGAGGGGAAGATGTTTTCCTAAAACAATGAGTGAGAGTCTTCAGGCCTCTGTACCTCCTCCCTGATGGTAATAATAAGAAGAGAGCACATCCTGGTGACTGGGGTCCTTAATTATGGATGCCGCCATTTTGAGGCATTAGCCCTTGATGCTGGGGAGGCTGGTGCCCATGATGGAGCTGGCTGAGTTTGCAAACCTCTGCAGCTTTTCCTGCTCCTGTGCAGTGGCCCTCCATGCCAGCCGGTGATGCTCCAGATGCTGTAATATGGAGAACTACAACAACTGTTAGAGGAACACATTTTTCCATTCCACACTCACTTTGACCTCCCAGCCCTCTTACACTATAAGCTTGAGAATCTCCTCTTTTTAGCTCCCAGCCCTTGGCATCACCTTTGAATTGGAAATATTCAGATAAACAATCTTTTCAGTTTATACCAGAGCTGGCCAGTTCTGATAACGGGACATTACTCTGTAATATTAATGTACTGTTCTTATTTCCACAGATACTGTCTGAACTGTTTGGCATTTACAACATTCTTTGTATTCAAGGTTTCCAGCAACTGCTGTATCTTGAACTTCACAATTCCTGCAGTGTTTTTTCTCTTCCTCTGTTCTCTTTCAGATTTTTTTCTTTTTCATTACTGAAATTCTCTAATTTGACAACATAAACTTTTGAGTGAAAATTACCCATCAGATCCCCATTAAACATTCTTCTTCTCACCATAAGTTGTGGCTGACTAATTTTAGACACGACTGCCTGGGAAGCATACTCTAGCTAACCACTCTATTTATGCATCTCATAATTTTATGTGATCCTAGCACACCTCCTCTCCATTACCTTTACTCCAGAGAAAACAGACCCGGCCTATTTAATCTCTCCTTGTAGAGCAGTTAGCCTGACTTCAATGGTAGGAAGGATGATGAGGCTTTGGGGTGCTTGAAGGCACATAATAAAATAGACCAAAGTCAGCATGGTCTCCTAAGGCAGGAGATCCCAACATGGAGTCGATGGACCGCTTGCTCAATGGTATTGGTCTATGGCATAAAAAAGGACGGGAAACCCTGCCTTAAGGGAAAATCTTGCTTGACAAATCTGTTGGAATTCTTTGAGGAAATAACAGGCAGGATTGATAAAGGAGAGTCAGTGGATGTTGTTGACTTGGATTTTCAGAAAGCTTTCGATAAGGTGTCGCAATAGATAAGCCAATGTCATTATAGAAGAGGTAGTAGCATGGGCAGAAGATAGGCAGACTGGCAGAAGGCAACGTGTGTGGGAGTAAAGAGGACTTTTTCTAGTTGGCTGCCGGCAACCAGTGGTGCTCCGCAAAAGTCTATGTTGGGACCAATTCTTCTTATGTAATATGTTAATGATATGGATAAGAGGATGACAGTAAAGGCTTTGTGACAATGTTTGCGGACAATACAGTGACAGATGTGTGACAGTTATTGTGGAGGAAGCAGGTAGTCTGCAGAAGGACTCAGACAGATTGGAAGAATGGGCAAAGATAGAGTACAGTACAAGAAAGTGTACATTGGTGGAAGGCGGAAAGACATGGACGATATTCTAACTGGGGAGTAAATTCAGAAATCGGAGGTGCAAAGTAACTTGAGAGTCCACGTGTAACTTGCAGAAGTAGTCAGGAAAGCAAATGCAAAGTTAACATCATTTTGAGAGGTCTAGAATATAAAAGCAAGGATGTAATGCTGAGACCTTATAAGGTATTGGTCCAAATTTAATTAGAGTATAGTGAACAATTTTAGGTCCCATATCTAAGGAAGGACATATTGGCATTGGCGAGGGTCTTGAGCAGGTTCAGGAGAATGACCTCAGGAATGAAAGTGTTAATGTATGAGAAATGTTTGATGGCTCTGGAACCTGTACCCACTGGAGTTTAAAAGAATGAGGGGAATCTCACTGAAACCTACTGAAAGAACTAGATAGGGTGGATGTGGAAAAGATGTTTCCAATAGTAGAGAGAGCATAGCTTCAGAATAGGACGTTCCTTCAGAACAGTGCTGAAGAGGAATTTCTTTTACCAGAGGGTGGTGAATATATGGTATTCATTACCACAGACAGCTATGGGGGCCAAGTAATTGGATATTTTTAAAGAGGAGATTGGCAGGTTCTTGATTGATAAGGGTGTCAAAGATTATGGGGAGAAAGGAGAAGAAAAGGATTGAGGGGGAAAATAAATCAGACATGATTGAGTGCTGGAGAAGACTATGTGCTGAATAACCTAATTCTGCTCCAATATCTTATGTCTTTTGTTCCTATAACTCAAGTCCTCCAATTCAGACAACATCCTTGATAATATTTTATATGCCCTCTAGATTACTCCCATCTTTCCTGTAGTATGGAAACTAGAACTGCACACAGCATTCCAAGCGTAACCTATCATATATTTTGTTATTTTTCCATATGCTATTCTGGCTTCACTCTTAATACTTCTCTTCTTCTCACCTGCCAATCACCTTCATCTGGTGCCCTCCTCCTTCCCTTTTACCCATGGCCCTACCAGATTCCTTCTTCTTCAGCCACTTTTCTTTTCCACCTATCACCTCCCAGCTTTTCACTTCATCCCTCACTCACTGACCCACCTACATTCCCCCTCACCTAGTTTCACCTATCATCTAGTTTATACTCCTCTTCCTCCTGACCCCACCTTTTTATTCGTGCTCCCCCCCCCCCCATTTCCTTTCCAGTCCCGATGAAAAGTCTTGGCGTGGAATGTTGTTTCTTTGTTCCTTTGTCTGGCCTGCTGAGTTCCTCCAGCATTTTGTGTATGTTACTCTGGATTTTCAGCATCTGCAGAACCTATTGTGTTTAAACAATCTGTATAGCTCTCACAATGTCTCTGTTAAGGAAGGCCAGCATGTGGAACCTTTCCTCACCTTGTATCCTGAGGTTTGGTTATTTAGCAACACTCCTCATTCAGTGTGTACACCTGCTTTGGTTTAACCTTCCAAAATGCATCACCTAACACTTGTCTATCTGCCATTCTTTTGCTCACTTTCCCAGTTTCTTACAACCTTCTTCACGGCCCACTTCACTATCAGTTTTGGTGTCAGCTGCAGACTTGCTAATCATGCCACTGATATTCCAATCTAATTGTTAATAAATCTAATAAGCAACAGAGGACCCAGGGCACAGCATTGGTCATGGGTCTCCTGTCTGAAACACAATCATCTATCATCACCAACATAGATAGATGGATAGATATACTTTATTAATCCCGAGGGAAATTTGGTTTTGTTACAGCAACCAAGAATAGAGCGTAAATATAGCAATACAAAAAACCCCAACAACCAAACACCAAAATGCAAACTATGCCAGATGGAAAATAAGTCCAGGACCAGTCTATTGGCTCAGGGTGTCTGACCCTTCATGGGAGGAGCTGCACGTTCGATGGCCACAGGCAGGAACTACCTCCCGTGCAGCCAAGTGTTGTATCACGGTGGAATGTGGCCGAAGTCCAACAGTAAAAAGTTCAATATCCGGTCTACAAACATGTTCCTCGATCATAATATACCCCGGATTGCACCATCCGTTGTTAGCCAGAACAGTAAGCACCCAACTCCTTTACGCTTACCGCTCTCAGTGCACTTCCGGTCAGCCGGAACGGTATTACCCACCGAACTCCACTTCTTCAAAAGTCTCTGTTGTCTCGACCCGGTCCTCTTTCCTCGGCTTTGTGATCCCCCTCTGTGTGCTTTCCTCCGGATTTCAGCAGGGGTGTCCACCGCTCTGTTCACTAAGCCGGCCGGTCTTTGCTAGTCCGTGGAACACACAATGCGACCTTGCTTCTGTCCCGCGTGTCGGGATGTAACCATTTCCTGCGCTAAAGAAAACCCAAATAAAACTCTCTCTACCAGTATGTTAGAGAGGGTGCAGCTTTGACGTGTTACTGTGAGAACAAAAATACAAAAAATAACGTAAATTAAAAAGTAAGGAGAAGAAAGTAAGAATAGATCGGAACGGCTGTACCAGGCTGCATGCACGACCAGCGCATGCACACTATGTCTCCTTCTGTGAAGCAAATCTTCTATCCAATTGGCTACCTCACCCTGGATCCCATGTCATCTGTCCTTCTGGACCAATCTACCTTAAGACTATAAGAATTAGTCCATTTGGCCTATTGAGTTTGCTCTATAGTTTCCTTTCTTCTGTCACTCTCCCTTCTTGAAGAGTGGAGTGTCATTGCAACTTTCCAGTCTTCCAGAACCATTCCAGAATCTAGTGTTTCTTGAAAGATCATTACTGATACCTCCATGATCTCTTCAGCCACCTCTGCCATGCGTGATCTTGTCAAAGTCCTTGCTGAAGTCCAGATAGATGACATCTACAGTCTGACACTCATCAGTCCACCTGGACACCTCTTCAAAAAGCTCCATCAAACTCATGTGACATGACTTCCCTCCCATAGCCATGCTGATGATTCCTAATCACGCCTTGTCTTTCTGAACACAAAGAAATCTTGTCTCTCAGAAAGCCTTCCTATAACTTTCCCACCACTGATATAAGATTCACTGGCCTGTAGTTCCCTGACTTATCCCCATTGCCCTTCTCAACTAAAAGATTGAACAGTATTTGCGAATTATTTTTCTGCCACTTGTCCATTTAAGTAATGAAAAGTTCTGATGAAGATCCTTGACCTGAAACAGTTGCTCTGCTTCTTTTTCATGTTGTAGATTTGTGAAATGGGAATTTTTTAAAGAAACAATTCTTCTCTACAGCTTCTGGCTTTGAAAGTTATGGATAAGTAAGTAGGCACTGTTATAATGGCCAGATATAGGAGAACAAGAAGATTTGTGCAGGGACCTTCACACTTGATAACAATACAACAATGTTACAATGAGGTATTTGCCACTGGTAAATAATTAATGATCGTACCAGCTCATCTAAGATGAGTGGAATCAGCAACACCCCATAAAGAGATAATGGAACAAACAGAATAATCACTTACCATAAGACCATAAAATATAGGAGCAGAATTAGGCCATTTAGCCCAGCTTTAATTACCTTGGCAGTTTTATATCACAAGATGCTAGAAGTAAAGTAGAAATAAAAAGAAGAATTGCCATTGCCAAAACAAAGATATGGACACTGTGAAAGAACTAACAGATCTAAGTGTGCGAAATATCATTGATGCTGTGTGGGATCGTTTGACGTGGAAAGCCATGGTCGCCCAAGCGTGTAACGCATGAGGCACACGAAGAAGCCCATCGAGTCTGCTCATTTCATCATGGCTGATCCAATTTCCTCTCAGCCCCAGTTTCCTGCCTTCTCCCCGTATCTCTTCATGTTCTGACTAATCACAAATCTATCAACCACTACCTAAATATACATAAAAACCTGATCTCCACAGTTGGCTATGGTAAAGAATTCCACTGATTCATCACTCTCTGGCTAAAGAAATTCCTCCTCAGCTCTGTTCTAAAGGATACTCCTCTATAATGAAGCTGTGTCCTCTGGTCATAGACTCTCCCACCATCGGAAACATCCTCTCAAGGCCTTTCACCATTCAATAGGTTTTAATTACGTCACTGCTCATTCTTCTGTCCTATATTCTATCTAGTCCTCTTAAAATGAATGCTAACATTGCATTCGCCTTCCTCACCACAACCTGCAAATCAACCTTTAGGGAATCCTGCACAAGGACTTTCAAGTCCCCTTTGCACCTCAGTTTTTTTGAATTTTCTCTCCATTTAGACTATACAGTTCCCAACGCTGTATTCCATCTGCCACTTCTTTCCCATTTCTCCTAATTTGTCTAAGCCCTTCTGTAGCCTCTCTACTTCCTTAAAACTATCTGCCCCTCCCACCTATCTTCATTGTGTCTGTAAACACAAAACCATCAAGTTCATAATCCAAATCACTGACATATTACGTAAAAAGAATCTGTCCCAACACGGACCCCTGTGGAACACCACTAATCACTGGCAGGTAACTTGACAAGGCACCCTTTATTCCCACTCTTTGCTTCCTGCCGATCAGTCACTGCTTTATCCGTGCTGGAATCTCTCCTGTAATACCATGGGCTCGTAGCTTGTTGAGCAGCCTCAAGTGTGGTACCTTGTCAAAGGTCAAAGGTCTTCCGAAAATCCAAGTCCACAAGATCAACTGATTCTCCCTTGTCTGTCCTGCTAGTTATTTCTTCAAAGAATTCCAACAGATTTGTTGGGCAAGATATTCCCATAAGGAAACCAAGCTGACCACGGCCTATTTTATCCTGTGCCTCCAAGTACCGTGACACCTCATCATTAATGATCGACTCCAATATTTTCCCGGCCACTGAGGTTAGACTAACTGGCCTATAATTTCTTTTCTTCTGTCTCTCTCCCTTTTCTTGAAGAGTGGAGTAACATTTGCAATTTTCCAGACTTCCAGAAGTAAGTTCTCCTTAAGACTGTTACACCTAAGAATTACTTAGAGTTTTGCCTAAGGACAATCTTGGGGCATTTTTGCACAGTCCAGATATACCTGAAAGTATTCTATTATTGACATCCTTTCATGCATTCATCCTACAAGAGCCTTGCAAAAAAGTGTAATTGCCCAATATATTCACTTGTCATCATACTAATTACGAACTGCCTGTTAACAACTGAGCTTCACAGAATGTCTGTTGGACAAAAGGTAAATCCTACACTTCACATTCTTTTGTGAGGAGATGACAGCCCATAATATTATGGAAAGATCAACAACAATAAAGCTCCTCCGATGTACTGCAGCTGCTGTGGGATGCTTCTGTTGAGTCGTAGTGTCTCAGAACCGTACAGCATGGAAGCAGCTCTACAGCCCAGGGCATCATGCCGACTGTGATGCCCAGCGAGCTCGTGCCCGCTTTTGGCCCTTCTGAACATCTCCTATCCATGTACTTACCTAGTTGACTTTAATACGTTGCTCATGTGCCCACCATTTCTGGCAGCTCATTCCAAATATGCCTCACCCCTGATGTCCTTTTTAAATCTCTCACCCGTGATCTTTAGCACCCTCTCGCTAAGAAAAAGACCATGTGCCTTCACCCCATCAATGCCTCTCATAATCTTGTACTCCTCTTGTGGTCTCTTATGTTCCAGGGAATGAAGTCCTAGTCCTTGTAACTTTAGGCCCCCAAGTCCAGGGAAAAAACTGGTAAAACTTTTTTTGCATTCTTTATAGGTTAATAACATCTTTCCTATGTTAGGGTGACCAAAACCGTATGCAACACTCCAAGTGCAGCCTCACCAATGGCTTCCACTGCAATACTCATGAGAACTCCTGTCTGAAGTCCCCCCACCACCCAAGCCCCGTCTGAGAAGTGTGGGTGGGCAGGGTAGGAGTGAGGAGTAGATAGTTGCCAATTCCCACAAATGAACAAATTCTTTTCCTGCTGTCTCTCATCTGCAGGAAAATGTCAACTGCCATCAACTGGCTTGGAGGAATTGCCCAGGAATGGCTGAGTAGATCTTTTGCTTGGTAGAAATAAAAAAAGGATTGGCTGTTAAATCGAACAAGTTCCTAGACTCCAAAACTGGATGAATAGAAGTGTTGTGGATTTCTCCATGCTGTTATGGGCCGTCATATCCTCAAGCTCAAAGCAGATTATTTTTGTTGGTAAGCTTCAGTTCAACACTTCACCTTGTGAAATGAGGCTGAGGAAAGGAACTCAGCAGGGCCAGGCAGCCTCTACGGATGCAAAGGGATAGTCGACGTTTTGGACTCAGACCCTGCATCAACACCTTGCAAACGGATCTTTTTATTGCGGCAATTCCTTCACAGCTGCACAAGGAAATGATTTTAAATATGCAGCTCAGACTCGAGCGTCGATGAACTCCTGCCCACACAGGATTTAACATGCTGCATCTTCTCTACCTTTGAACTGTGTAGAAGTCACCATTAGTCTGCCCGAGCACAAGGCACTCAATCGTTGCCTTGGGCCACAGACATGCAATCTACATATTTAGCATTAAAATCTGAAATAGAAAATTACTTGGGCACCTTTCTCAGGATTACAGAGTTGTTATAAGGATCAATTATCTTTGACATGGCTGTTTCACCAGTTCAAGTCAGAGGTATGTAAAGAAGCAACAGAAATAAATATTGTTTCTTCATACTGATAGAAACAGACCCCTCAGCCCACCGAGTTTCTGCAGACTATCGTGACACTTGCATTAATCACACATTATCATGTCTACAGTCTCATCTACTCCCGCCCCCCACCCCAGATTCTATCATTTACCTACACAGTAAGGGCAATCTGCGGCGGCCAATTAACCCACCGATTTGCACGTCTTGGCGATGTGGGAGGAGAATGGAGTACCCTGAGGAAGCCCAGGCAGTCACAAGGGAAATGTTTGCATTCTGCATGGATATCAGCAGAGGTCAGGACTGAGCGTAGGTTGTGGGAGCTGTAAGGCAGCAGCTCTTCCAGCTGACCCACTGCTTTCTCCTTCTTGATGCACTTCACCGTACAGGAGGCTGCAGTCAGAATTGAGAAACGAAAGCTTTCTGTCTGAGATCAAAATTTATCATATTCAATTACTTTAGAAAAAGAAGCATGATTAGACCTTTTGACTCCCTGAGTTGGCTCCACCATAGCTGTTTCGATATTGGCTTCAACTCTACTTTCCTGTTTGATTCCCATAAATCTTGACACCGTAATAGTCCACAAATCTCTCTCAGTCTTCAATGTACTCAAATGCAGATATTTCAAGTTGGTAGGCTGCAGTATACCTTGATTCAAATTGTGGTCTATTTTATACTTTATTTTGGGCCTGCTAATGATCTTTAATTGCTGCCATGAGCTCTTAAATTCCATTATCCTCCTCCTGATTCGCAAGTCTCAATCAAATCCTGAAATCTACAGTTCCATGCACAATTATTCTTGCAGAAGCGAAGTAGTACGCAACAGCTTTCTAAATCTCACATGTCAGAAATCTTTTCCTGTACAACCGCTCCATCCAACATTCAACATTCTCTTAAAGCTTCAGTAACCTGTGCAAAACTTCCTTCCAATCTATCCACAGGCACTGAATGGTGGTTCTCTTAGGCTGCGAACCAATTCAGATTGGCATAATGCAATTCAATGAGAAGTAGAACTGATGAACAGAAGAAAAATGGAGGGCAAACAGGGTGACTGAAAATTAAACATCAGCAATGGTTCCAAATGTACTCGCTTGGAATTACTTCTCATTTGGTTTACTACTGTGATGCAATTATGTGGGTTAGAGTTCATTCTCAAAGTTTAAAATTCAAAAGTTCAAAGTAAGATTTATTATCAGAGTATATACATGTCACCACTTACAACCCTGAGATTCTTTTTCTGTGGACATACATAGCAAATTTATAGATCAGTAACTAAACATCAGGAAAAAACTGTAAACAAATTGTGCAAATACAGACATAAATAATCAGCAATATACTGAATATGAAATAACAATATAACAGAGTCCTTAAATGAGTGTAGCTATCCCCCCTTGTTCAAGAGCTTCATGGTTGAGGGGTAGTAACTGTTCTTGAACCTAGTGGTGTGAGTCCTGAGACACCTGTACCTTCTACCTGATGGCAGCAACGAGGCAAGAGCATGGCCTGGATGGTGAGGAACTTTGATGATGGATGCTGCTTTTCTACGGCAACGTTTCATACAGATGTGCTCAATGGTTGGGAGGGTTTTACCCGTGAGGTACAGGGCTGAATCCACTACCTTTTGTAGGATTTTCCGCTCAAAGGCATTGGTGTCCCCATACCAGGCCATAATGCAGCCAGTCAGCACACTTTCCACCACACATCTATAGAAGTTTGCCAAGGGTTTTGATGACATGCCGAACCTCCGCAGACTCCTGAGGAAGTAAAGGCGTTGTCGTGCTTTCTTTGCAATAATATTTATATGATAAGTCTCTCGCTGTTCTGTAAAATGCAGAAGCCCAGTAAATCAATGTTAGCCAATTTCCAGAAGTAATTTGATTCAAATAAATAACATTTTTGAAATAGGAAATAATGGATCATGCTTCCCTTTATTTACTTGGAGCAAATAAGCAAATAAGCCTGCAAGTGCAAGATAGCTACCAAGAAGCTCATTATATACTTACATTCTGAAAACAAATGGTACTGACTGAATCAAACAAAATTCTTAGGATTGTCATTCAATACCTGATGGAGGGTTGGAGGCAATTCCTCTTGTCACAGTTAGATGAACACTTGGAGTACCATGTATTAGAAGGACAAGAGTGGGGAGGAATTGGAATTGACATAGATAGTTACTTGATGGCTGGCCTGGACATGATGGGCCAAATGGCTTACCTCTGTGATGTATGACTTCATGACTATGACTGGTGGGAAACCTTTTCACTGCAAAGACGGCGAAATTTTGGAATTCTCTACCTCAAATGGCTTCGTCAGGGACTGAGAAATTGAGATCAGCAGATTTGGGTAAGGAGTTGAAGTCAAAGATCAGCCGTGATCTTATGGTAGATTTGCCATTTGGAGTAAGCTCAACAGTCAAAGCAGCCTGAATGACCCTTTATTCTTATGCTGTTAATGTGGAGTCCATCTGGGCATATGGCACACTCGGACTACACCGGCTGGCCAACCTACCCTGCACAGCGACGTCCACAGCCTCCAAACCTCACCCCATTTAAATGAGCTTCTGAGCTGGGCCGGTGCAGTGCCCCAGCAAGGTGCTTTGAGAGGGTTTTGTGAGGAGCTTGTAATCTGGAGGGAGAGGTAGGATTTATTTATCGGCATTTAACTTTGTTTGGCCACTTGGATTTTATTGTCTGTTTCTGACGTAACACGAGAATTACCCTTCCTTTCACATCACATTCCAGTTTCTGTATCACACTCTGTAATCTGAGTAATAGTTTGTGGTCAACCACTTGGTCTACTGACCCAGCAAGGTACCAATTTGAATTCCACATCGGCCGGAGATTTTAAATTCAAGTAATTATGTAAATCTGGAATAAAATGTTGGTATTAGAAATGGTGCCTTGAATGGTTCATTAATCTTCTTCAAGGAAGGAAATCTCCCATGACGGTACAGAGGCACAGCTAGTAGAACTGCTACCCCACAGCTAAGTGACATTTTTTAATATCCTGACCTTCAGCACTGTCTGTGTGGAGTTTGCATGCTCTACCTGCGAATGCAATAGTTTCCTCTGTAGCAGACAGTAATTCCTTACTAAATGGTGTAAAATGCTACCAAAGTAAGTCCTATAGTTTCATTAAGGAGGCAAAGGCAACCGGCTGCGTTCACCAGCAACTTTGATGTGTGCTGCTTGAATTTCCAGCATCTGCAAAATTCCTCGTGTTTGCGTTTTTAAATTCACTACTGCGAAGCCTCTTCCGGTGATGCCTACACTGAAGAAGTTTAAATCTTCTCTTCGACGGGAGTTCAGTGAAACCATCTCTCACTGCTCCCCATCCGTAATTTCTTCAGCTCTTCAACTTTTCGACCACATTTTGACTCAGACTCGCTATCTCCATCCCTCCCCCTCCTGTCTTCTCCTATCATTTTGGATCTCCCCCTCCCCCTTTCAAATCTCTTATTAGCTCTTCCTTCAGTTAGTCCTGATGAAGGGTCTTGGCCCAAAACGTCGGCTGTACCTCTTCCTAGAGATGCTGCCTGGCCTGCTGCGTTCACCAGCAACTTTGATGTGTGTTGCTTAAATCTGACCCTGATGATTGAATTAGAAGCTGGCAAATATAATGTGACACTTGAGGTTTTAAATCAGTTTATTGGTGTTCTCAGTGTGGGGTGATTTCTAATATCAGGGAGTGTTTTGTTGCATGGGCTTAGACCAGCAATAATGCTGAGAGAGTACTTGCATTGAATGATCTCCTACTGGCCTCACACTCATTGCCCAACATGTTGGGATACATTTGCCTCTGGTTCCTTGTCATACAAAATGGTTGCTGGCATGTCAGGATAAGTTTCCCAGGTACAGGTAAGGGGGCTGGAGTTTACTTTGTGCCAAAAACATGTTTACTGTAAAGCTTAAGGTGAATATATTGTTGCAGATCTAGAAACTTCATGCTCTTTTTCCCAGCATATAGCTATTCAAATGGTATGAAGAGTGACACTGAGATGCTATAAACATCTTAACTTTCCAGCAAACACATTACTGCACACTGCACAACAATTATGCATAACAAAAGATGCAAAGCAAATAGACCATGTAAAGACTTTATGAGATTTAAAAGACAACTGCAAAGATATATTTTCTGGTTGATTAAGTTGCAGTTAGAAACAAGGAGCTGATTGCCGTTTGGCGCAGCCTGAAGGAAAAGCAGCATACTGTCCACATGGAGAGTTGGCATTACATCTAGATCAGGGACTGGAGTGACTGTCTTCTCCCGCTGACCACTTGGCCAATTCCATTTAGCCTACTTCTAATGCTGAGTTTGTGCACTATAGTGGTGGCTGTCATTTGGGAGTTGACACCTTTTTTTCCCCTGCTGGGCTACTTTGGCAATTAGACTCCTTCCCATGAACATGGGAGTGTCCTGTTTTATGGTGACCTGTCCAATAAGCAGAGCTACTGTTATTGGAAAGAAAACTTGGCGAAGTCACTCCCAAAAGCGAGCAATGCAAAACTAGGTGGTAGTGGAAATTTCAAGGCTAACACTTGGAATTAGTTCCACATTCCTATTTTGACTCCAGTCCTTGTGAACTGGAATATGCGCTATGTACTGTTGAGCAATCTATGGAGAAGAATAAATAGTTGATAAATTTTACCAGGACCGATGGAAGTTCCTCTAGCATTTTGTGTGCATTTCTCTGGATTTCCAGCATCTGCAGAATCTCTTGTACTTCCAAACAATCTGCTGTGCATCTTTGTTCTTGCCAGGGTTACAAAAGCTAGTTGAACATAGTACTGGGGCGCCAGCTACCCGTCCCAAAAACATAATACTTAGGTGGAGTGGTTGAGGTCCCAGCAAAATGCCCACCAAAGGTGAATAGACATTTCCATTTCTTTGGTACAGTAAATCTACACTCTGTACACCTGCTTGTTAATGAAAATATCAAATCAGCCAATCATGTGGTAGCAAATAAATGCATAAAAGCATGCAGATATGGTCAAGAGGTTCTGTTGTTCAGAACAGACATCAGAATGGGGAAGAAATGTGATCTAAGTGCCTAACTGTGGAATGATTGTTGGTGCCAGACAGGGTGGTTTGAGTATCTCAGAAACTGGTGATCTCCTGGGATTTTCATGCACAATAGACTCTAGAGTTTACAGATAACAGTGCGACAAACATAAAAAATCTAGGGAGTGGCAGTTCTGTGAGTGAAAATGCCTTGTTAATGAGAAAGATTAGAGGAGAATGGGCGGACTGGTTCAAGATGACAAGAAGGCAACAGTAACTCAAACAACCACATGTTACAGCGGTGGTGTACAGAAAAGCATCTCTGATCACACAAGACATTGGACCATGAAGTGGATGGGCGACAGCAGCAGAAGACCACAAACATTTACTCAGTAGCCACTTTATTAGGTACAGGAGATACATAATAAAGTGGCCACTGTGTGTAGGTTGCCACAGGACAGATTTTATTACCAGCTTGAATTAATGATTTGTAAAAGATCAAGTGACTTTTCTCCTCTGGGTGACCAGTAGTCCCATGGAGATTAAACTTTAACTCTTGAGGCATCAGTAAAATCCATTTCATATGTTGATCCTTCAGGGGACCCCACCACAGGTTTCTTGTCAATGATTGAAGCTCCTTCTTAAGGGAAAAAGTCAGAGTAATTGGGCCAGCCATAGTGCTGTCCCATGATCCTCTTCTCTCACCCTCTTTCATACCCACTGTGACCCTTCCACCTGGAGTATTGTGCACAGTTTTGCTCTACTCAATTACAAATGGATATAGTTGCTATAGAGGGAATTCAGCCTGGATTCACTAGATTGTGACCTTGTAAGGCAGCCTTGACACTTGAGAAGGAACTGAGAAGCCTAGGAGAATGAGAGGCTGCCTCATTGAAGCCTACAGCATACCTTAAGGACTCCATGAAGTAGATGTAGGGAGAATATTTTCCCAAGCTGAGAAATCTAGAAACAGAGGTCATTGTCCCAAAATAATGGATGGATCATTAGGGACCGAAATGAGGAGACATTTCTTCATACAAAGGCACTTTAAATTTTATCTTAGAGATATTGCACGGTAGCAGGTCCAAGGAATCACGTTACCCAATTACACCCAATTAACTTAATAACCCATATGTCTTTGGAATATGGGAGTAAACCAGAGCACCCTGAGGAAACCCACTTGGTCATGGAGAGAATGTATACAGACAGTGGCAGGAGTTGAAACCACGATTCTGGCGCTGTAAAAGCATTATGCCCACACTTTGCTACCATACAGCACCTAATTTGGAATTCAAATTCCATTTGGAATTCTCTACCTTGGATGGATGAGGCGGCTCAATTATTGGAAGCATTCAGTATCACTACACTTTGAAAATGATCAGGTGAGCTTTAAATCCCTATTTGCCTCATAGGTAGGATATTTTTATATAATGATTGGCACCTTTGGCAAAATAGCACCATCTTAGCATTAGTAATAATGGTTAATCTTAACAGAGTGCAGAAAAGTGCATGGAGTTGGCAAAAACAAGCAATTTGCCTCAAAGGGTCTTCACCAGAATTTCTACAGTACACGCACCTTCTCCCATCTTCCTTCATTATGCATTAAGCCTCTTCGTAAATGTACCAATACAAAACAATTTCCTCACTATGGCAGTTTGGGTTATAGAAATTTGTCCTTACAGAAATCACAAATCACTGTCCAAAAATTTTAGATACAGAACATGACCTGGGTATGTCCTCAAATGGAACGTAGTAGGTCAGCATTAAAGTGCAAAAAGAAAGAGGATTTAGAACTGAACAACACACACAAAATGCTGGAGGAACTCAGCAGTCCAGGCAGCACCTGTGGAGAGGAATAAACAGCTGACAGTTCAGTCTGTGACCCTTCATTAGAAGCCACTGTCTGATTTTGGTTGGGAAAGCATAAATGGTGAGTGACCTGACTGCTTGTAAGAAATCTCCCAGTGGCCACTCATTTTAATTCCACATCCTATTCCCATTCTGATATGTCTATCCACGGCCTCCTCTACTGTAAAGATGAAGCCACACTCAGGGAGGAGGAACAACACGTTATATTCCGTCTGGGTAGCCTCCAACCTGATGGCATGAACATTGACCTCTCAAACTTCCGCTAATGCCCCACCTCCCCCTCGTACCCCATCCGTTATTTATTTTTATACACACATTCTTTCTCTCACTCTCTTTTTTCTCCCTCTGTCCCTCTGACTATACCCCTTGCCCATCCTCTGGGTTCCCCCCCCTCCCCCTTTCCTTCTCCCTGGGCCTCCTGTCCCATGATCCTCTCACATCCCCATTGCCAATCACCTGTCCAGCTCTTGGCTCCATCCCTCCCCCTCCTGTCTTCTCCTATCATTTTGGATCTCCCCCTCCCCCTCACACTTTCAAATCTCTTACTAGCTCTTCCTTCAGTTAGTCCTGACGAAGGGTCTCGGCCTGAAACGTCGACTGTACCTCTTCCTAGAGATGCTGCCTGGCCTGCTGCATTCACCAGCAACTTTGATGTGTGTTGCTTGAATTTCCAGCATCTGCAGAATTCCTCGTGTTTGTGCTTGTAAGAAATGGTCATTTAACCAATGTAACAAAACCATTGAGCAATGAATTACAGGGGAAGGTTTCCAGGTGTCAGGCAGTGAGCAAACCAGCAACAAGAATCCGACCATGATGGCTGGATCCACAAGGTGAGTGATCCTGCACCTACAGGAATAGGAGATGTTTTACACAGAAACTACAAATAACCACCTTTCCTCCCCCCTTCACCCTGAACTCAGCAACTGAACCATCTGCCTGCTCTCCTATCACAAAGATGGGATAAGACTATAAGACTATGGGACTTAGGAACAGAATTCGGCCATTCACTGTTTCAAATCCACTCTGCCATTCCATCATGGCTGATTTATTATCCCTCTCAACCCCTTTCTCTTGCTTTCTCTTCGTAATCTCTGATGCACATACTATCAACTTATCAACTTCCGCTAAGAACCTATCAACTTCTGCTTTAAAATACCCAGTGACTTGGCATCCACTACTGTCTGTGGTAATTAATTCCACAGATTCACTATCCTCTGGCTAAGAAAGTTAATCCTTATCTCTGTTCTAAAGGGCTATCCCTGTATCCTGAGATTGTGACCTCTGGTCCTAGACTCCCCCACCACAGGAAATATCCCCTTCATGTACACTCCATCTAGGCCTTTCAATATTCATAGGTTTCAATGAGACCCCCCCTACCCCCGCCACCCCACCATTCTTGTAAACTCCAGGAAGTACAAGCCCAGAGCCATCAAATGTTCCTCATATGTTAACTCTCAGCATCACACTCTTGCTTTTATACCGATGTGATCAGGAAGCGCATAATCCCTCTTACTCACCTTCACTCTGTGCCATCCTGCTTTCAGAGGACATGGCTTTGCGGAGCAGGCTCCCAGCCTACTAGCCTGAGATCTAAAGGTTTATGTGAATCTTGCTGACTACACATACAAAAAATAGTAAAAGGAGCCTTAGTTGTCAAAAAAAAAATCTTTTTGGACATTTGGAAAGCCTGTCTTGTGTCTTTCCTGATTTCATAATAAACTCCCTCACACAAACCTGCTCACTCTCATCCCCCTCCCCACCTCTGCGCAGAACTCAGCTCCTGGCTAAACTCCAGACAAGTTCCTCTCTTTCTACTCTACTGAATACTTCCAGAAAATATTAAACAATACGAAAAGAAAATATTATTGGTTCTCTTTGTCTTTATGACAGAAAAATCCCCCTCGCCCGCTAAATCCTGCTGATGGCTGCATTCTTTCAACAATCTTTTCCGTGCTTTTTCAAGAGGCTCAGAATTCTTTTTGTAACACAGAGACCAGAGCTATGTAAAGTGCATCCTATATTGTATAATCTAGCATGTTTCTACACTAATTTAACATTATTTTCCCTGCTTTCGGGAACTTTCTGCTTTGGAATGTGCCCCAGTACTTAGTGAACTTTATTGCTGTACTGATCTGTTACTTTTAGTTCTTTAAACAATTTACATCTCTGTTCTCCAGACCTCTTTGCTCCTCTATTCCATTTTATTTACCATCCAGGGAAATAATTGCCTTCCTTATTCATGTACCAAATGAACCATTAATATTTAATTTAATTTCCTCACTATCCTCCCACACTGTGAGCTTGTTTGGGCTTTACTGTGTTCTAGTGTGGTCCTCCACATTACTATCAATATCACCCCACCCCTCACCAGATTCAACTGCATACTTCAACACAAAACCTCCAGTTTCTGAGTCCAAATTAAAATTTATAGTCTCAACGGAGTGCTGAAATGGACTTGAACAAACTAACTCAGGGGCACACAAACAACTGAGCCAAGCTGGGAAAGGATCCAAGAAAATCCCACCCCTGCCTCCGTGCTTTTACCAAGATCCCCCTTGTTCTATAGGATTATTGCCTTGGTGTTAGTTTTACACACTCCCCCTTTTTACAGCTCATGCTAATGTGGCTGCTTTTGGTTATTCTTGTATCAGCTTAAAAAATAACAAGCTGGAGACTGACCAAAAGAACACTTCTTTTGCAAAGTACAATTCTTTCATTGCAGGCTTGTTTCAGCTTGGTACCTGACCATATTTGGTCATTTTATCAGTTTGCATAATCACTCCCGATACCTGCGAGCTTATATACATTTCTTCCTGACTATTTCACAAGAAGGAATATCAGCTCGATTCTGTAACTTGAAAATACTTTTCTCGATAATGGAACATCACTCCACCCTTGGATAAAGCTTTCAATGTTTAAATTTGTGCAGGCAGTGTGGAGATGAGGTGTAGGAGAGGACTTCAATAGGAATGTCATGTGGGTATTCCATCTATAGTTCAATAATAGGCTATCAGATAAAGATCTTTCTACAATGTGGAATTAAAATTTACCATAAGTTGTCTTATTCGTTCTGGCTACCCTGATGTTCAGGTTGGAGGCTAGCCAGATGGCATGAACACCAATTTCTCTAACTTCTGATAATTTTGCTCTCTTCCCCCTTTTCCCTTTTTCCATTCCCCACTCTGGCTCCCCTCTTACCTCTTCTCTTCTCACTTGCCTCTCACCTCTCTCTAGTACCCCTCCTCTTTCTCTTTCTCCATGACCCCCTGTCCTCTCCTATCAGATTCCTTCTTCTCAATCCTTTACCTTTTCCACCTATCATCTCCCAGCATCTCACTTCACCCCTCCCACCCATCCACCTGGCTTCACCTATCACCTTCTAGCTTGTGCTCCTTCCCCCTCCCCCACTTTCATACTCTGGCTTCTTCCTCCTTCCTTTCCAGTCCTGATGGTCTTGGCCTGAAAAGTGGACTGTTTATTCCTCATAGCTGCTACCTGACCTGCTGAGTTCCTCCAGCATTTTGTGTGTTTTGCTCAAGTTTTCTAGTATCTTCAGAATCTCTTGTGTTTACCATAAGTTGTGGTGTGTTCATGCTCTGAAATAGCACTAAGCTTTCAGATTTTAGCGGCTCTTACAGTTGTGGAGACCTACGTAGTTCAGCTCAAAGCAATGTAGGCAAGATTCTGGGTCATGCTTTAAAAAGTATGAAGGGAAGCTTCCCGACAGGTAATAGCAGAATGTAGTTAGTCGTGGTCCCCTGCTCTACTCTCCCTATACCTACAGATGTGTGGCAAAGCATAGCCCCACCACCATGTACAAATTCACCGATGACACAACAATTGTTGGCAGACACATGATTAGTGATGAGGAGCCGCACAGGACAGAGAAAGTTGAGTGGTGTCATAACAACAACATTGCGCTCAATGTCAGTGAAACCAAGGAACTAACTGTGAATTTTAGGAA
Source organism: Mobula hypostoma (assembly GCF_963921235.1). Lineage (NCBI taxonomy): Eukaryota > Metazoa > Chordata > Chondrichthyes > Myliobatiformes > Myliobatidae > Mobula > Mobula hypostoma. The sequence goes on from NC_086100.1 coordinate 172,098,315, forward strand.
GGGGAAGTCAGGCAAACTAGCTCTAGTTCTTTTTAAAGGGTGTGCAGTGGAAATGGTGAGCAGCTTCAAGCTCCTGGTTACCAACATCTCAAAGGCCCTATCCTGGGCCTAGTGCACAGATAGATGCAACAATGCAGAAGGTGCAATGGTGTCACTACTTTCTTTGAAGTCTATGCAAATATACTTCAGCTCTGGGCCTGTACTCACTGGAGTTTAGAAGAATGAGGAGGAATCTTATTGAAATATACCAAATATTAAAAGACTTTGATAGAGTGGATGTGCAGAGGATGGTTCCAATGGTGGGAGAGTCTAAGACCAGAGGGCACAGCCTTAGAAAAGAAGCACGTCCCTTTTGAACAGAGGAGAGGAGGAATTTCTTTAGCCTGAGGATGGGGAATCTGTGGAACTCATTGCCACAGAGGTTGATGAGTACTTAATTAGTAAAAACATCAAAGGTTACTGCGAGAAGGCAGGTGAATGGGGTTGAGTGGGAAAATAAATCAGCCATGACTGAATGGCACAGCAGACTCAATGGGCAGAATGGCCTAATTCTGCTCCTTTGTTTTATGGTCTATGGAGATTTGTCATGCCATTGCAAACACTGACAAACTTCTACAACTGTACAGTGGAAAACATTTTGACTGGTTCCATCACAATCTGGTTTGCATCTCCAAAACACAGTAACACAAGAGGTTACAGAAACTGGAGGCTCAGCCAATTCAATCATGGAACTGCTCTCCCCAACATTGAGAACATCTGCAAGAGACAATGTCTCTGGAAGGTAACATTAATCATTAATGACCTTCACCAATCTCTCACTTAAACCTAAATTTTAGTTCTCCTTTCCTGGGCAAAGACTGCTCTATCATCCAATATATATCTTTTATGATTTAATACACATCTATGAAGTCTCCGCTCAATCGCTTATATTCCAAGGAATAATGTTGTAGACAGCCCAGCCCTCTCCATAACTCTGTCCCTTGAGTCTTGGCAGCCTCCTCGTAAGTCTTTCCAGTTTAATGATGCCTTTCCTATAAAAGGGTGTTTGAATCTGTCTTATCCCGAAACGTCGACTGTACTCTTTTCCATAGGTGCTGCCTGGCCTGCTGAGTTCCTCCTGCATTTTGTGTGTGTTGCAAAACCTCGAGTTTGGTCATACCCACATCGTGTACAATTAGTGCAGTACGTCTGGTCCTAGAGAAAGAGTACCAGTCAATAACTTAAGGACTACTTGGATCTCTTCTCCAATATCTAATATTTTACTTTTTCCTTCACTGTCCTGGCAAATACCCACTTGGGGAGGGCACTGTATAATATCAATCCTTGTTAGTGTGAAAAATGTGATGAACTGTGCCAATCTGAACTGCAGATTATTTTTGGAAATGAGTCCCTTTGAGAGGCCATGTACTTAAAAAAAACTGACCTCAAAACTTCTACAGTCCACCCTGCGGAGGTGCACAGCAGTGGTTCAGACTGCTGAGTGTATGTCTGCCAGCCACGTCTCTGCTGAGCTGCGTGTACATTCTGTCCCTGGCTATCTGTCAGCTTCCAACATATCATCACAGTCTCACAGTATAAATTAGTCTCCTGACCTTCACATTCTTCAAGTAATCCTGATTCAGCACATTCTTTTATTTATTTTTGACATAAATGGCCATCAGATTCTTTTTCTTGACCTTACTTCACTTCAGTGTAAAGTTAATACACAGGATATTTAGTTTATAGTATTATTGTTGACAATCTGTACAAAGCTGTTCTAATCCAGCAAGAATATTAAAACACAATGACATTTCGGAAGCATCGTAAAATAGGCTTATATTGTATATTTAAGTATACTAATGTATATTACACTGTATTTTCACAGACTACAATAAAGCTCCAATAAACTGCAGACAGGTCTTTGGGAAGTGTGTCTGACTGGGTGATGTTGGGTGATGTGTGCCACCCCTCGTCAGTCTCTTCAGTATGTGCTGTTTCCCCTGCTCCCTTCCCACTCGCCAAGGCCCCTATACCTGGGCTTCATTTCTACTCACCTGTACCTCTGTTCCCCTGCTCCCTTCCCACTCGCCAGGGCCCCTATACCTGGGCTTCATTTCTACTCACCTGTACCTCTGTTCCCCTGCTCCCTTCCCCGGGTCTCAGTTACTGGGCCCCAGTGCTGGTGTTCCCTCTGAACTGGATCACCAGGCATATCGCGTAAAATTCCAAATTATAATTAAAAGCATTGCGGTCTTAATAAAAGCAACATCTCACAGACTGGAAAATGTTCTAAACTGGCGCCAACAATGTCCTGAGTATATTGGATTATAAGAATGTTATTAAACATTGTTTAGCCTGAATTACATTTCCATCTATTCTACGGAAGAATGGAAGATTATTATAAGGTGGATATGAGCAGTACCTGTCACCTTCTCACTTTAATACTTAGAGGCCTTTCACTCGGTCCATCCCCTTTATGTCTTTTGTTCCTGTGTCTGAATTTGATTTTTGCTGCTTTAGACTGCACACTGAAGTCACTGTGACTAATGCTGAGGTTTGGAGACTCACTCTGCCGTGTGAGTATATGATATGATCAGTTCTTTTTTTTTTATCCCCTCCTCAGTGCAGTGTAATGTATACACACCCCTGTTGTGGGCTCCTAGTGGAGGGGTGCACAGAGTGAGCTGTGCCATATGTGAATTCAAAAATGTGTGTCTTTTATTCTGGTTTCTTCTCCGCCTACACAAGGAAACAGGTGATCAGACACAACGTCAGTGATGACGCATTTATGTTTTGCTCATTGAAAATACTAATATAGTCAAACCTTTTTGTGAAATTGTCTTTGTCACAAAATGGACAGTAGTTGCAGAGGTGTTTAGAAATAGGAGTCACGGCCTTAAAATAAAGAGTCAACTATTTCTTCACACAAAGGGTAATGAATCTTTGGATTTCTCTACCCAAGAAAGAAGTGAATATTCAATTAAAGAAAGATAGATTCTTGATCTTAAGGAAATGAAATGATATAAGGAATATTTCCCTGAGGTAGATCTGGCGTGATGTTTCTGAATGACAGCATGGCCAAATGCCTGTTCTTGCTTCTGCCGCTTATGTTTTGAATTGGATGGTGTCGTACTGCCAATGAGAAGAAGCTATTTCTATTAAGCTGTGCACAGTGCTAATGCAGTGGGAATGACAGAGTCAGAAATAAAAGGTTATGGACATTCTTTCCAGGATTTCGAGGAGCTGCATTGATGCCTCCTAATCTGTCACAAAAGCATATCATACACCCATGACTAAGCGTATTAAAGGCAGCCTGGAATTCCACGGTTGAAAGAGAAAGGGGAATAAACCTCTAAAACTGAAATTTAAATAAATGAGATATGCAGACAAATGAGTCTGGAGCGGAAAGTAACAGTGCAGAAAAGGTCACTCAACAAACTAAATGAAGGGATCGGCCGAGGTGTCAGTGCAGCATTAAACTGGACTGTGCAGTGCTTAGTAGTCAAACTGAAGCTAAAGACCAGTTGGTATTTTACTGCAGAGTTAGTAAATCTGATTTAGATCATTACAGAGAAGAGGTTCCTATGTCTTATTTTAATCTCTTCCACTTGATCTACTTTTTTTGTGTGTGTGGAACGAGGCAGTCAATTAACATTGGTTGACTACTGTTGGATGACCCATTTGCTCAGGGTATGTGCAATGCACTACTTCACCTCATTTTAGCAAAATTTTTAACATTTAAATGCATTTAATACAGTTCAAAAGTATTAAGGTTTAGGTTATAGGATTAGTAAATCAGCGCTCCATAGATTGTACATGTCACAGTTTGTAAATCTGTAAAGCATGCCAATACGAGCCTAAAGTGCACGTCCTGGGTCAGCACTGATATGTTTCCCATGACATTATGTCTCCCCTTAAGCCTGATGCAACGCCATTGGATTTCCACACAAAGCAGTTCTTCTGGCTGAAAGGAGCAATTTACCTCAATATTTTGGCCTGGCAGTCAGCTTTCAACACAAGCAGTGACAGAGGCTTAATGTTTTTCTTATTCTTAATCAGAATGAAGATAGGATCATATAGGGTGAATGTTAAATGTACCATGGGTTGAACAGGAAAACAGTCCCAACATGCTCTGTCTGATTCACATCAACACCTATTTTCTCTTGCTGGTCAAAGGTTCATGAATCTGACAATAGTTCCCAAGGACTGGAGGTCTTGACAAATCTTGCAGAAGAATTGTGAGTTTGGTGTGTAAATTGAATTACGGTACGCTTGGCCTGTGGTTGTCAGGGAGATCCTGAGACCTGTGAATCACTTCTTGGTAATTTTTCATAGCATCTTGAAAACTGTGAAATTGAAGCTCAGTGGGTTGCTGCCTGGGACAAGGCCTTAGTTTAAATTTTGTCTTAAACAGATATGGAGCACAGAAGAAGCATGGAATAGAGGGCAAATTTGTCTGAAATAGATATGACAAATCACATTGATTTTCAAACAATTTAATTGATGGCTGTATCATGTTTCAATACCTCTTTATTCTTGGCTCGGCGTATATAAAATGTATATCTTTCTTGGCCATTCTAAATGTGTGTGTGGGCTAAATATTATACAACAGCTATATCCAATCTCCTTGTTTCTTAAGGAGTTCTGGGACTAGTATAGTTTCAGGCTGCAGTTCAAAATATATAGTTCATATAATTTTCTTTGTTTCTTTGAAAGCTGCTTTTATATTAGGCTAACTGCTGTTTTTGTACTGGGTTTCCCTGGCTAAAGGCCTTAACAAATCTAAGTTCGCCTTGAAGCTGCTGCCAGTACTGGTTTTGCACAATATAATTGCACCTAAAGATAAGGTTGGTCCATAGGTGTTGGCTTAAGATGGCCTTGTACTGGTAGCAGAGTTTACATTTATATGACAGCTTTTGCAATCCTACATGGGCCCAAGATGCTTTCCAGCCAATGAACTGTGTTCTCTGTTGTAAAATAATGCAGCGAAGCTCCAATAATCTGGCACCCTTGGAATTGCGGTGATGGCAGACAGGCAGAATTTCCAGGATATTGGACATTTCTCATTTTTATGTTCCTTTTTAAAAAAATGCAGGACAATAGAATAAGTTTTCCAGTGAACCTGGTTAAGTATGAAAGGATTGAACACCCGTGATTTTAAAAGGAGCGTAGGAAAAAGAACCAAATGTGTTTTGGCTTGTACATTTTAGCTTGTTAAACAATTAACAACATATTATTTAAGAACTCCTGACCCTAGCCCACATTCTGGGTTCTGGATCCAGCCATAAGCCTGCCCATGTTCCTGACCCTAATTCTGACACTGGCTGAGAGCCCCCCCTTATTCCAGATTCTGACCCCATCTTCAGCTCCAAACCTACCCTGACCCCAGGATGAACCAGATTCCGACTTTGCAACTCTGGGGCTGAAGAGTTTTTCGTCTGCCATGGAGTGAGTCAGTGGCCAAACCGTTGGGATTTCTGAGCAATTGGATACCGGATTACCAAAGTTTTACTGTAATTGGCATGGGCACACAGAACACAGCAGGATCCCACAGACTGTGATGTGATAAGTATTGGGTAGTGACAGTTAAAACCTGTGCTGAAAACTTGTTTTCTCTTGTCCCCCATGATGGCACTTCTGAAGCTGTGATGGCTTCAACACAAGAGTTTCTGCAGATGCTGGAAATCCAGAATCCAGACTGTGCCCATCCTCCTTCTCTTTCTCCTCTCTTATCAAATTCCTTCTGCTTCAACCCTTTACCTTTTCCAGCTATCACCTCCCAGCTCCTCATCTCAACACCCTTCTCCCACCATCCCACTTTCCCCCTCACCTGGCTTCACCTATCACCTGCGGGTTGTGCTTCTTCCTCTTCCCCAACACCACTTTCTTATTCTAGCTTCTTCCCCTTCCTTTCCAATCCTGATGAAGATCTCAGCCTGAAATATCCGCTGTTTACTTCCCTGCGTAGATGCTGCCTGACCTACTGGGTTCCTCTAACATTTTGTGTGTTGCTTCTAATGGTGTGGTACTTCTTCAATCAGGAGCAGCCAGCTGGAGAAGATATCTGCCCAGCCAAAAAAAAAAGAATAGATCTTTAGATACTATCAGCTAAATTAGAGCAATGAAGAAAATTATAACCACTTACCACCTATCAACTTTCTAATCCAGTTCAGTACTATCACAAGAAAGAGAAAATCTGTAAATGTTGGAAATCCAAGCAACACACAAAGTGCTGGAGGAACTCAGCAGGCCGGTGGCATCTATGGAAAAGAGTACTGTCGACGATTTGGGCTGAGATCCTTCAGCAGTACTGGAGAAAAAAAGATGAAGAGTCAAAGTTAGAAGGTAAGGGGAGAGGAGGGAGAAGAGCTAGGACATTGATTGGTGAAAGCGATATATGTCTGGAGAAGGGCAGAAAGCCATGGGAGAAAGAAAAGGGGGAGGAACACCAGAGGGAGGTGATGGACAGACAGGGAGATAAGGTGAGAGAGGGAAAAGGGGATGGAGAATGTTTAGGGGTGGGGGTTGGTCATTACCGGAAGTTTGAGAAATCAATGTTCATGCCATCAGGACAGAATACAAGGTGTTGCTCCTCTGACCTGAGTGTGGCCTTATTACAACAGTAGAGGAGGCCATGGATTGACATGTTGGAATGAGAATGGGAAGTGGAATTAAAATGGGTGGCCACTGGGAGATCCCGCTTTTAAGGTGAACAGAGTATAGGTGCTCAGCGAAACGGCCTCCCAATCTACATTAGGTCTCACTAATACACAGGATGCCACAACAGGAGCACCAGATACAGTAGATGACACCAACAGACTCACAGGTGTAGTTTCACCTCACCTGGAAGGACTGCTTGGAGCCCTGAATGGTAGTGAGGGAGGAGGTGTAGGGGGCAGGTGTAGCTTTTGTTCTGCTCGCAAGGATAAGTACCAGGAGGGAGATCAGTGTGGAGGGACGAATGGATAAGGGAGTCGCATTGGGAGTGATCCTTGCAGAAGGCATAAAGTGGGGGGTAGGAAAATATGTGCTTGGTGGTGGGATTCCATTGGAGATGGCATAAGATGCCACAGAGGATTAAGTGCTAGACATGGAGGCTTGTGGGGCAGTAGATGTGGACAAGAGCAACCCTACCCCTGGCGTGGTGGCAGGAGGATTGGGTGAGGGCAGACATGTGCAAAATGGAAGAGATGTGGTTGAGGACAGTGCTTTTTTCTCCAGTCCTGCTGAAGGGTCTCAGCTCCAAATGTTGACTGTACTCTTTTCCATAGATGCTGCTTGGCCTGCTGAGTTCCTCCAGCATTTTGTGTGTGGCTGCACCATTATCAGGATATTCTGAGTCACAAAGATCAGCTGACCCTATGGCTAAAAATGAATATGTTCTAATCCCAAAGATGCATGTGTACCGTAGAATCATAATCACAGTCAGGTTTAATTTCACAGACGTATATAATGAAATCTGTTGCTTTGCAGTAGCAGTACAGTGCAATAAATAAAACAAAAACTCTAAAATTATGTAAGAAATATACAGTAGATTCCAATTAACTGGGCCATTGGTTAATCAGGGCAGCCACTTATTTGGGACAAGTCCTAAAGAACAAAAACTAATTAAGAAAATTACCAGGATTCCTTTCATTTACTTAGATCATAAGACCATAAGACATAGGGAGCAGAATTAGGCCATTTGGCCTATAGAGTCTGCTCCACCATTCAGTCATAGCTGATCCTTATTTTCCCCTCCTCAGCTCCACTCCCTGGCCTTCTCTCTGTAACCTTTGATGCCATGTCCAATCAAAGATCTAATAAGCTCTCACCCAATCAATGCAGCCAGTGACCTGGCCTACACAGCTGCTTGTGGTAATAAATTCCATAAATTTACTTCCCTTCGGCTAAAGAAATTTCTACTCATCTCTGTTTTAAATGGATGTCCCTCTATCCTGATGCTGTGCTCTCTTGTCCTAGATTCCCCCATCATGGGAAACATCTTTTCCACATCTACACTTTATAGGCCCCTCAACATTTGAAAAGTTTCAATGAGCTACTCCCTCCATCCTTCAAAGTTCCAGCGAGTATAGACCGAGAGCCATCAAACGTTTTTCGTATGAAAACCCTTTCATTCCCGGAATCATCCTTGTTAACTTCCTCTGAACCCTCTCCAATGCCAGCACACTTTTTCTTAGATGAGGAACCCAAAACTGTTCACAATACTCAAGGTGAGGCCTTACCAGTGCCTTATAAAGCCTCAGCATCACATCTCTGCTCTTGTATTCTAGCCCTCTTGCAATGAATGCTATTTGAGACACTATGCCACTTAATTGGGACAAGAAACTTTTGCCAATCATGTTGTGCATTTAATATTTCGATTATAGTTGACTAATATTGTAAATATATTGTTTTATTAAGTTTTCTTTGGGCTTACATAATTCATTACGGGTTATGTGTAAAAGTACGTAAATGGCATACGTCATTATGTCACCATGTCATATGCATGTACCTGCTTAAAAACAAAACAAATCAACACATGCATCTCCTGGCTCTGTGTTTTTCTTTCAATTAGTTTTATGTTTTAGAGTTACAAAACATAACAGTGATAATGAAAGAGTTTTAAACGAAACCGCGATGACTACCTACCTATTGAAGTGCAGCAAAAAATGGTGAAAAAACAGTGCAGCACATAGTCATAGTCATAGTCATAGTCATACTTTATCGATCCTGGGGGAAATTGGTTTTCATTACAGTTGCACCATAAATAATAAATAGTAATAGAACCATAAATAGTTAAATAGTAATATGTAAATTATGAAATAAGTCCAGGACCAGCCTATTGGCTCAGGGTGACTGACCCTCCAAGGGAGGAGTTGTAAAGTTTGATGGCCACAAGCAGGAATGACTTCCTATGATGCTCTGTGTTGCATCTCAGTGGAATGAGTCTCTGGCTGAATGTACTCCTGTGCCCACCCAGTACATTATGTAGTGGATGGGAGACATTGACCAAGATGGCATACAACTTGGACAGCATCCTCTTTTCAGACACCACCGTGAGAGAGTCCATTTCCATCCCCACAACATCACTGGCCTTACGAATGAGTTTGTTGATTCTGTTGGTGTCTGCTACCCTCAGCCTGCTGCCCCAGCACACATCAGCAAACATGATCGCACTGGCCACCACAGACTCGTAGAACATCCTTAGTATCATCCGGCAGATGTTAAAGGACCTCAGTCTCCTCAGGAAATAGAGACGGCTCTGTCCCTTCTTGTAGACAGCCTCAGTGTTCTTTGACCAGTCCAGTTTATTGTCAATTCGTATCCCCAGGTATCTGTAATCCTCCACCATGTCCACACTGACCCCTTGGATGGAAACAGGGGTCACCGGTACCTTAGCTCTCCTCAGGTCTACCACCAGCTCCTTAGTCTTTTTCACATTAAGCTGCAGATAATTCTGCTCACACCGTGTGACAAAGTTTCCTACCGTAGCCCTGTACTCAGCCTCATCTCCCTTGCATCCAACTATGGCAGAGTCATCCGAAAACTTCTGAAGATGACAAGACTCTGTGCAGTAGTTGAAGTCCGATGTGTAAATGGTGAAGAGAAAGAGAGACAAGACAGTCCCCTGTGGAGCCCCAGTGCTGCTGATCACTCTGTCGGACACACAGTGTTGCAAGCACACATACTGTGGTCTGCCAGTCAGGTAATCAAGAATCCATGATACCAGGGAAGCATCCATCTGCATCGCTGTCAGCTTCTCCCCCAGCAGAGCAGGGCGGATGGTGTTGAACGCACTGGAGAAGTCAAAAAACATGACCCTCACAGTGCTCGCTGGTTTGTCCAGGTGGGCATAGACATGGTTCAGCAGGTAGACGATGGCATCCTCAACTCCTAGTCGGGGCTGGTAGGTGAACTGGAGGGGATCTAAGTGTGACCTGACCATAGGCCGGAGCAGCTCCAGAACAAGTCTCTCCAGGGTCTTCATGATGTGGGAGGTCAATGCCACCGGTCTGTAGTCATTGAGGCCGCTGGGGCACGGCGTCTTCGGCACAGGGACAAGGCAGGACGTCTTCCACAGCACAGGAACCCTCCGGAGCCTCAGGCTCAGGTTGAATACATGGCGAAGTACTCTACATAGCTGAGGGGCACAGGCTTTGAGCACCCTGGTACTGACACCATCCGGTCCTGCAGCCTTGCTTGGGTTGAGACGTTTCAGCTGTCTTCTCACCTGTTCAGCTGTGAAGCCCACCGTGGTGGTGTCATGTGGGGGAGGGGTATAGTCATGAGAGCAGGGTGGGGGACTGTGAGGAGGGGTAGGAGGGGAGAGTGGAATATGTGTTGGTTGGGGGCCGACAACAGATGGCTCATGTGGGGGATGGGCAGGGGTCACAATGTCAAATCTGTTAAAGAACAGGTTAAGTTTGTTGGCCCTGTCCACACTGCCTTCTGCTCCTCTGTTGCTACTTTGCCGGAACCCAGTGATGGTCCTCATCCCCCTCCAGACCTCTCTCATGTTGTTCTGCTGGAGTTTCCACTCAAGCTTCCTACATGCTTCTCTGGGAAGGAACAGAGACAGTCAAGGAAAAAAAGGCAGAAAACAAATTAATTCACGGGTTGAAAAACATTGAGTACTGGGTGATAATAATCATAAATGAATGAAAAAACAGAAATATCTGAATACATTAGGTACATTCGAATGTACAAGAGATAACCGGAATATGTATATTGAGCAAATTAAGCAGTATTTTGAAGCAAATTAAATAGTTGATGAGAAGTGAGTACCAGTTTTGCTGAGTATAATAAGTGGAAAAACATATAGTTTGCTGAGAAGATTAATTGCTCTAACCAAACCAGCCAAAGTCAGCTTTGCTGATATCATGAAAGTAACGCAGACAGATTTAGAACTGAAACCATTGTTGATTGCAGAATGCTTTAGGTTTCATAAGTGAAATCAGAAGGAAGGGAAGTCCATTTCAGCTTATGCGGATGAATTGAAGAGATTGTCTGAGCATTGACTGTTCATTGATGGGCTTAATGATGCACTGAGAGATCAGTTAGTTTGTGGTATCTTGTGAAAAAGCGTTCAAAAACTTCTAACTGAAACACAACTCACATTTAAAGGAACAGTTGAAATTGCTGTATCAATGAAAACAGCGGACAGAGATGCAATTGAGTTGCAGTCAGGAATGAAAATGAATGTGAATAAACTGGCCTGGCTGAACAAATTATGGCAGGGGTTTGAACAATATTTCAAAGATACTTCAGACCAATATAGTTTTAACGGCAAAACTTGCAGAAAATGCAACAAAGCAGTACACATACAAAGAGCATGTTCAGCAGAAAAAATAAACAGAATGCACAAGGAAGAGAAGAAGATTTTAAAAAAATCTAGTTGCATTTTCAAAAAAAGCACTAATTTGCATCCTCTGGATGAAAAATCTGATAATGGTGAGATTGACACAGGACTGAGTAGTCTTGAGAGTTATAATGTGAAAACTAGCAGTAGACAAGCAATATAGCTTACACCAGAAATGAACTGCAAATTAATTAAAATGGAATTGTACACAGGCTCGGCTATTTCAGTTATTCCACAAAATGATACTAAACTGAACATTTCAAAGATACTGAACTGAAGCCTGCAGATAGCCAACTAAGAAGTTATACGGGAGAAAAGGTAACTCCTGTGGGAATAACATTCGTAACAATGAAATACAACAACCAACAAGCCATATTGGGTGTGTATGGAGTAAAAACAGAGGGCCAACATTGTAGGGACATGTTGAGCTGAGACAACTACAACTTGCTTGGAGATCCATCTACTATTTGCATGCCACATCCCCTGCAACAAAGTCAACTGAAAGTGAATCAAGAAAGGTACTGGAAGATGCCACAGCACTATTCAAAAATGGCATTGAAAAACTCAAACAGATCAAGCATGAACATGTTAATTGAAAATGCCACACCCCAGCTTTACAAAGCCCATCCAGTTTATACCACCAGTGATAAAGTAGCCAGTGAGCTAGATCGCATGGAAGGCGAAGGAATCCATTCCAAAGTTGTGTGGAGCCGCACACGTCAAAGTTGCTGGTGAACGCAGCAGGCTAGGCAGCATCTCTAGGAAGAGGAACAGTCGACGTTTCAGGCCGAGACCCTTCGTCAGGACTAACTGAAGGAAGAGCTAGTAAGAGATTTGAAAGTGGGAGGAGGAGGGGGAGATCCATGGGCAACCCTCGTGGTCCCAGTAACCAAGAACAATGGGTCTGTCAGGATTTGTGGTGACTTTAAGGTTACCATCAACCCAGTACTCAAAGTAGATTAGTAGCCTCTGCCCAGGATAGGGGATACCTTTGCAAAACTTGCTGGAGGAAAACACTTCAGTAAAATGGACTTAGCTGATGCCTGCCTACGGATGGGGAGAGAGAAGAAAAATGCAAAGTGTTTCTCACACTCTCAAAGGGCCTTATCACTATAATTGGCTTATTTTTGGAGTAGCATCTGCACCTGCACTCTGGCAGAAATCTATGGACCAGGGGCAGCAAGTCTGCCTAGACACTCAATGTTACATGGATGACATCATTGTTACCTGTAATGATGAAAAGGAACATGTCCAAAATCTCAAGACAGTGTAATAAATATTAGAAGATTATGGGTGCAGTGCATGATGTATGGTGATATCCAAAAAAAAGGAGAATCCTATCTGCAGGCTGAGAATAAATGGGGAAGACATAAAACAAGTAAAGAACTTTTGCTACTTAGGATAGCAGATGGCAGGTGCGACTTGGACATCAAAAGAAGAATAGGGATGGCAAAAGACACCTTTACGAGAACGAAGAGTATACTGACCACCACTAAACTAGGCATGACAACCCGCCTCAGAGTACTGAAATGTTACATTTATCCAGTTATGTTATATGGCTCAGATTGTTGGACAATATCTAGTAACATGAGGAAACGAATTGTAGCAGCAGAGATGTGGTTTTTGAGGAGGATGCAAAGAATATCATGGACGAAACGAATATCTAACGAGGATGTCATGAACAGGGCAAACACAAAAAGAGAACTAATGTACGAGATCATGAAAAGTCAGTGTAACTTCATTGGACATGTGATTAGGAAAGAGGAGTTAGAATGCATGGTAATTATGGGAAAGATTGAAGGGAAGAAAGCAAGAGGGAGACAAAGACAAATGATGATGGAGACAGCAGCCAGAGAATTGGAAATGAATACCAATGAATTGATCCACTTAATCCGAAACAGGAGTGTGTGGGCCATGGCAGTCAAAGCTCAAACTGGGCACAGCACCTGATGATGATGATGATGGTGCATGATGCAACAAGTGGGAATTCTTTAAACCAAGCATCATTTACTGTGGTCACATCGTTGACGCACAATTATTACACAAGTGTGCTGAGAAAGTTCAAGCAGTGGTGGATGCTCCAAGGCCAAAGGATGTGTCACAGTTGTGGCCCTTTTTAGGATTTGTCAATTACTATAACAGGTTCCTGCCAAACCTGGCTACTCTGCCCCATCCCTTGAACTCATTACTACAGATGAGGAAGAGATAGCAATGGACAAAGCAGTGTGAGGTAGCTTTCCATAAGCTAAAGGAAATAGTGACGTCAGACATTGTACTCACATATTACAATCCACATTGTCCAGTGAAACTTGCCTGTGATGCTCTGCCTTTTGATATAGGTGCAGTCATGTCACATTTTATGAGTGATGGAAGTGAACACCCCATAGCCTTTACATCATGCCCGTATTCCCCTGGCAGAGGGTTCATGCAGAGGATTCACAGGCACAAATTTCTGGGTAGTAGTGGGTGCAGCTACAAAGTGGCCACAAATGTTCCCAATAGACTCCAAAACAGCCTTGCATACTGTTGATGGGTTGAGAAGCCTCTTCTCAAGGACTGGTGTTCCAGATCATTTAGTCAGTGACAGTGGACCATAGTTTGTTGCGGAACAATTTCAGTCACTCCTGAAAGTGAATGGAATAAGCCATATTACATCTGCACCATATCACCCAGATCCAAATGGCTGAGGAGAAAGGTTTGTCCAGAGTCTAACAAACATACTGTGAGCTATGTCAGCAGAACACACTAGACTAACACAGAATCAGAAGCTTACCAATTTCCTCCTTGCACATCTCAATGTAGCACACTCCACAAGCAATAGCTCACCAGCTGTGTTGTTCCTGGGTTGTCTTTGCACACATGCTTGGATCTCCTCAAACCCAATCTCAGAAGGAGCATGCAGGGCAAACAGCTAAGGCAAATTGAGGGTTCTTCAAGCAAGGAGGTTTGATGTTTCACTCCTGGACAAGTAGTCCAGTCTAAGGACTACAGAAGTGATCAAAAACGGGTACTCAGAAAAGATAGACCAAGCCCATTCTCCTGCACAGCAGAGAATACTTCTGATGTCAACTAGAGATGACACATAGATCAGTTGAGGAGAACAGAGTCAATTGTTGGAGAATAAAGGTGTCCAGAGATGTCAGAACCCCTTCCTGCAGTCCCAGAGTCAACTCCTACACCCATCAAAGAGGAGGTTCCAGAATGTGAGATTATTTCATAGCCACATCTCACACCTTTGTCAGGGAGTAGATTATCCCACAAGAGTAGGAAAGCTTTAGGCCTGAATGGGAAAATTTAATGCTTACTATGTTGTGGAAGTCTATATTGTAGTTGTATTATATAGTATACAGTTGAGATGTATTCTCTACTGAGTTGGAATTTATAGCAAAGCAAGCAGGAGTATGAAGTATTTAATATCGCAATAATATCCCAGTAACATTGTAAATATATTGGTGATTAAGCATTCTTCGTTGTTACATGATTCATTAAGGGTTGTATGTAAAAATACATGAACGGTATACGTCATTGTACGACCACGTCATATGCTCATGCCGTTCTAGAAATTAAACAAACCAAGACAGGTATCTCCCGGCTCCATGATTTTCTTTCAACTTATCTTTGTGTTTTGGAGTTACAAAACATAACAGAACAGTTTCTATCTAGTGTCAGGCAAGAGACCGCAGATGCTAGAATCTGAAGCAACACCCAATCTACTGAAGGAACTCAGCATCTGTGGAGGGAAAGGAACTGTCAATGTTTGTGGTCAAAACTCTGCATCACCTGCAATGTAGTTTAAGGTTTTACTGTTTGAGGAGTCTGAGCATCACTGGCAAGATCAACATTTACTATCCATTCCTCGTTGTCCTCAGGAAGATGTTCATGTCCCATGACCAACCAAATATTGAGATGCCTAGACAGAGTGGACTTGCAAAGGATGTTTCCGAAAGTAGAAGAGTCTAGGACCAAAGGGCACAGCCCTTTAGAACAAAGATGAGGAGGAATTTCTTCAGCCAGAGGCTGGTGAATCTGTGGAATTCATTGTCACGGACATTTGTACGGCAAAGTCATTAGCAATACTTGAAGCAGGGATTGATATTTCCTGATTAATAATGGTGTAAAAGGCTATGGGGAGAAGGTAGGAGAACGGGGCTGAGAGGGAAGATAAATCATCCATCATAAATGGCAGAGACTACTCGATGGGCCGAATGGCCTAATCTTGCTCCTATGTTTTATGGTCTTACGTGCTTCCGACTTAAACCATTTACACGCCGCCTGATGAAGATTCTCCTCTACGCTGTTGGCTGGGGAGATCCAAGGTTCAGACTCAGTCACAACAAAGATCGATGCATTTGCATATCTGGGTTGTTGCTGCATTGCAAAGGGAAATTAGCAACTGGTTTATCATTGTGACATAGAATATCAACCAGTACTGCACAGGAGCAGCTCCTTCCGCCCACAATGTTTTGCTGAACTAAGTAAATTAGTAATCAAATGCCCATCTAAACGAATCCCTTCTGCCTACACTGTGTCCACGTCCTTCCATTCCCTGCACATTCTTGTGTCTGCCTAAGAGACTCCTAAATGTATTTGTCTCCCCAGAACCTCAGGCACTCACCACTCTCATGTATGAATTTTATATTTGACGTTTTAAATTTGCTTTTTAAATGTTATGTAATATGATAATAATAAACACAAAGGATGCTAAAAATAGAGAGTAACACCCAAAATGCTGGAGGAACACAGCAGGTTGGGCAGCATCTATGGAAAGGAATAAAGAGATTACATTTTGAGCCGAGACCCTTCATCTGGACTGAAAAAGAAGGGGGCGAGAAAGAATTCAAACTGGAAAGTTATAGGTGAAGTCAGATGAGGAGGAAGGCAGGCCAGTGTGGGAAGGTTAATGAAGTCAGAAGCTGGGAGGTGATAGGTGGAAAAGGTTAATGAAGTCAGAAGCTGGGAGGTGATAGGTGGAAAGGGTAAAGAAGAAGGAATCGGATAGGAGAGGAGAGTGGACATGAGAGGAAGGGAAATAGGAGGGGAGAAAGATACTCGCTTTCTACTCCATGCCTCTCTTAACCTCAATCAGGTCTTCAGTTAGCCTTCACCACTGCAGAGGAAACAGCCCTAATTTGTCCGAGCAATTTACCAACGTACAATGAAAAACATGGCTTTGCACACCATCCATTAGATCATTACAACATATAAGTACATCAAAGTAGTGCAAAGGGAATTACAATAACAGAACACAGAATATAATGTTACAAGATCCAAGATTCAATATTGTTTAATATGATTTCGAGGAAAGGAGAATGAAATAATTGTTACTCCAGATCTGATGCAGCAAAACAAAACACAATAAAATAAAGAACCCAATAGAAACATAGAAACATAGAAAGTAGGTGCAGGAGTAGGCCATTCGGCCCTTCGAGCCTGCACCGCCATTTATTATGATCATGGCTGATCATCCAACTCAGAACCCCACCCCAGCCTTCCCTCCATACCCCCTGACCCCCGTAGCCACAATGGCCATATCTAACTCCCTTTTAAATATAGCCAATGAACTGGCCTCAACAGTTTCCTGTGGCAGAGAATTCCACAGATTCACCACTCTCTGTGTGAAGAAGTTTTTCCTAATCTCGGTCCTAAAAGGCTTCCCCTTTATCCTCAAACTGTGGCCCCTCGTTCTGGACTTCCCCAACATCGGGAACAATCTTCCTGCATCTAGCCTGTCCAATCCCTTTAGGATCTTATACGTTTCAATCAGATCCCCCCTCAATCTTCTAAATTCCAACGAGTACAAGCCCAGTTCATCCAGTCTTTCTTCATATGAAAGTCCTGCCATCCCAGGAATCAATCTGGTGAACCTTCTTTGTACTCCCCCTATGGCAAAGATGTCTTTCCTCAGATTAGGGGACCAAAACTGCACACAATACTCCAGGTGTGGTCTCACCAAGGCCTTGTACAACTGCAGTAGTACCTCCCTGCTCCTGTACTCGAATCCTCTCGCTATAAATGCCAGCATACCATTCGCCTTTTTCACCACCTGCTGTACCTGCATGCCCACTTTCAATGACTGGTGTATAATGACACCCAGGTCTCGTTGCACCTCCCCTTTTCCTAATCGGCCACCATTCAGATAATAATCTGTTTTCCTATTTGGCCACCAAAGTGGATAACTTCACATTTATCCACATTAAATTGCATCTGCCATGAATTTGCCCACTCACCCAACCTATCCAAGTCACCCTGCATCCTCTTAGCATCCTCCTCACTGCTAACACTGCCACCCAGCTTCGTGTCATCCGCAAACTTGGAGATGCTGCATTTAATTCCCTCATCCAAGTCATTAATATATATTGTAAACAACTGGGGTCCCAGCACTGAGCCTTGCGGTACCCCACTAGTCACTACCTGCCATTCTGAAAAGGTCCCGTTTATTCCCACTCTTTGCTTCCTGTCTGCTAACCAATTCTCCACCCACACCAATACCTTACCCCCAATACCGTGTGCTTTAAGTTTGCACACTAATCTCCTGTGTGGGACCTTGTCAAAAGCCTTTTGAAAATCCAAATATACCACATCCACTGGTTCTCCCCTATCCACTCTACTAGTTACATCCTCAAAAAATTCTATGAGATTCGTCAGACATGATTTTCCTTTCACAAATCCATGCTGACTTTGTCCGATCATTTCACCGCTTTCCAAATGTGCTGTTATCACATCCTTGATAACTGACTCCAGCAGTTTCCCCACCACCGACGTTAGGCTAACCGGTCTATAATTCCCCGGTTTCTCTCTCCCTCCTTTTTTAAAAAGTGGGGTTACATTAGCCACCCTCCAATCCTCAGGAACTAGTCCAGAATCTAACGAGTTTTGAAAAATTATCACTAATGCATCCACTATTTCTTGGGCTACTTCCTTAAGCACTCTAGGATGCAGACCATCTGGCCCTGGGGATTTATCTGCCTTCATCCCCTTCAATTTACCTAACACCACTTCCCTACTAACATGTATTTCGCTCAGTTCCTCCATCTCACTGGACCCTCTGTCCCTTACTATTTCTGGAAGATTATTTATGTCCTCCTTAGTGAAGACAGAACCAAAGTAATTATTCAATTGGTCTGCCATGTCCTTGCTCCCCATAATCAATTCACCTGTTTCTGTCTGCAGGGGACCTACATTTGTCTTTACCAGTCTTTTCCTTTTTACATATCTATAAAAGCTTTTACAGTCCGTTTTTATGTTCCCTGCCAGTTTTCTCTCATAATCTTTTTTTCCCTTCCTAATTAAGCCCTTTGTCCTCCTCTGCTGAACTCTGAATTTCTCCTAGTCCTCAGGTGAGCCACTTTCTCTGGCTAATTTGTATGCTTCTTCTTTGGAATTGATACTATCCCTAATTTCTCTTGTCAGCCACGGGTGCACTACCTTCCTTGATTTATTCTTTTGCCAAACTGGGATGAACAATTGTTGAAGTTCATCCATGCAACCTTTAAATGCTTGCCATTGCATATCCACTGTCAATCCTTTAAGTGTCATTTGCCAGTCTATCTTAGCTAATTCACGTCTCATACCTTCAAAGTTACCCCTCTTTAAGTTCAGAACCTTTGTTTCTGAATTAACTATAATAATGAAAATCACAATAAATATAAATATGTAAGATTGCTTATATACAGTTACAGTGAAAGTGTAGGGCAGGTAGAAAAAATGTTCAAGGGTCACGATAAGGTGGATTATGAATTCATCTTATTGTATTAGGAGTTGTTCAAAAGACTTTCACAGCAGGGTGGAGGCTCTCTTTGAGCCTGGTGGTGCATTTCCAAGTGTTTGTATATTCTGCTTGATGCAAGGGGAAAGAAGAGAGAATGACCAGGTTGGAGGGGTCCTCAATTATGTTGGCTGCTTTCCCAACAGAGGGCGAAATGTAGACAGAGACCATGAAGGGGAGGCTGGTTTTTGTGATGGACTGAACTGTCTCCACAACCCTCTGCAGTTTTCTGCTGTCTGGGCAGATCAGTTTTCATACCAAGCTGTGATACATCTGGATAAGATGCTTTCTGTGAGCTTTGCTGAGGGCCAACATGGACATGCTGACTTTCCTTAGCCGTCTGAGGAAGTAGAGGTGCTGGTGTGCTTTCTGGCCATAGTATCTACATGCCTTAGTCCAAGACAAGCTATTGGTGAACCCAAGGCTGAGAGGCACACGCTACAGCCTGTGGTTTGTGTGGGTGGTGGAGGGAATGAATGGTTAAGGAGGTAGAAGTTGTTAATCAAAGGAGTTACTTTGTTACATGTTGTTGCTGGCGTAGTGAGTTCAAATTCCTGAAGAGGAAACTGAGAACAGCATCTGGACTTTGCTGCAGTACAGGGGATGAGAACATGTGCAAAGGTTTAAATTTGACTGGCTTTGGAAGAGCACATAGGTATACCTGGGTGATATATAATCCAGGATCTCATAATCAGAGGATCGGAAAAATGGTTGTAAGCTCCATCGCGGGCACTAGCCTCCGCACCATCAAGGATGATGCCTCGGAAAGGTGATATTTATGATTAAGGACCCCCATACCCAGGACGTGCCCTGTTCTCATTGCTACCATCGGGGAGGAGGTACAGGAGTCTGAAGACACACATGCAATGTTTTAGAAACAGCTTCTTCCCCTCCGCCATCAGAATGTTGAGTGGGCATTGAAACAAACCATGAAAGCCAGCTCAATATTTTTGCATTACTTACCTAATTTGCTGCTGAGGCCTCTGTCAGTCAGAGTCGACCATGGATATTGCACCCCAGCTGTCTAGATACGCAAGCCCGGGCAGTATGATATGGAGAGCAAGCTGTTGCCCGACTAGCAAACTCCCTGTCTCCATGCAACTGATGAACCCATAGGAATGGCAGAGAATGATACAGTTTGGTACCAACAGTGTCGCAGGAGCTACCAGTCGACATTGAACTCCATGTAAGACTGAAGTGATTAGTTTTAAGGTGCCGGTAACCCACATTTGGCCCTACTCCTGTCAGCAGAAACAGTTCCGCCAACCTTAGAAGCTAAGCCACACTTACTTTTTAGAGGCAGTTAAGAGTGGACCACACACACATCAAATGAAGAAGTTCTCAGAAGAGCCCAAGCAGTTTGATCACTCATACCAACAATAAGAGAAAGACAACTCAGATTCCTAGGACACATCATGCAGAAAGATGAACTAGAAAAACTCATACTCTCTGGAAAGATTGAGGGGGGCAAACCTGGAGGAAAACCTCGGCTTATGTACATCAAAAGCCTAGCCAGGTGGCTACACATGGAGGAAATGGAAGTCATCCAAAGAATGAGGGATAGATCTATATGGAAAACCATGGTCACCAACGTCCGCATCGGATATGGTACCCAGACAGACAGAAAGGTGGACCTTAAATTAAGTTTTACCACCAAAACTGAGATCCCACAAAGTATCTGAAAAACGTGATAGAATATATATCTAAATTCATCCAACACAGACTGGTAACTTTAAAATAGAACAGCTGGGTGTTTTCAGAAGCTAAGTAGTTATATATTTTGCCTCATGTATAAGGCCTGTGCTGTGCATCGTGCGAGCTGCAACGTGTGTATTAATTAGAAGGCAGCGAACGTATTGAGTTGCCACCCAATATTGGACATCGTCTGGAAGTGTTATGGTTGGATCACAGCTATGCGTGAATCACAGGTTATTGTTGGACCCTTTGACCGATGAGACAATAAAACCGATAAAATACAGGAGCAGAGTTAGGCCAGTTGGCCCATTAGGTTTGTTTTGCCATTCAACTATGGTTAATCAAAAACAAGAGAAAATCTGCAGGTACTGGAAATCCAAACGACGTACACCAAAATGCTGGAGGAACTCAGCAGGCCAGGCAGCATCTATGGAAAAGAGTACAGTTGACGTTTTGGGTTGAGACCCTTTGGCAATTATGATTGATGTTTGTTTTTCAACCCCATTCTCCTACCTGTTCTCCATGACCCTTAACCCGCTCACCAATCAAGAGCTTATTAATTTCTGTCTTAAATACACCCAACTGGCCTCCACAGCCGTCCATATAAACGATTCCAAACGTTCACCACCATATGCCTAAAGAAATTCCTCTATGTTTCAATTCTAAAGAGATGTCTCTCTTTTCTGAGGCTGTGCCCTCAAATTTTTGACTAATGACAGACATCCTCTCTGTGTCCACTCTATTCAACACTAGGTTGGAATGGCTCTTGGGGTGAAACCACCAACTTTCTGGAAGGGTAAGACCAACTTGAGGTTTGAGTCATCAGAGCAAAGAGCATTTTCAGAGGAACACAACTACACAACTGTCTTTGGCATGTTTGGGGATTCCCCATCAAAACCTCTTCACCCTCCTCTGCTCTCAAATGCATCTCCCCCATTTCACGTACATTTGCTCTCACTCCATCCTCCCGCCACCCCCCTGGTCCTCACCTACCACCCCACCAGCCTCCAGGTCCAACATATTATTCTCCGTAACTTCCGCCACCTCCAACGGGATCCCACCACTAAGCACATCTTTCCCCCCCCCCCGCTTTCCGCAGGGATCGCTTCCTACGCGACTCCCTTGTCCATTCGTCCCCCCTATCCCTCCCCACTGATCTCCCTCCTGGCACTTATCCTTGTAAATGGAACAAGTGCTACACATGCCCTTACACTTCCTCCCTTACCACCCCAAACAGTCCTTCCAGGTGAGGTGACACTTCACCTGTGAGTCGGCTGGGGTGATATACTGCGTCCGGTGCTCCCGATGTGGCCGTCTATATATTGGCGAGACCCAGCGCAGACTGGGAGACCGCTTTGCTGAACACCTACGCTCTGTCCGCCAGAGAAAGCAGGATCTCCCAGTGGCCACACATTTTAATTCCACATCCCATTCCCATTCCCATTCTGACATGTCTATCCACGGCCTCCTCTACTGTAAAGATGAAGCCACACTCAGGTTGGAGGAACAACACCTTATAAATATATTCCGTCTGGGTAACCTCCAACCTGATGGCATGAACATCGACTTCCCTAACTTCCGCTAATGCCCCACCTCCCCCTCGTACTCCATCTGTTATTTATTTTTATACACACACTCTTTCTCTCACTCTCCTTTTTCTCCCTCTGTCCCTCTGAATATACCGCTTGCCCATCCTCAGGGGTCCCCCCCCCCTTGTCTTTCTCCCTGGGCCTCCTGTCTCATGATCCTCTCATATCCCTTTTGCCAATCACCTGTCCAGCTCTTGACTCCATCCCTCCCCCTCCTGTCTTCTCCTATCATTTTCGATCTACCCCTCCCCCTCCTACTTTCAAATCTCTTACTAACTCTTCCTTCAGTTAGTCCTGACGAAGGGTCTCGACCTGAAACGTCGACTGCACCTCTTCCTAGAGATGCTGCCTGGCCTGCTGCGTTCACCAGCAACTTTGATGTGTGTCACCCTCCTCCAAATGGGTGCATATCACTTGCCATGTTCTGTTCTTTTCCATCTGTTTACAACCAGGACACCGTGTCCAATGTATCACCTCCCTGTAACTTTGCCTTTACCTCAGCTACTTTCCAAGGATCTGTGCTCTGTTCCCTGACCTTTCTCATCTACGTTCTACCCTTGAGCATCATCATCTGAAAACGCAACATCAGCTTATAGATGCGCACTGAGGCAACCACTCTTCCTCACTACCGTTCCCCCAACACCTCCACAATTGTCAAACCGTTTGTCTGATGATCAATACGAGGAAAGTATAAATTTCCTCTGACAAAAGACTAGGAAGGCAACATCCATTGCCTTTGATGTCTAGCATAATCTTTATTCACCAATCATTGACTCCAATCCTCTCTCAGTCTAGTGTCTGAAACTGAGGCGGGCCATCTGCAGTCCTAATGTTCAAGAACAGCTACTTCTCTTCAACCATTAGCTTCTTGAACCAACTAGCACAACCCTAATCACCACCTCAGTTTAGCAAAACTATGACCAATTTGATCACTTTGCTCCGAAATAGACTTCCTATTTTGTGCTTAAGAACTTTGTTAAAAATTGCGTGCTTTCTTTGTGTCTAATTGTGCCTAATTTATTTTAAATTATATCTTCTTGTTAATCTTATCTGATGCCATGTGCCTGTGATACTGCAGCAAGCAAGTTTTCCATTGCTCCTTGGTCGTCGTCATGGCTATCCCTCAAGGTTGAGGATGATGGTCTTCGTTCTGAAGAAGTGGCCCACAGAGTGTGTGTTTGTTTAACGTGTACTTGATGTTGCACTTCAAGAAGCACACGATACTTCACAAATCAACCAACTGATTCCAATGGCATGGAAACCACGACGATTGGAGCTGATGGATTTGTTGCAGCCTTCATCTGCCTTCACAGCCGTTGAGTTCAAAGTAACTTCATCTGCCTGTTCCACTGTTGAGGTCTTGGTTGGATTGTTCTTTGTCAGGGACCTCACCCTCGACCTTACCGCCATGGTGACCCTACCAGGAGCATAGCTCCAGACGGCATCGCTCTCGGGATCACAGGACCACACAAGCTTCTCCACCACGACAAGGTGACAATCCACCAAGAAGGCCCCTTGGTATGAACATCACCAGTAGCCTGTCCTAATCCAGCCACATTGAATTCATGGCCAAGAAAGTTCTCCTTCCTCTGAAGGCTGAAGAAAATCACTTTGTCCCCATTGACTTACCAATTTTTATCAATGCATCACAGACTGTTTTCTGCCTGGATGCATAATGGCAACTGCTCTTCAGATGACCACAAGAAAGTGCAGAGAGTACTGGACACAGCTCAGCCCATCATAGGAACCAACCTCCCCTCTATGGACTCTGTCTATATTTCTTGCTGCTAAATTCTGGAGTTATGTCTGTAAACCCTCTCTCTGTCTTTATTCATTCTAGACACTTCTTGAAATCTATCTCTTTGATCAGGGCTGCGGCCATTCACGTAACACCTACAAATGTGGCTATGTTGAATTTAGTTTCATAGCCCTGGGATGGTTTTGCATTTTAAAAGCTCTGTGAGAACGGGGAGATGAAGGTTATTTATTTATTGAGATACAGCGCAGAATAGGACCTTCGAGCCATGCAGCCCAGCAATCCCCCCGATTTATTCCTAGCCTAATCACAGGACAATTTATAATGACCGTTTTACCTTCCAACTGGTATGTCTTTGGACTGTGGGAGGAAATCGGAGCACCCAGAGGAAGCCGATATGGTCATGGGGAGAAGGTGCTAACTCCTTACAGGCAGAGGCATGAATTGAACCCAGGTTTCTTGTAACCACTGTGCTAAACACTACGTGCCACGTCTTGACGGCGACCATGGTCACTTCCATAACTTCTGAACTCAGGGAGAATGTGTTATTGACCACAGATTATTGGTTCCATATTAGAGTGGGTGAAACGTTCCAGACTTGTCCAATTAAACCATAAAGGGAGGGGCTGAGGTGCCTGACAAGGCAAAGCTCACCTCACAAGGATGATATTCCTTTTCCAGCTTGCCCTTCCAGACGAAAGAAATTATCCACCAATTTATTCATTGACATGGCCACCATGATGTCACTGTTAAAGGGGCTGACAGCAGAGAGGCATTTAGGTTCTGGAATTCCTGTAGCAGTTTTTTTTACTCTCCTTTAAGCCCTAAATGATGCTGTTAAATCAGGATAAAATTTGGAAGTAGTTTCACCATCCCTAGTGTGCTGACCATCCAGAACAGTTAGTAAACATTTTACCCCTGAATCGGGATTTTGTATTGAAATGTTATCCTTGGATCAGGCCACCTGCTTAATGAGAGTAAACGCCTGGCGCTTGGGGACATTGGAACTCGACACTTGGGCGTTTTGCTTGGATCAGGTACATATTTATGTATAGAGCATTAATACGTTATTTTCAGGGAGAAAGGTACCTGAGTGGATTGGGCCGTACTATATATCGATAGTAGTTTAGCTCAGTTAAGTTGAAGTCCACTCGGGGTACAGTGGGGAAGTTGTGGCTGAGAGTGGGTGTGGTTCATATGGAGTAAGAGCACATTCGGCTCGATCTCGTTGCATGCTGAGTGAGCTATTCTCAGCCTCGGCACCCGATCTGCAGACGGCACGGCTACTCCCGCCTTTCCCACTCGTCTGGGGACTGGTCTCTACAGTGGGGGAGCTGGTCCAGTTAAGCCCGACATCAAAGCCATTGCACTTAGAATGTAGAACATAGAAAGGCTACTTCCCTTTATGCATTTGTTTCTTAAACCAAACAGCAGAACCCTAATCTCTAGCTCAGTATCGAATCAATATAGTAAAGCACAACACAGGCCCTTCAGGCCATCATTTCGTGCTGACATTTTAACCTACTTTCTGATCAAACTAACCCTTCCCTCCTACATAGCTCTCCATTTGTCTTTCGTCCACGTGCCTATCTATGAGTCTCTTAAATGTCCCTGATTTATTTTCCTCAGCCACCACCCTGGTAGCTCATTCCATGCACCCACCACTCCCTGTGTTTAAAAAAAACCACCTACCTCTGACCACCCCCCATACTTTCCCTCAATTACCCTAAAATTATGCCCTGTGGCATTAACCATTTCTGCCCTGGGAAAAAGTCACTGTGGTCCACAGATAACAAGGACCTGGTGGTTTATAGAGGATGGTAAGAGGGAATTTGGAAGAGGATTGTTTGGGAATTTTTGAGTGTATATAGTGGACTTCCGCTGCTCTTATCCATCCGTTTACTGCTGCGTCAATGACTCTGTCCTGCCACTAGGATAGGACGTGCCTAGTGACTGCTCGATGTATGGGTAGATGCAATGAAAGACGTACTCACAGCAGCACATGGGCATATAGCGTAGCACAGGGTAAACCAGGTTCAATGAAAAGGGCAGAAGGGCATGCTGGGTATAGGACCAGGCCTTTCTGCTATATCTGCAGAGTGCAGATAAAAAATACATGCACTAGACAGAGCTAAGTGATCCCACAAACAAATGATCAGATTAGAGTTCTGCAGACCTAACAGATCTAGTTGTGAATGATTGGCAGAGGAAGAGAAGATCAGGGCAGTAAGTAAACATCTAACAGAAGGAAGGAGACTCCAAAAAATTCCTCTTCCTCCCTTCCCCTTGCCCCCCTCCCCTACTTTCTTACTCTGGCTTCTGCACATTTCCTTCTACTCTTGATGAAGGTTCTTAGCCCAAAATGTCGACTCCATAGATATTGCCTGGCTTGCTGAGTTCCTCCAGCATTGTGTGTGTGTTGCTCATTCACTTTAATACTGCAAACAAAAGCTACTGTAGCAGCTTATCACCTCCCCCTGGTGCCCCTCGTCCTTCTCTTTCTCCTGTGGTCCACTCTCCTCTCTTAACAGATTCCTTCATCTCTAACCCCTTGACCTACCCACCCACCTAGTTTAACCTATCACCTTCAGGCTATCCTTCTTCCCTTCCCCCAAATTTTTTATTCTGGCATCTTCCCTCTTCCTGTCCTGTTTTGAAGAATAGTCTCAGCCTGAAACGTTGACTGTTTGTTCATTTACAAGGATGCTGCCTAACCTGCAGAGGTCCGCCAACATTTTGAGTATGTTAATTTGGATTTCCGGCATCTACAGAATTTCCTGTCTTCTGTGAAATAGGTTTTATATTTGATAAAATATCCCAGTCAATCATGGTTCCAACACAAACATGCCAACAAATGAATTAGGAGAGGAAGTAATAGGCCATTTAGATACTCAAGCCTTGGAAGAAAACATGAAGAGCATGAAACAAGGCCTTAAGCATGAACTCTGTTCCTCTTTCTGCAGAGGCTGTCTGACCTGCTGAGTGCTTCAAGATTTTTCTGTTTTTATTTTCAGAAACCGTTTTTTTTTAGATTGAATGGCGTGACAGTGGCCAGTTAATAAGCAGTGTTTAAAGAAATAAAGCACAAATTGCAAAGAATTTCTGCTCCTTTAAAGTACAAAACCCCAATGGGAAAGTGAGTCACCTGTGACAGACCAGTGAAATTAAAGGTTGCATTAAATCTATCGAGTCGCTATGAATGGCCATAGGTTATTGGGATTGAGAACATATCAGAGCTCTGCAAAGGACCATAAAATTGATAAAGAAAGACAAGAATGTGAGATTAGACTGGTGGGAAACATAAAAATGAACTGTAAGAACGTTGATAAGTTAGTAGAAATGCAAAGACTGGTGAGGGCACCTTACCAATAAAGACAGAGTAATTTCTAAGGATATGACAGAGGAATTAAACAACTACTCTGCACTCATCAAAGTTGCTGGTGAACGCAGCAGGCCAAGCAGCATCTATAGGAAGAGGCGCAGTCGACGTTTCAGGCTGAGACCCTTCGTCAGGACTAACTCTGCACTTGTTGTTCATAGAAGAGACACACAAAACCTGTATATATGTTAGAACATAAGAACATAAGAAATAGGAGCAGGAGTCGGCCACCTGGCCCATTGAGCCTGCCCCGCCATTCAATAAGATCATGGCTGATCTGACCATGGACTCATCTTCAAATACCTGCCTTTTCCCCATAACCCTTAATTTCCCTACTATGTTAAAGATTCAAAGGTTCTGGTAAAAGTGAGCAAATGAAGGAAGTAACTATTAATCAAAAATAGCACTTGCAAAGTTGGTGAGATGGAAAGCTTGAAAGAGATAGACACAAGAGATTTTTCAGGTGCCGTAAATCTAGAATAAGACATACAAAATACTGGAAGAACTTAATAGGTCAGACAGTATCTGTGGAAAGCAATAAACAGCTGATGTTTCGGACTGAGACACTTCATCAGGACTGGAAAGAAAGGGGCAAAAAGCCAGAATAAGAAGGTGGGGGAGGGGAGGTATTAAAGCTAGAAAGTCATAGGTGAAGGGGGATGAATTGAGAAGCTGGGAGGTGATAGGTGGAAAAGGTAAAGGGCTGAAGAAGAAAGAGTCTGACTGGAAAGCAGAGTGGATCATGTGAGAAAGAGAATGAGGAGGAGCACAAGAGGGCTTATTTCCCATCTAGATGAAGGACCTCAGTCCAAAATGCTGACTGTTTAATTCTTCCTGTAGATGCTACCTGACCTGCTGAGTTCTCCAGTATTTTGTGTGTATTAAGCTTGGAAGCGACTCTTGCTGGTTTGGTTTATAATTATTATCATTGTCACACGTACCAAGATACCATGAAAATCTTGTCTTGCATACCGCTTATACTAGTCAGATCATTGCACAGTGTATTGAGTTAGAGTAAGGTAAAGCAATAACAATTAGCATAAATTGCAAAAGCTACCAAACAGGTAAATGATAAAGTGCAAGTTCATAAAAAGGTAGATTGTGAGGGCAAGTGCCCACATTACTGCACAAGACATACATAGAACACGGAGCAACTAAAACTTAGAAATTTACAGGCCCTTCGCCCACAATGTTCTGCTGACCATGTAACCTACTCTAGAGACTGCCTAGAATTTCCCTAGTGCATAGCCCTCTTGTTTTTCTGAGCTCCATGTACCTACCTAAGAGGCTCTTAAAAGACCCTATTGTATCCACTTCAATCACTGCCGCCGGTAGTGCATTCCACACACCCACCACTCTCTGTGGGAAAAACTTACCCCTGACATCCCCTCTGTACCTACTTCCAAGCACCTTAAAACTATGCCCCCTCAAGTTAGCCATTTCAGCCCTGGGAAAAAAACCTCTGGCTATCCGCACAATCAATGCCCCTTATCGTCTTATACACCTCTATCAGGTCACCTCTCATCCTCCGTTGCTCCAAGGAGAAAAGGCCAAGTTCACTCAACCTAGTCTCATAAGGTACGCCCTCCAATCCAGGCAACATCCTTGTAAATCTCCTCTGCGCTCTCTCTATAGGTCCATTCAAGAGTCTGATAACAGTGGAATAGAAGCTGGCCATGAACCTGGTGGTACATGCTTTCAGGATTTTGTGTCTTGTGGCTGTTGGGGGGGGTGGGGGGGAAGGAGATTATCTGGGGTGGGTGGTTGCGTAGCGTTTAGCGTGACGCTATTACAGCTCGAGTGTTCTGGTGTTCAGAGTTCAGTTCGGGCACCATCTGTAAGGAGTACGCCTTCCCCATGATTCCATGTGTTTCTTCTGGGTGCTCTGATTTCCTCCCATAGCCCAAAGACGTACCCTTCAGTAGGTTAATTGGTCATTGTAAGTTGTCCTATGATTAGGCTAATGCTGAATAGGTGGGTTGCTGGGTGGTGTGCCTTGTTAGGCCAGAAGAGCCTGTTCCATGCTGTATCTCTAAATACAATAAATTAAATATTACCTTCTAAGGTTCACTCGACACTGGAATTATTCCTATGGGTTAAAGGGTAGCAAATATTACCTCAGATTTAAGGGTGAGAGAAAACTGAGAACTACCAACCATTAGCATAATGTCAGTGGTAGAGAAAATACTGACGGATGAAATAACAGAACACCTGAGAAAGAATATAAAGGTTTGAGCAGAGTCAACATGGATGTTTGAAGAGAAGCTCATGCTTGATTAATCTGGAATAATTTGAAAATGTGACCAGAATAATAAATAAGGGAAACTACTGGATATATTAAACAGTACTTGAATTGACAGAAGATATTCGACAACAGGTCTCACACAGGAAATTGGTTGACAAAGTTAGAACACATAAAATTGGGGCTAATACACTAAAATGGATTGAGAATTAGCATTGGACAGAAAGCAAAGAGTTGGAATAACTGAAGGACACAGACGACTACAGACGCTAGAATCTGGAGCAACTAACAATCTGCTGAAAGATCTCAGTGGCTCGAACAGCATCCATGAAAGGGAAGGAGCTGTTGATACCTTTGGTTGAAACCCTGAATCAGAGTTCAAGTCCTGATGTAGGGCTTTGACCTGAAACGTCAAGAGTTCCTCTCCTTCCACAAATACTGTGTGACCCATTGAGTTCTTCCAGCAGATTGTTTGTTGCTTGACATAAGTTGATGGTTATCACACAAGCAAATTGTGACTTGTGCAGCTCCAGCCAGTCCTAGTCTACATCAATAAAATAATTGAGATAGTTTCAAGTTTGCTGATGATATGAAATTTGGTGGAGGAGGATGTAAAGAGGCTTCAAGGGGACTTTGGCAAGTCGTGCGAGAAGGCAAGAACATCTCTGATGGCATATAAGGTGAGCTCACTTACATTTGTGCCCAAAACAGAAAACCAGCGTATTGGTTAAAAGTTGAGAGAATAGATACTGTCAATATCAAAGAGATCTAGGTATACTAGAACACGAATCACTGGAGTTAGGTAATTATGAGGCACTTGTGGGCTGCCCCCAGCACAGTCCCCAAAATGTGTTGGTTGTTGATGTAAAATAATGCACTTTACTTGTTCTATTAAATGTTTTGATGTACATGTATAAAATAAAGCTAATCTTTAAAAAAAAATTTGAAGAAATCATATATTAGCTTTTAATACAAGACATTTTGAAATTTTATATTCCGCCCTGTATGCGTTGCTGATTCAGTATAGTCGATGTCCTCTGATTGGAGCAACACTTAGTATATCATCTTCCCAATGCATATAACAATACAGGGGTTTGGATTATTTCATATCACTTCATTACCATGTTCGCCAGGGTGAAATGAAATTCCTCGCTTGTGCAAAGCTAACAGAGTGAACAAATGCAACAATAAATACAGTGACAAGTGCAAAGCAGCAGAGTATTACAAACACATTGGTATCATCTGAAGTAGAACAAATAGGGACTCTAAAATGAGAATAATAAAATACCTGAGAGAGGAGGAATCAGGGGTCCGAGAAAATGGCCATGCCATCAGGAAGGGGTTGTGAGATTGGTTCAGAAGTCCAAAGGCAGTGAGGAAGAAACTGTTCTTCAATCTGGTTATCCAGGTTTACAAGCTCCTGTATCTTCTCCCAGAAGGTGGGAGAGAAAAAAGGGAACAGCCAGGTTGGCTGGCATTTTTGATGATACTATAGTTCTTCCTGACTCAATGAGCCATGACGATGGACTGGGTGGGAGGGAGTAACAAGCCTGTGGTGGACTGGGCAGTATTTACCTCTCTCTGCAGGTCCAACCAGTCCAGAGCAGAGCAGTTTACCATCCCAGGCCAAGGTGAAACCGTAGCAGGATACTTTATGTGGCACAAACCCTCACTGACATCCGGAATCTTCTCAGGCATCTAACAAAGTATATACTCTAGACCAGGATTTCCATCTGCGAAAATGCCATTTGCCAGTATCCCTCTGGCATTCAACATCAATCTGGAGTTGCAAAATCTAGAGTTATGGATGAAATCTTATGAAAAGCCACCTGATTTATGAAAACTCTTAAGGAGAAGAAATCTTCTGTCCTTACCGGATACGGGCTTTATGTGATTCCAAACCTGTTATAATGTGTTTGAGTCGAAAATGTCCGAGTGAGCAAGCCATGGGTGATTAGTGCTATAAATGCTAGCTATTCCAATGATATCCACGTCATGAATAATGAATAAATAAATAAATAAATTGTATCCAGCTTTCTTCTGGGAATCTGTTAGTATCATCCTTGTGAGGTTGCCAACTGCCTTACTCAAACAGTTGGTGTTTAATGGCTAAGGCATGGGGGGTGGGAGGATGCAAGAAGTGTATTGTGTAGAAGAAGAATGTGCGGGAATAACAGAGAATTATTGTGAGTAATAACAGCACAAGAGGGCAAAGTAAAGGTTATTTGCTTTCACAAGGACATTGAATTTGTTTCAGCATCACGGCATGGTCTTTGATGAACGAAGTCCCACCTTTTACCTCAGTGATCTCTCTACCGGGGCTGAATTGGGGAACTTTTTGTTATCCTTTTGCGTCCCCTCACTATCAGTGATGTCGCGGCATTAACACCAGACCTTGAGGCAAGAGATCCTAGGTTTGGATCCAGCTGGCCCCTTGCACACTTTCCACCCGTGTGGGGTTGAGCATCGAGCTAGCAACCCGGCCTGGTAAATAATAGACAAAAAGGCGAAAGAGACAGCAAGGTTGCCGCCTGATGTGCCACAAGGTGCGGAGAGGAACAACGAACACTATCCCTGGGGAGATGCAGGAGTTGCCACCTGTTGTTCACTGTCCACTTTGGCTGAGGGCTCATCAAGGAGGCTTACAGGCCAAAACCCTGACCACAAGTTCTAATTTAATTCCCCAGTGCTGTTTTTTGATTGAGATATTTACCTAAGTTTGTCCTCACACTTAGTTAAAGACAACCTTAAGTCCTTGTATGCAGAATTTTCCCGATGATCTGGCCGAAATATATCTTTGATCAACAGAGTGTCATCTCTTTATCAACACTGCTTGTGAGAACACACTACGTGCCCCTGAACTGTTGTGGTTCTTGGAGTACTTCAATGGATTGACAGAGCAATTAGTTGATAGGGGGCAAAGTTGACATTGAGTACAAGCGCTATCTTTGTTTATTCGTTTCTCTATCATCTTCCTTCTTGCCTCCAGGAAGAAGGTCCTCCTCTTCTGGAGGTGCTAGTTACCTTTAAATGTTCCAGTATTTTGTATCTAGTGATCAGTACCAATGGCACGTCGAACTCCTTAGAGTGAGCTGCCTGATCGTCATTCAGAGGAGGTGTATTGTAGTCCAGCAAATGCCCATCCCATGGGTGCAAGAAAACTCCTATCTTCACAAAGTGGTTCTGTAAGTCCTTATGTCTTTCAAGATATTGAACAAAGCACACGATTTAGGACACCTGTGACATGTATTTATTACAAAACCTGCTTTAATAAACATCTGTGCTACCTTTCAGGACGTCAACAGATTCACGTTGAGTATTTACATATATACTATGTAGTGCTGTGTAATGCATCTGACCTTGCCGTGAACCTTGCTTTAATCAATTCAGAATCAGGGCCCTGGGCCAGGGCATGGAGAAATAGCTGCAAAAGCTCAGTACAGTTGCCTGAAGATCGCATATCTACAGACCTAGTGTCACAGGGCAGCAATAGGCTGGACCTAACTTCTCCTTCCCCAGATAAACGGAACTGACCACACATTCTCACTGACTGAGCTGCTGTGCGCTGTCTGTCACTGTGGGGTGAAGCTGTTGATCTTTGCCGCACTGTGAATCACTGCCTTTAGCAGAAGGAGAGGAGTTCATTGTAGTTTTAAGAAACCCCTCTAAAAGTAAACATAATCTTTTAATTGATAGGATGACTCACGAATTAATGAGCAGTGACACAGTCCCATGTGCTCATATCCCAGTGCCAACTTCAATGTTGAATGCTTAACTGAGGTAAAGCTGTTACCACTGCTGGAACTGTGATGGCTGCCACAGCTGAACTAGTAAATATTTATCCCTCCATCAACATGGCTAAAGACGACGATCTGGGAGTGTTGTTTGTGGGATCTTGGTGTGAATCCATGAGATTTCCTCAAGGTGTCTTAGAGCTCAAAAAATGCAATATTGGCTGCCTTTGCCTTTCAATCTGTTTATAAAATAAATTCATTGTACTTCTCATTCAGTTGTGATGTGATCCAGCAGAACATATGGGGAAGAGTTCAGAGGGGTGCAGGGTCATTAATATGCATGCTTTGATTTCCATGGAAAGTGAATGTTTTACGCAGAACTGACTCCTGATCTTTGCTATAATTTAATCATTATTTAATATTATCATCATCATTATTAAAATTATTTTTCTTTCTCTCCTTTTTCTCTCTATTTCACTCCCTTTCTTTTTTCTCTCTTTTATTTTCTCTCTCTTTTCTTTCTCTCTTTCTTTCATCAAATGAAGGCTCTTCAATCTGAAACATTAACTCTGTTTCTCTTCCCACGGATACATCCTGAACTGCAGAGTTTTTCCAGCATTTCCTGTTTTGATACATGGGCAATTTTCTCTTTGTTCCACACATCCCACCTCTGCAGTCCCTCCTGTTTGCATCCCGCTCTTCCCCAGTTCTCACCAAGGGCCACAAAAACATTGACTGTTTTACTCACCACTAACGCTGCCTGACCTGCAGAGTTCTGCCATGGTTTTCTTACATAGCAAGATGTCATTGTAAAATAATTCCTACCTTCTCCGGTCCCAACCTTTC
The DNA here is from genome assembly GCF_963921235.1 of Mobula hypostoma. NCBI lineage: Eukaryota > Metazoa > Chordata > Chondrichthyes > Myliobatiformes > Myliobatidae > Mobula > Mobula hypostoma. The sequence continues at coordinate 172,132,641 of NC_086100.1, forward strand.
AATTAGGATTTGATCAATAATGACTTCGTAAGAGCATACTGAGTGAAGGTATTATAATTGACGGCAGTTAAGTGCAAAAATGCTGGAAAGTGAGATACAGCCTTGACTAATTCTGTATTCTTTCATAGGAACATCCCTGCTATCTCTATTGAATAATGCTGCCATTCATATTACATATTACTGTAAAAAGAGATAGATGGGCTAAATGGGTGAATTCATTTTCAAATTATCTGAATGCATAGGTTGGAAAATAGAAATTCACATTTGGAGATAAGCAAAAATTTGTTGTGATTTAAAAAAGTTGAGATGGAATCCAGTCATCCACCTCCCTGGAGACTGAATATGCTGAACAGATAAACTCCAAAATCAATCTGCACACCATCGGAAAGGCAAAATACTGTAGGGGATAGAAATGTGAAATAGTTCGTGAGCCAGTAGGACTGGTCGGTACCATCTGAGGGGAATAATGCTCATAGGGATTTTTGGCAAGGTAGACATCTCTAGAGTTAGAAAATATGGGATAGCATTACACCAGTGGTAGCTTTATTACTTCAAATAAGTAATCACTTTTTGTATATATTCCATATTAACATCAGTACAGCAAAAAATGTTACCCCACCCCCCAAAAGGTAAAAAACCTCATTTGGAGAGATTTCTGGAATTTTATCAATGTCATGATATTTTCCATATTGTTGTATCAAATCAAAGCAATCTTAAGCTTTAGTCATAGAATATAGAATTACAGTACAATAATTCAAATGTGGGGTTCCACACGGCCATAACCTAGGCCCCACTTGGTTGTAAGATGAATATATTCAATCAAAGACTGCTTTCCATACTTGGTTTTCCATACTTTCATAACTTATTAATAATCATAATAATCTTCGTACTTCCATGTCTTCCACATCTTCATCTGAACTTTCCACACTCTCTGAGGTGGAAGCCTGGTTCTCACAGTCTGCCATCTACACATGTCAGTACACCTGAGGCCATTTGCAACACACATACATCTTGGGAGTGAACATTTTTCTGGACAGTTACAGGCCAATAGATCCAGGATGACATCGGGTGCTGGCTGGCCTTCCATCCAGTGCACCACCAACTGTTCAGCTTCCTCTCTCTCTCCATCTTCCATCCTCTGCCAACAGGGCTTGGCACTTGTGGGTCCTTCTCCAAATATCTTCTCTCCATATACCAGCCTGGTAGTTGGCTCACTGTGCATGTTTTGTTAAGCAGTCCTTGCATGGTGGGAGTTGATGACTTTCGATTTCACCTTTTTTGGCACAGAAAAGGTGATACCTGAGCTCATTGACCTTGGTGGTCGATGTTTTTGGGGCATACAGGAGACATGTAAATGCCTCCAGTTTGTCCATCAGTTCTGGGGAGAGGTCCCATTCCTGACCCAACTCTAAGAATGTGTCCTGAGTTTCCCTGTTGCTGGTCAGAAGTTTTAGGGCACTTGCCTTCCCTTTGCCTGCAAAAGTGCTTACAGTGTCACATCCCGTATATGCATGCAACCCGATGAGAGCCCTACAAACCTCTATGCCAACAGTGGCAACAACCTTCCTGATGTCTACAAGCCTTGTACGGGTTCTAGTGCCACACTTCTGGAACAATGGGGCCTCAATCTTGCCAGAAAATGCTGAAGACGATAAAGACATCTGTGTCTTCTGAGCAGACCACTACAGATTGGTATCGCTCTCTTGTGGCATGGGCAGCATGGAGAAGTAGGCGGCCATCTGCTTCTTCTGGTTGACGCTGAAGAGCTGACACCTCCTCACTGTCTTGAGATGTGATTCTGTAACATTTCTCATTCACAGTTGCATACAGAATCTTCTCCTGTAGCTTTGCTCTGTACTCACCCTTCCTCCATTCATGGACTATGAACCTAATGAGACTATTTTTGTTACTGACTTTGGTCAGGAAGCTCCTCCACTTCCTCACCATCTGTGTGTCTGTGATACCTTGCAACTCGTGACCAATCTCTTCACCCCGTAGAGATCTTTCACTATTCTTGATAGAGTTCTCCTTGTATGTGTCAAACACAACACCTATTCTGCTACTCTGACCGCCTTCCCTCAGAGCCATACCCAGAATTGTTGTGGCAACATCTCTGAAAGTAACTTGATCACCTTTCACTCTTTGGACCAAGTTCATTCCATCAACCACTGTAGCAGAGTTTCCTGGGAGTTGCTCTTCTACTGCTACACTTTTCTGCAAGATTGTGGCTAAAGTAGTTTTATTTGTCTTTCTCAGCAATCCTTCTGGTGTGGACAGGGCCCAGGGCAATGGTCCAAGGGGATGAGAAAGGATATCCTCCATCCATAGACTGTGCCCTTGTGCCATCACTATGTTGTGTCTAAACAAAGATCTATCTGCTTTCAAGATGATCACCCTCCCATTTGATTTCACTTCTCTCTTCTTACACATATCACTGAATGTTTTCAGCTTGTTGGTTTTCATTGGGTCATGGAATTTCTTTGCTGGTGGGTCTTCCTCTAGTCTCTCATCCTTGAAGGCTGCATAGCGTTGCTCACAATCTCATATGCCTTCATCAGGTCAGAGGCAATGTCCTTGGGGGCTGCCTTTGCTGTAGAGATGATAATGAGGTTCCAGTTCTCTGCAAATGGGTTGACCCATTCATGTATGAGGCTAACCACTGCTGAAATTGCTTCCTCATCTTTCTGGATTCTTGGCTGCTGTAGCTCTGCATGACAAAGCTTTGATTTGTTGCCTTGCACCACCTCCCTTAACTGTCCCAGGAATGCACTGTGGGGCTCAGCTGTTATGTAGTAACACTTGATAGCTCCAGCATTTGGGCTGAACCGTGATGTGCCTCCAGGAGTCTGTGTGTCTTTGTTCACTGTGGCTTCAGTAACCTGGTCCACAGGGATCTGCCCAAAGGGGTTGTTACTTGACAGCTGCACTAAGGCCTGTCTTGAAGGCCTCATACACAGAAGGATTCTTCTCTGGGAGGTTCATCATCTGAGCAAAGTAAGGGGACAAGTACCTGGCATAATTCATCTTACCATAGGCAAAGCACCATGGGATCATGGTTCTTATAGCATGGAGGTTACCACGCAGCTACCACCACTGCAACGCTATCACATATTTTCTAGCACTAGGGGTGTATACCTTGCCAAAATCACTATAAGAATTATTCCCCCCAGATGGTACCAGTGACCCAAATTTGGGGTCCTGGCTCACAGACTACAATAATCAAAAATGCCTGGCTTCCTCATGGGGAGAAAACAGAATTAATATTTCAAGTCAACGAGCTTTCATGAGAACTGATATGACTTTGACCAGAAATAGCAACTCTGTTTCTCTCCTCATGTTTGATTTATTAAGTATTTTCAGCTGTTCTGTTTTTATTTTTCCGCAAGTACACCCTGGTTTTAACTCCATAGAGCTAGAAAAAGAAAGAGGAATCTCAATTTATTTTCTGATGACTCTTTGCTATTGACAATATCATGGAATCAGTCATAGACATGGAGTCATACAGCATGGAAAATGGACCTTTGGCCCATCTCATCTGTACTGACCAAGATACCCATCTATGCTCATCCTTTCTGCCTACACTTATACCTGCCCAAATGCTTTTTGAGTTATTACAACCTCCTCCGGCAGCATGCTCTATATGCCCAGCACTATGAAAAAAACTTTCTCCTCAAATCTTATTTAAGTATTTCCCCTCTCGCTTTAAGTCTATAGATTTAGTTTTTTTAGATTCCATATTCCCTTAGAGAAACACTGGTTATCTGCTTTGTCTTTGCCCTTGCTAATTATACGAACCTCTATGTGGTCAGCTCTCAGCCTTCTGTACCCCATCCTATCCAATCTGTTCATATCCTGCCCTGGTTTAACTTCCCAAAATGCATCACTTTGCACTTATCCAAGTTAAATCCCATCTGCCATTTTCTTGCCCATTTTCTATCTTGCTGTAAACTTTGATAAACTTCTTCACTGTCCACCTTACCAACAATGTTGATGTCATCTGTAAACTTACTAATCATGCCAACTACATTCTCATTTAAATCATTGACAAACACCTAAGCCTGCTCTGAATTTCATCTTCACCTGAGCTGGGTGTCCAATTTTCATTATAAGGACTGCATCAGAACTGGTAGGTAGATAGTCCATAGTTATCTTTCTAATTTCCATCCATCTTCACCCTCTTCATCCCTGTCTTCAATCCCTCTTGCTCTTCTTCTCTCTTTCAGTCTTTCTCTCTACTCAACCCCTACCTCTTCCTTACTCCCTCCCCAGATCACAATGCTTTTCTTCACTCTCACCCTCCATTACTCCTTCCATCATTCGCCTCTTTCCACCTCCCTCCCCTCTTGCTCCTTACTTGATTCACAAAAATTCATTAATCTGTCAATTTGCTGTCTTTGTGAAAGTAACAAGCAGGGCACATTCTTTGTGTACCCTGCCATTGAAATTCTGTCCATTGGTTCCAAAATGGAATGAGTGTTGGAGGCAGGGTCGATGCAGTACACTACAGTAACGGATAGCAGGGCAAGACAAGGTGGCTCTTGTGTTATTGGCCAGTATTAGAGTTAGTGCAGCAGTTTTCTGAACTGAGAGACTTGCGTTTTAAGAACCACTTTTCACTGTAACTAATTGTTAAATTGTTAAATAACTTTGTTTGACGGGTTAAGTCATGTCCCGGTGTTGTGTTATTGCTTCTCAAAGTTAATAAAGGTTAGGTGAGGGTATGTGGTAAAACCAGTAGGGAGGAGTAAGTCACAATGATTACTTTGTGCATATTAGCAATTTCCCTGCACATTACAGCAAGTCAAAGCTTTCTTTGCAGCAGAGGCTTTAGCCTCGCCTATAGGGGTGGAGTAAAATATCAAATGATAAAGCAAAAGGAGTATTGCATACATTAAATTGTTAATTGTAAAAGTAGGCATCTTCTAGTAATTCAACTGGTCAGTCAGGCAAAATGCACATGGTATTGCAACTCTGAAGCTCCGTCCATTGATTTCAGAGCACAGTGCGCGAGGCTACTATCGAGTGAGTTTGGTACAGTTTAGGACAGAAGAGAACTCCCAACATTCCACATTTCCCTTAGCACCACATTGGATTCTTGTCCTCAAGTCATTGGAGAGGGATTGGAGCAGAAGGAATAAGGAGAGAAATGGTACGGCAAGAATAAAGTCAGGTCAATGAGCAGTTGGTGGGGTGGAGTGGAGGCTATTTTCAGCAAGACTTTCTCTCAAGGGTTGAACAGCTTCTCTGTAAATGGCAGTCATGAAATGAGTGACATCTGGCCCCCCCCCCCCACGGTAGCTGGAGTGCTCTCATGAGAGGACAGAGGACGGAGGAAGCTGAGAAGAGATCCCAGCAGTGGCATACAGAGGGTGAACTGTATCTTCGTGCTGGCTTTGGAAATCCTCTTATTGAGGGTAAGATTCTATCAGCAATTTCCCAGCCTGGTCATTGTCCATCCCTGGCTCACTGCTTCCTTCCCTACAGCCCATCTTCATAGTACGTTGCTTTGGGAAGGCGAACGATATCATCAAGAGTACCTGCTACCCTTGCCATTCCCTTGAACCCTTTGGGAGAGGGTACATGACCTTGAAAGTCTGAACATCCAGACTTATAAGGAACTTCTTCCCCACTGCCAAGGTTCCCTCTAAGGTGTGAGTGTGTAAGCGTGCACACATGTCTTTTGCTACACAAAGGAATTTAAACTGTCCACAAAAGGTTGCCACCCTCTACCTCAGTGGCATGGTAAGGATATTTCACAATTACACACGATCACATTTCCTTTTCCGGTTTCTGATGTGGATGGTGTTGACAACATGGAGTTTGTGATAATTTGTCTGCAGATTTCAGAATTGGCTTATTTAACCTGTTTTTATTTTTTATTTTTTTTACTGGTGTTACCTGTCGTGTCATGATGCAAAGGTTGCTGGAGAATTTTCAAGTGGGAAGAAGTGGGGTGATATCTGGAAACATGACTTTTTAAAGCATCATTTAGCAAGCAAATCACATATGGACAGTGTGCAAAAGCTCCAGTGAGGAAATCCTCCATTACCTGCTATAGGCCTGCTACATATATTTTGTGAGAGTGCAGATGAATGAGAGCAAAGACCATCAAATGCGGAGGAGATCAAAGTTCTTATTGACAGTGCTTTGCAAGCTGTTGAATACCGGTATATATAAAATTCAGTGCACACATGTTGTTGTCACTGGGCAAAGAATTGCACAGCATAAGATTTTTGTGCACACTGGTCATTACAAATTGGAGGGGCCATTGCGGCCACTATCATTGGATTTCTGAACTAATCACTTCTTTCACATCCCATTCCCAGTGGAGTTGCCATGTTGTAGTTCTGCCTCCTTTGGTCATTGTATCACTGACATTTCAGCGTTCTTTTGCTGTGCCACCTCAGACTGCATTACTATCATTGGGGTCTGTGTTTGTATTTACATTCATTGCTGGATTTATTACTATCATTAAGCCATTGTAATGTAATCTAATCTGATCCTGTGAACCCTCTCGCCACCGGGATCTCCATCTCAGTGACCGCTGTGTGTACGCAGGCAGGTGGGTGGGGTGGGGTGGGGGGTGACACAACTCAAGGTAGAGGCTTTGAACCTATGACACGGAGGGGCTTGCCTGCTTCACTTCACATAATATGCAGATTACTTTTCCCCAGAGTGCTGTGGATGCTTTCTCCTTTTGCGTCAAGGTGTTGTATAGCATGGAACGGCCCAAGTGTCCTTGTGAACCCTTCTGCCCCATGGAGGGAGCCGCATTTTTAAAAATGGAGTGAGGGCTATGAGGTTCTGTCCCAGAGGAGGAGCTGAGCCATAATCGTACAGAATGGCGGGGCAAGCTTGAGTGTCCTGGTTGTCTTCTCCGGCTCCTATTTCCTAGTGTGCTTGTGTGAGTTATGTACGTTCTCCTCCAACCTATAAGGACACTAAATGACAATCAGAATGAAACTTAAGTGGAAAGAATGAATGGGAAATACAATAAAAATGAAAAAATATTTTCTCTCTCTCTCTCTCTCTCTTTCTCCACCTACACAGACACCGACCATGTTGCTGCAGAGCCACCTGCTGGTTAGGGAATGGAGTGCGGCTAGGCTGACATCAGAGATATAGTTTCACCAAACCAGCATTACATGGCAGGCAATTTTAAATACTGTGCATCCTTATCCAAGACTACTGCTAGAGGTAAGTATTTAGGATCTTTTGAACGAGAGTCCGTTGCCTTAGTCTTTTGTAGTTTAGTCTATGTTCGTCAAACATCTTATACCCTGAAATGAGTCAAAACAATTTTCCTCCATTTATGGTGATAAAGAAATGCTGAAGTGGTTTGCAATTCAGACAGAGGCTTCACTTACAAGATGTTAGGGAAAAGAAAAGGCATATTCATAATATTCATTTATTTCTACAGAGAGGGTTAGACAAGGGGGCAACAGATTTATGAGTCGCATTAGTCTGGAACTCGAGGTAAAATCCTCTCCACAGCAGTGGTTAGCAAGTGAATTAGATTTCCATAAGGAAATGTGAGGCCAGAAATGCCACAGTCTTTCAAGGATAATTCAGAGCTTCGAAATAAGGGGATCTTAAAATCTCAGCGGATAGATAATTTAAAATGAGCTCATTCACCTAGCTTTTTTTCTGATCTGTGAGCAATGACAAGGAAACATTTTGGTTCTGATTTAGTATTTTATTTTAATGCTTAGCTGTGATAAGGAAATGAGCGTATAATGACATAGTTGGCCTCCTTTGTTGGTTTGTGTCAGGCTTTGTCTGGTCATGTATAGTTTTATAGTTTTATGTAAAATCCAATCACATTTCTTTTGTTTCTCTGGAAATGCTTGCAAGAAAACATTGTAACCTATATGCACTTCGAAAACAAATCTACTTAGTTTATTATTTATTGTAATGCCTGCACTGTTTTGTGCACTTTACGCAGTCCTGGGTAGGTCTGTATTCTAATGTAGTTTCTGTGTTGTTTTTACGTAGTTCAGTGTAGTTTTTGTATTGTTTCATGTAGCACCATGGTCCTGAAAAATGTTGTCTCGTTTTTACTTGTACTGTACCAGAAGTTATGGTCAAAATGACAATAAAAAGTGACTTGACTTGACTTGACTTGAACTTTGAAGGCAGTGTGCGCACAAAACCCAAATGCAGAAGGACGTCCCAGTTAAATACAGTGTGAGAGAAGGCGACCTGCAGCTTGAAGTTGTGATGAGGTGACATCAAGCTTAGGTTTTGTTCTTTGATTTCAAGCAGCTGGTATTGACAGGTTGATGTGTGATATGTAATATTGATTGGTTGACAAGATTTGTTGCTTTAGTGCTGACGCCCCTTTAAGGATCAACTAAGTGTCCTCTGCGATGCTACGATACATACAGTGTGGGAAGCAGCCTGTTCAGAAGAAAGTTGCACTTAAAAAAGTTATATTTGCTTTTTTGTTCATAGAATACACTTATTATTAATTGAAATGGTCACTAACTTTCCAGTTTATTAGAGAGGTGTGTGAGAGCTGTTCCCATCCTTAGAAACAAGCCCAGAATAAATTAAAGCTGTTTCACTCCTTTGCTCGGTACGTGGACCTTCTTTCAGACAGAGGAACAATCTACCTGTATGGACTAAAATTAGCTTAGAGTCTAAAGTCTAGTCTAACACCCAGTCATTGTACAGGGGAAAGCAGCACTGACAGAAGCTCTAACTTTCAAATGAAATATTGATTTGATGTCCCACCTATTCCCCAATACTTTCCATTGCATCATTTGGAAGAAGAGAAAGTTACAGCAGTGTGCAAGCAAATATTTTGCCAACATTATTGAAAAACTACATGATTTAGTCAGTAAATCATAAGCATGAGAAAGTCGGCAGATACTGGAAACGCAGAGTAACACACAAAAAGTGCTGGAGGAACTCAGCAGGTTGGGCAGCATCTATGGAAAAGAGTCAACAATTGACGTTTCAGGCCGAGAACTTTCTTCAGTATCATGTTGCCGTTGTGGGAGATTGCTGAATGTAAATTCCTGCATTACAAAAAATAACAGCACTTCAATGTACAATAAGGATGTGAATCCTTTTCCTTTTCCGAAAACACCTTGGAGTACTTCCCTTTGAAGTGTGCATATCCATTGAATGAGAAAATCAGTTTGCCAATCTGAGCCGGCATGTCTTTATTCCGAACTTTATCAATGAGAAGGCCCAATCCTCCAGCAGATACATCAGGATGAAAAGGAAATATTTTTAACCTACTGTAGTACTTCATGCAGGGCAGATCTATAGCATATGAATGATGTTTTTGTTTAGTCTAATCATTACAGTGATTTAGCACTATTTTGTTTACCCTTCAGTACCTCATTTTCATTTTTATTGCTCTGGTTCAAGTTCCTTTCCACAGAATTCTGACTCATTCTATTTATAACAGACTCATGTTTGTTTAGGAGCTGACCTGCTGTGGAAAGTTACACAACACATTAAGGAAGCAAGGGGAGGCCATGGCGATAGCATCTTACCCAAAATGGGACCAATATTTAATGTTTCTCAGACCTGAGGCACTGTATTCAGTTTCAGAAGGTCCACCCCTTCAGCCTGCCCGAGGCAAACAAGGTACACAGAGCTCCCATCCATTAATTAAAGTGCTAGTGTTCATTGTAAATGCTTACTGGAAGAAGCAGAGATTGGTCAATCTGATTCCTATTTCTGCCTATTTCGCCACAGAGACCCAAATTAAAGTTAGTTTGCCACGTCCCCTATTCAGTGCAGCCACTTGTCACATCTCAAGCCCATGAATAATATGTGCTGAAGCTAGTTCAGAGTCTGGAATCTAGGCTAATAGGGCAATGCTGAGACAGTGAAAAGCAAATTGCTGAATTGATCTCAGTGGGTGAAGGAGTATATGTGAAGGCACACGGATGATGGATACTTTGGGCTGAGACTCAGAATTGATATAGAGAAGTGATCAGGAAGGGATTGGGCTGGTTGGTGACAGGAGGAAGTAGGTGAGTGGGGAACGATGGGCAGATGCACCTTGGCTTGGTATGGCAACTGCCAGAAACCGCAGAATGTTGTGGAAAAGCTCAGCACATCATGGAAGGCAGGCTCCCCCTCCATGGACTCTGTCAGTAGTTCCATCAGGCAGAAGGAACAAAAGCCTGAAAGCATGAACCAGGCTCAAGGACAGCTTCAACCCCACTGTTAGAAGACTATTGAACAATTCCCTATTATAATAAAAACTTCTCCGTGGATTGTCACCTTGTCATGGTGGAGAAGCTTGTGTGGTCCTGTGATCCCAAGAGCGATGCCGTCTGGAGCTATGCCCCTGGTAGGGTCACCATGGCGGTGAGGTCGAGGGTGAGGTCCCTGACAAAGAACAATCCAACTAAGACCTCAACAGCGGAACAGGTGGATGAAGTTATTTCAACCTCAACGGCCGTGAAGGCGGATGAAGGCTGCAACAAATCCATCAACTCCAATCGTCGTGGTTTCCATGCCATTGGAATTAGTTGTTTGATTTGTGAAGTATCGTGTGCTTCTCGGAGTGCAACATCAAGTACATTTTAAACAAATACACGCACAGGCGTCTTCGCTCTGTGGGCCACTTCTTCAGAACGAAGACCATCATCCTCGACCTTGAGGGATAGCCACGACGGAGTATAATAAAATAGATCTCTTGACCTCACAATTTACCGGTTAAAAATCTTGCACGTTATTGTCTACCTGCACTACACTTCCCTTGTAGGTGCTACATTTTATTTTGTATCCTGTTGTTCTTTGAACTTATGCTATCTCAACGCACTGTGTAATGAATTCATCTGTATGAACAACGTGCAAAGCAAGTTCCTTTTCACTGTATCTTGGTACGTGGGACAATTATAAAGGAATTCCAATTCCAGATGGAGTGAAGTGTGGAAAGAGGGAGTTTGACACAGAGGCTGGATGGTGGTAAGTGGAAGCCAATATGGAAAAATATGGGCAGGTGGAGCCAGGCGGAGGGAGGGAAGGGGGAAACTAATGGGCTGGGGGGGGGAATTGAAGGAGTGGAAATGGAGAAGGTGAACAAAAGAAAGGCAAATCAAGGAGAATGAGTAGGATTAGACAGGAACACATAGGTTAGCCAAAATGAGAACATTTTATGTTCATACCATTGGGTTGTGGGCCACCCAAGTGGAATAATTGGTAACACTGGACAGCAAGTTTTTTTTTAAAGTATTGCTTCCTCAGAATTTTTTTCTTGTTTATGATAGTCCACTTGAAGCTGAACACAAATATAATTTCAGACTACTTGCATCACGTAAGAATTTGGAGAAACAAGAAATTCACTTTTATCGACTATTATGCATTTAATAGCATAATGGCGCTGATGCTTTGAACTGAATTGAATTGACTTTATTATTTACATCCTTCATATACACGCGGAGTAAAAATCTTTATGTTACGTCTCCGTCTAAATGTGCAATGTGCAATTATAGCAATTTATATAGATATTATGTACAACAGGATAGTCAATATAACATAGAAATACAGTTGTATCAGTATGAATTAATCAGTTCGATGGCCTGGTGGAAGAAGCTGTTCCAGAACCCGTTGGTCCTGGCTTTTATGCTGCGGTACCACTTCCCAGACGGTAGCAGCCGGATCAGTTTGTGATTGGGGTGACTCAGGTCCCCAATGATCCTTCTGGCCCTTTTTACACACTTATCTTTGTAAATGTCCTGAATAGTGGGAAGTTCACATCTAGAGATGTGCTGGACTGTCCGCACCACTCTCTGCAGAGTCCTGCGATTGAGGGAAGTGCAGTTCCCATACCAGGCAGTGATGCAGCCAGTCAAGATGCTCTCAATTATTCCCCTGTAGAAAGTTCTTAGGATATAGGGGCCTATACCAAACTTCTTCAACTATCTGAGGTGAAAGAGGCGCTGTTGTGCCTTTTTCACCACACAACCAGTATGTACAGACCATGTGAGATCCTCCATGATGGGTATGCCAAGGAACTTAAAGCTGTTCACTCTCTTAACCCAAGAACCATTGATGTCAATAGGGGCTAGTCTGTCTCCATTCCTCCTGTAGTCCACAGCCAACTCCTTTGTTTTTGCGACATTGAGTAAGAGGTTGTTTTCTTGACACCACTGTGTCAAGGTGACGACTTCTTCTCTGTAGGCTGCCTCATTATTATTTGAGATTAGGCCAATCAGTGTAGTGTCGTCAGCAAATTTAATCAGCAGATTGGAACTGCGGGTGGCAACACAGTCATGTTGCAATAGTTCAACTAAGCTAAAGATGTTTTGTTGACGATTTTCATTTGTACTCAGTGTGTGAGGCTTTTCGCTTAAGTATCAACAATAATCAGCCAGCATTGATGGATTCCAGTTGCCCTGATACTGTTTCTCCATGACCGCAATGTCCTGGTGAAACCTTTCACCGTGCTCGTCACTGACAGTGCCAAGATTCGCAGATAAGGAGTCTAAATAGGAAGGCAGAAAATGTATCTTTAATGACATGTTGCCCTTTATGGTTTTGTATGCTTGAAGTATGTTGTCAAACAACTGCTCATAGTTTGGTGCTCTGTAGTTGCTAAGAAAACTATCAGCAACATCTATGAATGCCTTCCATGTGATTTTCTCCAGTCCCACCAGAAGTTCTTCGAATTGCTGGTCAAACACAACCTGTTTGATTTGTGGATCAACAAAAATGCCTTCCTTTATCTTGGCATCAGTTATTCAGGGAAACATCTGTCCTAAATATCAAAATCCTTCACAGAATTTTTTGTGCTTGGTGACAGCAGATTCCACCCTTACAGTCCTGAACCCAGTAATTCTGCTTTTGCTTTTGACAAATCCAAATCTCTGACCAGGTCATTTAACTCAGATTGAGTTATCAGATGAGGCACATGCAACATAAAGAGTTCAAGGTCTATATCAGTATCAGTGTCATTTTCCATTCTTGACTCGAGCACCATGGCATCTTCATCTGTCTCCTCTATACTGCATGACCTGTTTTTCTAAAATCTTTTCTGCCTTGCAGCATCCACCCTGCCTAAGCATGCCCAGACAAGGTAGAAAATGTTTCAGCTTACATTGTGGGCAACATTTTAGCTGACTTGAAATAAGAAATAATATAAGAAATAAGGCAATTTCAAAAATATGGTGATATCCATGATCATCAGCCCAAAATCCATAAGATAGACCAAGAAGTATTCAGGAAGCAAAATCTTCATTGTCCAATATAATCGGTTCATTATGGTCAAGTATTTTTATGAAACACAGTGAAAACCTTTTACTTGTATGCCATCCATACAGATTCCAATTATCCAGTGTGTTTGTCCCCTCTGTGGCAATAGAGAAGACCGAGGACAGACAGGCCAGTGTGGGGATGGGAAGGGGAGATGAAATAGTATCTCCCCTTGATGGTCATTAAAGACAGAGTCTGGTGCTCCGCAATCTGTTCACCAGCATTCTCTGGGTTCTGGAATTCCAATAAGTGATTTCAAGCATGTAACACATCTTCCAGGAGATTATTACAAGCACAAGAGACTCTGCAGATGCTGAAATCCAGATTGACACACACAAAATGCAGGAGGAACTCAGCAGATCAGGCAGCACCTATGGAGAGGAATAAAGGGTAAATACTTCAGGCTGAAATCCTTCACAAGGATTGGAATGGAAATGGGGGAAAAGTCAGATTTTTCTTCTTTTCTCTTCCCTATTCCTTTCTAGTCCTGAGTCTCAGCCCAAAACACTGACTGTTTATCTATGGAGAGGAATAAAAAGAGTTGACATGTCAGGCTGAGACACTTCATCAGGACTGGAAGGTACTCCTTCCCCTTCTCCCACCTTCTTATTCTGGCTTCTTCGCCTTTCCATTCCAGTCCTGATGAAGCGTCTCGGCCGGAAACATCGACTCTTTATTCCTCTCCATAGATGCTGCCTGACCTGCTGAGTTACTTCAGCATTTTGTGTGTGCTACCCAGGAGACTATTTTCTCCTTTGCTTTTTCCTGTAACCGGTTTAGCCTAACCCAACATTTGATACTGTAATTACGACAGAACTTTATTTTCCCAGATCGGATATCATCTTCCAAAACTTTCATTTTTCATGCTGGGCTGGTGCTGTATTATTAACCAAAAGCTTACTTATTATAAACTGTAGTGGCTTTCATCATGGTGCTTTGTGATCCTTCAGAACTGCCCTTAGATATGTGAAAAATCCAGTTCTTAATCAGCAGGGACAAGAGATTGAATTTATTACAGTTTTACATTTCTCGCTAAATGCATATTTCTACAGCGTCACTCATTTTCCACATGCCCAGTATTTAAAACAAAGAGCCAACACAACTAGTAAATTCCATCATATCCTCACCACATAACTGTCAGGATGACGGATGTCTAATCTATGTTTGTGTTGTCTAATGGCAGTAGTAATCAATAATTTAATACTAGGTTGGCTGATCTATAGGCTATGTGAAAGGCTGCATAAAGATGATAAATAAACTCCTTGGAGGCTACAGCTGTATGTTGAGAGATGCTTCTTGAACTCTGAGGAACAGGCTGGTGGAAACAAATAAAAGAGAGCCAGATTACCAATTGAATAGCACATTTGCACTAATGTTCGATCTATCACACTCCCCTCAGGACTTCAGAATCTGCTTCACAACTAATGGGATAATGCAGGCAATGAGGCAGCAATTAGCCCTGCAGATAAACTAGAGTTGACCAGATAATGAGCCGCATTGTCCTGGGTGTGGCTGTTATTTACACACTCCCATTCGAGGAAGTTCAGAGCTGGGTAGTACATGCAGCACCCACACCATATCGTGACACTCCGTACAGCATTAACCTGATGAATGTTCCGATGGAAAAGTTTATATCTAATGTAACAACTAAAGCCATCAACTTCAGGTAGGTTTCTCCCCTCTGCACTGTTTCATAAGACCATAAGACAAAGGAGCAGAATTAAGCCATTCAGCCCATCGAGTTTGCTCCTCCCTTCCATCATGGCTGGTTTCAAAGTTCAAAGGTCGAAGTAAATTTATTATCAAAGTACATATATGTCACCATATACAACCCTAAGATTCTCTTTCTTGTGGGGATACTCAATAAATCTATAGAATAATAACGATAGCAATCACTGATAGCAATCAACTTGGGCATTCAACCGGAGTGCAGAAGACAACAAACCGTGTAAATTACAAAAAGAAAGAAATAATAACAATAAATAAACAATAAATGTACAGAACATGAGATGAAGAGTCCTTGAAAGGGAGTCCATAGGTTGTGGGAATATTTCAATGATGTGGCAAGTGCAACTGAGTGAAGTTATCCCTTTTGCTTTAAGAGCCTGATGGTTGAGGGGTAATAACCATTCCTGGTGTGAATCCTAAGGTTCTTGTACCTTCTTCTTGATGGCGGCAGTGAGAAGAGAGTATGTCTTGGATGGTGGAGGAGAAGGAAATTACATACTGCAGACTATTATTTATTATTCTTCTGAATCCCATTCTTCTGCCTTCTCCCTGCAACTTTTGATGCCCTGACTAATCAAAAATCTATTAAATATACTCAAAGACTTGGCATCCACAGCCATCCACAGATTCACTTTGGCCAAAGAAATTCCTCATGATCTCTGTTCTAAATGGACGTACTTGATTCTGAGTCTGTGCCCTCTGATCCTAGCCTCCCTCACTATTAGAAACATCCCCTCCACATCCACTCTATCGAGGCCTTTCAATATTCTATAGATTTCAATGAGGTCCTTCCCTATTCTTCTAAACTCCAGTGAGTACAGGCCCAGAGCCATCAAATGCATCTCACACATTAACCCTTTCATTCCCGGAATAATTCTCATAAAACCTTCTTTGGACCCACTCCAATGCCAGTATATTTTATTTTAGAAAAGGAGCCCAAGATACTCACAGTTCTTCAAGTGCAGTCTCACCATTGCAGATCCTGATGAAGGGTCTTGGCCTGAAATGTCAACTGTTCACTCTTTTCCATAG
Source organism: Mobula hypostoma (assembly GCF_963921235.1). NCBI lineage: Eukaryota > Metazoa > Chordata > Chondrichthyes > Myliobatiformes > Myliobatidae > Mobula > Mobula hypostoma. The sequence continues at coordinate 172,148,625 of NC_086100.1, forward strand.
ATGCTGACTGGTCTGCTGAGTTCCTCCAGCATTTTGTGTGTGTTGCTTAGTCCCCCTTTATTCTCACTCTTTGCCTCCTGTCATTCAGCCAATCTTCTATCCATGTCAGTATCTTTCCTGTAATACCATGAGGCATCTTGTTAAGCTGCCTCATGTTATGCACCTGGTCAAAGACCTTCTGAAAATCCAAGAAAACAACATCCACCAATTTTCCTTTGTCTACCCTGCCTGTTATTTCCTCAAAGGTTTTAGACAGATTTGTTAGGCAATATTTCCTCTTAAGGAAACCATGTTGACTTTGGCTTACTTTATAATGTGCCTCCAGGTACCCTGAAACTTCATCCTTAATAATGGACGCAATATCTTGCTAACCACTGAAGTCAGCCTAACCAGCTTATAATTTCCTTTCCTCTGCCTCCCTCCCTTCTTAAAGAGTGGAATGACATTTGCAAATCTCCAATCTTCTGGAAACATTCCAGAATCCAGTGATTCTTGAAGGATCATTGCTAATGTCGCCACAGTCTCTTCAGCTACCTCTTTCAGAACCCTGGGGTATAGTTCATCTGGTCTAGGTGATTTATCTACCTTTAGACCTTGCAGCTTCCCAAGCACCTTCTCCTTAGTAATAGCATCTATATTCCCTTCTGCTCCCTGGCATTCTCAAATTTCTGGCATGCTGTTAGTTCCTCCACAGTGAAGATTGATACAAAGCACTTATTAAGTTCATCTGCCATTTCTTTGTCCCCCATTACTATCTCTGCAGCGTCATTTTCCAGCAGTCCAATATCCACTCCTGCCTTTCTTTTACTCTGAAACATCTGAAACATCTTTTGATATCCTCTTTTGTACTATTGAATAACTTACCATCATGTTTCAACTCTTCTCTGTTTATGGCCTTTTTAGTTGGCTTCTGATGATAATCAACTTTGGCCAGCTCCTCTTTTGTGCCTTTGTAATTCCTTTTACTGCACTGTAATTCTGATACATCTGACTTTATCTTCTCCCTCTCGAACTGCTGGGTGAATTCTATCATATTATGATCACTGTCTCCTAATGGTTCCTTTACCGTAATCTCCCTAATCAAATCTGGTTCATGCACAACACCCAGTCCAGAATTGCCTTTCTCCCAGTGAGCTCAACCACAAGCTGCTCAAAAAGCCATCTCACAGACGTACAAATTACCTTTCTTGGGACCCAGAACCAATATGATTTTCCCAATCCACCTGCACATTGAAAATCCCCCATGACTATCATAATATTTCACTTCTTACATGCCTTTCCCATTGTATTTTATGTCCCACATCTTGGTTACTGTTTGGAAGTCTGTATATAACTCTCATCAGGGGCTTTTTACCCTTGCAGCTTCTGATGTCTACCCACAAGGATTCTACATCTTCTGATCCAATATTTCATTTTACTAAGGGTGTGATTTCACTTTTTACTAACAGAGCCACCCCACCCACTCTGCCTACCTACCTGTCCTCTTGATACAATGTTCTTCCTCGGATGTTAAGCTCCCAACTATAATCTTCTTTCAGCCACAATTCAGAGATGCCCGTAACGTCATACCTGCCAATCTCTAACTACAAGACTATTTACCTTATTCCATATACTGCATATATAACACCTTTAGTCCTGTATTCATCATCCTTTTCAATTTTGCCCCAATGTTACACTTCAACTCATCCCACTGACTGATAAGACAATTTTGCCTTATCATCTGGTCTTCCTCACAGACTTACTACACAATGCATCGACCAGTAAACCAATTGCCCCATCCTCAGGCCTCTCACTCCAGTTCCCATCCCTCTGCCAACTTAGTTTAAACCCTTCCTAACAGCTCTAGCAAACCTGCCCGCAAGGATATCGTCCCCTCTCAGGATCAGGTGTAACCTGTCCTTTTTGTACAGGTCATACCTTCCCCAGAAGCCATCCCAATGATCCAGAAATCTGAAACCTTGCCCCCTGAACCACTTCTTCAACTTTCTCAGCCACTCTATCATCTTATTCCTGCCCTGACAAGCACATGGTACTGGGCGTAATCCAGAGATTACTGGCTCGAAGCTCCTGTTCTTCAGCCTCTTCCCTAACTCTCTATACTCACTCTGCAAGACCTTTTCCCCCTTTCTGCCCACGTCATTGGTGTCAATGTGCACCATTATCTCTGGCTGCTCACCTTCCCTTTTGAGAATCTTCTGCAGATGCTTTAAGACATCCTGGACCTTATCACCTGGGAGGCAACACGCCATCCTGGCGTCCCTTTCACAGCCACAGAATCTCCTGTCCGCCCGCTTAACTATTGAGTCTCCTATCACTATCGCTCTGCCTGGTTTTACCCTTCCCTGCTGAGCCTCAGAGCTGGTCACAGTGCTCCTCCATCTGCTATCAATTGCTTGCATTTTTTATAAGTGGCCCACCTCTATCTTCCAGTCCAGATGAAGGGTCTTGACCCCAAATGTCAACTGTCCACTCCCCAGCACCACCCCACTTCGACAAATGCTACTCGGCCTGTTGCATTCCTCCAGCGTCTTGTGGTTTGCTCCAGATTCGAACATCTGCAGTCTGTCTTGTGTCCCCAGATGTCAGATAAGTAATCTGACAATACTGAGGTGGAGTGGAACGGTTGAACAGATTGTGAAGAGGTGGAGCTGAGTGTCATTATTACAAGCTATGCCCACATCTACATATGATGTTGTGTAGGTTGGCACTGCCTTGAGAGGAAGGGTGAATAAGGATCGATCATTATGGGCTTGAGAGCGTGGCAGGAGAAGAGACAAAGCCTTGTTTTCATTGTAAAGTTCCAGCCTTTGTAAGGTGTTCCAATAGAGGTGTTACCCTCCTCCCTCTTTTCCTTTAAGCACTGTGCCATTCCAGACATTTCTGTTTTCACTCAATTTCCATGTTGTGGATTCATCTGAAATTTGAACTGCTTTCAACCCAACCTAAAGAAAAGATTTCTTTCACGCTGACTGTTTAGAGTGAGGAAGTGGTGGTACTCTGCACTCCCTGTCCTCACCCTGCACTGATTGGTAGCAGTCTCCAAGCCTCAGTGTTTTCCTGCTCACAGCTGTATGCACAACTGCAACTACTCCTGAAGCCTTCCCTCCACACTCTGAGATCTTGTATTAAACAAACCCCCACCTCAAAGCCTCTGCAGATACGCCAACAATACTCATGGGTGTTTTTGGAACTAAGGACCCAACAGAAATGTTTGACATTCTGTCTGGCCCACATTGCTTCTGCCGTCACAGATAGGAAAACATCTCCTGCACCTCCAAGGGATGCACATGCTCATGAAAAGGTGTGGAGTGGGAATCGGGAGAAGGGGTTGCCTTGGATTTATAGTTGTTTCTGTCTATGTGATGCTTTGACAGAAGTACAAAGACTGAATATGCTTGTCTCTGCAATATCTATTAGACTCTGGGCAATGTAAACACACCACATTGTATATAGTTGTTAAGAATTCAGCAATTTGTTGTGTGCCTTTGTCTGTGGTGATGTCATAATGTTAAGAGATGTATGGACCACTCTCCCAGAAACTGATCATCCTGGAGGAAGGGTCTCAGCCGGAAGTGTTGACTGTATATTCACATCGATAGATGCTGCCTGACCTGCTGAATTTCTCCAGCATTATTGTGTGTATTGTTTGGATTTGAAGCATCTGCAGAATTTCTTTTGTAACTGATTATCCTTACCTCAGTTTCTAAGCAATTAGTGTGTTTTGAAGGGCTTCTGATATAAAGTCTTAGTTCTCTAGTAGTATTACAGAACAGAAACAGGCCCTTCAGCCCATCTAGTCTATGCTGAAACATTAATCTGCCTAGTCCCATTGACCTGCACCTGGACCGTAGCCCTAAATACACCTTCCATCCGTATACCTATCCAAGTTTCTCTAAATGTTGAAATCGACCCTCATCCATCACTTGCGCTGGCAGCTCATTCCACACTCCCACCACCCTCTGAGTGAAGAAATTCCTCTTTATGTTCCTTTCAATTGTTTCACCTTTCACCCTTAACCTATAACCTCTAGTTCTGGTCTCACCCAATCTCAGGGGAAAAAGCCTGCTTGCATTTACCCTGTCTACACCCTGTATAAATTTGTATAAATTTCCCCTCAATTTTCTATGTCCTGGGGGATAAAGTTCTAACCTATTTAACCTTTCTCTACAACTCAGGTCTTAAAGACTCAGCAACGTCCCTGTAAATCTTCTCTGCATTCTTGCAATCTTACTACATCTTTCCAGTAGGTAGGTGACCAAAGCTGCACACAATATTCTAAATTATGCCTCCTGCAATTAGTTCTTATACAATTTCAACACAACATTCCAACATTTTAATACATTGACTTATGAGGACTAATGTGCCAAAAGCTTTCTTTACAATCCCATCTACATGTGACACAACTTTCAAAGAATTAATGATCTATATTCCCAGATCCCTCTGTTCTACCGCATTCCTCAGTGCCCGACCGTTCACCGTGTAAGACCTACCCCGGTTGGTCCTCCCAAAGTACAATGTCTCACACTTGTCTGCATTAAATTCCATCTGCTATTTTTGTCCCATTTTTCCAGCTGGACCAGATTCCGTTGCAAGCGTCTATAGTCTTCCTTGCTCTACTGTGCACCACCAATCTTGGGGTCATACGCAGATTTGCTTACCCAGTTTATCATATTTTCATCTAGATTGTTCATATAGAATAGATGACAAACAACAATGGATCCAACACCAGCACCACTATCACAGGCCTCCAGTCAGAGAGGCAATCACCTTCAACCGCATACTGGCTTCTTCCGTGTAGCCCATGTCTAATCCAATTTACTTCCCGATCCTGAATGCCAAGAGACTAAACTTTCTTGCCCAACCTTCCATGCGGGAGTTGTCAAATGCCTTGCTAAAGATCATGTAAGCAACATCCATTCCTCACCTTCATCAACTTTCCTGCTAACTTCTTTCAAATCTATAAGATTGGTGAGGCACAATCTACCACGCACAAATGTTGACAGCATGTAGACTATCCTTCATCAGTCCCAAATACTTACAGTATATATCCGGTCCCTTAGAATACTTTCCAATAACTACCAGTGCTGAGGTCAGGTGCACTGATCTATCATTTCCTGGCTTGTTCTTAGAGACATCCTAAAGCAACGGAGCAAAATTAGCTATCCTCCAAACCTCCGGCACCTCACCTGAGGATAATGATGTTTTAAATATCACCGCTAAGGCCCCTGTGACTTCTGCACTAGTCTCCCACAGGGTCCGAGAGAACACCTTGTCAGGCCCTTGGAATTTATCCACCCTAGTTTGCTTCAAACTCTGCAGCATTATTCTGTATAGGGTCCATGACCTCAATGCTGCGTTGCCTCACATCTATACACTGTGTCCATCTCCTGAGTAAATACAGATGCAAAAAATCCATTTAAGATCTCCCCCATTTCTTTTGGCTGCACACATAGATTACAGCCTGATCTTCCAGAGGACCGATTTTGTCCCTTGCTATCCTTTTGCTGTGAATGTATTTGTAGAAGCCCTTAGGATTCTTCTTCACCTTGTCTGCTAGAGCAACCTCATGTTTTCTTTTAGCCCTCCTGATTTCATTTTTAAGTGTCTCTCGCAATTCTTATATTCCTGAAGTGCCTCATTTCTTCCTGCCTGCCTACATCAGGTCTACACCATTTTTCCTCGAGTCCCACTGAAGGGTTTCGGCCTGAAACGTTGACTATACTTTTTTCCATAGATGCTGCCTGACCTGCTGAGTTCCTCCAGCAGTGTGTGTGTGTGTGTTGTTCAGCAACAAGCTCCTTCTTTATTCGTAATCAGGGCTTCAATATTTCTCAAAGACCATGGTTCCTAAACCTGTTGTCCTTGCCTTTTATTCCGGCAGTAACATACAAACACTGTACTCTCAAAATTTCACTTTTGAAGGCATCCTATTTGTCAGTACACCTTTGCCAATAAACAAACTCTCCCAGTCCACATTTGCTAGATCCTTTCTGATACCATCAAAATTGACCTTACATGCTCATCCCAAGGATCAGACCTATCCTTTTCCATAATTACCTTGAAACTAATGGTATTATGATCACTAGATTGTATGATATACTACATTGTGTCATTTTTTAATGCATGCATTTCTAAATGACAATAAACGAGGACTGAGTGTCCTCATAATCTAGATGCAAAGCGTTCCCCTACACAAGCATCTGTCACCTGCCTTGCCTCAATCCCAGTAGGAAATCCAGTATTGCGCTCTCTCTAGTTGAGACATTAGTATTGATTAAGGAGAATTAGATTAGATTAAATTAGATTCAACTTTATTGTCATTGTGCCGAGTACAGATACAAAGCCAATGAAATGCAATTAGCATCTGACCAGAAATGCAAAGAAGAGTGTTACTTACAAAATAACTGTGAATAAAAAGTAAGTGCTACAGCACACAAATATAAAAGTACTGAGACAGTACAATATGGGTGCAATACTGCTTAGCGCTATGATGTGAGGTTGAGCAGGGTCACAGCCTCAGGGAAAAAGCTCTTCCTGTGCCTGCTGGTGCAGGAGCAGAGGTTTCTGTAGTGCCTACCAGATGGGAGGAAAGTAAAAATTCCATGGTTAGGGTGAGATGCATTCTTGATAATGCTTTTCGCCCTGCCCTGGCAGTGTTTATAGTAGACGTTCTCAATGGTGGGCAATTGGGTGCCGATAATCCGCTGGGCAGTTTTCACCACTCGCTGAAGTGCTTTGCAGTCCGATACAGGACAATTGCCATACCACACTGAGATGCAGTTGGTGAGTATGCTCCCAGTGGTACAGCGGTAAAAGTCCGTCAGTATCCTGGGACAGAGGTGAGCTTTCTTGATGCTCTGCAGGAAATAAAGGTGCTGTTGAGCCTTTTTGATCAGGATGGAGGAGTTCAGGGACCAGGTGAGATCATCAGAAATGTGGACACCAAGGAATTTGAAGCTTGATACATGCTCCACTACAGCTCCGTTGATGTAGATGGGGACATAAGTGTAGCTCCTGGCATGCCTGAAGTCCACAATGATCTCCTTGGTCTTCTGGGTGTTAAGGACCAGGTTGTTGTCGGCACACCACGCAGTCAGGTGCTGGACCTCATCCCTGTAGGTCGTCTCGTCATCCCCTCTGATCAGGCCAACCACTGTGGTACCTAAACACAATTGACAAACTCTTTCCCATCTGCCCTTTTGCAGTATAGGAGTCCCAGTTAATCTGCACAAAGTTAATATCACTTACTAACACCACCTTATCTTTCTTGCAACAGCCTGCAATCTTTCTACAAATTTTCTCCCCTAAATCCTGTGTACTATTAGGTGGTCTGTAATATAATCTCATTAATGTAGTCATACCTTTCTTATTCCTCAGTTCTACCCATAAAGACCCGGATCTGGGCCGTACCCTCCAAATATCCGGACCTGTCTCTCGGTTTTTTTTCACTACCTTACTTTCCCTTTCCTATTTTCTATTTATGATTTATAATTTAAATTTTTAATATCTACTGTTGATTCGTATTCCAGGGAGCGTGAAGCGCAGAATCAAATATCGCTGTTATGATTGTACGTTCTAGTATCAATTGTTTGGCGACAATAAAGTATAAAGCATAAAGTAAAGCCTCACTAAACAAGCTTTTCGGTCTGCCCCGACTGAGCACTGCCATGACATTTTCTCTAACTAGTAATGTCAGCCATCCCCCTTTAATCCCTTCCACTCTATCACGTCTAAAGCAATGGAACCCCAGAACATCCTGCTCCTGCTGCATCTTAGTCTCACTAAAGGCTACAATGTCATAAATCCATGTGCTGATCCATGCCCTAAACTCATCTGCCTTTCCTAGAGTACTCCTTGCATTGAAGTATTCACAGGTCGGAACCTTAGTCCCACCACGCTCAACCATTGACTCCTGATCGTGTATGGAGACTCCACAACCACTCCACTATCTGTTCCGGCATTCTGGTCCCCATTCCCTGCAACTCTAGTTTAAACCCCTCTTGCACAGCACAAGCAAACCTTCCCACTGGAATATTAGACCCCCCCTCCATTGACTCTGAGACACAGGCGGTGTCACAAAGCTGCAACTGTTAGAGCTGTCACTTCACAACTTCAGTCCTGACCGCCAAAGCTGTCTTGTGGAATAATTTGGTAAAATGGCTTATTATTGTCACATGTACACTCAGCGGCCACTTTATTCGGCATCTCCTGTGTCTGATAAAGTGACCATTGAATGTATGTTTGTGGTCTTCTGGTACTGTACCCCATCCAGTTCAAGGTTGGATATGTGGTGCATTCACAGATGCTGTTTTTCACACCTGCTGTAATGAGTGGTTATTTGAGTTACTGTTGCCTTCCTGTCAGCTTGAACCAGTCTGGTGATTCTCCTCCGACCTCTCTCATTAACAAGGCATTTTTGCCTGCTGAACTGCATTGGTTGGATTTTTTTTTTGTTTTTCGTACCTTTCTGTGTAAACTTTAGAGATTGTTGTCTGTGAAGACCCTAGGAGATCAGCAGTTTCTGAGATATTCAAACCACCCTGTCTGGCACCAACAATCATTCCATGATCAAAGTCACTTAGATCACATTTCTTCCCCATATTGGTGTTTGGTCTGAACAACTAATGAACCTCTTGACCATGTCTCTGTGTTTTTATGTACAGTATTGAGTTGCTGCTACTTGATTGGTTGATTATATATTTAGCACAGGAGCACTTTTAGTAATAGACTAAGTTAACTGTACTGCTCCAAAGAGTGCTGTATGAATTCATTCTTACCCTCGGCCATTAGGCTCTATAATGAGTCAACCTATAGCTGGGGAAGTGATGACCCTCCCCCCTCTTGTTAGACTGTTTGAGGTAGCTTATTTTTTATTCTTTTTCCTTCTCTTCTATTTGTATATCTTTGCATTTGTAATGCTACTGTGACTCTGTAGTTTCCTATGGGATCTCTAAAGCATCTACCTATCTATCTATTTGCATTAACGAGCAGGTGTACAGAATTACCTAATAAAGTGGACACTGAGTGTATGTCACTGTAATGGTACAGTGAAAAACTTGTCTTGCATATCGGTCATATAGATCATTACAAAAGTGCATTGAAATAGTAGAACGTAAACCATTAAATACATTTGACTGTGGGCAATCTAAACCCAGCACAGTGCATATATTCAGTATGCCTCTCTCTATGATGGCGTCATAATGTTAAGAGGTGTACAGAATAAAGCATCACAGTTACAGGGAAGGTGTAGTGCAGGTAGAAAATAAGGAACCAGATCAAACCAAGACAGGTTTTGAGATCAAGAGTCCCTTTTATCATATTAAGGAACATTTAATATCACATAAGTTCATGGTTGAAACATTCTACAATCTCATAACGATGGGATAAAAGCAGTATTTGAACCTGGCTGTATGTGCTTTCAGGCCTTTGTATCTTCTGCCCGATAGGAAGGTGGAGAAGAGAGAATGTCTGGGGAGAATGAGACCTTTGATTATGCTAGCTGTTCTACTGAGGCAGTGAGAAGTGTAGACAGAGTCTATGGAGGTGAGACTGTTTTCCATGAAGTGCTGAGCTGTGTCCACTACTTTAAGCAATTTTGTGTGGTCACAGGCAGAGCAGTTGTCATATTAAGTTGTGATGCATACGAATAGGATTATTTCTAAGATACAGTACACTGATAAAATTTGATCACAGGGGACATACCAAATTTCTTTATCCTTCTGTGGTACTAGAGCTTCCTTGGCTATGATGCCTACGTTGTTCAAACAGGCTAGGCAATTGGTGATTTTCATTCCAAGTGGATTTGAAGCTCTCAACCTCAACACCGCTAATGTAAGTAGGAGCACGTGCACCAGCCCTCTTTCTGAAGTCAATAACCAGCTGACATTGATTATTGACATGACTCTATGTTACTAATTTACATGTCTCCCCGTGATTAAGTGGATTTTTTCTGGATACTCCAAGTTCCTTATACATCCCAAAGACTTGGAGCCTGCCTGATCAGTTAATTGGCCCTAAGTGTGTAGGTGATTGGTGTGCGGGGTGGGTGGGGGTGGTTGGAGGGGTTGAAGTGATGAGAATGTGGGGGAATTAAATGGGATTTTATCTAATCTATATACTACTAAAACTCTCATGCTCTGTCTGTCTGTTTGTCTGTTTGTGACCTCCAATTAACGCAAACGGTGCATTACAGCGGCACTTTTTTTGGCTAAATCGAATTAAAATGCGCTAACTTACAGAATGCAGCCAAAGTTCAGGGTTATATATTCGTATAAAATTGCTCATTCGCCAAAATAAACAGGCTCCCTTTTAACCCGAGACCCGAATGGCCATCATGGAAATCAGGACGCGACAGCCTGACGCATGATCACGGCCAGCCTCAGCGGCGACACCTACCGGAGCAAAAGGGCAGGGCAACTCTGTTTCGCGGGGTCACATTCCGCTAATCCCCACTATCAACATGTGCAGGATTGGGACAGATCTAACTGCCACCCATCAATAAGAGATAATTAAATCTTATTGTAATGATGTACTTCGAGACACCCATAAAACCCTTTGCTGCAGTCAAAGGACAGCGGTGACTATATCACGTCCATTTAGGAGAGCGCCAACCACATCATCAAGAATAATCAGCATCCTTTGGTGTTACTGATTCGTATCTTCTTCCAGCATTAGGGTAAAAAAAATGGTCAGCCTTATTATGCCACATGGAGAGGGAAGGGGGACATTATAGTCAAGAGATGACACCAAACGTCGTCGGGAAGCGGCAAGGAGAGGGAGAGAACAAGAATCGGATGAGGCCAGGGCCGCACGACTCCAGGATCAAAGAGTCAGGACAAAAAAAGATGAGAGAAGAAGAGACAGAGGAGGAGAGGCATGCACGTCTCCAGGATCAGAGACAAACAACAAACAGCAGAAGAGATGAAGAGACAGGGGATGAAAGGACTGCACGTCTCCACAATGACAACGAGAGGCACAAGGGTGGCGGATAAACCAGAAATGATGAAATCACACGTGTCCTTCGTTAAATGAAGAGCAGCTATATTTGGTTTGCTACGCATTGCCCTTCTTTAATAAACAGGTTTTCTACTTCAGTTTCCAAAGCAAAGCGATACCAATAGCATTCAGGAAAATTTAATGTTCATTCTGGTCACATCAGACTGCAGTACCCTTCTCTCAAAGGGTGTCCCAACGGGTCACCCCGTTGTCTAGTGGCTACTTAATGTAGAACAGACTTGGTGGGCTGAAGGGATTTCTTCTGAGCAATATGACTCTGTGACACTGTAGTCGTGTCAGTGACTATATAAATTTCATTCTTTCCTTGCACTTCAAAAAAGACAAAGATTGACTGATTTTGGTCCATATTTTGTTTCTTTGTTAGCTTCATAACTCTTTCAGAGCTTCTAGTCAAATCTACACCAGCCACAAGAAATTAATCTTCTATATTGCAAGCCCTTCCACTTTAACCTTCATGTAAATCATTTTAATGGGTTCTTTCCAACTTGTGGAAAATGAACCTCTCTGTAAGGCACTTACTTCTCAGAATGGCACTTTAATCAGCTTTCTTCAAGACTTAATAATTTGACACTGTTCAATAGCTATATAATTTCCTTTATGCAGGTTTTTAAAAAATAAAGCATATGGAATTCAGACAAAGTGTTCACACATTCATCACCTTCCTACCTTGGTGTCTTTTTCTCCCATTCTGTTGTTGAGCTCTTTGTGTGCTTCACCCAGATAGTTCCTGCATAGTTAGCTATCCGGTTTTCTTTGAGGCTAGGCAGTGTTTACAGTGGAGTAACAAGACATGGAAGCAACAATAACTGTTCCAGCACAATACTTTGGAAAATGCAGTATGGTTGATTGAAGGAAGAGCTTCTGGGGCAAAGGCAGTTTTGGGAAGATTAGAAAGGATTACATAGGGAGGAAAGGAGATTTAATGTGTTGCTGTTAATGCAAAGTAGCCCTGTAGGTATCCCAGTTTATGGATTGTTCTCTTGTACACTACTTTGAATAACCCAGGAGAAAAGTCAAAAGAACATTCAGGAATTTTCTTTCCTACTTCTAATTGTTGGTCAAGAGATACTGGAAGTGAGATAAAACAAAGGGAGTCTGATTATGCAGAAGCCTTGGAGACTGTGTGATGAAACTTGCAGAAATAGCTCCTTTTAGAATTGAGTTTGCAGATGACACTAAAAAACTGTAGGTGACATGGAACAGAAATGGAACAGAGTTTGTTGAAATGGATTGTTCCCAGTGAGGTTGCTTGAATGGAAGAGGTTCAGGCAGGCAGCAAAGACCTCTATCAAGGCTTATGAGATGCTGGAGTTACAGATGGAAGCAAAGACAAGACTAAGTGCAGGGAATAGGTTTATGTAAAACCAAAACTAAATAGTAATTATTCAAAAGTTGCAACTTTTGAGATACTTGGCCTCTGTCAGAATCTTTTGAGTCTGACTTGCACTAACTCCATTCCAGAAACCTGACCTGGAGGTAAGGGAAAGACATCTGAGAGCAAGGAGGGAGGGTGAGGAGGGATTGGCATGTGTCAGCAGGTCAGAGGTCAGGTGTCACTGACCATCAGAGAGCAGTAACTAATGTTGCTATTGTGGATTTCCTTGGAGACTTTTGGAAATTAAGCTGCCTCACCTTAGAGGGGCAGTTGGTGGGACCTGTTGTTGAGTACAGACTGGGCCAGATAGTGATGCCACGCCTCTTTCAGGATGGATGTGATAGAGAACAAAACAGCCCCCTATGGACAACCTATGGACTCACTTTCAATGACGCTGCAACTCATTGTCAGTATTATTCATTGACTTTTTTATTTGCTCAGTTTGTCTCCTTTTGCACATTGGTTGTTTGTCAGTTTTTGTGTAGGTTTTCTCTGTTATACTGTGAGTATCTGCAAGAAAGTAAATCTCAAGATAGTATATGGTGACGTATACATTACTGTGCAAAAGTCTTAGGCACATGTAAAAAAGTTCTGTAAAGCAAAGATGTTTTCAAATATAATGAAATGTAAAGTTTTTAAATATCAAAAATTACTATAATAAGCAGTAAACAGTAAAACAAAACTAAATTAAATCAATATTTGATTTGAGCACCTTTGCTTTTAAAACTGCATCAATCCTCTTTGGTGCACTGTTATGCACTGTATAAGAAAATTGACTAGTAGGTTGTCCCAAGCATCTTAGAGAACTTGCCATAGTTGTTCTGCAGACTTCGGCTATCTTGCTTGATTCTTTCTCTCTAGGTAATCCCAGATAGCCTCGATGAACTTGAGATCAGGGCTCTGTGGAGGCTATACCATCTGTTGCAGAAATCCTTGTTCTTCTTTTCACTGATGATAGTTCTTTATGATCTCGGCCATGTGTTTGGGGTCATTGTCCTGCTGCAGAATGAAGATCAGATGCCAACCTGATGGTATTGCATGATGGATGAAAATCTGCTTGTACTTCTCAGCATTGTGGATTCCATCAACTCTGACCGAATCACCAGCTCCATTTGCAGAAAGGCAGCCCCAGACCTGCAGGGAACCTCTGCTGTGCTTCACTGCTAGCTGCAAACATTCATCTATGTAGTGCTTTCCAGCTCTTCTAAAGCCAAAATTTCAAATAATGACTCATCAGTCCAGAGCACTGGCTGCCATTGTTTAGTATCCCAGTCCTTGTGTTTTGCATAGATGAATCTCTTGGCTTTTTTTCCAATTCGGAGGAGTAGCTTTTCGGTAACTACTCTTCCATGAAGGCCAGTTCTGACAAGGCTTCTCCAGACTGTAGAGGGTGTACTTGGGTTTCATTGGTTTCTGTAAATGCAGAGTTGATAGCTGTACCAAACTTCATCAGATTCAGAAAGGCCATCAGTATGATGCATTCAGTTTCTGTGGCCGAGTTTCTAGTCCTCAACCTTACCTGTTTCTATGTGGTTCTTCAGAAGAGCTTGGATGGCACATCTTGAAATTCTAGTCTGTTGTGAAATTTCTGCTTGGGAGAGTCCTTGCTGGTGCAGGATGGCCACTTTGTGTCTTGTTGCTATGCACGTTCTAGCCATGGTATAAGAATTTATAATTTGCAGGTTAAACTGTTACATCTGCCACACCCTCACCTTTTAGTTTGGTTATCCTTCGTTCAGTTTGATTCCTTCTACACCCATTTCTGTTTCAGTTCATCAGTTTAGTTCATTCAACTCATTATGGCATTGATCATTAGTATCCTGTTTGTTATTTTTGTTAAATCATATACTGAGTTACGTACCTGCAAAATAATCAAGTTTTTACTTGAAAAGTGGCCTTTTACTTAATAGGTTGCTTTCTTTAACAAAATACAAAAAATTATCTGTAACATTTAATTTTTTGGAAAATGAATGTTTGGAAATCTAAAATTTGCTCTTATCTACTGATGCATTAATGCAGAAGACAAAAAAGTAAACATCTAAAACAATCCAGACTGCCTAGGATTTTTGCCGAGTACTGTACGTACTTTGATAGTAAATTAAGTTTGACTTTGACACTCTCTGGGCCACCAGCATTGAGTATTGCCAAACACTCCCTTACTCAGGAATGATGGCACTTTGAGGAATGAGGAGAAAAAACAGCTGGTTCTCAACAGGACACAGAAATAGCATCGCAAGATGTTTCTAATAATTTTTAAAAATGCTTGCATAGCTTAATTTGTTGGATCAACAGAAATGAATATGCCCACTGAGTTCCGCAAAGTGTTGCTATTAAAGAAAGGTCAGCATTAATTGCCTCTGATTTTAACTGACTGGTTCGCCACTCAGTCGCAATTTGTGAAGTTCAGTCCATGTGTTAGCGAGGGCCTTATTTATTACATGTTTGAAGCGAAAGTTAACCAAGCAATATGAAAAAATACAGTGTGGGTCTACATGAGAATGGGTCATGGCAATAACAGTCAGCTCAATCTTGGGTATCTTTTTAGTGCTAATCTTTGCATCAGATGTTGAAACAAGGTCTTCCCTACTCTCTCAGTTGGATGTAACAGATTACAAGAAGCTATTTGATGGAGAGTAAACTATTTTTTTCAATGTTCTATCAAACATTTAGTTAACTTCCTTTGCTCAGAGAACAGCCCCAGTTTATCCAGATGTTCTTCATCCCACTCTTTAGAGCAAAATAGGTCACAGGGGATATTTTTATTAGTAAAGCAATGAATATTTTGGTTGGGTGTTCTGTGCGAATACAAAGAGTGAGCTATTTAATATAGATCCAATACTCGAAGCACTGTTTTAAGCAGATCTAGGTGTCACAGTAATTAAGGGTGACATTGTTACAAATCTGCTTGAGGTTAAGTGACTGAAACATTAGCATCTGGAATGTCTCAAGGACCCAAGGTACAACGTTAATCAGCAGATTTAGTATCCAGCAATAACACTCAGTGCTGGTATCAGCAGAATTGTTTGCCCAACGTCTCATTAAGAAATACCATGCTTTTGACTTTATTCCCTTCCAATATACAGTTGTATTAAAAGAAAGAGTAGCTCTGGCACGGCAGTTTGATACTTTAACGTGTTGTGTCACTGAGGATGTTAGGACATGCCTACATTTCTCCTGTGACAAGTTACCACCTTTAGTAGAGCTGTCGGGAATGATTTGGTAAACCCACCAGCCAGTTTGCTGATGTTCACCACATCTGCATGATTTTATAATCTTTTGTGTAGAAAAATCTTCCCTTAATAATCCTGCTCTGGGTTAACGAATCCTGATTGAAATGTAGCAATATATTAATGCACTCCTGTAGTCGAGCAGAAGTATGGAATTAGAAGACTAGGACTACCTTTCCCAGATTATTCTTAATGATTGACAATGACAGTGCCTAAACACAAACACAAGAAAATCTGCAGATGCTGGAAATCCAAGGCAACACACACTTTTTAGAACAAAATAGGCCACAGAGATCTATTTATTCCTTTATATAAATGCTGCCTGATCTGCTGAGTTCCTCCTGCATTTTGTGTGTGTAGCCATAGACCCTAATCAATCTACTTAGCCACTTATACTAGACAAATCGGAACAAAGTCTAGACCAGGGGTTCCCAACCTTGGTTAATGGTAAGGCTCACTGGCATTGGGAGTTGGGAGATCAGGTAGGTCAGGTTGGGAGATCCTGACCTAAACTGAAGGTGTATTTTAGTTCAAAAGTTCTATTGCTCTGTATTGTGGATAAGCCATTATGCTAAGGGAATTCCTACTGACTGAAGTGATCACTCCAGGGAGGAACAATGGAGGAAGAGGTGCTGGGGACCCTGGGGTCTGAGGCAATGTTTACTTAACATTACCAGAACAAGTAGCCGCCTTGCGGCTCTTTGTGGAATCTTTCTGTGCACAGATAGCCTGTTGCATTTCTTAGATTATAATAGCAACTACTGTACGTGCTAAAAGTGCTTCATTGTCTGTCAAACATTTTAGGACACAGAGAGCTTTGTACAATTACAAAACTTATTTTCTCAATTTCATTAAAAATCTCAAATTACAAGCCTCCAAAAGAATTTTTTTTTAATCCTGGAAGAAATTAAATTAATTTTCTCCCTGAAACCTTTAAAATGAGAGAAATTCCAGGGTACTGGTTAATTGACTCTCGCCACATTTATTAGCTGTGACCAGCAACATGTTCGTAGTGGCATCATGTTGATTAATTCATGATAGGCCAAAGGGCTTGTGCCTGTGTTGAACTATTCTATGTCTATGTCTCAGTAAAAATAGAATTTCTCAATTTAAAGTCAAAGCCACAGTAAATTTATTATTAAAGTACATCTATGTCACCGTATACTACTTTGAGATTCATTTTCTTGCAGGAAAATAAAGAAATACAACAAAATTTATGATAGACTATACATAAACAAAAACTGACAAGCAACCAATTTGTAAAAGAAGAAAAATTAGTAAACAAATGTAACACCCTGGGAAAGATTTCACTGCTAATGTAATGGTCCTTCTGTAGAAGCAGTGTTTGGGAGATAATGGGTGCTTTGAAATGTGAGCTGTCCAATGACGGGAGGGTGTTGTTGTGCCGTGTGTCTGACACCAGGGTGATCTGGGTCTTTTGTTCAGTGGGAGATGAAGAGAGAAGACGCCGGAGAGGAGAGATCGTAGGATTCAACCCGGAACGGGGACGTGATTTGACAAAGCCTGGGGTGAGATCGAAGGAGGATCAGCGAAGGGGAAACCACGAGCACCAACTTGTGCACATTAGACCATTTCATTAAACTGGGCCCTTTTCTTTTTTTGTTTTTACTTCACTAACCCTTCAGCCAAGTTAAAATTATAATGCTAAATTGTTTAATTGTATGTGGTGTACTGTCGTTGTTTCATGGTACTGATTTGTAAGGGGGTAACAAATCACGCAGCATCCACACAAACGGGGTGGTTTCGGGGTGGACTCACATCTGAATCTCACCCGTTTGGCGGGGCCGGAGATTGTCTTCCCCAGACTCACACAACTCACAGAACCTGAGGGTTACAATTGTGGGGGCTTGTCTGGGATTGATTTCGTTGGATGCTGTGTGATTGCCCTGGCATTGATCCAGCAGGTTGTGTGTTTTAGTCTGTGCTAAACTATTGTCTGGTAAAGTGATTATGGATTATGGATGCTGCCAGGGTTGAGCGGTGGTGTGAGTCCACAGGGTTACCGGTAACAAGTGCGTGCGTGTTAAGTGCGATAGATATTCGTACTCCTGATGAATTGTTAATTTGACTTTTAAGTGCTGTTAAAGCTGTAGGGAAAGTTACGAGTGTCGGGGGGAGGTTTGATAAAATAGCAGGCACAGCCTTTGTTTTAGTTCAGACCAGCGCTAACGTAAAGGCAGTGGAACTGCCTGGTACTACTGGAGCCCCAGGAGGGGGGGGGGGGCCGTGGACTGTCCATACTTTCCAGGAGGAGGAGAGTGTAGGGGAGTGGGCCAAATCGCAAGTCGAGTCTCCCGTAGCTGGGGGCAGAGAATTCAAAGACAGGGTTCTCTCATTTCTGAGGAGCGAGGGGAAGGAGTGGTCTGATTTGGAATGTCTAATTAGCCCCCCAGTGAGCAGTGCATTGGTAGCGGCCCTTAACTCCCTGGTGAATAAATGGAAAAATGCCCAGGTTCAAAGTCCCAGCTATGGTAGGCTCAGCCTGTTCTCAGGAACAAAGCCCACCCCTAAAGGGAGGAGGAGTATGAGACTTGGGTGGAGCAGACCTCTCTGTTGTTAGATGAGTGGCAGTGCCCTGATGATGTAAAACGACAGTGATTGGTTGAAAGTTTGAACGGGTGGGCTGCTGACATAGTGAGAGCTGTAAAGGCACAGAACCACCTTACCACTTCTGCGGCCTGCATGCAAGCACTAGTAAAGGCATTTGGTGTGATGGGAAGCCCAATAGAGCTCATGACGTGGTATCAGAACATATGTCAGGAGAAGGGGGAGAAGCTTTCTGCCTACACCTTTTGGCTAGAGAGGCAGCTAAACTGCTTGTGGCACAGGGGGAACATTCAGACGGCTGATGTGTATCAGTCAAGAATGGACCAAATAGCGAAAGGCGCCCGGTCCCAGGACCTGATCGCTTGGGGTCTCTGACTCTCTCATAAGATGCGCCCCCTCCCTGGTTGGTTGAGCTGATCAGAGAAGTACAGGAGGAGGAGAATGCGTCGGAGGCGCGGGAGGCCTCCATCAACCGTGTACAGTCCTCGGTAGTGGTTCCCTGCACTGCAGTGACCACGGATAGCCTGCCCTGGGGAGTGGTAAAGGAGATCGTGGCAGAGTGGAGAACTGAGATTTCCCGGTTGTTATCAGTGGGTATGGACCACCTGTATGATGGAGCTGATAGGGAGGTGGTTCCTCTAAGGGGACGGACTATGCAGAGGGCTGCTGGCAGCCGGAGTCCCGCGAGAAGGGGAGCGGCCGGTATTGTTTGTTATAACTTTGGTGAAGAGGGACACTTCAGGCGGGAGTGTGAACGATGGGAAACCTTTCGGAGAGTCCCTGGGTACCTAGGCAGAGAGAGAGACGTTGGAAAAACTTAAAAGAGACCCAGTGAGGGGATGGCCTGGCGTATCGGGGGGAACACATTCCAGGCAATATATCAGGGAACATCCCTGACCAGTATACGGTCCCAAGGATCCAAGATGCGCTGGCCTGTCTGAGTGGTGGAAAGTGGTTCAGTGTGCTGGACTTGAGGAGTGGATATTACTAGATCCCCATGAGTGAGGCTGACAAAGAGAAGATGGCAGAAGATGTCCACTAGGATTCTTTCATTTCGAAAGGATGCCCCAGGGCATATCAGGAGCCCCTGTGACCTTCCAGCCTGTCATGGAGAAAACAGTAGGGGATATGAACTTAATTGAGATATCGGTGTATCTTGATGGCCTCATAGTGTTTGGGTCCACCCTGGAGGAACATGAAGTGAGGTTACTGAAGGTGCTGGGACCCCTGAAAGCTAAAGGGTTAAAACTTTCCCTGGACAAGTGACAGTTCCACAAGACATCTGTCAGCTATGTTGGGCACATAGTCTCATGGGGTGGAGTAGTTACAATCCGTCTAAGATAGAGGCGGTGACCACATGGCCAAGGCCCCAGACCATGAGTGCTTTGCGCTCGTTCCTTGGGTTCTGTGGTTACTATCGGAGGTTCGTGAAGGGCTATGTGAAAGTGAGTCGCCCTTTAAATCAGTTTCTGTGTAGATACCCTCCCTTGGAGAGGAAAGGGGAGAAGGACGAAAGGAGAAGAGGGTAAAGAGTATCTTAGCCCTATGGAGCCTTTTGGACCGAGGTGGGATGCGAAATGTGGAGAGGACTTTTAGTCGCTGAAGGAGCTGCTGACACAGGCGCCTGTGCTGGCTTTTGCAGACCCCCTATTGCCGTATGTACTGCGTACGGATGCCAGCAGAGAGGGCTTAGCGTGTGTCCTGTATCAGGATCAGGGCACTGGGTTGAAACCTGTTGCGTTTGTCAGCCGGAGTCTGTCGCCTTCTGAGAAAAACTATCCCATGCACAAGTTGGAGTTTCTGGCGTTGAAATGGGCCGCAGTGGATATGTTGAATGACTACCTCTACAGTGCCAAGTTTGAGGTAAGGACGGACAACAATCCCCTAACTTATATCCTGACCTCAGCAACATTGGATGCCACAGGCCGTCGGTGGTTGGCGGCATTGTCTGCCTATAATTTCAGCCTGAAGTACCGGCCGGGAAGTAGGAACATTGATGCTGATGCTTCGTCCTGACATGCAGATGAAGGGCTGGACAGGGACGAAGAGTGGGAGAGCATTCCTGCCCCGGGGGTGAAAGCCATGTGCCAGTTTTTCATCACGGTGAAGGCAAAGGGGAGGCAAGGGCAGGATCAAGCAATAGATCAATTCAGAGGTTCTGATGACGCCATTCCATAAGTTTACTGTAACCTGACTGCTCTGAAGACAAACCAGTTAGTGGAACTGAGTCCTGGGGAAGTGGCAGCTGCTCAGTGAGATGACCCGGGCATCGGTACCATTTGGTCAGCGGTTGAAAAGGGAGACGTGGCCCACATGGAGGAGACGAAACATGCTGCAGTGTCTCAATCACTGAGAGAATGGCCCAGATTGGAGTTGAGGACCAGATCCTATATCGGGTCATGTCGCCTCCGGACCAACCTCGGCATTCCCAGCTGGTTCTGCCTAAGAAGTGTCGGAGGATTGTGTTGAAGTCACTTCATGATGATTCTGGACATTTAGGGGTTGAAAAGACCTGTGGATTGTTCAGAGATCAGTTTTACTGGCCTCGAATGAAGCTGGAGGTCGAAGAATACTGCAAGTCGTGCGTTCAATGCATATGGTGGAAGACGCTGCCTACAAGGGCCGCTCCCTTGTCCCATTTACAGAGTGTGGGGCCCCTTGACCTGGTGTGTATGGATTTCCTGTCAATAGAGCCAGTGCCAGCAACATGGTGAATGTCTTAGTCATCATGGATCACTTCACCACATATGCGCGAACTTTCCCTACCAAGGATCAGATGGCACCCACGGTGGCCAAAGTGTTCTGGGAGAAGTACTTCATTTATTATGGCCTCCCTAGACGGATACATAGTGATCAGGGACGGGATTTCGAGAGTAGGCTCATACATGAGTTACTGAGCATGCTCAGAGTCGAGAAGCCGATGACCATGCCTTATCACCCTCATGGTGATCTCCAGCCCGTGAGGTTTAATCGGACTTTGCTAGACATGCTCAGAACCTTGGAAATCAGCAAGAAGAACAAGTGGAGTCAACATATTGGACATCTGGTCCACTGCTACAACTGTACACGAAATGAAGCTACCGAGTACTCGCCATATTATCTGATGTTTGGGCGCGAGGTGAGGTTGCCCATCGACCTTTGTTTTGGGACTGGTGAGGAGACCAAGTCCTCATAAGGAATTTGGGGCTACCTGGGAAGCATCAGTTGGCTGACCGCTGGGCGGCCATGTCCTATGTAGTGGAGAGTCAGGTGCCAAACCTACCAGTTTTCCGGGTGAACCCAGAGGATGGGAATGGGTCTGTCAAGATTCTCCATCAGAACCACCTTCTCCTCTGGGACAAGAGATGATGGTTGACCCAGAGCCTGACCTGGAGCCTACACCTAGTTAGAGGACTCTGCGGTGACACGGGGCGACTGAAGAACCAACAGCAGGAGAAATTAGACCGGCGCGTCTGCCTCTGAATGGGATTCTGGCTCAGAGGATGAGGAAATGGGGGTGTGGTATATGCTGCCTTTTGCTAACTCCTCACTGACTGAGGAAGAGATTCCCAACCCTTCTCACGCTGAGTCAGGTGAAATCGGGGGCCATCAGTGGACAGCCTGGGTTTCAGCGGGACCTTGCAAGGAATGAAGCTGGGCTCAGCCAGGGGACAGAGGGGTCCGAGTTGCAGGAGGGCACAAGTGATCGACCGGGGGAGGCCTCCCCAGGTAGACCGGAAGTATCCCAAGGAGTGTCTGAACCTGAAGAAGTAGATGACAGGGTAAGGAGGTCTCAAAGAATGAGGAGACCACCGGATATGCTGGACTCTGTAACACCTGGGGAACAGAGTGTGGGGCCTACCACCTTGGGGAGCAATGTCACTGCCTTTTACACCTGGGTTGGACTTTGTGCTTTGAATGAAGGGTTGGCAAATTATCTCAATGTCATGAGGACATGACTAAATTTGATGGGGGGAGCATGTAACACCTTGGGAAAAGCTTCACTTCTAATGTAATGGTCTTTCTGTAGAAGCAGTGTTTGGGTTAAGGTTAGAGATAACAGGTGCTTTGGAACGTGAGCCGTCCAATGACAGGAGAGTGTTCTCGTACTGTGTGCCTGACACCAGGGTGATCCGGGTCTGTTGTTCGGCGGGAGATGTAGAGAGAAGATGCTGGAGAGAAGAGATCGTAGGACTCGACCTGACCCTTTCCATCTTTTGCTTTTTCTTCACTAACCCTATAGTCAAGT
Source organism: Mobula hypostoma (assembly GCF_963921235.1). NCBI lineage: Eukaryota > Metazoa > Chordata > Chondrichthyes > Myliobatiformes > Myliobatidae > Mobula > Mobula hypostoma. Next base: position 172,171,039 of record NC_086100.1, read on the forward strand.
TAAGAATTATAAAGCTAAATAATTTAATTGTATGCAGTGTGCTGTCCGTTATTTCATGGTACTGATTTGTAACAGGAGCATGCTGATATTAAGGGAGAGGAGGTGTTGGAGTTGTTAAAATACATTAGGATGGATAAGTCCCCGGGGCCTGACGGAATATTCCCCAGGCTGCTCCATGAGGTGAGAGAAGAGATTGCTGAGCCTCTGGCTAGGATCTTTATGTCCTCGTTGTCCACGGGAATGGTACCGGAGGATTGGAGGGAGGCGAACGTTGTTCCCTTGCTCAAAAAAGGTAGTAGGGATCGTCCGGGTAATTATAGACCAGTGAGCCTTACGTCTGTGGTGGGAAAGCTGTTGGAAAAGATTCTTAGACATAGGATCTATAGGCATTTAGAGAATCATGGTCTGATCAGGGACAGTCAGCATGGCTTTGTGAAGGGCAGATCGTGTCTAACAAGCCTGATAGAGTTCTTTGAGGAGGTGACCAGGCATATAGATGAGGGTAGTGCAGTGGATGTGATCTATATGGATTTTGGTAAGGCATTTGACAAGGTTCCACACGGTAGGCTTATTCAGAAAGTTAGAAGGCATGGGATCCAGGGAAGTTTGGCCAGGTGGATTCAGAATTGGCTTGCCTGCAGAAGGCAGAGGGTGGTGGTATGGGGAGTACATTCGGATTGGAAGGTTGTGACTAGTGGTGTCCCGCAGGGATCTGTTCTGTGACCTCTACTTTTCGTGATTTTTATTAACGACCTGGATGTGGGGGTAGAAGGGTGGGTTGGCAAGTTTGCAGACGACACAAAGGTTGGTGGTGTTGTAGATAGTGTAGAGGATTGTCAAAGATTGCAAAGAGACATTGATAGGATGCAGAAGTGGGCTGAGAAGTGGCAGATGGAGTTCAACCTGGAGAAGTGTGAGGTGGTACACTTTGGAAGGACAAACTCCAAGACAGAGTACAAAGTAAATGGCAGGATACTTGGTAGTGTGGAGGAGCAGAGGGATCTCGGGGTACATGTCCACAGATCCCTGAAAGTTGCCTCACAGGTGGATAGGGTAGTTACGAAAGCTTATGGGGTGTTAGCTTTCATAAGTCGAGGGATAGAGGTTAAGAGTCGCGATGTAATGATGCAGTTCTATAAAACTCTGGTTAGGCCACACTTGGAGTATTGTGTCCAGTTCTGGTCACCTCACTATAGGAAGGATGTGGAAGCATTGGAAAGGGTACAGAGGAGATTTACCAGGATGCTGCCTGGTTTAGAAAGTATGCATTATGATCAGAGATTAAGGGAGCTAGGGCTTTACTCTTTGGAGAGAAGGAGGATGAGAGGAGACATGATAGAGGTGTACAAGATAATAAGACGATTAGATAGAGTGGATAGCCAGCGCCTCTTCCCCAGGGCACCACTGCTCAATACAAGAGGACATGGCTTTAAGGTAAGGGGTGGGAAGTTCAAGGGGGATATTAGAGGAAGGTTTTTTACTCAGAGAGAGGTTGGTGCATGGAATGCACTGCCTGAGTCAGTGGTGGAGGCAGATACACTAGTGAAGTTTAAGAGACTACTAGATAGGTATATGGAGGAATCTAAGGTGGGGGCTTATATGGGAGGCAGGGTTTGAGGGTCGGCACAACATTGTGGGCCGAAGGGCCTGTACTGTGCTGTACTATTCTATGTTCTATAACGAATCACTCAGCATCCACCCAAACGGGTTGCGGGGGGGGGGGTGGTTTCAGGGTGGGCTCACATCTCAATCTCACCTGTCTGGTGGGGCCAGAGATCGTCTTCCCCAGACTTACACAGCCCACAGAACCTGAGCGTTACACAAACAAACAAACAAACAAATAAATAAATAACTGAGACATTAATTTGTGCAGTCCTTGAAAGTGAGTCTGTTGTTTGTGGAATCAGTTCAAACTTCAGATGACAGTGAAGGTATCCACATGGGGTCAGAGTCCTGATGGACTATACAGACGATGACTGTTCTTGAACCCGACAGTGTGGGACCTAAGGCCGCTGTACCTCCTGCCCAAGGATGGAGCACAGCCTGGATGGTGGGTGTCCTTGATGATGGATAAATTCTGTACGTGAACAGATCCTTTGGTTCTCAAATCACCGGGTCATGGAGCTAAACAGTGGAGTATTTGCAGAGAGTCACATTGTATTAATATAGGGGTGGGGTGATTTTGATGTGCGGTTACTTGCCCCACAATCTGACTCTCATATTCAATTAGATTATAGCTGATCAGTATCTTAACTCCGTACCCATACCACGTCAGAAACTTTTGATATCTGTTTGAAATTTGCAACTGACCTCCCTCAAAAACATACCATTGCTGCATGGTTTCCCATTCTTTGTTTGAAACTGTGGATCATCCTTTCATACACTCACTTTAGCTTTCTGTCATATTCTCTCACATGCAAGTAATTTTGGTCCAGGTATTCATTGACTACATTCAGCCCATCGGGATCTTTGCTAGCTTCTCATAGACCAATCACAGACAAGAGAAAATCTGCAGATGCTGGAAATCAAGCAACACACACAAAATGCTGGAGGAGCTCAGCAGGCCAGGCAGCATCTATGGAAAAGAGTAAACAGTTGACGTTTCAAACCGAGACCCTTCATTAGTTCAGCATTTTGTGTGTGTGTTCCTCAGAGATCAGTTGCATCAATCCTATCCTCCCTCTCTTTATTTCTGTGCTGTCTGCAATTTATTCCCTCTCACATGCCCGTCAAAAGCCCACTGTTCCCTTTTGCCCCTTACTTATACTGAGGTGTACAGACTTCACCAGCAAGTGTGTTGCAGACTGTGTACTGAAGAGGACAAACTGGGTGTTCCCAAACAGGAAACTAGGAACTGGGCAATCCACTTCCTACTGGAACCTACAACTGTGGCATTCAAATCAGGTGACTCTGACCTTCACAAGAAATTAAAATGCAACCTCTGTAAAGCTATCAGAAATGCCGATAGGCAACACCAGTCCAAAATTAAGTGCCAGAGCAGCCATAGTTGTGTCAGGCCTTACTCCCGGTAATGGGCCACAATGTGAAGCCAGGCAGCATCACTGACAACAGCACGATCTTTCTCAATGAACTATATGTATTCTATGAATGTCTTGAACAGAAGGGGATTGGAATGTCACCCCACACTCTGACAGCCTCCAATACACCTGTCCTACAGTCACTGCTGCAGATGTAAGAACAGTCTTCTGGAGAATGAACCCGCAGAGTGCATCTGGTCCAGCTGGTCTCCTAGGCAGTGACCTTAGATTCTGCACAGATCAGCTTAAAGGGGTATTCGCAGATATTTTAAATCTCTCCCTGCTTCAATCGGAGAGTCTATCTTGCTTTAAGATCATGATCACTTGGATTCCGAAGAAAAACAAGGTAACATGCATTAATAACTATCACCCGGCAGCTCTGACATCCACCATCATGAAGTGTTCTGACAGGCTGATCACTGACATACACTCACACCAGCCTCCCAGACCAACTTGACCCACTGCAAAACAGGACTATGGTGAATGCCTCTCCTTGGTTCAACTCTGGAACATCTGAACAGTATGAGCACCACCGTTAGACTATCGTTTATTGATTACAGCTCTGCCTTCAATACTATAATTCCAAGCACATTCATCACCAAACCCCAAGATCTGGGAGTTAAGACCTCCCTCTGCAAATGGATGCTTCAGTTCCTGACCAATAGACCACAACTAGTAAGGATAGGCAATAAACTCCCCACTTTGATTATCCTCCACACTGATTCTCCACAAGACTACATCCTTAGCCCTCTACTCCACTCTACTCCCTGTACACTCATGACTGCACAGCCAGATTCTGTTTAACTGCATCTACGTTTGCAGATGACACCACTGTAGTGGGCCATGTCGCAAATAACAATGATTCAGAGTAAAGGAAGAGAGAGACTTTAATAACACGGTGTCATGACAACAGCATTTTCTTTGATATCAGAAAACAAAAAAGCTGGTCATTGACTACAGGAAGCGGGATGGTGCACATGCTCCTGTTTACATGAACAATTCTGAGGACAAAAGAATTGACCTAGGAATTCCTAGGAGTGAACATCAACGAAAGCCTGTCCTAGTCCAACTACACTGATGTCATGACCATGAAAGCTCACCAACACCTCTACGTCCTCAGAAGGCTAAAGAAATTCAACGTGTCCCTGTCAACACTTATCAATTTTTATTGAGGCGCCACAGAAATCATCCTACCAGGATGCATAAGGGCTTGGTATGACAACTGCTCTGCTCAGGATGGCTAAAAACTGCAGGGAATTGTGGACACAGTTCAGCACATCACAGCAACAAGACTCCCCTCCATGGACTCTATCTATACTTCTCACTGCCCCAGTAAAGACCCCATCCAGCCCAGATGTCCTCTCTTCTCACCTCTCCCACTGGCAGAAGATACAAACACCAGACCAAAGGACAGCTTCAATCCTACGGTTATAAACTATTGAAAATGGTTCCTTAACACAATAAGATGGAGTCTTAGCCTCACAATTTACCTTATTATGACTCTACATTTTATTGTCAACCTGCATTGCACATTTTCTCTAACTGTTGCACTTTATCGTGCATTCTGTTATTGTTTTGCCTTGTTCTACCCCAATGTACTGGTGTAATGAATTGATCTGTATGAACAGTGTTAGAGTGATTCTTGGGTTTAGGACAGATACATTTAGAAATTTACTTTGGCTACCAGTCTTCACATCTGAATATGTACTGTGCATTTAGTTTGGAGTGTAGCTATGAACAATGGGTTCCTAAAAGCTGTGAGTCCCAGCCCAGACAATGCTGATTAAAATTCACTTGGATGTCTGTTGTGTGGATGTGTATCAGGAGGTGTGAAGGTTGTATGTAGTTTCAAAGAAAGCATTGTCCATACATTGTAAATATAGTATTGTCCTTTGATATTTGGCACATGAAATATTGAGCCCGTGGGCCAGTGAAACCTTTCGAACGAAAGCATCTCCAAATGAAGTCTGCTGTTCCTTGCTTTGCCAAATAAAGAAGCTGCTTTGTATCTACCAGTAACTTTCTCTGGTGACTTCATTCACGCAACAACGAACAGTATGCAGAACAAGTTTTTCACTGTACCTCTGTATACGTAACAATAATAAACCAAGTCCAATTCCAGTAAATCTTTGGGATAGGGGAGAAAAGCGAAACATACAGGGATATGGGTAGGCATGCATTTTCCAAACAGGTAGCACTCTAGTTCATGACCGAACCTGGGTCCCTAGAGTTGTGTGGGCAACAGTACCAAATTCTGCACTACTCTGCTAGCCATAACTTCCCATAATCATTTTAAAAATCTGAATTGTCATCTCTTAAGCTTCAACCTAGTAATACAGCCCGACAAGAAGCTCAGAGACCTCAGCCTTCACCCTGCCTTGTGCAGCTGGATCCTGGGCTTCCTGCCAGATCGCCAACAGGTGGTAAGAGTGGGCTCCCTCACCTCTGCCCCTCTGCCTCTCAACACAGGTGCCCCTCAGGGCTGTGTCCTAAGCCCCCTCCCTTACTCTCTGTAAACCCATGACTGTGTCACCACCCACAGTTCCAATGTGCTAATTAAATTTGCTGATGATACTACACTGATTGGCCTAATCTCAAATAATAATGAGGCAGCCTACAGAGAAGAAGTCATCACCCTGGCACAGTAGTGTTAAGAAAACAACTTCTCCCTCAATGTCGCAGAAACAGAGGAGCTGGTTGTGGACTACAGGAGGAATGGAGACAGACTAACCCCTATTAACAACAATTGATCTGGAGTTGAGAGGGTGAACAGTTTTAAGTTCCTCAGCACACACATCATCTAGGATCTCATGTGGTCGGTACATACCGGCCGTGAGGTGAAAAAAGCACAACAGCACCTCTTTCACCACAGATGGATGAAGAAGTTTGGTATGGACCCCCAAATCCTAAGAACTTTCTACAGTGGCACAACTGAGAGCATCCTGACAGGCTGCGTTACTGCCTGGTATGGGAACTGTACCTCCCTTAATCGCAGGACTCTGCAGAGAGTGGTGCGGACAGCCCAGCGCATCTGTAGATGTGAACTTCCCATGATTCAGGACATTTACAAAGAAAGATGTGTAAAAAGAACCCGAAGGATCATTGGGGACCCGAGTCACCCCAACCACAAACTGCTCCAGCTGCTACCATCTGGGAAATAGTACCGGAGCATAAAAGCCAGAACCAACAGGCTCCGGGACCCCTTCTTCTATACCAGGCAATCAGACTGATTAATTCACACTGATACATTTGTTATTTCTATGTTATATTGACTGTCCTGTTGTACATACTATTTATTACAAATAACTATAAATTGCACATTGCACACTTAGACGGAGACGTAACGTAAAGATTTTTACTCCTTGTGTATGTGAAGGATGCAAGTGATAAAGTAAAGTCAATTTAATCCATTTATCTTTTCCTGGAGTACAATATTTTAGAAGTGCTTCATTGGCTATAAAACATTTTTGTTTGGTTTGGAGAATATGAAAAGTGCATATGTTTACAAAGGTAAACATAAGCTTTTCTTTCATTATGTTTCTAATGAGGTCCTGCTTAAAGAGATACTAATGCAGGTTTATGCTTTATTCTCAGATCGCAATCCAAATTAACACACAGGAGATTAGTGTGCAAATTTAAAGCACACGGTATTGGGGGTAAGGTATTGATGTGGATAGAGAATTGGTTGGCAGACAGGAAGCAAAGAGTGGGAATAAACGGGACCTTTTCAGAATGGCAGGCAGTGACTAGTGGGGTATCGCAAGGCTCAGTGCTGGGACCCCAGTTGTTTACAATATATATTAATGACTTAGACGAGGGAATTAAATGCAGCATCTCCAAGTTTGCGGATGACACGAAGCTGGGCAGCAGTGTTAGCTGTGAGGAGGATGCTAAGAGGATGCAGGGTAACTTGGATAGGTTAGGTGAGTGGGCAAATTCATGGCAGATGCAAATTAATGTGGATAAATGTGAGGTTATCCACTTTGGTGGCAAGAACAGGAAAACAGATTATTATCTGAATGGTGGCCAATCAGGAAAAGGGGAGGTGCAACAAGACCTGGGTGTCATTATACACCAGTCATTGAAAGTGGGCATGCAGGTACAGCAGGCAGTGAAAAAGGCGAATGGTATGCTGGCATTCATAGCAAGAGGATTCGAGTACAGGAGCAGGGAGGTACTACTGCAGTTGTACAAGGCCTTGGTGAGACCACACCTGGAGTACTGTGTGCAGTTTTGGTCCCCTAATCTGAGGAAAGACATCCTTGCCATAGAGGGAGTACAAAGAAGGTTCACCAGATTGATTCCTGGGATGGCAGGACTTTCATATGATGAAAGACTGAATGAACTAGGCTTATACACGTTGGAATTTAGATGATTGAGGGGGGATCTGATTGAAACGTATAAAATCCTAAAGGGATTGGACAGGCTAGATGCAGGAAGATTGTTCCTGATGTTGGGGAAGTCCAGAACAAGGGGTCACAGTTTAAGGATAAAGGGGAAGCCTTTTAGGATTGAGATGAGGAAAAACTTCTTCACACAGAGAGTGGTGAATCTGTGGAATTCTCTGCTACAGGAAACAGTTGAGGCCAGTTCATTGTCTATATTTAAGAGGGAGTTAGACAAGGCCCTTGTGGCTAAAGGGATCAGGGGGTATGGAGAGAAGGCAGGTACAGGGTTCTGAGTTGTATGATCAGCCATGATCATACTGAATGGCGGTGCAGGCTCGAATGGCCTACTCCTGTGCCTATTTTCTATGTTAATAACCTCCTTAATACAAGAAAGCTACTAAGATGGTTAGAGCATTGGCTGATTGGTAGGAGGCAGTGAGTGGGAATAAAAGAATCCTTGCCTGGTTGGCTGTTAGTGACTAGTGGTGTTCCGCAGGGGTCGGTGTTGGGATTGCTTCATTTTACGCTGTACGTATATCAATGATTTTGATGATGGCATAGATGGCTTTGTTGCCAAGTTTGCAGATGATACGAAGATTGGTGGAGGTCCAGGTAGTGTTGAGGAAACAAGTAGGCTGAAGAAGGACTTAGGCAGATTAGGACAATGGGCGAGAGAGTGGCAAATGAAATACAATGTTGAAAAATGCATGGTCATGTACTTTGGCAGAGGAAATAAATATGCAGACTATTTTCTAAATGGAGAGAAAATCCAAAAATCTGAGACTTGAAGGGACTTAGAGAGTCCTTGTGCAGAACATCCTAAAGGTTAACTGGCAGGTAGAGTCAGTGGTGAGGAAGGCAAATGCAATGTTAGCATTCATTTCAAGAGGTCTAGAATACAAGAGCAGGGATGCAATGCTGAGGCTTTATAAGGCACTGGAGAGGCCTCACCTTGAGTATTGTGAACACTTCTGGGTTCCTTACCTAAAAAAAAGATGAGCTGGCATTGGAGAGGGTTTAGCAGAGGTTCACAAGGGTGATTCTGGGAATGAAAGGGTTATCATACAATGAGCATTTGATAACTCTAGGTCTGTATTCACTAGAATTTGGAAGGGTGGGAGGTTTCCATTGAAACCTTTCAAATGTTGAAAGGCCTAGACAGAGTAGATATGGAAAGCGTGTGTCCCATGGTGGGGGAGTCTAGGACAAGGGGGTACAGCCTCAGGATAGAGGGATGTCCATTTAAAATAGAGATGCGGAGAAATTTCTTTAGCCAGTGGGTGGTGAATTTGTGGAATTTGTTACCACGGGCAGCTGTGGAGGCCAGGTTGTTGTGTGTATTTAAGGCAAAGATTGATAGGTTCTTGATTGGACATGGCATCAAAGGTTACGGGGAGAAGGCCGACAAATGAGTTTGAGGAGAGGAAAAAAAGATCAGCCATGATTGAATGGCAGAGCAGACCTGATGAGCCAAATGGCCTATTTCTGCTCCTATGTCTTATGGTCCTATGGTCTTATATCTGCACAAACAATTTAGTGAACACATACACCCTCTTGATTCCATTTTTACCAAGTGTGGACATCTTTGCCTGAAAATTAAGTCATGGTTGTTTAGTACAATACATTCTGTCTCCAAAATTAATTCAATTAAATCAACAGAATAAGTGGCAGAGGCAGAAATCAGCAGATGATTTTTTGGATAATTTAGTTCAGCCAGTCTCTCAGTTCAGAACATTAAGTCTCTCATCTTGAAAATTGAGCTTATTCTTAGAATTCTTTCCAATCCATTGATGACCTTTTGCCAATAGATTGCCTGCAAATTGCACTCATTATTTGAAATGCAACATGATCAATTGGTCACACTGGATAAAATAATCTGTTTTCAGAGCACTGTATTCCCTTGAGAGGAGGATGCTTTGTCCTTTCTAGATTACTGTCAACAGTTGGCTGCATGAGATGAGGATAATCATGCTAACTGTAAGAGATTTAAAACTGAGGGCAGGGGAAACTTCATATCGAGTGGCATGAGGCTGTGGAAATCAATTTCAGGGTTAGTTGGTTCAGGTAGCAACTACATCAACGTTCAAGATTAAAATGGATACGTGGATGAAGTAAAAAGGAACAGCGGTAACAGGCTGTGGAAATTTGATTAATATCACACTAAGGGCACAGAAAGGCAGTGATTATGTTGCTGGATTAGTAATCTGTAGATCAATGCACAAATCCTGCCACAGCTGGGGAATTTAATTACAACTAATTAAATTTCAGCCAAATAATAATAACCAAATAACAACCAAGTGGTAATTATAAAATTTCACAATTATCACAAAACCCCATCTAACTTTAAGAAATATCTCAAAAAACTATAATCAAAGTACAAGCAATGGCGCTGGAAAGTTTGTGAGCCCTGTGGAATTTTCTCTATTTCTGCATAAATATGACCTAAATTGTGATCAGATCTTCATGAAAGTCCTAAAACTAGATAAAGATAACATAAATAAAAAATATACTTGTTCATTCATTATTTGAGAAAAATGATCCAATATTACATGTATTTGTTGGAAAATGTATGTAAACCTTTGCGTTCAGTAACTGGTGTGACCCCTTTGTACAGCAATAACTTCAACCAAACATTTCTGGTAATTGTTGATCAGTCCTGCACATCGGCTTGGAGGAACTTTAGGCCATTCCTCCTTACAAAACTACTTCAACTTTGGGATGTTGGTGGGCTTCCTTGCACGAACTGCTTGCCTTAGGTCCTTCCACAACATTTCTGTAGGATTAAGGTCAGGAGTTTGACTTGGCCTTTCCAAAACACAATCTTTCTTTTTAAACTATTCTGTTGTTGATTTTCTCTTGTCTTTAAAATCATTGTCTTGTTGCATTATCCAACTTCTATTAAGCTTCAGGTGACAGACTGCTACCCTGATATTCTCATGTTAAATGTCTTGATACAATTTTGAATTCATTGTTCCCTCAACGATTGCAAGCTGTCCAGGCCCTTAGGCGGCAAAGCAACCCCAAACTATGATTCTCCTTCCACCATGCTTCATAGCTGGGATGAGGTTTTGCTGTTGGTGTGCAGTGCCTTTTTCCTTCCAAACATAGCAATGTGCATTTCCGCCAACAAGTTCAATTTTTGTCTCATCTGACCACAGAACATTGTCCCAGCAGGTTTTGGAATATACAGGTGGTCTTATGCAAACTTGAGATGTGCAGCAATATTCTTTTTGGAGAGCAGTGGTTTCCTTTGTGATTTCTTTCCATGAACACCATTCTTGTTCGGTGTTTTTCTTATACTGGACACTTTAGCAGGCACTTTAGCAAGTTCCAGAGATTTCTTTCTTTCTTTCTTTCTTTTTTCTTTTTAAATCTTTTTATTGAGTAAGTATACAAAAAAGGTAAGCCATATAAACATTAATACAATGTTAAAGTATAATAATCCAGAGATTTCTGCAAGTCTTTTGTTGTTGCCCTTGGGTTCTTTTTCACCTCCATCTACATTGCACATTGTGCTCTTGATGTGATCTTTGCAGGGCACTCACTCCTAGCGAGAGTAACAACAGTACTGAATTTCCTCTGTTCAAAGACAATTTCTCTTACTGTGGACTGATGAACACAGGTCTTTAGAAATGCTTATGTAGCCTTTTCCAGCTTCATGCATCTCTACAATTCTTCTTCTAAGGTCCTCTGAAAGTTGTTTTGATCAAGGCATGGTGCACATAAACAGATCTTCCTTGGTAAGAGCACGCTTTGTCAGTAACCTGACTTTGTTTGTCCCTTTTATAGGGCAGGACACCTCTATAACCCATGCCTCTAATTTCATCTCATTGACTGGAACACCTGACTTCAAAATAGCTTTTCTAGAAAGCATTACCTCATAGGTTCACATACTTTTTCCAACAAATACACATAATAATAGATAATTTTTCTCAATAAGTAAATGAAAAAATATAATTTTTTTGTGTTATTTCTTTAATTGGGTTCTCTTTATCTAGTTTTAGGACTCATGTGAAGATCTGATCACATTTTAGGTCAATGTTATACAGAAACAGAGGAAATTCTGCCGAGTTCACAAACTTTCTAGCACCACCGTGTATGTCACCATATTTTACCCTGAGATTCATTTTCTTGCAGGCGTTCACAGTGGATACAAAGAGGCACAATAAAATCAATGAAAAGCTACTCATAAAGATGGACAATAAATCATTGTGTAAGTTATGCTAATGCAGCAAGAAGAAAAAAATAACTACCAACACAGAAAAAATGGTGGATGAACTCAGCAGGTCAGGCAGCATCTATGGAAATGAGTATGCATTTGATATTTTGGGAGGAGACCCTTCTTCAGGACTGGAAAGGAAGGGAGAAGATGCCAGAATAAAAAGGTAGGGTTTGGGAAGGAAACTAGCTAGACGGTGACAAATGAAGCCAGATGGGCAGGAAAGGTAAAGGGTTGGAGAAGAAGGGATCTGATAGAAGAGAAGAATGGACCATATGAGAGTAGGAAGGAGGAAGGGCACCAGGAGGAGGCGATAGGCAGGTGAGAAGAGGTAGGAGGCCAGGGTGAGTAACAGAAGAAGAGGGGAAGGGGATGGAAAATGTTTTTACTGGAAGGAGAAATTGATATTCTTGCCATCAGTTTGGAGGATACCCAGAGAGAATATAAGATGTTGCTTCTCCACCCTGAGAATGGCCTCAACTTTGCACAAGAGGAGGCCATGGACGTAAATGTAAGAATGAGAATGGGAATCGGAATTAAAATGTTTGGCCAGTGGGAAATGATGCTTTAGTCAGATGGATGGAGCAAAGGTGATAAACATAGAAACATCAAAAACCTACAGCACAATACAGGCCCTTTGACCCACAAAGCTGTGCTGAACATGTCCTTACCTGAGAAATTACCTAGGGTTACCCATAGTCCTCTATTTTCCTGAGTTCCATATACCTGTCCAGGAGTCTCTTAAAAGACCCTATCATATCCGCCTCCACCACCATCACCGGCAGCCCATTCCACACACTCACCACACTCTGTGTAAAAAACTTACCCGTGACATCTCCTCTGTACTTACTTCCAAGCACCTCAAAACTGTGTCCTCTCATGTTAGCCATTTCAGCCCGGGGAAAAACCCTCTGACTATCCACATGATCAATGCCTCTCATCATCTTATACACCTCTATCAGGTCACCTCTCATCCTCTGTCACTCCAAGGAAAAAAGGATGAATTCACTCTAACTAATCTCATAAGGCATGCTCCCCAATCCAGGCAACATCCTTGTAGATCTCCTCTGCACTCTTTCTATGGTTTCCACATCCTTCCTGTAGTGAGGTGACCAGAACTGAGCACAGCACTCCTAGTATGGTCTGACCGGGGTCCTATATAGCTGCAACATTACCTCTTGGCTCCTGAACTTAATCCCATGATTGATGAAGGCCAATGCACCGTATGCATTCTTAACCACAGAGTCAACCTGCGTAGCAGCCTTGAGTGTTGTATGGACTTGGATCCCAAGATCCCCCTAATCCTCCACACTGCCAAGAGTCTTACGATTAATACTATATTCTGCCATCATATTTGACCTACCAGAATGAACCACCTCACACTTATCTGGGTTAAACTCCATCTACCACTTCTCAGCCCAGTTTTGCATCCGATCAATGTCCTGCTGTAATCTCTGACAGCCCTCCACAATATCCACAAAACCTCCAACCTTTGTGTCATCAGTAAATTTACTAACCCATCCCTCCACTTCTGCATCTAGGTCATTTATAAAAATCACGAAGAGTAGGGATCTCAGAACAGATCCGTGAGGCACATCACTGGTTACCGACCTCCATGCAGAATATGACCCATCTACAACCACTCTTTGCCTTCTGTGGGCAAGCCAGTTCTGGATCCACAAGGCAATGTCCCCTTGGATCCCATGCCTCCTTATTTTCTCAATAAGCCTTACATGGGTTCCCTTGTTAAATGCCTTGCTGAAATCCATATACACTACATCCACTGCTCTACCATCATCAATGTGTTTAGTCACATCCTCAAAAAGAGGTGCTGGGTGCTCTTCGAAGTGTTCTCCCAATTTAGGTCTCACCAATGTGGAGGAGGCTGCAAGAGGAGCATCAGACGCAATTGACAAGCCCAGCAGAATTTCAGGTGAAGTGTTTCCTCACCTGGAAGGCCTGTTTGGGGCCCTGAATGGAGGTGAGGGAGGAGGTGAATGGGCAGGTGTAGCACTTAGGCTGCTTGCTGGGATAAATGCCAGGAGGGAGATTAGTGAGGAGGGATGTATGGAAATGGGAATCATGGAGGGAACAATCCTCGTGGAAAGCAGAGGGAAGAGGGGAGGTAATATCATGTTTGGTGTTAGAACCCCTTTAGAGATGGCGGAAGTTGCGAAGAATGATATATTGGATGTGGAGGCTCGTGGGGTGATAGGTAAGGACAAAAGAAACCTTATCGCTGTTAAGATGTCAGGAAGATGAGGTGAGTGCGGATGTTCAGGAAATGGAGAAGGTGCAGTTGAGGGCAGCATCAGTGGTGAAGGAACGAAAAGCCCGTTCTTTGAAGGAGGAGTACATCTCTGACATCCTGGAAGGGAAAACTGCAGGCTGGGATCATAAATAAATAAACAAACAAACAAACAAACAAAGTTGAGAACATGAGTTATGGGTCTGGCCTGTGTCCAATCTCACAGCAATTTGACTGGCTCTCACCCATCTTCTGAAAAGCTCCACAAATTAAAAGAAAGTACAATCGTGATAAAGTTATAAGGAACACTTAACATCAAGCAAGAGATTAGTTTGACTAAGACACATCCAGCCTATTTAACCCTGCCAAATATGCTCCTTTAACATCTGGAGCTGCTGCCAAAACTGGATGAGCCGAGTCAAGTAAGAGCATGAACACAATTAGTCCCACAGAGTCATTTTCTGCAGGCTCACAAACTCCTCCATCAGAAGATGCTGGTTGCACTTTGTAGAGAATGCTGCAGAGCCAATGTTTCAGCTTTTCATCCTAAACATTAAAATTCTTTGTCCAGCCTGTGAAAGAGAGAAAATAAATTAGTTTTAAATTGCAGAGAGGGCAGGGGAGGGAAGAATGGAACAAAAAGAATATTCTGACAGGGTGAGGCTAAGGTTGTCATAGTAACAAATAGTTGATGAAGTATAGGCTCGATAGGCTGGGATCGTTTTCCCTGGAGCAAAGGAGGCTGAGGAGTGACCATATGTAGAAGTTTATAAAATCATCAGGGGCAAAGGTAATGTGGATGGTGACAGTCTTTATCCTGAGGTACGGGAGTGCAAAACTTAAGGAACTCCATAAGGTAAGAGGTAAAGAGTTAAAGAGAACACAGGTGTAAGTTTTCCACACAGAGAGTGGAAGGTACGTGTAACAGTTATCAGAGCAAGTATTTAAAAGGCATTTGGGCAGGTTGACGGATAGGAATGGTTTACAGCAGGAGCTCCCAACCCTTGGATCCCTACCATTAACTGAGGGGTCTGTGGACCTCAGGTTTAGAGGGGTATGAGACAAATACAGGTAAATGGTCAGCATGGATGAGTTGGACCAAAGGGCCTGTTTTCACACTGCATAAATCTATGACTCTGAATCATCTGTTGATGGATTAATGAGGATTGTTAGATAGAAAGCAAAATATATGAAATGGAGATACAAGAGATTGAGCAGATGCTGGAGATCTTGAGTACCAGACAAGACACTGTGTGTTGCTCACCCCTACCTACTTCTTCTGACTGCAATAGTCTAGAAGTGAATCCTAGAAGATCCTAGACTTTCAGAATAATCCACCAAAAGTCACCATTCTGTGCAACTAACCTGCCTGGCAGACCTCTGTAGAATTCTTCAATCTCAGAGATCTCCAAGAAGCCCACTGACGTATCAGTTATTGATGCACCAAGTGTCAGGAGCTCCAGCACGTGGGAGCTAATTATTCAGGTCTAATCCCTCCACATTTAGGCAAGAAAGGTTAGGGATTGATATTGGTATTGGTTACAGTACTAGTTTATTATCGGCACACCTACCAAGATACAGTGAAAAGCTTGTCTCGCATATTGTTCATACAGATCAAATCATTACACAGTGCATCGAGCTAGAAAAAAAGCAAAACAATAACAATGCAGAGTAAGTCTGAAAGCTACAGAGAAAATGCAGTACAGGATGGTCATAATGAGATAGATTGTGAGACCAAGATTCTATCTTATCATAAAGATCTGTTCAAGAGTCTGATGACAGTGGTACAGCAGCTGTCCTTAAGCCTGGTAGCATGTTCTTCCAATTTTTTGTATTTTCTGCCCGATGGGAGAGGAAGAAGAGACAATGTCCAGGATGGATGGCATCTTTGATTATGTTTTACTGAGGCATCGAAAAGTATAGACAGAGTCCATAGAGGGAAGGCTAGTTTTGTTGATATGCCGACCTGTATCCACAGCTCCCTAAAGTTTCTTGCAGTCATGTGCAGAGCAGTTGCTATACCAAGCCACTATACACCCAGACAGAATACTTCTTATAGTGCATCGATAAAAGTTGGTAAGGTTCAACAAAGATATGTCAAATTTCTTCAGCCTCCTGAGGATGTAAAGACTTTGGTGATTTTGCTTGGCCATAAGCCAAAGTCCATTTTTAAACTCACTGAATTTCTACAACGGGACATTTGCTGCTTGCAATTACCAATGATAATTACTGATTTTATCTCATATTTATTTCGTAAACTGAATTTGAATTCACCAGCTGCTATGGCAGAAGATAAATACGCACTTTCACATCAGTAACCCAGGCCCTTGAAGAGTAGTTTTGTAATTTACCTGTTACTTTACTGTCACTGAGGATAAGGCACTAGATCTGGGTTTGTGGTGAACGGCAATACCGTTTAATTTTCAAACAAAATACACCTTGTTCATGTTCCTTACTTCTGTTTGGTGTGAACCCATCTGGAAAACAGACTTCTGCAAGTACAGTGAATGCCGGTTAACTGGGATTCATCGGGACTAGTACAATTTGGTGCAATTAAGTGACTGCCCCAATTAGCCGAAGTTTTATGGAAGTAGTTAAACTGTATACAAAAGACAACCGTCATTTAACTGAGTAAAAAATTATGTATTTAAATGAAATACCAAACAAGTTAGAATACTACCAATCCTACTCCAGTACTATAAAACTCTATATTTGTTATTGGCAGAGGAATCAATCCGGTGTAAAATGCTGTGCTCTTTTGATTGACTGTAAATGAATAAAATCAGCACAGACATCTACTGCAGATAATGGACTGGCTTCGTTGCCTTTCTGCAAGAGGTAGTGTCAGAATCCAACAATGAACTCCAGTTCTCTGTGCCAGATGATGATAAGAGGTGTTAGGGGGATGTCTTTTAATTTGGTCCAGTGGGGGAATTTATTTAGCTAGTGTCAAATCTTTTTATGGCATCTTGGCAAGGGTCTGAATTTTTTAAAGCCAGAATGAAAAAACATGTGATCAAGATTACTGCTTTTTGAATCAGCATCAATATCATTGGCCCAAATAGATAACATTAATGCAAGCACACACAACTGATGCTATTTAAAAACTGTTCATTTTTTATTTTGTTCTTCTTTACACTTGTGTGTTAGAATTAACATTAAACAATCTTGAACCTTGAATCTAAGCACGATACAGTGTTTAACAGCCACACAAGTGCATACGACTGATGCTGTTAGAAACAGTTTGGAAACAGTCTCCTGTCCCAATTAAGTGGCATAGTGTCCCAAACAAACAAAGGGAATCCCAGCTGTTTTCTCAATTAGTTTTTGCTCTTTTAGAGTTGGCCCAAATAAGCCAATGTCTTGATTAACTGAAGGCCCAATTGACCGGAATCCACTGTACTACATAATGTGCATGAATAAATCTCAGTCCTTCAGGTCTTGCCACTCCGGGACTTGTGCTAATATTAATTTGTGACTGTATGTGCTGGCTCATAATTATATGTACTGTGTGTAACTATGCGTACTGTGTTTTGCACTTTGCCCCCCAGAGCAAAGATATTTCATTTAGCTGTATACATAAGTATGGTTGAATGACAACAAACTTCCACTTGAACTTGAAAAGGTTTAATAATGTTACAAAATTTATTCTGTGAAGGTTGTTTGCTCGCCCTGTAATTGAGTCCTCATGTACCTATGGGTACAGGTGAGAGAAAAGATGCATGAAAGAGAAGTGACGTTAGACAATCACAGGAAGAATCTGTATCCAAAATCATCATTTCCCAGTAAGCTTCCATGATAATTTTTGAGAGGCTTCGGTCCATTCTCCCTTGCATGCTTATAACAAACTTTTTCTGTTTCTGGTTCATTTCCGACGCCGGTGTGCTTTTGACCACAACTCTGGGTCATGACAGAATATCCATCTACCCTAACATTTTGTCACCAAATGCGCCGAGGACACAGCCACTGCATGGGTTATATACTTTGCAAAAGCCTTAAGCACCCTTGATTTTTCATATGGTTTAAGATGGTATGGTCTCCACAGAGCTCTGGCCTCAACTTCATCGAGGCTGTCTGGGATCACCCGGAGGACAGAAGCAAGTGAGATAGCCAAAGTCTGCAGAAGAACTGTGGCAAGTTATCTGAGATGGTTGGATGCAGTTTTAAAGATCACACCAAATATTGGTTTGATTTAATTTTTTACTGTTTTCTGCTCCTTATTGTAATTTTTTGATACTTGGAAACTTTTCACTTCATTATATTTGAAAGCATCTTTACTTTACAGAATTTATTTTTACATGTGCCGAAGAATTTTGCACATTACTTTATAAACTTTGCAAAGTACCCTATTAGAGACTTAGAACCATGCAGCATAGAAATCGACCTTCTAGCCCACCATATCCAGCTGACTATCAGAGCTTACAGAAGATGTGGAGAAGGAAATTAAGCGGTCAAGTATAAATTGCTTTGCTTACATTATTGATCAACCAGTGTGTTGCCATTGCTACGATATCATGAGCACCAGTCACTGCTTCAGTCGAAGAGCTGCCCTTGACTGAATCTGCAATTTCCTTCTTTGTTTCCTATCATTTTAAAATTTGAAATGGTGACAGATGTTGAGGATAACATGCTTACACGCAACTTCACTTCCTATCCAGTGTCTGCCTCCAAAGGCCCAGGCACCAAGATAATTACACCCTCGCCACCTCCCTCACTTCTGTCTCGCATACTAACTTATAATTTCCTGATTAGCAATGGGTCAAATAGCTTCCCCTCACATAATTTGAGTGGGTGCCCATTGAGACAACTTTGGTGTAAGAGTGAGTAGAACTCATTTCACATTATTATTATATTGCAACAAGAATGGCACTGGTGACACCAAGCATCTTCTATCCTTCTGCTTTGATAAATAACTCAATTCCTGAACCCTGTTAGACTGTTCACTTAATTAGTGACATGACCTTCACCATACTCCAGCCCATTTGGACAGTTTCTTAACTGGGACAAAGAAATGCTGTCCCAGACACGAAGAGCTTTTTTTTTGGCATCTTAGTTTTTCACAGAAATGTTAGTTGGGTCATGAGGAGAGATTTTGGCCTTCATAAATCAAAGTATTGAGTACAGGAGTTGGGATGTTATGTTGAAGTTGTATAAGTTGTTGGTGAGGCCTGAGTTGGAGTATTGTGCTCAGTTCAGGTCACCTACCTAAAGGAAAAACTAGTAAGATTGAAAGAGTGCAGAGAAACTGCTTGAGGTGTTGCTAACATTTGAGGATCTGAGTTAAGGGAAAGGTTGAATAGGTTAGGACTTTATTCCTTGGAGAGTAGAGAATGAGGGAGGATTTGATTGAGGTTTACAAAATTATAAGGGGTGTAGATAAACTAAATGCAAGCAAGCCTTTCCCCTCTGGTAGGGTGAGATTGGAGCTGAAGTTCATACAGTGCTTCAGAGTGAAAGGTGAAACGTTTTGGAGAACATGAATGGGAACCTCTTCACTCAGAAGGTGGCGAGAGTGTGGAACTAGCTGCCAGCAGAAGTGGTAGATGTGGGTTCGATTTCAACATTTAAGAGAAATTTGGATAAGTAGGATTGGAGGGGTATGAAAGGCTATGGTCCGGGTGCAGGTCAATGGGATGAGCAGAATAAATTGGACTAGATGTGACGAAGGGATTGTTTCTGTGTGGTTGGGGTCTATAACTCTATGGTTCTTGGTAGTTAATGTATTTTTAACAAAGGTGGAAAACTGATGGAAAATGTTAGATAGCTGTTCACCATCTGTACTTTTGTCTCACTTTTACCACAAGACTGTGAACTGAATCTTATCCAGAAAGAAAAACGATTGAGGGAATTTAGTGACTACCAATAAAACTGTAAACGCTATAGGTATTTAAAAGATTACTTATGGGCAGGAAAGAGACACGGAGAAGGAATGAATGGGAGAGAAATAGAGAGAAAATGAGATACAAAAAAATTAGTAAGACTCTAAGCTCAACACATCACTGAAGTTGACACAAGCACATTCAGCACTCACGACACGCTGGAGGAACTCAGCAGGTCGGGCAGCATCCATGGAAATGATGAGTGTTGCTTTGACCCCAGTATCTGCAGATTATTTTGTGTTCACAAGTACACTCACCTGCTTCAGTCTGCACAGAACGTTGTCCATACACGTGCTACAGAAAGAATAAAATCAAAATCTTAGCAACAATTTTCCTGCTAAGGTGGAATTGCAATGCCCATTTTGCAGAAATATACAAATGTATTACACTAAGCATTTTCCCATTTTTTCTATCATGACCAAGGTTCTCAACTATAATTGATGATACAAACAGAACTCAATCAAATTTCACCTGCATTCTGTTTACCTCAGTGAATCAATGTAACCCGTAATTTACCAGGAAATAATTTGATAGCCTGTAGCTTCTCTAGAATAGGGATGTCCCCTGGTGTTCCCTAAATGCAGGGGTTCCCGACCTGGGATCCATAGACCCCTTGCTTAATGGTATTTGTCCATGGCATATGCAAGGTTGGGAACCCCTGCTCTAATAACTTAGATCTCAGTCACTGGCATTCAAATCAAATGAATGCCTCTTGTTCCTTCAATTCCTACAAACATATCATTAAGCTGGAAAGAATGCAAAGAAAATTCTCAGGAATGATGCCAAGATTCAGAGTCTGAGTTACAGGGAGAAGCTGGGCAACCCAGGATTTATTCCTTGGAGGGTTGACCTTATAGAGGTGTATAAGGCAACGTAGGTTATAGATAAGGTGAATGCACACCTTTTTTTTATCTCAGGAAAAACTAGGCGGTCGGTTTAAGGTGAAAGGAAAAGATTTAAAAGGGATATGAGGGCTATTTTCTTTACACAGACCGTGGAACAATACTCGGAACGAGGTGCCAGAGGAAATGGCTGAGGCAGGTACCAAGACTTTGGCAGATGGTGTAAATAGCCAGCACTGTCAGATCTTCATGTACATCTGGAGCTTTAATCTCACCAAGGCTGCCCTTGAGATAACTGAAGTGCAGATGAGCTGATTGTCCACCTCCTTGCAGACTGTGTTTTTGCCAAGAAAGTCTGGAAAGGGATGTGGTGGTCTCTGTCAAGGTTCATCTTGAGCAGTTGCATTGCATTGGACTATGTGCTTCATGGACAGTTCCCAGGAATACAACACGAACCAAATATTAACAGTTGTTGGAAGATCATCGTGTGGGAGAAAGATGCATTTGGATCTGCTCAAAGCCTATTGGACTTCCAGTGTAAGAAGATGTCCATGAGGGAATGCTACGGACTGGCACAATCTAAGATGCTTGAAGCTTAGCACATGGAAAGGCTCTATGGGGGAAAAGCACACACACATACACACACACACACACACACACACACACACACACACAGAGTATCCCATTGCCAGTGAACACACAGGGGTTGGGTCCTTTGTAATGGTGTCTCAGAATCCTCTCACGAGTGGGCATAAAAATTTCTATGGCAATAGTTCCAAGAAGGGCTAAAGTGTTATCCCTGGTGGTTTGAACAGTGCCTATGCCTCAGTCAATATCTTGAAAATTAACATATCTGATAGTTATCACATTGATTTTTGTGGGGGTATGCTTGTCTACACTTCAAGAGGATTTATTAACTGTAAAATGGCTGGTTATGTCCTGAACAGGATGTAAAGGACTTCAGTTTTAATGCAGGTCTTTCTCTCCCATCGCCCCTGGGTTGTGGTGGTATTGATCAGCCAGTGACATGCGTGACATTAACATTATAAAAGAAGATATTGAATCACTTCACTGAGTGAATGAAGAAAATGTCAATTGTATTTACTTTATATTTTTCCCATTAAAGTGCATTATTGGGGGAAAGGGGGTAGACTGGCTGTGATGAACCCCTGGCCAAATAGACTACCATATTTGACTACCAGCACTCTAGTGAAAGCAAAAATAAAATACAGCTGATGATAGGCATCTGAGGAAAAATCAGAAACTTTTGGAAATACTCAAAACATCAGGCAGGATTGTGGGGTAATGATTTTAGGCCGACAGTTCAGCTTTTTATTTCTGACCCAAGAGGGATCTTGTGCATAAGAAATAAAAGAAGCACAAACAGGAGAAAATCTGCAGATGCTGGAAATTAAAGTAATACACACAAAATGCTGGGGGAACTCAGCAGGCCAGGTTACAGCTGTGGAAAAGAATGGACAGTCAACATTTCAGACTGAGACCCTTCACCCCTGGGAAGCTGAGCTGTAGTTGCAAGGCAGGAGGCAAATATTGGCCTACAGTGGAGGAGGAAGAGGAGTGTAGTCACTGAGCACGGGTGATGGTCACTTGCCTGGTAAATGAGCTAGGATAAGAAAGAAAGCAGAAATTGGCAAAGGAACAGTTGTAAAGTAAATGTGTGAAGCTGCACTGATACTATTAGTTTCAAAATTTAATATTGTAATGAGAATATTAATAATAGTCACTACATAACACTTACAGAGCAATGCTGTTCTTCTGGCCAACTTCAACACACATCAAAGTTGCTGGTGAACGCAGCAGGCCAGGCAGCATCTCTAGGAAGAGGTACTGTCGGCGTTTTGGGCCTGTCACTTACCTCACTTTGGTACCTCATGTAAAACCTACTTGCTTAGTTTACCCAACAAACAACAGAAACCACCTTTCAAAAATCAGTCAGTGGTTGTGAATACATTTATACATTTCTCTTTCCAAAACTCATCATCCGGTTTTGGAGCTTTGCAAAATTGGTTACCCTTGCAGCCACTCGCCAAATAATGGCCCAGATTGAGCTTTGTGGGCTGTGGTTTCTTTGGTAACTGTATAATGATTCTATTAACCATTAACTTTTAGAGAGTAGGGGGTGGAGAAGGACAGTTATTGGATCGTATCCTGTGCAGTGGACATTGATAATTGCATGCATTCAGTGTTTTCGTTTACCTTTCTTAATTCTCCTTCTTTACCCTCAATCAATATTTGTTTCTAAGCCGCAAAACTACACCAAGAGTGATTATAACTAATCACTTTTTGGTTAAGTTCATAATTATTCAATAAACGATTAACTTTATTATGGACATTATGGTTTGATAGAATTTCCTGTCTCGCTGTAAATATAATTCTAAGAATGGAATCCCAGTGTGTCTGCAGGCTGGCCGTATCTCTGCAATGTAACCATCTCATAATCTAAACATAAATCACCATTATTTCCCCTGAATACAATTAAATATTTGCCTTCACATTGACAAGATATGGAGGTTATTACAGGGTCCTGTCTTTAAGTGCAAAAGGGCTGTATAAATGGTAATATCACTGAGCATAAAACTGTACTGAACAAACTTAAATCTAAAAGCCAGCTATAGAAGAATGGCACCAGGGGTTGTTTGAAAATGTATAAATAATGGCCTGTAAGATTCTATAAAGTACTATTAATGATTAATAAAGCTAATGTGAATGAAGACCTATTAACTTCCCAGCAAATAGTACAAATTAGTTGTCACAGACTAGATGGGCCAAATGGCCTGTTTCTGTACTGTAGTGCTCTATGACTCTATGACAAGCTTAAGATTTTAGTAAATCTATTAAGATGATATTAGATAAATGATGACAAGGAGAGAGTCTGGATTTACAAATGTTAGGTCATGCTTGTTGAACCCGATTTTACAGTAAATTCATTTTATAGTAAATCTGCTAGCATCACTTGTTAGAGTCTAACTTCTGAAAATAAAAATGATTCCTTATCTTGCACTTAGTCAGAACAGCCTCCTGCTGTGCAGAAAAATAATTGAAAAGAAATGACAACAATTGAGAAAATTATGGTGGGTGATTGAAAGGATAGCGTTAAGTTACACGCATGGCCTTAAGGAGGGAGAAATAGCTGACAGTGTGTGAGGTAGAACAGTACCTCACTGCACAGGCCATTCAGCCCAAGATGATGTACTGGTCTTGATGCTAGTTTATACTAAATGATTTTCTGTGTACCTCTCCCATCTCTTCATAAGTGTGGCAACCAGGACGCCTAATATAAGTGAACTTAAAGAGAATCAGAAGGATAACTTTCACGGGCTGGTATCCTCAAACAAAGGACAATGCATGGACTCTTTTGCAGTACTTCTCGCTGCCTCTTTAAAGTAGCTAGCATCCACTCAATTACATTTTCATCCAAATCTTTGATCCACAACAAAAGAGGTCCCAGTATGGATCCTCTCTTGAGCTTTGTGGTTGTAGTAAGTTTCGGGGGATTCCGGGATAAATCACAAACTATAACTACAGTGAGGAGCCTGAAGATCGACAGTCAGCATTTTAAGAACAGTTTCTTCCCCTCTGTCATCAGATTTCTGAATGGTCTATAACCCCAGGAATACTATCTCATTACTTGCCCATTGCACTAGTTATTGTTGTAACTTTTAAAAATGTGCATGCCTTGCATTATACTGCTGCCACAAAGCAAGTTTCACAACATTTGACAGTGATAATAAACCAAATTCTGATTCTATAAGGTATCCAGTTTCTGGCCTGTTGTTATTGCTGCTGTATTTCTCTGGCTGGTCTTGTTAAGTTTCCAATCAAAGGTTCTTTCAGTATCTGGCTGATGGGGATTCAGTAATTGCAACACCAATGAGTAACTAGACTAATTGGTACTGTGCAAATAATTCTTCATCCTCATTCTCTGTCAAAAGTTAACCCACTACCAATGTTTAATTCGAGCCTGCTTCTTCATATTTCAGCCTATTGACTTTGGCTTCCAATCTCCTCCAGGGGTACAGGCACATCAGCTATAGCATTGTCCCAATGCAATGCACTGTTACCACGAAAGGACTGTTCTCTCTGTTTGCTTGGCATCCCTTGCTTTGCTGTTCAAATTAAAGTCTATCAGCATCCAAGTTGTATATCTCTATGCACATCCTAGAACTTACTGTTAGGTGGGTAAGATTCCTACAAGCAGGTGAGAAACTATAAATAAGCAGCCAGTACAAATAATTTAAAAAAACTGGCTCATTTTCAAACTGTCTTCCAGTAGACAGTGTAAAACATTTACTTAGACTTACTGGCAGGACAAGTCAAGTATTTGACACCTCAAATCATAGCTGACATTCCGACTGGTACTGAAAGAAGTGGAACATTTGGTCAGGACAGGTTTTTTAATCTGGTAACAAGCATCTCCCCTCACTGGAACACATAAGGCAGTAAACATGTGTGTTTACCCCTGGTTGTAAGCCTGTGTTACTCACACACAAATATAAATCTGGCTCATTGACTCCTGCTTGCCATTCCAACCTTGTACTACAGTAGCAAAGTTGTTTGGGACCAGAAATCCTGAGAATTGAATGATCCAAGGTGTTGAAGCCAAATACCAACACCACAACTGGGGAATTTAAACTGAATTACATAATACAATAGGTCTGGAAAAACAAGACTGGTATCAGTAAAGGTGAAACAACTGGATTGTTTTAAAAAACAATCTGCCTTATAAGATATCAGGAAGAAAATCTCTAGCTTTGTATGACTTCACAGCATTATAGCTTCCTCATAGCTGTCCTCTCAAATACATTTTCAAAGTAGTAAAAACAAAATTGTTACATAAAACTATCAAAAGAACACATTCAGGCAGACCCACTGTTTCTGAAGTTTGTGCTGATTTGCGAGTACTGCTCAGAGTTGTCATTCAACAAGCAGAGATGGTCACTGTTACCTATCTGCCATGGTCTCCAGGCAGAAAAGACCCAACCAGAAGTGAGTTTGTAGCCATATTCAGACAGAAGGAAGGAACCAGATGAGGCCATCATTATTGATCCTGGGCACCATTAATACCATTGAAACGAGTACAGACTTCCAAATTACAATACACAGTTAACCATTCTTCACTGATGAACCACTCCATGTTGAAATTACTTAAAAAAGCTCTGAGGATCATAGACTTAGGGAGTGATGGGTGAAGAGTTTTAATGTCCATCAAAATTGGCTTGACAACACCACAGTTTGTCGACTTCCAAAAAACATAGCCTTTAGACTGGCTATGCACAAATAGAGATTGAGCCAATATAAGGGAAAAAGTAACATGATGTCTTACTTGTCAACCTGTTTGTCATAGATGGACCTGGCCATGACAGCATTGGTAGAAGTAACCACTGCACAGCTCTTGTGGGCACAATACCCCGTTTCCATTGGGAACAGAACATACCTTCCAATATAGTGGAAAAGTGGTTATAAGCACCAATTTTTAAAATTTGCATTGTCCTGTAAGCTCCACATCAACCGGCTGTTTACTTTCATTCTCCTTGTAAGAATCTTTCCAACTGGCAGTCTATGGTGTTACAAGAAGATACCTAATTAAGGGTAGAAACTGGGTACCCTAATTTGATTGAACTTAATGGGAGTCAGAAAGGTAATTTCCACAGGCTGGTATCCTCAAACAAAGAACAACATATGAACTCTGTTTATACTTCTCGCTGCCTTAGTAAACCAGTCACCCTACCCACCTTAGGCATTCTCTCATTAGGCAGAAGATACAAAAATCTGAAAGCACATACCTGCCAATAACAGACTATTGTATGATAAGGTGGACTCCTGACCTCACAATCTACCTTGTTATGATCTCGCACTTTATTTTTAACTGCATTGAACTTTCTTGGTAGCTTTTACACTTTATTCTGCATTGTTATTGTTTTACGTTCTTCTAGCTCAATGCATTGTACAATGATTTGATTGGTATGAACAGTGACAATAATGAACCAGTATCAATAACAATAACAATGATTATGGTGGTTGGAGGCAAATCATCTCAAAATTTGGGTGGGCAGTGTCCTTGGTCCAGCCATTTTTGGTTCCTTCATGTTTATACCTCCTTTCATCAAGAGGTCTATAATAACATTAGACATAGGAGCAAAATTAGGCTGTACAGCCCATCGGGTCTGCTCCACCATTCCATGATGGCTGATTTAATATCCCTCTCAACCCTATTCTCTACCTTGGTCAATGACATGGCCTCCACGGACATAAATTCCACACAGATTCACCATCTTCTGGACAAAGAAATTTCTCCTCTTCTCCTTTCTGAAGAGATATCCCTTGATATTGAGGCTGTGCCCTTTGGTTCTAGATGTCCCTACTGCAATATTTAAGAAAAATTTGGATAGGTGTATGGAAAGTTATGTTCTAATAGTTTGGCACAGACTAGATGGGCCAAAGGGCCTGCTTCTGTGCTGTAGCGTTCTATGACTCTATCACTCTACAGAAAACATCCTCTCCACATCCACTCTATTTAGGCATTTCAATAATCGATAGGTTTCAATGAGATTTTACCCCTTCATTCTTCCGAACCCAAACAAAAACAGACCCAGATGCATAAAAAGTTCCATTAACACTTTCATTCCTGGAATTATTCTCATGAACCTCCTCTGCTTGCACGTCTGTGCTGAGATAAGGGGCCCAAAACTGCTCACAATACTCCAAGTGCAGTTTGACCAGTGCCTTATAAACCCTCAGAATTACATTGTTGCTTTTATATTGTGGTTCTCTTGAAATGAATGCTAACATTGCATTTACCTTCCTCACCATTGACTCAACCTGGAAGCTAATGTTTAGGGAATTCTGCACAAGGACTCCCAAGTCCCTTTGCACCTCTGATTTTAGAATTTTCTCCTCATTTCTCAAAAAAAATCTATGTCTTCATACCTTCTACCAAAATACATGAGCATACACTTCCCAATACTACATTCCATCTGCCACTTATTTGCCCACTCCCCTGAACTGTCTAAGTCCTCATGCAGACTCCCTGCTTCCTCAACACTACCTGCCCCTTCACCTACCTTTGTATTGTCTGCAAACTTGGCCACAAAGCCATAAATTTCGTCATCTGAATCATCGATATATAATGTGAAAAGAAGTGACCCCTGTGGAACTAACACTGTTCACCAGCTGCCAACCAGAAAGCCCCCTTTATTCCCACTCTTTGCCTCCTGCCAATCAGCCAATTCTCTATCCATGCTAGAATCTTTCCTGTATATCTTGGGCTCTTATCTTGTTAAGCAGACTCATGTGTGGCACCTTGTGAAAGGCCTGAAAATCCAAATAAGCAACGTCCATTGACTCTCAAAGATGAGAAAATCTGCAGATGCTGGAAATCCAAAACAAGCCACACAAAATGCTGGAGGAACTCAGCAGGTCATGCAGCATCTATAGAAAAGTCAATATTTCGTGCTGAGACACCTTCTTCAGGACTGAGAGGGAAGGGGAGAGATGCCCGAATTAAAAGTTTGGGGGAGGGGTAAGAAGCTAGGTGGAAGGTGAAGCCAGGTGAGTGGGAAAGGTCAAGGGCTTTGTTCTTTAGCTTCTTCCTGTGTATAGGTAGGAGAAGGATAACCAAGTCATCTGATTTACTGAAATGCGGTCTGCAGCATGGAGTAATAGGCATTCCTTATTTTAGTATAACAATTGTCTAGTTGGGACCTCTGGTGTTACAGGTTATATGTTGATGGCACTTGGGCAGTGTTTTCTTCGAACAAGCTTGGCTGAAGTCCCTGACAAAGATTTGAAATGCGTCAGGATAGATTATTTCTTGTTTGGAGATGGCAGCATGCAGTATCTCAAGTGCTTCATTATCGTCGGCTGCTGATGGTATGTAAACTGCAGTCAGGGAATGTGGAGAAGAACTCCCTAAGTAAATAGAATGGATGGAATTTTACTATTAATAATTCAAGATCAGGGGAACATGAGTTCAACAAAACCACCATAGCGGAGCATCACCGAGAGTTTATCATGAATCACATACCTCCACCTTCTCCCTTTTCTAAAACAGCAGTTCGGTCCATTCTGTGTATCAAGAAGCCTTCTGGTCTGGTCACCATATCTAGTGTGCTGGGAGTAAGCTACGTCTCATTGAAACATAAAAGGAAACAGTCTCTCATTTCTTTCTGATACAGCAATCTTGCCCTCAGGTCGTCAGTTTTGTTCTCCAGTGACCGCACCTTTGCTAACAAGATGTTGGGTAGAGGAAGCCTCATCCCCTTACATTTCTGCCTAGCTTGGAGTCCCCTCTATCTTCTGCCTTGCTTCTGCCCATGTAATATACCTTTGTCCACTTAAAGGTGCCATACCTGCTTGCTTGAGAGTTAAGTCCAGTGAGTCCTTCATAATTTAGTGAAATGTGTAGATCAGTAAGCTGATTTAAAAGTACATTGCTTAAGGGCAAATTACATGCTGCAGATTACAATGAGAGTAATTCAAAAGAGATACATTTAGATGTATTTTACACAGCCCGCTGAACATTGCCGTGGTTCACCAGCGCTATCTTAGACATTACATCTGGTTCATTACACAACACCTAATCCAAAATTGCTTTTTCCCTTGTGGGCTCAGACAGAAACTGCTCTAAAAAGCCATCTTGTAGGCATCCTGCAAATTCCCTCTCTTGGGAGCAAGCACAAACCCAATTTTCCCAATCCACCTG
This sequence comes from Mobula hypostoma, assembly GCF_963921235.1. Classification (NCBI taxonomy): domain Eukaryota; kingdom Metazoa; phylum Chordata; class Chondrichthyes; order Myliobatiformes; family Myliobatidae; genus Mobula; species Mobula hypostoma. The sequence continues at coordinate 172,200,375 of NC_086100.1, forward strand.
CATATTGAAATCCCCCATGACTATCGTTACATTTAATTTTTTACATGCATTTTCTATCTCCTTTTGTAATTGGTATCCCACAGCTTGACTACCGTTCGAAAGCCTGTAGTTAGCTCCTAATAGGGTCCTTTTACACTTGCAATTTCTTAACTCTACCCACAAGGATTCTACATCTTCCAACCCTATGTCACATCTTTCTATCATTTCATTTCTTTTTTTTTACCAACAGAGCATCTCCACCTGCCTACCTCCCTGTCCTTTTGATACAATATGCATTCCTGGGTATTGAACTCCTAACTATGATCTTCTTTCAGTCACAAAAGAAGTGAGATGCTTGCTGTTAATTGCATAATCTTCAGTTTAACTTGCAGTACCTCAGCAAATGAAGCAATATGTGCCTTCTGCATTTACAACAGCACTGAGGCTCAGCAAGGAACGTTACAACTCACAGTCATACCACGTAGGTGATAGACAATGACATCTCCACCAACAGGAAGCTTATCCAACCCCCACTGACTGTCAGTGGCCTTACTATCATTGAATATCCACCATCAATATTTTTGTGGTTTTACTAGTGACCAGAAAGCTAACTGGATCAACCACATAAATATTGTGGTTACAAAATCATACAAGAGACCAAATATTTTATAACCAATGACTCATCAGCAGACTCTGAAACACTCCGATCTGCTTTTAGCAAGGGGATAGAGGTAGCTCAGCAGTCAAGTTGACAGGCAAGTAGCCCAGAGGTCTGGCTGAGCCATCCAGAGATGCGGGTTCCCTAGTAAATCCCATTATAGCAGCCGTGGAATTCAAAAAAACAGTAATGATTGCCTTGAACTATTGGATTGTTCCCTCAGGATTTCTCACCTTGTCATGGTGGAGAGGCTTGTGAGTTCCTGAGATCCCTAGAGCGAGGTCATCTGGAGCTTAGCTCCTCGCAGGCTCACCCCTGGCAGTAAGGTCAAGGAGAAGGTTCCAGAAAAAGAGCAATCTAGCCAAGATAACAGTGGAGCTGGTGGAAGATGACGGCACATCACAATGGCAGTGGAGTTGGCTGCAACATTGTAGGGTTCCCAGTTGTCTTGCTAAACTTCAGGTGGCTTTGCTCCTGGGATCTGTCAAGTCATGCACAGGCATTCTTTATTAAGCGAGTAACCCCTTAGGAGAACATCATACTTGAGTCGGGTATGAGCTCAAAGTGGCAGGGGGTAGTTGAAACCAGGTGAGGTAAAAGATAGTTGGGTAGAGGAGGGGGATGACGTGAGAAGCTGGGAGGTGATAGGTGGAAGAGGTGAGGGGCTGAAGAAGAAGGAATTGGAGAACAGAGGATAGTGGACCATGGAATAAAGGGGAGGAGGAGGCGCACCAGAGGGAGGTGACATCACCGCAAATGTTGCTTGTTTTTGTGTGCCCTCAATTGTCCTGAACTGAAGAAGTGGTTGAGATTCAACCACCGTGGTCAATGTGGAGTTACATGTGGTCTAACGGGGTAAAGGTGGCTGCTTTCCTTCCTGAAGGACATTCTAGAACAAGATGAGTTTTTACAACAATTCATAGCTTCATGGCTACCATAACTGGGATTAGCATCAATTATAAATCTTTTAATTTCTTGAGTTTGAATTCTCAGTCTGCCATGCCAGGATTCAAACTTATTCCTCTCATTCAATAAGATGAAAATAAAACACGGAACAGTTCAACACAGGAACAGGTCCAACAGGCCTTCAGGCCCATCATGTCTGTGCCAACCAGCATGACAATCTATCGGTACTGGTCCATTTCCCTCCATTGCCTGCTTGTTTATATGCCTGTCTCACTGAATGTCTCTTAAATATTACTATTTCATATCATTCTGTCACCTCCCCTGGGAGAGCATTCCAGGCACCCAAAATCTTGCCCTGCACGTCTCCTTTAATTTTTCTCCCACTCACCTTAATCTTATGCTTACTGGTATTTGACATTTTCACCCTGGGTAAAAGACCTGCTGATCTAACAGCTTCAATCTGTATACTTCCATACCTTGCATTCACATGACATTCCTCTAGCTGCTATTTCATTGCAGCCGTCAAATCACTTGAAGTAGAGGATAGTACCATGAGGGTTTATTATTGGTTCATGGGCTGATATCAGGGGTCAATAATTTCTGGGTCACAGTCTTGTTAAGGGTAGAGAGTTAGTCACCAGGGCATTCACTGTTGAGCTCTATGGTTGCCTAGAAAAGCAGAGATTTAACAGTCATAGCAAATTAAATGATTATAACTCTCTTAAATGTTTAGAACGTAGGTTAATTACCTTAAAATTCTAACTTCTGGGTAACTGCATTCACTTTGCCACAGATTTTCTTTAAAATCTCCTTCACCCACACTGAGAATTGGAATGTATTGATTTACATTCCTTACATAACCTTCAGTTCTGCCATCCCCTGAGTTGACGGGGGTACAATAACATTTACTAAAATGGAAACTGTAAGAATGTTAACTCTTTCCCAACTAGAAAGCTTTCAATATTATTAGAAGTGATTGGAATTACTTGATTATCTCTGTCATTTAATTAAGGCATCATTCAATTGAGTTGAAGAGGCGTCATGGTAGTGATTAGCACACCGCTATTACAGCTCGGGGTATCGGAGTTCAGAAGTTCAATTCTCATTGCTATCATCAAGGAGGAGGCCAAGGAGCCTAAAGACACACGCTCAATGTTTCAGGAACAGAGTCTTCCTCTCCTCTTCTTTCCATTCATTTCTAGACGGACAATGAACCCACGAACACTACCTCAATGTTATTTTCCCTCTTTTTTTGCATTACTTACTTTATTTAATTTTCTTTTTCTTACTTATTGTCATTTATACTTTTTGTTATTATGTATTGCATTGTACTGCAGCTGCAAAACAACCCATTTCATGACATGCCAGTGATATTAAACCCGATCTGATTCTTTTCCGCTGTAATCAGTCTTTTGAATGCAACTCTTATATGTTAAAGATGCATGACCTCTGAAACCTTTTAAAGACATGTCTTGATCTCTCAATTTTTTTTATATTATTGACTACTTTACCTTCATATTTAATCTTTCCTCTCTTCAGTGCTTTTTTTTATTTGCCTTCTGTTGGATTTCAAAAAATTTTCCAATCCTCTAGCTTCCCACTAATTTTTGTTATATTGTTTGCTTTTATTTTGTCTTTGCCTTCCCTTGTCAGCCACAGTTATTTCATCCTCCCTTCAGAATGCTTCTTCTCTGGGATGAACTGACCCCGCTCTTCTAAATTACTCTCAGAAACTCCACCCATTAAAGCTGGGAAAAGTCCACTAGAGACCTCGAACCTCAGTGGAATTCATTACCTATGATTGAGATGCTCTGTGAACCACTGTTTTTGATTTTCAGGGTCTGAAGAACTTACTAACATCTTGGCAGGACACACACAAATTGGTAAGTTCTTCTGAAACATTTTAAAGCCATGTTAGGCAGAAACATCACAACACTCCAAGACACAATCTGGTGAAGTGCAATAAAAGGATGGTCAACAATTCAGGGCAAAATCCTGTATCAAGACTGACAGTGTTGAGGACAGATGGCCAATAGAAAGAAAGTAATGAATGGGAAAAATGAGGCTGCTTCCAGCATCTGCAATCTCTCTTACCTCCAAGGTATAACTTCAAATGCCTTATTTCAGAACAGATTCCAATATGGAGCAGATCCCTTCAAGTATTTTCGGTTGTAACTTCTGCATATCAGTGGAAATCCCTGGAGGTGACAGAAGCAGCTAGATTCCCTGCCTGCACTAAGTCCATACCAGCTTTCCACTTCCTTTTAACAGAATAGTCTTTGATTTCTTTTTTTCTGTTGTGATTTTTAAAGCAGTAATCCTATCACTGCTTCCCAGTGATGCTCAAGATGTCTATGCAAACACTTGACAGTGCTCTCAAGTGTTTGCACAGATGTGTAATAGAGGGAATCAGTTATGAGAGGGAATGAAAAGACTAGCTTTATTTGTAAAGTACATTGAAGCATCAAAGCGTACATTAAAATGTGTCATTTTGTGTCAGTGATCAACGCAGTCTGAAGATGTGCTGGTGGCAGCCCAGAAGTGACACCATGCTTATATAGTCACATTTGTTCAGTCAGAAGGGTCCACAAAAGAACTGACTAGATGTGCTTGATGAATGGTTCTGTCAGGAATATTGTTACCAATGTTCCAGTTTTGAGTGCACAGACCAGCACACAATAGGAGAGATGCAGTGTAAATTCTCTGAAATTTAGCTTAACAACGCACCCAGCTCTGAATCAAGAACATATTGCATTATGATGGTGCTCTCTTCCATTTCCTGCAAGATAACAGGCTGGAAACAATTTGTTGCTTCATCAAATATGCCCAAACTCATATGAGATTGGAAAGTGCAAGTCGACATCAGTTCCTCAGAATGGGGAAGATTCCCAGTTCTAATAAAAGGTCCTCAACATAAGACTTTAACTCTGCTTTTCTGTCCTGAGTTGTTGAGTTTTTCCATCTTTTTCTGTTTCTTTTTTCAGATTTCCAACATCTACAGACTTTTTTTTAGAATTTTCATCATCTAGTCTCACCTTTGCTAGTGAAAGGCAAATGCAGTGTTAGCCTTCATTTTGAGAGGACTAGAATACAAAAGCAAGGATGCAATGCTGAGGCATTATAAGGTATTGGTCAGAGTGCACTTGGAGTACTGTGAGCAGTTTGTGGTCCCTTACCTAAGAAAAGATGTTCAGGCATTAGAGAGGGTTCAGAGAAGTTTCACAAGAACTTCACTTATGAGAAGTATTTGATGGCTCTGGGCTTATACTCACCGGAGTTTAAAAGAATGAGAGGAGATCTCATTGAAACCTATTGAATATTGAAAGGCTAGATAGAGTGGATGTGGAGAGAATGTTTCCTATAGTGGGGGAGTCTAGGACCAGAGGGTACAGCCTCAGAATAGATGGACGTCCCTTTAGAACAGAGATTAGGAGGAATTTATTTAACCAGAGAGTGGTGAATCTGTTGAATCCATTGCCACAGATGGCTGTGGTGGCCAAGTCCTTTGGTATATTTAAAACGGAGATTGATAGGTTCTTGATTACCAAGGACATCAAAGATTATGGGGAGAAGGCAGGAGAATGGAGTTAAAGGGGATAATAAATCAGCCATGATGGAATGGTGGAGCAGACTCAATTGGCTGAATAGCCTAGTTCTGCTCCTACGTCTTATGATGTTTTGGCCTTATGGACAAAGAAATGGTGGATGAACTCAATAGGTATTTTGCGTCAGTCTTCATGGTCATCTGGCCTTATGGTCACTGAGTACCAGCCCGAATAACAAAAGCTCCTCTGGTAGCTGTCCTCTAACCACATTATCTGCTGTGTAAGGGAAAGAGAACTAACTCCAGATGCAGTCCAAGCAACAAGTTGCATCATGATAAAGCGGTGTCTTTTGATCTGTACTAAATTATTTTAATAATACACCAAAATCCCTTTTAGCTTTGGCAATATCATTCCTGCACCAGTCAAGAACATTTCTTGTCAACACCCATGTTCAGACTGACAATCAAAATTAATCTGTGTTGTTCTGCAATGTATTGTAGGCTTCTGTCCAAGTACAGGGTTGTATTTATAGTTCCGACTCCACACAAGCATCACAAGCAGTTCGAGTACTTGTGATAAAGCTGTGGAGTTCTTCTGAAGAGCACTGCATGTATCCAAAAAAAATGACTTCTTTACATCATGGGAGGAGGTGGGAAACTTGTGCAGGTCGTCTTGGGTTTAGTTACCAAAAATGAAGCCAGAAAGTTTATTTTTGGCTAAAAAAAAAGGACCAATCGTCGAGGTTGATGGACATTCCTGAACCTGCCTTAACGTCACACAGCTTTGTCTGATGCGACCCTAGATCATGCTCATCCTGGCTGGTGCCATTGACATAACTGGTGGCAAAGGAGTAATCCTGCATGTGCTGGCAATTACGTGATGTGGACTGTGAGATCCTACGGTGTCTCTGTCAAAACTCTGGAAGGAGGGTCATGGTAACTGTGGTAATGTTAGTAAAACATGACCACTAAGTCCGGCTTTTGTTCCAGCAGGCTGTCTCCACACATCACATGACAGCCTTAGCTTCCTAAGCCGCATATTAAGGAAGCTCTGGCCCTTGTGACCCCTTGCAAGCTGCACCTTTCTGGTAACCCCTGTTTCCTCCGGATCTGAAAGTCCATGGTGAGCAGGTCTGTGAAGTGTTCCGTAAACACAAAACACTCTGCAGATGCTGGGGTCAAAGCAACACTCACTGACGAAGGGTTCCGTCCCGAAACGTTGACTGATCGTTTCCAAGGATGCTGCCCGACCTGCTGAGTTCCTCCAGCGTGCTGTGAGTGTAGAAGTGTTCTACCTGCTGCTCTTTCTGCTGGTTCATCATGTTCTTCTCCCTGGAGTTAAAAGTACACAGCACTAGTGGAACCCTTTCTGATACGTATAATCTGTCAAAATTCCAAAACACGGATTAGAGTGCCAAGCTTGTGTGAATTATCTCCAAACTGTGCAAGTATCTGGGGTTGCAGGGTAGCATAGCAGTTAGTGTTAACACTATTACAAGGCGACTGACCTGGGTTCAATTCCCGCCACTGTCTGTGGAGTCTGTACATTCTCCCTGTGACCACGAGGGTTTCCCCTGAGTGTTCTGGTTTCCTCCCACATTCCAAAAACGTACGTGTTAGAAGATTAATTGGTCACACAGATGTCATTGGGCCGGAAGGGCCTCTTACCGTCCTGTATCTCTAAACTAAAAAAAAAATGCCTCGAGCACGTTTCCTCTGTTGTCCATTTGGTCAGTTAATTGTGTCTCCTTCTGTCTTGTGGACTCCACAAAGCCCAGGAAGTCCACAGAGCAAAAATTAAACTCTTCTGTTCTATGCCATTAATTGAAACTGACAACTAATTTGTTGTGGTCAGAAAGGAAAATAATTGGCTCAGAGCTAGTCTTCTAACATCGAAGTTCAAAGTAACTTTATTATCAAAGTATGTATATGTCACCATTTGCTACTTAGAGATTCATTTACAGTAGATACAAAGAAGCACTATACAAAGAAAAACTATACACGGAGACAGACATACAAACAATGTGCATCGGAAGACAAACTGTGCAAGTACAAATAAATAATAACACAGTAAACAAATAATAAATAATATTGAGAATAGGAGTTGAAGTGAGCTTATAGGTTGTGGAATCAGTTCCGTGTTGAGGTGAGTAAAGTTATTCATGCTTGTTCAGCAGCCTGGCGGTTGATAGGTAATAATTGTTCCTGAACTTGGAGATGTGGGACCTAAGGCTCCTGAACCTCCTTTACAATAGCTGCAGTGAGAAAAAAGCCTGCGTGATGGGGGTTCTCAATTTCCCTGGTTTTAATCCCTCCATCGACATCCAACTCTCCCGAATGCAGAATGTTCCACAATAACAAGCAATGAATGCAGAGATTTGTTATATTGGCAGACAATGCAGTGTAATTCCATTCAGCAATGTGCCACAAATGCTAGACAGTAGAATGGTCTCTTTCTGATGTTGGTAGTTGAAAAAGAAATGACAGATAAATATTGATCGTTCTTTTAAATTGTGAGATCTTTAATATCTGGTTGAAGTCAGGGGAACAGTTAGATGGGACCATTATATCCATAGTATTGCCACAGTTCTTCTGAACCACTCAAATACTAGTCAAATCCTTAACCTCTGAGGAAGAGTTCTACTTAAAGCGTTATTATCATCTCCTCTTACAGCTCATCCATTGACACAAAATTATTTAATTTTCAGTCCAGTTCTGTAAGTCCATCATGTCTCTATCTGAAGTTCAAAGCAACACAGCTCAAATGTATGAGAATGAGTTCCAACTTTAATGTCAAAACTATGCCAGTTCTGTAGTTATGACAATGTCTGGCTGTTACTGGCTCAGGTCCCGGTGTCTTTTTCCCATTATTATCCAGCTATGAGATTACAAATAAAATGACAAACAAGAACATGAGTTTCTTTAAATTACAGGGAGTGAAAGGAAGAAATGTAACTATTGGTTGAAATAAAACCAAAATAAGTCATGGAGACAGGGTTGTACTGAATACTACATTGCGTTAACATCCCTTTGAGGCATTGGTCAAACCATACACTATTTCTCAAAACAAGGGGTTTGAGCTTAAGTCAACAGTTGTGTGCTATTCATTCCCATCCAGGAAAATGGGAATAGATGCCCTATAGTTTATGTGGTTTCGGGCCTTGGCTTGAAATTTTCCATCTGCCTGTGTAATGACCTTGAAATCCTGAAACTTAGTATAGTGTTTTGTATAAAAAGTAAGTACAAGTCTATTTTCTTCCAGCCAAGAATGGGGAAATTTTGAATAATGGTTTAACCCTCTAATACTTGCTGGACTGACAACCAAGGAAGGTAACTTTCATTGAGCCCACGGCCCACTGCCCACTGCCCAGCAGCCCACTGAGTCTGTGCCAATCATCAAATAATGGAGGGAAGGGTTAAATTGATTTTAGAGTAGGTTAAAAGGTGTTGAAATGTTCTATGTTCTGCATAATGATTTACATGAGTCCTACCCTAGTCCCATGTAATCTCCCCACACTCCTATGAACTTCCCCACCCCAGATTCTAACAATTACCTGGAGACTTGGGATAACTTATAGCAATCACTTAACCTAGCAAGCTGCACAACATTGGGATGTAGAGGGATACCAGAGTATCCCGAGGAAACCCACACAGTCATAGTAAGAACATGCAAACTCCACACAGACAGCACCCAAGGTCTGAATTGAACCCAGTCCTCAAAGCTGTTAGGCAACAGCACTAACCACTGCACTGCAGTGCCACCCCTGTTCTGATGAAAGGACATCAACGTGAATGACTCGTTCACTTCTTCCTTTGCGGATGCTGCCTGACCAGCAGAGTACCTGGCAGAAAAAGCTGGTCCCTCTTCTACTGGGGATGCTGTGCCTGTGTTGTAGAGTGAAACCTCAGAGGGCAGGTTAGATTAGGGTCCCGAGCATTGTAACACAATGGTTAGCACAATGCTTTACAACACCAGCTGTGAAATAGATTGGGGTTCCATTCCCACCACTATCAGTAAGAAGTTTGTACATTCTCCCCACAACTGTGTTGGTCTCCTCCAGGTGCTCCAGTTTCCTCCCACATTTCAAAGGTGTATGAGTTAGGATTACTAAATTACAGGCATACTATGTTGGTACTGGAAGCATGGCAACACTTGTAGCTTGCCCCCAGTACAGCCTCAGACTGAGTTGGTCATCGATGCAAATGACAGATTTCACTGTATGTTCTGATGTTTTGAAGTACATGTGACAAATAAAGCTAATCCAGGGACCGTGGGTGGGGGGGGGGGTGGTACAAATTTTGCCAGCCTCCAACAGGTCTTTGATGTTAGCCTGCCCAAACTTGCAACCTTGACTAGTGGAATTAGTTACCATTACAGACAGAAAGCATGTTGTTCTGTGTTGTATTTTCCAAATAAATGGGCACAGCCGCACTTCAGCAAGCCCCTTTCAGTGGCTGCCACATTAATCCCTTGACCTAGTCAAGCAATCAGTTGACTACAGCAGACGCTGCATGTCACAGATGTCTGCTGGAACACAGAGGAAGACTAAGCCATTTAAGCCCCTTGTATCTGCTCTATTATTCAGTAAGATTATCAACAGCACATCTTCCTTCACTAGCTCCATATCCCACTGGTGATGGACTCATTTCCTCACGTAAGGTGATTGAGAAAAATATCATAATGTGGATATTTGTAGAAATCATAAAACACCATTGATGGCATTTTGAAAAGAAAAACACAGCTCGGAGGGAAGAACGCATCATGAAATCTTTTCTTTATCGTTCCACGATAACACACTGTGGTATTTGGGAATGTACTTGCTGAAGGAGTGGAAGCAAATTCAGTTAAATTAGTAAATTGGTTGGCCCAACATTGTGGGCTGAAGGACCTATTTCTGTGCTGTTTTGTTCTAAGACTCTATGACTATGTCTATTTGTCACATCTGAATTTTATTTAAATATATAAATAGGAATTTCACACATGAAAAAAGTTGGAAGTCCATAAGGAGAAAAAGACCCATTGAAGGGCTTTAATGACCTTTCTGGTCTACTCCAGCTTTTGATACTTCTATTTTAATGTTAATTATCAATGAATCAGCATAAAATGATGGGCTTTCTTCAGTGGCCTCTCCCTTGTTGCCCACTAGTTTCAATCAAAACCCTTGGTATTCATCACATTGTTGCAAATCCAGCCTCAAACCCAGTTTCTTAAAGCCCACAGCGTTGTAAAATTCCAGACTTCAGTCTCAGAGATAACAGCTCTGAGCAAAGTTCCTGGTGGCCAACATTTTCTGTTTCAATTTTGTTAGATTTTATTGCAAAAATACAATTAGCCATTCTTAAAACATGAATATTTTTATACAAATAGAAGCATTATTCTGAGGATTATTCATGCTACAGTTGACGCCAAGACTGAATCATTGCCAAGCATTGTACCTGTAAGATGAAGTATATTACTTGCCATAAGGCAAACATAAACTTTTCTGGGCAAAGAAAAGCATAATTAGTGGAGACTTGTAAACACCATGAATCTTCACCATTAATCTCAATTTTTTCAGTTCAGATCTGTATTTGGCATCAATTCAAATAGCAAAACAATGATCCCATTGAAAGATTTGGAACATTAGAGGTGTTTGTTCAGAAACAAATGTCAAGTTTTTTTTTGGTGTGAATACAAAATATCTTTAACCAGTTAGATGTCAGTGTTGCACATATCAGCAGATATTTTCCACCTCAGCCCTTATAATCTACATTCATATTGGTTGGCTTTTGGGCCATCATCTGGGTCGAGATTGATTCTGTTTGCTTTCCCTTCTGTAGGGTTCTCACTAATATTAACTGTAATGTTAACTGCTAATTATAAAATGGCTCCTCTGAAGTATAATAATGAAATGGCTTCTTTGCAATGTTAACTATGAGGTAGTGCTCTCTGTAGCTGAAATGTTTGGGTTATAGTTATAGATAGCTGAGGAACTAACCAATAGAAGCTATATAATTCTATCTGTATGTGTGGGAACCTGGGTGAGTGCGCGGGCTTTTTGGGAGGAGAACCGAAGAGGAAGGGCGTGCTGGACGCGCTGTGGTTGACCACTGTGGGTGGTCCTAGGCGGCGGGTCGAGGAGGTCAGAGGAAATCGACTAGTGGAAAGAAGACCCCGTTAATTGAGCTCCAACGGTTGTGCACGAAGTGGTTGAACTCCGATAAGTTTGGCGCCTTTTACTTTCCTTTTATATTGTACCTCTATTAATTACATAGTTCCAGTAAGATCTATAAAGTGTAATCTGTAAATCGTACGTTGTGTTCTGTCTGATACTTGATGTGTGAGTTTGTACCAGGGTGCACTACACAACAACTACGCAAATGTGAGACACGGTTTGGCGGGCAGACAGGGTTTCCCCTAGATAAACACGAACCGATAGCCCTGAGCATTACACTTGTAATGAAGGATTTCTACTGAAGGAGTTTTGGGCACCCGCCCACTGCATGTTCCTCCAGTAGTGAATGGTATTACTTGGGACATTTAGCCCATAGACCATAAGGCATAGGAGCACAATTAGCTTATTTGGCTCACCGAGTCTGCTCTGCCATTCAACTATGGCTGGTATTTTTTCTTCTCAAACCCATCCTCCTGTCTTCTCCCCATAACCTTTGATGTCCTTATTAATCAAGAACCTATCAATCTCCTCTTTACATACGCACATTGACTTAACCTCCACAGATGTCTGAGGCAAGGAATTCCATGGATTCACCACCCTCTGGCTAAAGAAATTCTCCCTCATCTCTGTTCTAAATGGATATCCTTCAATTCTGAGGCTATGTACTCCGGTCCTAGATTTTCCCTCTATTGAAAATATCCTCTTCTATGTCCACTCTGCCTCGGCCTTTCACTATTCAATAGGTCTCAATGAAATTCCCCCTCATTTTTCTAAACTCCAGCGAGTACAGCTTCAAAGCCATTAAATGCTCCTCATACATGAATGGATTCATCCCCGGGATCATTCTCATAAACCTCCTCTGGACCCTCTCTAATGCCAGCACAACCTTTCTTAGGTATAGAGCCCAAACCTGCTCACAATACTCCAAATGTGGTCTGACCAATACCTTATAAAGCCTCAGCTTTCAACATCCAGGGATTCCCAATGTGCACCAACCAAGTCTGAAATCGCCAGCTCTATCTTTCCTGCAAATGGAATTTGAACTCTGAGCCTGAAGTTGCATGTAGAGTGAAATAAACAGTCCCAATGAAGGCTCTTAACCCAAAATATTGACTGTTTATTTTCCTCTATCATTGCTACCTAGCTTGTTAAGTTCCTCCAGCAATTTGTGTGTGTGTCACCCTGGTTTTACATAAACTGTATTTAAGTAATCTTTACTTACAGAATTGTGCTTGTAAAAGAAAAAAAGTCTCAGTGCAGTTTTCACAAAATTAATAATGTTACTTCACATGAGATCAATTGTATTGAATATATTCAGCTTGCCTCACAGTCAATGCAGAGATTTCTTGCCTCTGGCCCCTATCAAATTGATGGTTCCATAAACAATAGCAAACAGCACAGTTCTAATGTGTCTTAAATTTGAAAAAGGATGTGTTAGAAACACCCAGGAGGTCAGGCAGCATTCATGGAAAGGAAAACAATTGGCAATTAGGATCAATACTCTGTCCTGACAAGTGAAGGTTCTTCCTACAGATAGTTCTTTAAATCTTGGTCCAAAAATAAAGTAACAACTTGCGTCAAAGAAAACTGCTGGAAACATTTAGGAAGCCTGGCACCAATTGCGGAGGGAGAAACAAATTTAGTGTTTCAGATCTATGATTGTTCATTAGAACTGGGAAAATGAGAAGAGGGAGAGGTAGAAAGAGCAAAGAAAATGTCTCTAATAGGATAGAGTCCTGAATGACACAAATAGTGGTGGTGCTGGTTGAAAGAAGAGATTGGCTTGTTAACCATGACTGATCTGTCTGAAGGAGAAATACACAGGAGATGAATGAGAAGAGATACAGATGGTATTCCATTGAAGCGAGGTTGGGAGAGTAGAAGGTGAAGACAAGGGGAAGTCTTCATGGATAAGGGGTGGTGAGCATAGATACCAGTGAAAGAAAGGAGAAAGAAGTCAGAGTCACATCAGCTAATGAAAAGCAAGGTGTCTAGGAAGCACTGCTGTGAACAGTGTTGCCATGAGTTCAGAGAGCCAGCAAGCAGGGAGGCTGGAGATTGGGATGGGAGCCAGTATATTCAAGAGAGTTGCGTGAGTCTAGGGCTTGTAATCGCCTGAAGTGGAGTCAGCGGTCAAGGAAAGGAAGAGAAACATCAAAGATGGACCACGTGGAAGTGAGAACAGAATGGAAATTAGAAGAAAAGATGATTTAAGAGCTGCACAGTGAGAAGAAACAGCACCAATACTGTCGTCAGTAAGTGAGAAAAGAGGCAAAGGAAGGGCCTGAGTCGAGATTAATCTAAAAGCAAACTGCTTCACATACTGTACAAAATGACAGGTATAGCTTAGACCCAGAGCAACACACACAAACTGATGGAGGAGCTCAGCAGGTCCAGCAACGTCTACAGAAATGAATAAACAGTCAATGTTTCGGGCCAAGACCCATTTATGTTTCTACAACCACATCTTTGATTTGGAAGAAATAAATATCGTTAAAGCAGAAGTTGTTCAATATGAAAATAAGTTCAGTTGGATAAGAAAGAATGATGGTGGAGGAAGACTGTCTGGACTTCTCTTTAAAGAGAACTTGAAAGCCCCTCAGGGCATCCTGGTGTGGGATAGAGGAATTAGTTGCCCACACTGGCTGGGACGGAAAAACATTGCTTTGTTTTTTCTCTATGGATACTACCTGAATCACTGATTCCGACTGCTGGAGTGATTTCATTTTCATTGACTTCAATTTTACCAGGATGACATACCAAGTCAAATGCTGCTTTGGAATCTGTAGTGCAGATGCATCGTGATGCTATTAGACGGGAAATCTAACTATGTAATACTGACTGGAAAATCAGTATGCAGAAGAACTGTAAGATCCAACATGTTTATACAATAGACATTCCATCTTGCAAATTATTGTCAATCGTTTCCCTTCCCTCTCAGTTGTGATGACAGATCTCAAACCCAAATATCAACAATTGCCTTTTTCCTCCGCAAATGTTGCTTGACCCTTGGATTCCTTCCAGTGTTCAGTTTTCTTCTCGAGATTCCAGCATTACATTGTACTCCAATGCATTGTGAAGACAGTTTGATGTTAAGATCACTTGAGAAGGGGTATTGAATGTTGGCCACTGATGCTTACATCGCATAAATGTAAAAAAAATCTTGAAATAAGCATGTCTTCCCACTTGGAATAGTATACGAGACTGTAGACATTTTCTCCAACCCTTCTATCACAGATGCACTGTGACTGTAATTTGCATGATCCAGAAGACCACACTTCATTTAATGCTGGCTCCTTCCCTTGAATGCTTCACCACCAAGAAGGGAATAGTCGTAAACAATATTTGTCATTTCCAATCCACACACCTTCCTAATTTGTACATTTTTCAAAATTGATGATCCTGGGCTCAAAGACAACTTTTCGCCCACTGTTATCAGACTCTTTAATGGATCTTGTGCATGATAAGGTGGGCTCTTTACGCTTCTACCTACCCTGTTATGATCTTGAGGGCTCCATCATTTATCTTCACTGCATTTTGATGGCAGATAGAGATGTTGATGGACTTTAGGAAGACTAAACCATCACTGCTCCCTGTTACCATTGATGGTGAAGACTTGGATGTGGAGAGGACTGACAAGTACCTGGGAGTGCACCTGAATGACAGACTTGAGTGGAGCACCAACACAGAGGCTGTGTACAAGAAGGGCCAGAGTCACCTCTACTTCCTCAGGAGACTGAGGTCCTTTGGAGCATGCAAGCCTCTCTTTCACAAGTTCTATCAGTCTGTTGTCGCCAGTACTATCTTCTATGCGGTGGTGTGCTGGGGTGATGCATCAACATGGGTGATGCCAACAGGCTCAATAAACTGATTAGAAAGGCTGGCACTGTTTAGGAGTCAAACTGGACACACCAGAGGCTATGGTAGAACAAAAGACCCTACGAAAATTCCTGGCAATTCTGGACATTGTTTCTCACCCTCTGCATGCCACCTTGGCTGAACAAGGGAGCACTTTTGGTAACAGATGAAGACAGCTGCATTGCTCCAAAGAGAGCGCTATATGAGGTCATTCTTACTCTAGGCCGGTAGGCTCTATACTGAGTCAACATATAGTCAGGAAGCGATGACCCCCTCTCCTGTTAGACTGTGTGAGGTAACTATTTTTTTTCTTATTTTTTTTCTAATCTTTGTGTATCTGTGCACTTGTAATGCTACTGTGACACTGTAATTTCCTTTGGGATCAAGAAAGTATCTATCTATCTAGATTTTACTCTTCATTCTACATTTTTATTGTTTTGCCTTATTCAAGCTCACTGCTCTGTGTGAACAGCATGGAAACAAGCTTTTTGCTGTATCTTGGCGCATGTGGCAATAATAACTCAATGCCAATACCAGTACCTACAATATATGATCTTGGTCAACACAGAGAAGTGGAAACTTGAAAGGATGTCCACTGCAGCTCCTCCTGATGATAATAAGAGATGGATGATATATGATAGCCTTGCCTAAGATAGTTACTAATCAAAAACAAATGTTATACTTATTCTGTTCAGCATATCTCCCTCAGTCAAAACCACAACAAAAAAAAATCTGGTCATTTATTGAATTCTGTTCTGGGGCTACACTGTGTATCAAATGGCAATTTTCTATGATTCGGGATCTCCTGGAGATTTGAAAGAATCATTGTATAAGTGAGTTAAGTTTTCCAAAGTTTTCTGAATAAGTTTTAATTAATTTGAAATGTAAGTTTTCAGTCCAGGCCTGCGTTTTGCGGTTTAGTTGTTTTTGGGTACTGTTCGTACTTGTTATTTTATTTACATTTCATGAGTACGTCATCTTGGCTCAGTTAGCTTCACTTTTGCCTCCAAGCCAGCGGTTTTATGGGTTCCAGCCGCAGGCTGAGGTTTGAGGTTTATAGCTGAGGTCGGCATTCCAGCGCTGTGCCTCATGGTCGGAGACAACATCCCCCAAGCTCTCCCACCGGCCCACCTCCACCCACACCCTCCCGCCCCATAATGAAGAGATGCTGAACCAAGATCCCACAAGTCTGTTCAAGTGGTTATCAACAGAGGCATGACACTTAAATCGAAGGAAAGCAGCAATAACACACTAGCCAACATGCTCTGGCCTCACCAAAACCACCAAAAAGTAAGCAAGTACATTAAAATTTCATTGCTGTTTGTTGGATTGCCTGGCTGAAGAATGAATGTGCCTTTGTCTCAGTAATGAGCATCACCTCAAATTCGATCCATGTTCCAAAGAAACTTGAGATCTTTCTGGCATCATCCCGCTTCTTTCTCAGCCCTGAAGACGGGTCTTGGCTCAAACAGTCGACTGTTTATTCTTTTCCGTAGATGCTACCTGACCCGCTGAGTTCCTTCGGCGTTCTGTGTGTGATGCTTTGGATTTCTAGTATCTGCAGACTTTCGCGTGTTTGATATCTTTCTTTTGTTGAGATTAAGATCTTCAGGCAACTCCTACGTCAGTATGTCTTTCCATCCTATTGCACATCGGTCATGGGGCACTTTCGGTTTTTGAATTAAGAAGCAGGGGAAGAAGGAATCTTGCACTGGGACATGGTTTATAAGCATCAACTGGTTTCAGAAATCTTCAGCTCAGCAGCTGGATTCATTGGGTCACTTGGGATGCCATTCACCTTGGGCAGTTGAGCAGACCGGATTGACTTCCCTTCTGTTGTGGATGATGGGGTCCACACGCCTTTCCCCCGTCTCTAGTACTTACTTGTTCACACTACCATCCTTCCAACAGAACAGAGTTAGAGCTCCCCAAGTCCTCACCTTCCACTCCACGAGCCTCTCCATCCAGATTGTTTGACTTTCCAGATTGCAGCATTTGCAGTCTCGTGAGGAATCCACACCCACTCTTGCCATTCATTTAAGTGGTGTAAAACCAGCTGTGTTTTCTTGACAGATAAGTAAATTGAACACTGAAGACACTTTGGCCAGGATATCTGGGAAATAGAGACATGGTGTGACAGAGACATAGATTCTTCTAGCACAGAAACAGCCCCCTCAGCCCCTTGAGTCTCTGCTGATGATCAAACACCTATTTGTACTACACTAACCTTATGTTATACTCTCTATTTCACCCACAGATCCATTTACTCACCCACACCAGGAGCAATTTACAATGGCTCCTATCAGCTCCTATATCTGTGGATGTGGAAGGAAATCAGAAGAAAACCTAGCAGACATAAGGGGACCATGAAGACTGCTCTGGAGGTCATTTCATGAGGTAAAGTTGCAGCTCTGTAAAAACCCGGTTAGACTGCATGAGGAGAATAGTGTTCAGTTCTGGTCAGCTCATTAAGGACCAGAAGATCACTGTTCCCTCTAACCTGTATGGGTGTGCAACCACACAGTAACTGAAATGACCCCATGCACGTAGCCTTTGTTGCTGCACAGCTGGAATATCCTTTTACTGCATATAATGTAACATAATTGTGAAACAGACTGTAATTAATTATGTATTAATTATAAAGGGGACAAGTTCTCACTACCTATTAAATGCCCTCAATGGCATGTGCCTTAAATAGCTTCTGATAACCAAGTCCATCTCCTGGCCTTTACTACTTTACCCTGGCTTAGCTACTAACCTCAGTGGAACTGTTTCTACTGACAGAAGTAGGGACAAAGGTGGGTTACTGGCGCCTTAAAACCACTCGCTTTGGGCAGATGGGTCTCGTCGGCCATTGTTGGCAGCTCGTGATGGAGAAGGAAAACTCTGATCTCAAACCTCCGTTGCCTTGCAGCTGCACGCACGCATGGGGAGAGCTTCAGGAGTAAACCCCAAGGGAAAAATCTAGAGATGGAGTCCCTAAGAGATTGAGTTCTACACTGACGGGCAGCTCCTGTAATGCCACTGGTGCCAAACTGTATTGGTCTCTGCCTTTCCTTTGGGTTCATCAGACGCGTGGAGAAGGGGAGATTGCTACATGGGCAACAGCTTGCTCTCCATATCGTACTGCTCAGGCTTGCATATCTAGACAGCTAGGACACAACATCCATGGTTGACCTTGATCGATGGAGGCCTATGTCTAATTAAGTGTTAATGAATGTGCAGGCGGAGTTAAGATGGCGCTGAAAGGCAACTCCTTTGCTTGCATCTTCGGAAACAGCTCAACTTCCAACTTTCATATCTTTATTTTTCCCTTTCAAGGTTCTTTTGAAGACCCTGACCTGGAGTTACACTCGGACTTCGGTTCTTTGCAGGAATGGGACCCGTTCTCGGGGTTTCAGGACTGGCCATTATCTGACATGCCAAGGGTTTGGCCTGAGAGTCCCACACATATTTGTAAGCCTAAGATCTTGGGGCTCTGGAGACGGGTGGATCAAGAGTCGGTGTCAGGGCAGGATACTCATACGTCGTCATAGGGGGCCAGAAAATCTTTTACTGTGGGCCCAAAGACCCAAGATCTTTGCGATCTTCAGGCACAGAGCTCGTAAAAAGTGACTTTTAACCTCGTAAACTAGCGGGTTGTTGTATGCCTCCCCGCTCGCTGTGAAAATGGGGGGACACCTCCCTCTCACAGAGAGAGAACCTATGGTCTGTCAAATGCCGGATGAAATGGAAAGTCTTTGGGGTAACTGCAAGTTTTTGTCTTTGCTATTGCCCCGCTCACACTTGCACTAGTTGGTGGTGCTGATGTTTGCTTTTTTTATGCCGGTGGGGGGAGGGAGGATTGTTGCTCGCAGCCACTTGTGCGCGGGGGGGGGGTTACTTTGGGGTTCTCACGTTTAACTGTCGTTCATTCTTTGGGGCACGTCCCTGTTTTCCTGGATGTTTGCAAAGAAAAAGCATTTCAGGATGCATATTGTATATATTTCTCTGGCATTAAATTGGACCTTTGGACCTTTGAATACAATCCATAAATTTTCTAAATAATAAACATATCACAACCTTTACTTTGAAACATTTAGAGCTTCAACCTATTTACAGTGTCAGTGTTTCAAGTTACAACACTGTTACAAATTGTAATAATGGGACACAGAATGGAAGTCAATAGGACTTGGCAATACCACTTAATGGAGTGACAAAGAGAATGATTTGCTTGCATCGATAGGTTCAGATTTCGATATTTCGCCTTTTATTCGATTCATTCAACATGTGTGTAATCATTTGGATAATAGATTTCCTGACGATGAGTTCAGTGAATGGCAAGCTTTTGACCATGTTGCTATTGCAAATGCAACCAGTTTTGAATTTGGAAAAAAGAATGTTTTACGACTGACAAAAAATACTCAGCTACTATTACAAACCACGACAAAAGTGTTGCCTCAAAAATATCGCATAAAAATATGACCATACACTTCCCAACAGTATCTTCCATCTGACACTTCTTAGCGCATCCTCCCAATCTGTGTAAGTCCTTCTGAAGACTCCCTGCTTCCTCAACACTATCTGCTCTTCCACCTATCTTTGTATCATCTGCAAACTTCATCAATACTGTCATCCAAATCATTGACATATAATGTGAAAAGAAACAGTCACAATACGAACACCAGTAGTACTGGCAGCCAACCAGAATAGGCCCCCTTTATTTTCATTATTTGCTAGCATCCTTGCTAGTATCTTTCCTGAAGAACCATGGGCTCTTGTCCTATTAAGTAGCCTCCTGTGCAGCACCTTGTCAAAGAACTTCTGAAAAGCCAAGTAAACAACATCGACTAACTTTTCTTTGTCTATCCTGCTTGTTATTTTCTCAAAGAATTACAATAGATTTATCAGGCTAGATTTCCTCTTCAGGAAACCAAACTGATTTTCGCATAGTTTATCATGTGCCTCCAAGTAGGCACATGATCAAAGAGGCGTCCTCTTTGATATTATTGGCTAACTTACCTTTATATTTCATCTTTCACTCCTTATGGCTTTCTTAGTTGCCTTCTGTTGTTTTTTGAAAGGTTTTCCAATCATCTACCTTCCTGTTATGTTTCATAACTTCAAAACATCAAATTAATTCAAAGGAACTCACTGGAGTCCGAAAATACTGATGTAAACTTCGTTAAGCGAGGCGTGCATGTATCACATGGTAGTGTGATGACATATGCAATTAATGTATTTTTACATATAACTCATAATGAATTATTTAAATGAACAAGAATGCTTAATTAACCTATATATATATTCAAGCTTACTCAAATATTATTGAAAAATATTAAATACACAACACTCCTCCCCGCTTAGCTACAAACTTCAACTCAATATAGAATACATCTCATTATATAATACAACTACTATGTACAGACATCCACAGCATAGTAAATTTTAAATTGTCCCATTAAGGCTTAAAGATTTAATCGCTACGGAAGATTTCTTACTCTAGTGGGATAATGTCTTTCCTGATACAGGGGATCCCTCTGCTTGGCAGGTGAGACTTGTGGCTGTGAAAACAATCTCAGGTTCTGGGGCCTCCTCGAAGGTGGTTATAAGGGTTGACTCTGAGACTGCAGGAAGGTGATTCTGACACTCATAGCTACATTTCTTCTTCTTCCTTTCTCTTCTTCTAGTTTGTGCATCCTGATCCTGGGGAGGTGTATCCAGTTCACTGAAGTATTCATTTATTAATCCCTTTATAATCTGATTGCTCCTCGGTTTCCTCATCCACAACATCGTCTGACGAATCCTCTGTTTTCATATCTCCTTTGACTCCTTTAGTTTTGGCCTTCCATTCATCCAGCTGGGCTTTGGCGTTTGCATTTACTTCCACAAACAGCTTTTTGTCCCCCACTGGAAGTTCATGCAATAACCTTATTGCCTACACAGTAGATTCTGGTTGTTTACACTCACAAAATCTGAATTCTTGATTCTTTCCTGAAGCTTCTTGAACTTTCTTCCAGTTTAAAACCACGTCACATTTCTCAAGTGACTGCCTAATTAACATATCTGAAGCTTTCTCAGATATGCTGCTTACAAAATCTGTGGTAGTCAGGCTGCTACTTTTGTCTCTTTCATGATTCCTTTGAGCGGTATGGCCCTTCCTTGGTCCAATATACTTCCCAACCAGAGGCACAAAAGTTAGCACCAACACCTGTTTGTCCTCTGTTGGCCAACAATACATGGTGTTTAGCATGGTTACAGTTGTGGCATCATACAGTAGCTTTCTTAATTCACTATCGGATGGTTTCATTGCAGGGATGTGGCCTGCAAATTGTGCATGGATCTTCAATCAAGTTGTAGTTGTCTCTGCCAATCATGCCACACAATGCTGGTCCTTCTGTTATTAGCACACATGAGCTCAATGTGGCTTGTTGGTTGTTGTATTTCACTGCTATGGATGTCGTTCCCACAGAAGCTGTTTTCTCCAGTATAAGTTCTTAACTGGATATCTGCAGTCTTCGGTTTGGTACCTTTGAAATGTCATTCAAACTCATTTTGTGGACTGACTGAAACAGTCTAATTCCAATTTAATCAATTTGCCATTCATTTCTGGCATAAGTCATATTGTCTGTCTATTGCCAGTGTTCATCTTTTAAATCTTAAGGCTACACAATCCTGTGTCACTCTCATCATTATTAGATTTTTCATCAGCAGCATGCAAATTAGTGTTATTTTTGAAACTGCAACTTGACTTTTTAGCATTTCTTCTTCCCATTTATTTTTGCCTGTCTAACATGCTCTTTGTGTGTGACATATCTTTTTGCATGTTCTGCAAGTTTCATCTTTAAATCTGTATTTGTTTGCTGAATGTGAGTCCCTGCCACAATGGGAACACAATTTGCTTGGCCAGGCCGATTTCCATTTAGACATTGCAATTTTGTTCACACTCACTTTCATTCCTGACTGCAACTCAATTGCTTCTCTGTCTGCGGTTTCCATTGATATCGTGATTTCCACGGCTCATTGGATTGTAAGCTGCGCTTCAGTTAAGAGCCATTTTTGAATGCTTTTTTTTTAAGATTTCACAAACTGAACGATCTCTTAGCGCTTCATTAAGACCATTACCAAACTGACAATATTCCAACAAATTTTTCAATTCAGCAACTTAAGCTGAAATGGACTCCCTTTCCTTCTAATCCCACTTATGAAACCTAAAGTGTTCTGCAATTGACAGTGGCTTTGGTTCTAACTGATCCTGCATTACTTTAACAATAGCAGCAAGGCTAATTTCTGATGGTTTGGTTGGAGCAGTCAAACTTTGAAGCAAATTGTTTGCCTTTAAAACTAATGGACTCAGCAAAATTGGCACTCGCTCTTCATTGACTATTTCATTTCCTTCAAAATACTGTTCCAATAGCCCGCAATACATAAGCCTGCATAATTGAATTCGTTAATCTTTCCAATATATCCAGCCATTTATGCTTTTTTTAATGATTATTATCGCATGGTCTCACTCTTTATGAACCCTGAAACTTTCTGTTTCTCAAGTTTTATCAAAAAAAACTTGATGGTGTCTTTCCTTCTGAAGACTGTCTCTCACATGCTGGGCTGCGCTAAACTGTTCTTTTTTACCTCGAATGTCTTGTTCTGCCTTAACAGGTCAGTAGCCGTCTTGGATATTACTCAAATATTTTTAAATATGAAGTTCACAATACCCAATAATTGTTGTTATTTTATATGTTTTTTTTTGCTTTTATGCTGTCCTTGACTTCCCTTGGCAGCCATGATTATGTCATCCTCCCTTTAGAATACTTCTTCATCCTTGGTATGTATCTCTCCTGCTCCTTCCAAATTGCTCCAAGAAACCCCAACTATTGCTGCTCTGTCTGTCATCTCCGCTAATGTTTCCTTCCAATCAACTTTGGCCAGCTCCTCTCTCATTTCTCTGTAATTCTCTTTACTCAACTGTAATACTGATACATCTGATTTTAGCCTCTCCTTCTCAAATTGCAAGGTGAATTCTGTCATATTATGATCACTTTTACCCAACGGTTCCTTTACCTTAAGCTCTCTAATCAATTCCAGTTAATTACACAACACCCAATCCAGAATAGCTGATCCCTTAGTGGGATACTTAATATATATAGCCATTCTAAACACTGATCCATCTGAATTTATCTTCTCCCTCTTAAACTACAAGATGAATTCTATCATATTTTGATCACTGTCTCCTAAGGATTCCTTTACCTTAAGCTCCCTCATCAAATCTGGTTCATTGCACAACACCCAATCCAGAATTCCCTTTCCCCTTGTGGGCTCAAACACAAGCTACTCTAAAAAGCCATCTTGCAGCCAGTCTACATATTCCCTCTCTTGGGACCCAGCACCAAACTGAATTCCCAATCTACCTGCATATTGAAATCCCCCATGACTATCGTAATATTGCATTTTTGCCTTTCCAATCTCCCATGCTCTGGCTGCTGTTTGGAGGCCTGTATATAACTTCCACCAGGGTCTTTTTATCCTTGCATTTTCTTAATTCTGCCCACAAGGATTCCATACTTTCCAATCTTAAGTCGCCTCTTTTCTTTCAATACAATGTTTATGCTTGGATGTTAAGCTCCCAACTATGATCTTCTTTCAACCACAACTTAGTGATACCCACAACATCATACCTGCCGATCACAAACTGTGCTACCTTATTCTATATTCTGTGTACATTCAGATATAACACCTTCAGTCCTGCGTTCATTACCCTTTTCAATTTTGCCCCCATATTACACTTCAACTTAACCCACTGACTGCAATTTTTCCCTATCATCTGCCTGTCTGGATATATGCTTCCGATAAGGTGGCAGTGCACTTGGAAACAGCATATCTTAAGGGGCCAATCAAGGGTGTTATTGTCTTTTTCATTTGTATTTGTTACAATCACATGACCCCGCTGGACACTAAGAGCTTAAACTATTGCAGGTCTGCCCCATCAGTGAGTTGTCCGTTGGTGGAGAAACTGGAGGAACGGGACTTGGTGCAGATCGTGCTGCTGCCTGCATCAGAGAGTTGAAGCTGGAGCACAAAGGCGGCATGCAGTCTATCAGTGAGTGATCACCTTGTTCGCTTTTCTTGTGATCGCAAGACTCTGTCGGACATTGTTAATGTGGGATTCTGCTAGCCCAATTTACTGATCTGTTGGCAAATGGCAGGGTAGCTGCGTAGCCTCAGTCATGAGAAGTGAAAATGAAAGGATTTTGATGAAAGTTCTCAGCCTGAACCATCGACTCTTTATTCCTTTACATAGATGCTGCCTGACCTGCTGAATTTCGTGTATGTTATTCTGCATTTCCAGCATCAGCAGATCTCTTGTGTTATGAATGGAAAAATATTATTTCTTTCACTATTTGCAACAAATTGTCCAAAATCAATTTATTTGATTCTTATTTTGTCTCTGTAAACTGTTTGTGATGCTGGCAAAGGTCATTGTGTTTGATTCAGTTGCTGGCCCCTATGTACAGTTCACTGTCTTGCTAATAAAAGGCCATGGCTTAGGCTTTGTACAGGATATTTCTGAAGGTGGCAGAGTTGGCGGGCTTCCTCGGAGAGACCACAGCATGGCTGGTGTGGGAAGTGGAAGCGTGCCGCAGTGTGTATGCAGAGTACTCTTCAGAGATCAGGGTGAGCCGCATTATTTGGGAACTGTCAAGGAAACGTTGTCCTGCACCTTACCATAGTGGGAATGACCATCCCGATGTGGAAGGATCAATTTCTCTTTCACCAACAATCCCTCACCACAAAGAGGATGAAATTCTCAAAAATATTTTCATTGAAAGAAGAGGTCAAGTCTCCACTTATATTGCAGGATTGGAATATCTAAGAGTGCTTTACAGTCAAATAAATGTGGTATTAAAGTAATATTGTCCTCCAAGAGGACCACAAACTTGTCGTCAGGTTTGCAGGCTTGTGTGCCTCAATGATCCAGAGAGCTATGTTGGCTGGAGTCAGGGCTTTGTGCTTTGGCTCCTGGTAGGGTCACCCAGGCCAAACAGGTCAACGGGTAGAGGCCAGACCAAGAGAGGTCCACCGGTCCTCCAGGTTTGGAGGTTCAACTCAGTGCTAACACTGGTAAAACAAAATTGTTATGGAAACAGCAATGAAACATCCTTCTACATCTGAGTGTGATGGTTACCTGAGACTCCACCCAGGACTGGCATGACTGACAGTAGTAAAAACCAACGGGAACCTACTGACGTGATGAAGGAAGCCCTAAACACTGCCAGAGATGGAAACCTTCATTGCTGCCCTAAACGCCAGTGGTGTAACAGGCAGTAAGCAAGTAAAAGTAATATTGTGCAGATGCTGGAAATATGAAACTAAACAGAAGATGCTGCATGCTTTTAGTAGGTCTGACAGTGTCTGTGGAAGGAGAAATAGACCTAATCTTTATCATCTGGATTTGACAGGTTATTACCCAAGTATTTTAATTCAGCTTCTCTCTTTAGAGATATGAAGTTCAAGATTCAAGATTCAAGTTCAAGTTTATTTGTCGTGTGTACATTGAAACATACAGTGAAATGCATTATTTGTGTTAACAACCAACACACCCAAAGGTATGCTGGGGGCAGCCTGCAAGGGTCACCACACATTCCGGTGCCAACATGCCATGCCCACGATGCTTGACAGAACAACACACAACAAAATAGAATGCAACAAACAACGATCGACAACAGCAGAAACAAGCCCTGTTCTCCCTCCAGCTGACACACATCCACAGTCTTTTAATCCCAGGACATGTCTCCAGCAGACACGGACTCAGGCTTGCAGAAACTGGGTGAGTTTTTCCAGCTGTATACTAGTACTTTATAAAATTGTGACTAATTTTATTACTGAGTAATAAGATCAATTGATATACCCTTTCTCTTATGAATTGCACCAATATAAAAAGTCCAGGAGTTCATAGAATCAATGATGACCATACACATCATCCTTACAGTGATGGATCTTTGAGTTACTCACTAAATCAGACTCTTCTGCTCAAGCTCCTGATGAAAGGTAATCAACTGAAATACATTTGATCTATCCATTGATACTTGTCTGACTGTCTGAGGTTTCCTGGAACTTCTGGTTTTGTTTTGGAGTACGGTCACTATTATAAAGAATGAAATGCATCCGTAGAGACTGCAGATGCTGCGATCTGTAGCAAACTTGATTTGAAATGTTGACTGACCCTTTGCCTCCACAGATGCTGATTGACCTGCCCAGTTTCTCCAGCAGTTTGGTTTTCTTTTGCTCTGGAACGCAGCCAGCTGTGAACGCAAAACAAGGCACCCCCCCCCCCACCCCCCACCCCAAATGACAATGTTAACCTCTTAACCTGGTAACAAGCAAACAATAAATGGATATTGGCCAATACATTTGGGAGGGTTTGCATGCTGTTTGTTGAATCACTACAAAGGCATGTTTGACATCCATGTTAAAGGGCAGGCAGGTTAATATCTCAGCTTAATACCTCTCCTGAAAGATACCGGCTCCAATTGGCATTTGGACAATTTAAGCTAAAATAGCCAAATACAGTTGTCTGGTTAAAGGCTGGTAATGGCACAGCGATGCCCAGAACGTTTTCCAAAGGTGCCTCTAATCCACTGATGCCCTCCAAGGAAAAGAAATTGACTAACTAACTGGGCGGCACGGTAGCGTATTGATTATTGATTAGCACAACGCTTCACAGTGCAGGTGATCCGGGTTCAATTCCTGCCACTGCCTCTGAGCAGCTCGTCCATTCTCCCCGTGACTGTGAGGGTTTCCTCTCACAGTCCAAAGACGTACTGGTTGGTAGGTTAATTGGTCATTGTAAATTGTCCCGTGATTAGGGTCAGATTAAATCAAGAGTTTACTGGGCGGTGTGGCTTGAAGGGCCGGAGGGGCCTACAGTATTCCATCCCGTATCTCAGTCAATCAGTTAATGAATGAATGAATGAATGAATAGATAAGTAAATACTGTCCTAAGTTGAAAATTGAGTTTATGGTCAATGCACAAATCCATGTGTGCACGGGTGCAATGAAATACAGGCTCTTGGCATCATTTCAGTAGTATTCTCAAGAAAAAACATAAATCAATAATGTAGATTCTTACTTAGAGACGGTGAGTTTTCTGTGGATGGTGCATTCACCAGGAAGGCCTGGCAGTCCTTGTTGAGCTCTATCCTCATCACCAGTCGCAGAGGATTCTCTGATCGTTGGCCTGTTCCCGGGGATGCACACTGAAACGCACTTTAATTGTGGTCAGCACATCAACAACTCGGTGGTTTGCCTGAAACTTGTTGGTTTTCCAGTATAGGGAGATGTCTGCAAGTGAACACCATCAACTAGCAGATGCCAAGCTGCAGGAGTACATGCGAAGGGCGAAGGGACGCACTGAGCTCAGTGCAGCTGCTGAACACATTTTTAAGGAAGGACAGACTAAAGTCCTGCTGCCTCTGGGCATTGAATGGGCTGGCTGGGCCCTGTGTTAACAGTTTCTCAGAAACTTTGCGGGTGTACTGTTTAAAGAGAAATCAAGTGTACCAAATTAAGAGTACAGGAACAGATAATTGTTTTATTATTGTCACGTGCACCAACCTTTAGTTTGTCTGCCATCCAAAAGCTTCGATGTACAAAATGTACTGATTAGGTGACACAGTGGAAGTTAATAAAGATGGTGCTGATTGCATTTCATTTCATGTATTTTTTTATATGAATGAAATATATTTTTTATAATGACAACAAAATCTTTCCAACATCCTACAAACAAACAAATGCAATAACACATTTCCCTGAGTAACACACATCAAAGTTGCTGGTGAACGCAGCAGGCCAGGCAGCATCTCTAGGAAGAGGTGCAGTCGACGTTTCAGGCCAAGACCCTTCGTCAGGACTAACTGAAAGAAGAGCTAGTAAGGGATTTGAAAGTGGGAGGGGGAGGGGGAGATCCAAAATGATAGGAGAAGACAGGAGGGGGAGGGATGGAGCCAAGAGCTGGACAGGTGATTGTCAAAGGGGATATGACAGGATCATGGGACAGGAGGCCCAGGGAGAAAGGAAAGGGGGAGGAGGGAAAAAACCCAAAGGATGGGCAAGGGGTATAGTGAGAGGGACAGAGGGAGAAAAAGGAGAGAGAGAAAAAGAATGTGTGTATATAAATAAATAATGGATGGGGTACGAGGGGGAGGTGGGGTATTAGCAGAAGTTTGAGAAGTCAATGTTCATGCCATCAGGTTGGAGGCTACCCAGACGGAATATAAGGTGTTGTTCCTCCAACCTGAGTGTGGCTTCATCTTTACAGTAGAGGAGGCCGTGGATAGACATATCAGAATGGGAATGGGACGTGGAATTAAAATGTGTGGCCACTGGGAGACCCTGCTTTCTCTGGTGGACAGAGCGTAGGTGTTCAGCGAAACGATCTCCCAGTCTGCGTCGGGTCTCGCCAATATATAGAAGACCACACCGGTAGCACCGGACGCAGTGTATCACCCCAGCCGACTCACAGGTGAAGTATCACCTCACCTGGAAGGACTGTCTGGGGCCCTGAATGGTGGTAAGGGAGGAAGTGTAAGGGCATGTGTAGCACTTGTTCTGCTTACAAGGATAAGTGCCAGGAGGGAGATTGGTGGGGAGGGATGGCGGGGGGACGAATGGTCAAGGGAGTCGCGTAGGGAGCAATCCTTGCGGAAAGCGGGGGGGGGGAAGGGAAAGATGTGCTTAGTGGTGGGATCCAGTTGGAGGTGGCAGAAGTTACAGAGAATAATATGTTGGACCCGGAGGCTGGTGGGGTGGTAGGTGAGGACAAGGGGAACCCTATTCCTAGTGGGGTGGCGGGAGGATGGAGTGAGAGCAGATGTGTGTGAAATGGGGAGATGCGTTTTAGAGCAAAGTTGATGGTGGAGGAAGGGAAGCCCCTTTCTTTAAAAAAGGAGGACATCTCCCTTGTCCTGGAATGAAAAGTCTCATCCTGAGAGCAGATGCGGCGGAGACGGAGGAATTGCGAGAAGGGGATGGCATTTTTGCAAGAGACAGGGTAAGCAGAGGAATAGTCCAGATAGCTGTAAGAGTCAGTAGGCTTATAGTAGATGTTAGTAGATAAGCTGTCTCCAGAGATAGAGACAAAAAGAACATTGACTTCTCAAACTTCCGTTAATGCCCCATCTCCCCCTCGTACCCCATCTGTTATTTATTTATATACACACATTTTTTTTCCTCTCTCCTTTTTCTCCCTCTGTCCCTCTCACTATACCCCTTGCCCATCCTCTGTTTTTTCCCCCCCTCCCCCTTTTCTTTCTCCCTGGGCCTCCTGCCCATGATCCTCTCATATCCCTTTTGCCAATCAACTGTCCATCTCTTGGCTCTATCCCTCCCCCTCCTGTCTTCTCCTATCATTTTGGATCTCCCCCTCCCCCTCCCACTTTCAAATCTCTTACTAGCTCTTCTTTCAGTTAGTCCTGACAAAGGGTCTGGGCCCGAAACGTCGACTGTACCTCTTCCTAGAGATGCTGCCTGGCCTGCTGCGTTCACCAGCAACTTTGATGTGTGTTGCTTGAATTTCCAGCATCTGCATATTTCCTCGTGTTTACATTTCCCTGAGTGCTAGTTTGGTGCATCAGGCTAAACTTGATGTGGAAGAGTTTGCAGTGGGATTGAACCTACAAGTCTACTGCCAGAGTGGGGCTCTGCCGCCACTAAACTGGCATGGCACGCGAGCGTAACGCTATTACAGCGCCAGTGATTTGGGTTCAATTCCACTGCTGTCAGTGAGGAGTATGTACATCCTCCCTGTGGCCCCATAGATTTCCTCTGGTTATCTTCACTGTTCCAAAGAAATGGGGGCTAGTATGTCAATTTTTACATGGGTGTAATTTGGGGGGTGCAGGCTCGTTGGGTCCGAAGGCCTGATAACATGTGGTATCTCTAAATAAATAAATATATAGATAGATAAGTAAATAAGCAAGCAAGCAAATAAACAAATAAATAAACAAACAACCCAACCAATCAACCAAAGGTAATCATTAAGAATTAGAAGATATTGTCAGTAATATGGTGGAACATGGTGTTGTTTAACTAACAACGCACTGATGATCTGAACAGATAAAACATTTGCTCAAAACTTTGTCACTAGCATCCAGATGCCTGAAATATCAACTGCCCATTTCCCTCCACAGTTACTGCCTGATCTGTTGAGTTTTTCTCGCAGTTTATTACTCCTGCATCTGCATTCCTTCCCTCGCCCTGTTTGTGGATGGGTTTGTGAGTGGGGCCTCTATGCATATAGGACTTGGGTGTTCTGTTTCCACTTTGTTGTAAACATCTTGGAGCAAGTAGTTAAGCTCATATTCTGAATCCAGGTGAATCCATCACACATTCCCTGCAGGTTTTTAAAAATATGTTTGAAAAGAGAGCAACCACAGAATGTCGATTAATTCAAAATCAAAGTTAAGCTCCAGCAATTCCAGCTTGGTCAATGCCTTAAAATGTGTGTAATTACACATAACACATTTCGAGCAGGAAAATAGGACAGCAAAGTTGGGTGGGGGGGGGGGGTGCTGGAGAAGATTGGGTGATGGTGTGGAGAGATCCAGAGAGTTGTGGGTATATAAAGAATGGCAATAGCCCTGAAAGGCAGGGGGGAAGTGGGGTGGAGTTGGGGAGGGGCAGCGGGAGATGCCGATGGGCCCGGGAGGAGGAATCTGGGAAAGGTTGAGTGCCATCTGTGAGATCATGAAGGTGTAATCAAGGATATGTGTTCTCCTCACTACATTAGTTCTTGAAGGTGAAAGGTCACATCAGGAGTCAGCTTAATAGAGTAGTCTTTTGCTTTGATTTACAAGTCTTTGATTTCTACACAGGCTCTCTTCCACATTCCCATTTCAGAACAGGCGTCAGAGCCTAGAAATTCTCTGGTGTGGCACATTTTTTATGGATTATCTGATTAAATTTTATGTTGTATGGAAATAACATCAGGCATTATGGTACACACTGAGTGGTTGCCATTGTGCATCACAAAGTCCAGAGAGTCATCCAGCACAGACACAGGCCCTCCAGCCCAACCTGTCCATGCCACTATCCGAGCTCCTCCCATTTTCCTGCATTTGGTCCATATCCCACATGGGTAGGAAAGAGTCTAAACCTTTGCTATCTATGCAGCTATCCAACTGCAATTGCACCTGCCTCTACAGCTTCCTTTGGCAGTTTACTCCATGCCTCTCAGAATCCTTTTCAATCTTTCCTCTCACTTTAAATTTATTCTCCCCTGTTTTAGACCTAGCCCTAGAAGATCTGGGCATAGATATTCTTTTTGAACTGTTTAATGGCATATATGAGTCTGGTGTATTGCCTGACAATCTCTTGAAATCAGTATTTATAACTCTGCCAAAATTTCCTGGAACTATTGACTGCAAAAATTATAGAACAATCAGTCCTATGAGTCACATAATAAAGATTTGGTTGAGAATTGTTCTGAGTCGATTAAAAATGAGTTAAGGCCAGAAACTTCTAAACTACGAATGCTTTCAGAAAAGGCAATTGAATATCAAAATAATGTCTTTTTATGTCTTATTGATTTCACTAAAGCATTTGACAAAGTGCGACATGAAAAATTATTTCAAATTCTCGCTAAACTAAACATTGATGGAAGGGACCAACAACTGCTTCAAAATTTATATTGGAATCAAACGGAGGTGGTAAAAATTGATGATAATATAAACAGTTGAACTAAAATTCAAAGAGGAGTTAGACAGGGATGTGTTGCCTCACCAGAATTATTTAATATCTATAGCGAAATGATTCTCAGAGAAGTAGAAGACCTAGATGGGATAAAAATTGGAGGTGTTAACATCAACATGTTGTAGCGTGGATGAAATCACTGGAGAGACAGAGTCACTGGTAGATACAAAGCAGCTTCTTTATTCGACACAACAAGGTACAGCAGGCATCATACGGATGGAGACGCTTTCGGTGGAAAGGTCTGCTAGCCCAATGTGGGCTCGATATTTATATGCTAAACACAAAAGGCAATCGCTACTTAAAAGTTATAGACAATGCATAGACAATGCTTCCTTTTGAAGCTACATACAAAACATCACATCTCCTAACTTCATCCTTTCCTTCTGACGCCAACATGTCTGGGTTGGTATCCACAGCCTTTAGGAATGCAATTTAAATCCACAATACATTTAATTGGCATTTTGCATGCTAACATAGAGGACAATTAATATTATAAAGTATAGATAATACTGTCTTCGAAACTACCTGTAAACTTCACACTTCCATCCGCAGTGTCTGGCTATTATCCCGAAACCACAGCTTTTAGGAAATGCACTGTTGTGGACTTAATCCACAGTACTTTGTCAAATAGAAGTCTGGTGGCCAAAGTCATTTCAGTGTAAACGAATTATCTACCCAAAAAAACTCACTCTAACAAACAATATAAGATATGCAGACGATACCACCCTGATAGCAAGTGCTGCAGAAGACCTACAAATCCTCCTAGACAAAGTAGTACAATCAAGTGCAGATTTTGGTTTAACCATCAACTGTAAAAAAACCAGAAGTATAGTAATATCAAAACAGCAGGATACTCTCAGCTGCCAATTGTACATTGATAACCAAGAGACTGAACAAAAGACCAGCTTTAATTACCTAGGTAGCTTTATATCACAAGATGCTGGAAGTAAAGTAGAAATAAAAAGAAGAATTGTCATTGCCAAAACCAGCTTCCAAAAAATGAAACGTGTCAGGCCAAGATTCTTTGTGGAGATGTTTGTTGACTTCAGGAGGACACAGAGCGACCACTCTCCACTGAACATCGATGGCTCCTCCATACAGGTCGTTAAAAGCACCAAATTTCTTGGTGTTCACCTGGCGGAGAATCTCACCTGGTCCCTCAACACCAGCTCCATAGCAAAGAAAACCCAGCAGCTTCTCTACTTTCCGCGAAGGTTGAGAAAAGTCCATCTCCCACCCCTCATCCTCACCACATTCTACAGAGGTTGTATTGAGAGCATCCTGAGCAGCTGCATCACTGCCTGGTTCAGAAATTGCACCATCTCGGATCGCAAGATCCTGCAGCGGATAGTGAGGTCAGCTGAGAAGATCATCGCGGTCTCTCTTCCCGCCATTAGAGACATTTACACCACACGCTGCATCCGTAAAGCAAACAGCATTATGAAGGACCCCGTGCACCCCTCATACAAACTCTTCTCCCTCCTGCCATCTGGCAAAAGGCACCGAAGCATTCGGGCTCTCACGACCAGACTATGTAACAGTTTCTTCTCCCAAACCATCAGACTCCTCAATACCCAGAGCCTGGACTGACACCAACCTACGGCCCTCTACTGTGCCTATTGTCTTGTTTATTATTTATTGTAATGCCTGCACTGTTTTGTGCACTTTATGCAGTCCTGGGTAGTTCTGTAGTCTAGTGTAGTTTTGTGTTGTTTTATGTAGTTCAGTGTAGTTTTTGTATTGTTCACATAGCACCATGGTCCTGAAAAACGTTGTCTCGTTTTTACTGTGTACTGTACCAGCAGTTATGGTCGAAATGGCAATAAAAAGTGACTTGACTTGACTTGACTTGATCAGGACTGGAAGGGTAGACTGTAGAAACCAGAATAAACTGGGGAGGGAATGGGGTGCAACCTGCAATCTGCAAGCTTCTGCCATTGGGGTGTTGCTCAAGATTTCCAGCATCTGCAGAATCTCTTGCATTTAGAAAGCATGGCGTGCAAGGTTTTGCACCGACCGAGAAAATATATGGGAAGCAGCCACTCACTAAAAATCATTGGATGAACAGCAGTTAATTAAAAATTCCCAGGAATGATGTGGAATGTGACCTTTAGAGTTAGGGCATTGAGGCAAATAAGCAAAAGGGACTTCAAACCCTGTCCAGATTTACAGGCATTGATTAGAGCCCTAGAATTAGCTTGTGATCACATCTTATACACTCCACTGTTTTCTATACATCATTTGACTGACAGAAACTGACTGCTTGGAGTCAGAGGAGAGAACAATTCATCCAATGAAATATCTCAGCAGCCCTAGGCACCAAAAAAAAGAAGCCTGTTATCTTGGAATTAGGCAACCTCCAGAGAGTTGGACTTTATTTACACAAAGGTTGCATCAGAACAGGAGTTGATCACCATGGTTGTTGCAGAATATGTCCCTAAAGAATCTGCTGACATCAGGGCCACTAACATTTATATTCACAATCTGTAATCCCTGTTAGAAGTTGGATCTGACAGAGCAACATGTCAGGAAAAAATATAAAAGAGCATCTTGCTCTCATGTAAGA
Organism: Mobula hypostoma; assembly: GCF_963921235.1. Lineage (NCBI taxonomy): Eukaryota > Metazoa > Chordata > Chondrichthyes > Myliobatiformes > Myliobatidae > Mobula > Mobula hypostoma. The sequence goes on from NC_086100.1 coordinate 172,234,766, forward strand.
ACTCGCGGGTTAAATCCCAGTACAAGAAAGACTCTAAAACAAAGAGAGCAAGTGAACTGTAATCTTATCCTTTTGCATAATATTGGGGTTTCAGATCTGCAAGGACTGAAACAGATGTTTCTGGTTAATAAAAAGTAATTCAATATATGTTTTATAAACTGTACCACAGGTCTTCTGTTGGGTCCTGTCCGCCAACTTCAAAATGTCAACAATTAGCCATAAAGAGCTACTGTTCCCAAGGTAAATCTTAAGCTCTGTCATGACACCAAAGTAACAATTTAAAATAATTCTGAGTCTTTATTGTTAATATAAATGGTCTAAAGATGCATTGCACAAATACCAACTTAAATCCAACCTTACAGAAAAGAGATACAAACAGAAAGAAACGTTTGCGGCTATATTCCACTGTAACTGCAGTATAGTAGTAGACCCTGGGAAAATATATGTTATTTAACAAATTATAAATCAGATCTCGGGTGGTGAGCTGAATCACATGATATAATCGTATCACAAAGCCTATTATTGAAAATGCTGGCCCTTGCCAGCATTCTTCATATAAATGCCAGCAGGTGAGGGATTTCCCTGCCAGCAAACATGAATGCGGAAGTCCTCAATTTGCTCGTGCACAGCTGGTTACTTGTATTTCTCAGCAGTGAATCACAAATTTGCAGGATATCTTGCAAAATAATAATCTGCCGAAACAACTGGCGCCAGGTTGAACCTGGCCAGGCAGAGAACCAGGGGACTGTAAAAGTTGGAACCTTGTTTTTATCCATTGGCCTTTATGTAAATGTTGTGAATAGTGCTTGTTCAAGCACTTTGTCTTTCCTTCTCAATTTATTTCATTGTATTGAAAGGTTTCAATAATTTAATTAATTTGGTTATTCTGGGATACTTCTAAATGACTCCAGTCTATCCAATTAAGTGCAGATGAAGGGTCTTGACCCGAAGTATTGACTTCGTTTTCCCCCGTTGATGCTGCCTGACACGCAAAGTTTCTCCAACATCTTGCATGCCGTTGTAGATCCCAGCATCTGCAGTCCTTCGTGTCTCCTCTTCGGATGACTTAGAATTTCTGGTCCACCCTGAGTCACCCATACACAGTGCTGATTCACTTCCTAATAAATGACCCATTCACATACAGCATCTTAAGTTTACTGGTAAAGGTGTCAAGTTCCATTGTGGCAAGGTCTTTGACTACAAAATGCCCAGGAATGTAAATGAGGCAGCACATTGTGATTTTGTTTTAAACCTTAGTTTATGAGTTATGCTAATTCAACTATCGTGCTTGTCAAAAACTGCTTGAAGCACACAGAACAACTGTTAAAATCAAGCAATTAAAAAAGGTTAACGTTTGTGAAATTGTTTTCTAAAAAAAACTAAAAACAATCCTGCATGAAATTACTCAAGAACACCGAAAAACAGTCAAAACTGTCATGCTGGAAAAACTTTGGCAGTCAAGTTGCATCTGTGGAAGAGAACTAGTTGAAATTTTATGTTGGTGAAGGGTCTTTGACCAGAAAAGGCTGACTCCTTTCTCTTTCAAAAATCTCTAAATCCATCCTTTCGTGACCCTTCAGGGTCTTCTATGTTTCAGTTAAGTTCCCTCTCACTCTTCTGAAACTCAGCCCAAGCTTTCCCCATGATGCAAGCTACCCCTTCCAGACACTGGTTCAGTAAACTGCTTCTTTCATTAAACATCAGCATCCTTCCTTAAATGTGGAGACCAAATACTGTGTAGATATGATCTCGGCGAAGCCCTAGTCAAACCCGGTGGAAGTGATTTGGATGAATTTACCACCATAAGTGTTAGGGATTGACGTAACTTTGGGCTGCACTGCTGAGCTCTGTGAGGCTGATGCCAGAGCCCAGTCAGGAAACAAGCGACAACGGGCAAGTGTGACCACTCTTTGTGGTGGTCAGAAGTAGCGATCTAGTCACACTCTTGTTCTCCTAACTTGAAACATCTAATAATTAAGTGCTGTCCATTCTACATACTTCCATGATCTTGACCACAGTTTACATACTGCCAAAGGCAAATATACGTAAGCACTCGATGTATTCAGTGCCACATTTAGCAACAAGAAACAGTCTGCCCCACTCCCTTCATGTAATTGCCAGGACTTTAATTTGGCTTGCTTGAAGAAATCTCTGTTCAATTAACGTCAACATCAACATATCACCTGTAGCACCAGGGGTCCCAACACACTCGACCTTTGTTACACTATGAGCAGGAATGCCTACTATTCCATCCATAGACCACATTTCAGGAAATCTGATTACAGCATACAGGCAGAGGCAAGAGAGCAAGGCTCCAGGTGTAAGGACAACAATGGAGTGGTCACAAAGGAGGAGCTGTGGCTTGCTTTGAGTCGATGGACTGGGTCACACGCAGGGATTCATCAACTGTGAATGAATATGCCACACTTGTCATGAACTTTAAAAAGACACTCCATGGATAATCGTGTCCTCACAAAAACATTCAGAGACTTCCCCAACCAGAAGCCTTAGATGAACTAATCGATCTGAAATCTGCTGAGGGTTAGGTCAGCGCTGTTCAGGTCTGGCGATCAAGGTATGATCCAAGTATGATCTCAAGAAGGCCATCACACATATGACATGGTAATTCTGGACCAAACTGGAATCACAGAAGGACGCTGGATAGCTGTGGCTTGAATCCTACCACCTCCTACAAAGTAAACCTAAGCACTAAGCACAAATATGTGACAACGAGCTTTCTTTCCCAGATTGAGCTCAGTGCCTTGACCAACAGATATGGAGCACCTTCACAAACTCCCACAGCCCCCGTTGACCTTATGATTTATGACCTTATGAGGCTGACGTGAGAGCATCCTTCAGGAGGATGTACCCATGGAAAGTAGCCGGTCCAGATGGAGTACCTGGCTGGGTCCGGATGAAGGGTCTCAGGCTGAAACGTCGACTGTACTCTTTTCCATAGGTGCCTGCTGAGTTCCTCCAGCACTGTGCGTGTGCGTGTGTGTATGTGTGTGTATGTGTGTATGTGTGTGTGTGTGTGTGTGTGTGTGTGTGTGTATGTGTGTGTGTGTGTGTGTGTGTGTGTGTGTGTGTGTGTGTGTGTGTGTGTGTGTGTGTGTGTGTGTGTGTGTTTGTGTGTGTGTGTGTGTGTGTGTGTGTGTGTGTGTGTGTGTGTGTTGCTTGGATTTCCAGCATCTGCAGGTTTTCTCTTGTTTTGTGAGTACTAAAGACCTGTGCTGATCAACTGGCTGGACTGTTTACTGATATCTTTAACCTCTTGCTTCAACAGTCTGAGATACCTATCTGCTTCACACAGGCTTCAATTATACCAGTGTCCAAGAAGAACATGGTAAACTGCTTCAATGCCTATCGTCCAGCAGCACTTACATCCACTATGCCAGCAACTGTGATGAAATGATTGGAGAGGTTGGTGATGAAACATATCAACATCTGCCTGAAGAGTGACTTGGATCTGCTACCAATTGCCTACCATCACAACAGGACAACAGCAAATGCCGTTTCACTGGCACTTTGGTCAGCCCTGGAACACCTGGGTACTTTTTGTTGACTACAGCTCTGCTTAACATCATCATCCCCTCAAAACTAATCAATAAGCTTCAAGATCTAGGCCTAGTTCCTTATGTAACTGGATCCTTGATTTCCTCACAGACCCTAGTCAGTTTGCATTGGCAATAACATCCCCTCCACAATCACCATTAGCACAGGGCTATGTTCTTAACCCCTACTCTACTTGCTTTATATTTATGACTATGAGGCTAAGTGCAGCTCCAATACCAAATTTAAGTTTGCTAATGACACCACTGTTGTTGGCCAAATCAAAGGTGGTGACAAATCAACATATAGGACAGAGAATGAAAATCTGGCTGAGTGGTGCCACAGCAACAACCTCTCACTCAAGGCCAGTCAGACCAAAGAGCTGGTTATTGACTATAGGAGGAGGAAACTGGAGGCCCATGAGCTAGTCATCAGAGAACCAGAAATGGACAGTATCAGTAACTTTAAATTATCATGCGTGGCCAAGTGGTTAAGGCATTCGTCTAGTGATTTGAAGGTCGCTAGTTCGAGCTTTGGCTGAGGCAGCGTGTTGTGTCCTTGAGCAAGGCACTTAACCACACATTGCTCTGCGACGACACCGATGCCAAGTTGCATGGGTCCTAATGCCCTTCCCTTGGACAACATCGGTGGTGTGGAGAGGGGAAACTAGCAGCATGGGCAACTGCTGTTCTTCCACACAACCTTGCCCAGGCCTGCGCCCTGGAAACCTTCCAAGGCGCAAATCCATGGTCTCACAAGACTAACGGATGCCTATAAAATTATCATCTCAAAGGATATGTCCTGGGTCCAGCATGTAAGTGTCATTAGAAAGAAGGCACGGCATTACCTCTACTATCTTGGACGTTCACACAGATTTGGCATGTTATCTAAAACTTCGACAAACTTCTATAAATGCACATATACTAACTGCATTATGGCCTGGGTTGGAACCACCAATACCCTTGAATAAAAAAGCCTACGAAAAGGTAGTGGACAGAGCCCAATCCATCAAACATCAAACCCTTCCCACCAATGAGCACATATACAAGGTTCGATACCATAGGAAAGCAGCATCCACCATCAAATACCCCCACCATCCAGACCATGCGCTCTTCTCACTGCTGCCATCAGGAAAGAGGTATAAGAGTCTTTGGTCCCACACCACCAGGTTCAGGAACAGCTGTTACCCCACAACTATCAGGTTCCTCACCCAGCATGGATAACTTCACTCACCCCAACACTGGACTGATTCCGCAACATATGTACCGACTTCCAAACACTCTACAGCTCTTGTTCTCAATATTACTTATTACTTATTTATCTCTTATTATTATATTGTTTTTCTTTTTCTATTGCACAACTTGTCATCTTTTGCACCTTGGTTGTATGACCGTCTTTGTATTTGTGTAGTTTTTCACTAATTTATTGTGTTTCTTTTTATGTATTGTGAATGCCCACATGGCAGCGATATTGTGATGTGCTTCGATAATAAACTCACTTTGAAATTTGAACTTTGGCGTTTCCCCTTCTGTGTTTGCAAGTGTGTGAAATTAGAGGAGAAAGTGGCAGCCATTGCAAACGATAACAATCGTTAAACACGAGAATTTCTGCGGACGCTGGAAATCCAAAGCAACACACACGAAATGCTGGAGGAACTCAGCAGGTCAGGTAGCATCTATGGAATTGAATTAACAATTGTTATTTCAGGTGGGCCAAGACCCTTCTTCAGGACTGGAATGGAAGGAGAAGATGCCAGAATAAATAGGTGGGCATAAGGAAAGGAGGATAGCTGGAAAGTGATTGGTGAAGCCAGCTGGGTAAGAAAGGTAAAGGGCTGGAGAGGAAAGAATCTGATAGGAGAGAAGAGTGGACCTTATGAGAAAGGGAAGGAGAAGGCGACCCAGGCGGAGGTGATAGACAGGTGAGAGGAGGTAAGAGGTCAGAGTGTGGAATAGAAGAAGAGTGGAGGGGGAGGAAAAATTTTTAACGGAAGGAGAAATCGATATTCACGCCATCATGTTGGATGCTACCCAGACAGAATATAAGGTGTTGCTCCTCCATCCTGAGGGTGGCCTCGTTGTGGCACAAGAAGAGCCCATGGACCAACATGTCAAACAGGAATGGAAATGGGAAATCCCTCTTTTGGCAGATGGAGCAGAGGTGCGCAATGACGTGCTCCCCCAATTTATGACAGGTCTCACCAATGTAGAGGAGGCTGCATCGGGAGCGCCGGACACAACAGATGACCCCAGTAGATTCACAGTTGAAGTGTTGCCTCACCTGGAGGGACTATTTGGGGCCACAAATGGAGGTGAGAGAGGAGGTGAATGGGCAGGTACAGCACTTTTTTTGCTTTCAGGGAGGAAGATTAGTGGGGAGAGATGAATGGACAAAAGAATCACAGAGGGAGTGATCCCTGTGGAAAACAGAAGTGGGGGCGGAGGTAAAGTATGTTTGGTGGTAGCATCCCTTTGGAGATTGTGGAGATTGATTTGTTGGATGCAGAGGCTCATGCAATGGTAGATAAGGACAAGAGGAACTTTATCACTGTTATTTTCCAAAAGATCTAGATGTTGGAAACTTTCTGCTTCTGAGGTTTTCCCCATTGACATCTGGACTACACTTTGGCAAGTTAGGAGGATGACCAAGCTTGGGACATGTCTCATTTTGCCCTCTGTTGTACCATTGGGCCTGGACAGTGAGGACTATCAGGTACAAATGCAAAATTAAAGTAGAAACTCACTTCGGAGATGGTGGAAGTTTTACCACTGACTGCAGATTCAGGGCCAATATTGCATTGGAAACATTTATGGCAATTACAACATGCAAGTAAGCCTTTCAGCTCATCTAGTCCTTGTGTATTCTTATCTTCTATGCCTGTGGTTCCCAAAGTCAGCAAAACCACGCCCTGGAGGCAGTGGGAGTTTCTAAGGGGGCAGTCCGTAGCAAGAGGAGAAGTGAGGGATTGCAGGCTTAATTTTAAAAATGAATTACTTAGTTTAAGCATTTTATCCTCATTGCCTCATAATTGATTACAATGATCAAGTAATCACCTCTACTCTTGCTATCCCACCGTTCTCTTAGACTTTGCTCAACGTATGTTATAGTTGATAAAAAGCAACCCGTGACACATCTGTGTTTAGCACTTCGTAAAAATTCTGGACTGAAATAAACCTGTTATTTCTGGGCCTGGCCCATGCATTATTGCCTTTCACTATAGTAGTACAGTGTTAGCTATAAAATCCTTACACTCTAATCAAGCAGTGATGCAATTTCTGTGAATTAGGGTATGGCATTCAGAATTGGTCCTTTCGAATGGTTTTGACTGCATTTCTCTAGCCCATGGACCAACTGAGATATCGCTGCCCCACTTTATGTACCTTCAGGCAGAAATTCAGGTCCTGCCTGAGCTACAATGATGTCATAATTTTGCCCTTTATTGATTGCAGTGTTTGAAGTTGGACTTGAACAATAGGTGATTAACTACGGTCATTAATCCACAATGAAAATAACAGAAACAGAACAAGCAATAAAGAAGTTTAGACATTATAGTGTAGAGTATGTGAAGTATGGATTTATGCCAACACCAACCAACCAACAGCAGTCAATGTGTCTGTTGTGTGAAAACGTTTTCTCAAATGAGGCAAAAAAATCATCCAGGCTCCTTGAACATTTGATAAAGCAAACAAGAACTTGACTTATTTCTGTCGCTTCATGAAAACTTTCATAAATGGCAAACACTTTAAAACATGCTTGGCAGCACTTCACAACAAAACAGAGATGGTTTTCATGCTTCATAGAACATTTCATTGCTCATTGCTAGATCTAGAAAGCTCCATACAATTGGAGAAGAACTGAACCTTCAAGCAGTAAGGGAAGTTCTGAGTTCAGTTTCCATAAGCCACCACACCAAATAATTCAAGCAATTCCACTCAGTGGAATTGTTCGTCTCTGTTCAAAGACGAAAAGTCTGAGAATGTGGAAGACACGTTGTGCAACATACTTAGGACAACAGAATTTTCTCTCCTATTGGATGAGTCAACTTTGTCAGACAATGAATCTTTGTTTCTTCGTTATGATTGTTTCATAAAAGATGAAAGCATGGTTCAAGGGTTGTTATTAGCAAGGACATTAGAAACAGATATGAAGGAAGTGGCAATATTTTGGGTTGTTGGGCAAACTTTCAAGGAGAAGGACATTTTGCTCACCAACATTCTTGCTTGTGCAACAGATGTGGGACCATCAATAAGAGGAATTCACCGCGGGGTGATTACCTTCTTGAAAACTGCTGTACCTAACATTTTTACCACTCACTCTGCAATTCACAGATAACATCTTATTGCAAAAAACCTAAGTGATTGGTTGCACAAATCATTAAATACTGTTAGCACAGCGGTAAACAAAATCAAATCCCATACTCTCAGTTCTCAGCTACTTCAGGAGTCTTGTATTGAGAATGATGAAGAGTTTGAATGCTTGCTGTTGCACACCGAAGTCAGATAGTTCTCAAAAGGAAACTGTCTGAAGTGCTTTTATGTGAAATCATTCTTCAATAGAAAGGAAATAATGTGAATCTTATCAAAATCAAATCAGTCATCGCCACAGTTTTGTCCAAGTTAATCCTATTTAAGTGCAACATTGACCATTGCGACCTTTCCCAATTTCTGATCCTCTGTGAATTGAAAGAGGAAGGAAGAATGCCAGATGATGATCTTCAAGTATACTGTACCCACCTGGGTGAGCTGCATAAAGGCATGTTGATGGATTTTAGGATTTTATCTCAATCCAATTTCTAGATTGGGTAATAAATCCATTCCTGAACACTTGCAATGAGGAATTAACAGGAAGGATGGAGGAAGAACTGATCTCTCTCCAAAATGACTTTGAGCTGAAGCCACGGATCAAAAACTCATATCCAGACTCTTGGTTGCAGAAAAAATTTTCGGAACGCTATCCTGCACTGTTGAAAAAGGTCAAGACGTTCTTTATTGGTTTTCCAACTTCTCATTTAGTGGAGCATGATTTCAATGCAGTCATCCAACTTCTTTCAAAGCCATGAAACTGACAGCAAATTACTGAATGTGGGGATCTGAGACTCCTGAGTGACACTCAGCCTGATGTTGAGAAGCTGATGCCACTGCACCAAAACCATCCATCTCATTGAAAGGTGAAAAAGCAGTGAAGAAATGGCTACTACGGTGCACTCTAAAATTGTTGATGAAAATTGTTTTTCCTGTAATTAAATAAAGAAATTATTTTATTTAGAGCTTTAAATAGATTGGAATAACTTCTGCAATTATTTTCTACTGCTTTGAATTTGGAGTTCCTGTTTTAGACCCTAGGACCATACATAAGATATAGGAGCAGAATTTGGCCCATCGAGTCTGCTCCACCATTTTATCATGGCTGATCCAATTTTCCTCTCAGCACCAATTTTCTTTCACTGGGTATCATAAATCAAAATTCTATATAGTTTTATGAAATGGCCAGAAAAGGAGAGGGGTGCACAGGGGATGTGGACTGAAAGCCAAGGGGTGATAACCCCAAAAGTTTGGGAACCACTGATCTATGAAAACTAATAACTCTAATTGTGTTGAACCAGTTTTTTCTATTGATTACATTTCTTTCATCTCCTACCTAATGTAATCTTGAATCTTCTCTCCTCCCATCTTCCAAGGACGTACAGCTTAGTAGGTTAATGGACCAGAACAGGCCATTACCATGCTGTATCTCTAAATAAACGCTTATTTTCCCTGGAGACGTTCACTAATATAATGAAGTCACTATTCATGCCATATTCTAGCAGTTCAGAAGGAAGAGGGAGTTATGCTGTAAGTCACATATGCTGTTAAATCATAGTATCATCGTGGTTTACAACATGGAGACAGGTCCTTCAGCCCCCAGTGTTAACGCCATCCATCAAATCCTCACCACTACTAACTGCACTACACCCATAATCTATTATGCCTCTTCATCTCAAGTGCTCATGTAAAAATTAATGTTTAGGCTCCACATTAATTTCCTGGGATTTTGCATCAATGAGCAGTTATCTTTGATGAGGTCTTTATAGAGGAACACAAGAACAGAAGAAAATAGGAGCAGAAGTAGGCCACTGGGCCCCTCGAATCTGCTGCGCCATTCAATGGGATCAGAATTATTGCATGCTGGTCTGGTCTCAACTCCTTTTCCGTGCCAGTTCTCCAAAGACCGTAACCGGGTGACCGTCGGATCTTATTCAGTATCGTTAAAAGTGTACTTAGGCAGCCATCCGGGTAATGCTAGAATAGTTGTCTGTGCCTTTAAGTGGAGACTGTGATGTCATTACGCACGCGCGGGATAGTGGGGAGACCATTTTTGTTTCCGCTGAAGACGCTGTTGGGGCGTTGGAATTGAGTTCCTCCCTGAGACTGGGCATGGTGAGGAAAGGTGAGCATTAATTGACGATATCCACGTGAATTTGTTTATGCTTGTTGGCGAATTGAGAATATCGGTAATTTGACATGTTTTACATGTGGATGCTTTAGATTTCCACGAGTGAAAAAATCGACGCTGGATAGCTTGGCTTATGCAAAGTTCCTCAACATCTAAGTAAGTCAGTCTTCCTGTAATTTAACTACCAGGCAATACCTTGTAAAAGTTGTGCCAAAGTGTACCTTTTGTCTAACCTTATTGTATCAGGACTGATTGTGCATGTAACCACGTAACGTGAATGTTTAGTCTCTGTGTGGAAGTTCAGCGCGTGTGTACGTCTTAGATGAGATGTATTTGCTTACATTTTTCGCTGTTATGTATAAGATGCAGGGTGGGTGGGATTCTAATGTTGTTTGTATTGTGTTCCTTCAGGATTGCCACTGCTGTATTAGTACCGTATTAGTTCTGGTATTTTTTATACTGCATACGCAATTCTGTCCATACACAAGGGTGTGGATCAAAAGTTAAACTGGGATTGTAATAGCAAGAACTGGTTGTAAATTCGTTTGTTTTGTTTTGCGACCCTCTTCTGGCACTTAAACATCTAAAACAGATAAAGGAATTAAAACCCGAAAAAGTATTTGTTGCCCTGAGTGTGTACTTTTCCCCAGGCTACAAAACATCAGGTCCCTGATCTCTCAAAAACTATCTATGTCCACCTAATAAAATTCAAGTAAGCAGTCTCCACAGTTCTCTGAGGTAAAGAATTTCTGAAATTCACCACGCTCTGTGCATTTCCATTGTAAATAACTGGTTTCTTATCTTGTAACCCACAAGAGAAACACAAGATTACTTATCATAGCTCCTTATTACTTAATACCACATAGTTGTTAATTATCATGGCTGTGATTTCTCACATGCCATTCAGTAAAAATCATCGATGCTTCTAAATTCCTGCCACTTAGACTGGCACTGGTGAGCCTTGGCAAAAAAGTCAGCGGTGCAACAGATTGTGAGCTTTGCAATCCGAAACTTTCAGATCAGCCTCCTACTCAAAACCAATGCTGTGGGCAACTGTCACTAGGCTTCCTACAAATTCTTGCACCTGGATTATTAAGGGGATTGAAACTACTGAACATTTAGTGGTCACATCCCCTCTGGAGGCAACTCTGGTTAAAATCCACTGTGTAGGAATTCCACAGGAAAGGGTTAAGGGTTTGTGAATAATATCAGCAATTGTTTTCTTTTCAGGTCATGATATGTTTATACAGCGATAAAACTATTCAAATAAAGAATTGATTGTTTCTTTTAAAACTGCAGGTATTTATCTTAACCGCAGCCATGAATAGATTCTAGTTCGGGCTCAGTGGAACTCTGCCTCAGGAAATCTAATAAATTTACATTTTTCCTTTACAACATGAGACTTTCTGTTAAGGTATTTCTTAACAATGAGTCTGGCAATGCACTGGGCTCGAAACTTCTCCAGCCTTTTAAACTCTCATCCAGTTCAGAAGACTCTTCAGCTTACCGTGGTTGCTCTTGAAAAAGCTACTGTCGGGCCAATTCCCCACTCTCGCCCCAGAGCCAACCAACCAGCCAGCCAGCCTCTTTGCATAAATACGTGATTTTCTTTAAGTGGCTATTAAATTTGTGAACTCTTAGCAGAAGGGCCTGGATTTAGGGAGCATTAGAGGAGAAGAAATTCGTCATTGGGTAACAATGATAAATGAGTGCATGGTACTGTGTGTTCATTTTCAGGATGTGAGCATCATTGGCAAACCAACATTCACTGCCCACCCTTCAGTGGTAAGTGGTGGTGAGACACCTTCTTGGACCTCTGCAGCTCTTCTGTTGTGCAGCAGGGGCTGGGCTTCCAGGATGGGTGGTATGTTTCCAAGTCAGTGTGATCTATGAGTTGGAGACGAGGCTAGTGATGCTCCCATGCATCCAAGACTCGCCTCTTCCTTGGCAGTAGTACTGATCATGAGATGAATTTACCTCAGACACATTTGGGTCCAATGTGTTGAAGAGAGTTTGATCAGCCGCAGAGATCTTTACTCATGTACAGCAGTGGAGACTGAAGATTAACTTCACTCTCAGGCATTTAAGTCAAATTCGAGTGTGCAAAGAAAAACTTAACATGTGGAGCATCACAGAGGCATAGCATCCTGTGAGAAGCATTCATAAGAAAAACATAAATTAAACATAAATTATACACAATTTTTACAAGAAGCAACAAAGAACAAAGTTCATTTTAATGCAAAGTGATCAGAGTAATCATAGTGTTGTTAAACTGCAATGATTCTACAAATTCTGCTGAAGAGTCTCAGCTGGAACGTCAACCGTACTCTTTTCCATAGACGCTGCCTGGCCTGCTGAGTTCCTCCAGCATTTTGTGTGTGTTGCTCGGATTTCCAGCATCTGCAGATTTTCTCTTGTTTGTAGTTGAAGGGAAGTAGCTGTTCTCGAACCTGACAATGTAGAACTTCAGGCTTCTGTAGCTCCTTGCAAAGGGTAGTTATGAGAAGATGGCATGGTCCAAATGCTGGGGATCTCAAAGTTCAAAGTAAATTTATTATCAAAGTACATATATATCACCATATACAACCCTGAGATTCATTTTCTTACAGGTATTCACAGTATGTACAAAGAAACACAATAGAATGAATGAAAAACTGCACACAACAAGATGGACAAACAGCCGATGTGATGAATGTTGCCTTCTTGAGGAGTGCCTCTTATTTTAGAATTGCAGCTTCTAAGATATACCATGAGTTCGAGAAGTGCTGGCTGTAGTTGAATACATATCGGCCTTTGAAATGGTGTGTAATTAGCAAATAATCAGATATTGAGTTATGCAATTTGTTCTCACAACCAAGACTTGACCAGCATCGGCCTGTAGAAATTAGGAAGTTATTGAGCTGCATGACCTGTTCAACCTGAAAGTGGCTGATAATGTCCCAATCTATACCAGAGGCAATAACTTCACTTTAACTTCACTTGCCCCATCACTGAAATGTTCCCATAACCCATGGACTTATTTTTAAGTATTCTTTATCTCATGTTCTTGATATTTATTGCTTGCCTACTATTTTTTCTTTTTGTATTTGCACAGTTTGTTGTCTTTTGCACATTGGTTGTTTGTCCGTCTTGTTGTGTGTGGTCTTTCACTGATTCTATTGTATTTCTTGTATTTACTAAGAATACCGCAAGAAAATTCATCACAGGGTTGTATATGTACTTTGATAATAAATATACTTTGAACTTTTGAACTTTGAAATGTTTGGAACAGTTCCATCTGTTTCTCTCAGTTGCAAACCACCCTTATGCAGTTTCAGATAATCAGAACTCTTCTTTCCCTGACTGTGTCACAGTTCCCTCACGAGAGGTACTCCCTTATTGGTCTATAGGTAATTGACCAAGTGGAGTGGAAATGGAAGAGTCTTCCAAGGAAAAAGAAACCACCTTGGAGGTTACAGCTACATGCACCTTCAACACTGCATTGGAAGAGATCTGCTTTAAGAATTAACAGTCTTTAGAAAGGCATAAAAAATGGTTCTGTTTCAAACTGACTTCAAAGACCTTCACCATAAAAATCAATGATTAAATGTACAGCAACACTGTGACATTGAAGGTGAAATTTCTGAAAAATTAACTGGTGCTTTGTATTGCATGGTTTCTTTTAATCAATCTGTCTATATGGGCAATATAGTTGGGACTTCAACACTGCCTTTGCAACTGGACCCTTGACTTTCTGACAGCAGTCTTAAAGAAAGTCAGCTACCCCACTGCCATGATTACCCTCAATTCAAGTAAGTAGCATCCATCTGTACCCCTCTGTCCACTGTGCTCGTTATATTCTCAAAGAACTGCAGTAAGTTTGTCAAACAGGACCTGCCTTTGCTGAATCCATGCTGCGTCTGCCTGATGGATCCATTTCCTTCCAGAGGCCTCGCTATTTCTTTTTTAATGATAGCTTCAAGCAGCCAGCATAAGCAAAGACCCCATCCACCCCGGACATTCTCTCTTTTCCCTCTTCCTGTCAGACAGAAGGTACAAAACAACTCGCGTAAAAGGCCGAGAGAACTCAGCAGGTCAGATGGCACCCATGGAAGTGAATAAACAGTCAACGTTTTGGACCAGGACCCTTCTTCAGAACTGGAAGGGAAGGTGGGAAAACAGCAGAATAAAATGGTGGGAGGAGAGGATATTTGGAAGGTGATGGTGAAGCCAGGTGGCTGGGAAAGGTAGAGCAAAGAAGTAGGATACAAACGTCTGAAAGCACAAATAGCCAAGCTCAAGAACTGCTTCTATCCTGCTGTTATAAATATTGAACAGATCCCTGCTATGACTCTTGACCTCACAATTACGTCATTGTGCCCTTCCATCTTATAGACGACATGCACTGGATTTTCTCTATGACTTCATTCTATATTTTTTTGCTGTTTCATCTTTTACTAACTCAATGCACTGTAGTAATGAATTAATCTGCATGAACAGAGCACATGGCGTGTTTTTCACTGTACGAACGATAAAACAATTTACCAATTTGCTAGCACTGATTTTTGGTCCGATAACACCCTTGTGAAAACCACCAAAACTCTTACCACAATTCAGGTACCGTGTCGATGCCAGTTGTTATTGTCAAGGTAATGATTTGGCAGCAGAGATGTTTTCTGCCACTCACAAAGAACTAAGGGAAACTTAACAAAAACTTAATACATCAATACTCACCTTTGTGATTTTATTGGAGGTGCTTTAATAGTTTAATACAGGCATTTAAACATTGGCAGCAAAACAGTACATGTGATATATTACAGAGAATCATGCTGGAGGAATTCTGCAGGTCAGGCAGCACCTATGGATGTTTCAGAGCGAGTCCTTTCTTCAGGACTGGAAAGGAGGGGGGAAGATGTTGGACTAAGAAGGTGGTGGGGAGGGAAGGAGGATAGCTAGAAGGTGATAGGTGAAGCCAGGTGGGAGGAATGCTAAAAGACTGGAGAGGAACAAATCTGATAGGAGGGGAGAACAGACCATAGGAGAAAGGGAAGGAAGAGGTGATAGGCAGGTGTGAAGAGGTAAGAGACTAGAGAAGGGAATAGAAGAAGAGGGGAGGGGGAAGACATTTTTTTTGAATGAGAAGGAGAAATTGATATTTTTGCCTTCAGGTTGGAGGCTACCCAGATGGAATATAAGGTGTTGCTTCTCCACCTGCGTGAGGCTTCATTGTAGCACAAGAGGAGGCCGTGCGTCGTCATGTCAGAATGGGAATCGGATTTAAAATGTTTGGCTGCTGGGAAGTTCTACATTTGGTGAATGGCACAGTGGTGCTTGATAATGCAGTCCCCCAATTTACAATGGGTCTCACCAATGTAGTGTAGGCTGTATCGGGAGGACCGAACACAATGGACGACCCCAACAGATTTGCAGGTGAAATTTTACCTCACCTAGAAGGACTGTTTGGGGCCCTGAACAGAGGTAAGGGAGGGGGTGAGTGGGCAGGTGCAGCACTTTGGCCACTTGCAGTGTTAAGGGCCAAGAGGGAAATTAGGGGGGAGGGATGAATGGACAATGGAATCACAGAGGGAGTGATCCCTGCAGAAAATGGAGAGAAGAGGGGTGGTAAAGATATGTTTGGTGGTAGGATCCCTTCAGAGATGGTGGAAGATGTGGAGGATGACCTGTTGGATGAGGAGGTTCATGTAGAGTTAGGTAAAGAGAAGAGGAATTCTACCACTGTTAAAAGAACAGGTGAATGTGGATGTTTGGGAAATGGAGCTGTCCCAGAAAGGGAAGATGTTCCCTGGGAACAAGAAACTGAGAAAAGAGAATCACAGTTTTATAGGAGAGAGGGTGGGAAGAGATATAGTCAAGATATCCATGGGAATCAGTAAGTTTGTAAAAGGTTTCAGTCGACAGTTTGTTTCCAGAGATGGAGACAGAGGGATCAAGAAAGGCGAGGGAGGTGTCTGAAATGGACCAAGTGAATTTAAGGGCAGGGCAGAAGTTAGAGGCAAGGCTGATGAAATTGACAGGCTCAGCATGGGTGCATGAAGCAGCACCAATGCAATTGTCAATGTGGAGGAGGAAGAGTTGGAGAGTATTGCTGGGGAAGGCTTGGAACATGGACTGATCTATATAGCCAACAAAAATGTAGGCATATCCGGGCCCATGCAGGTGCCCATGACTACCCCTTGAGTCTGGAGAAAGTGAGAGGAGTACTTATCACCAGAAGAGGCCAAAGTACTACACTTGCCTATTTACCTTCTCTTTCACTTCCATTCAGTGCTGCAAGGAGTGACTGGGGGCAAACCTAGGTGCAGGACACAGACACGGAGATAGGGTTGAGAGGAGTTTGCACAGTCACAAACGTGGAACAGATAACCAGGGGAGTCTTGACTCAGAGATGAGGCTTTCATAGAATATCTAGAGACTGGAGCTGAACTTAGAACTAACAGTCCTAAGTGATCAGGAAACAAGGTTAACACACAGGAGTCAACCAACGAATTGGTGACCCATGGTTGTGATGTCAGAGTTCTTATCCTGCAGTCTCTGATGGAAACCAGGTGTGTTGTAATTAAGTGAACTAGCAGCAATTGAGAATCTAATGACTGGAATTAAGGCATAATCAAGGAGTTAGGAGCAATCTGGGGGACAGCCAGACAGGACCATGACATTCAGGGCCCCAAACAGTTCTTCCTGGTGAGGCAACACTTTACCTGCAAATCTGCTGGGGTTGTCTAATCTGTTGGGTGCTCCCCTTGCAGCCACCTCTATGCTGGTGAGATATGTCATATACTGGGGGAATCACTTTGTCAAGCACCTCTGTTCCATCAGCCAAAAGTGGAACTTCCTGATGGCCAAACATTTTAATTTCATTCTCATTCCCATTTCAACATTGCAGTCCATGGCCTCCTCTTGTACCATGATGAGGCTACACTCAAGGTGGAGGAGCAACACCTTATTTTCCATTTGGTTAGCCTCCAACCTGATTGCATTCATATCAATTTCTCTTTCCAGTAAAAAAAATCCCTCCCCCTCCCCTCTTCTTCTATACCTGCTCTGGCCTCTTACCTTTTCTCACCTGTCTATCACCTCCCTTGGGTTCCCTCCTCCTTCTGTTTCTCCTATGGTCCACTCTCCTCTCCTATCAGATTCCTTCACCTCCAGCCTTTTACCTTTCCTACCCACCTGGTTTCACCTATCACCGTCCAGCTAGCCTCCTTGCCCTGCCCCACCTTTTCATTCTGGCATCTTCTCCACTTTCTTTCCAGTCCTGAAGAAGGGTCTCGACCCAAAATGTCAAATGTTTATTCATTTCTATAGACATTGTCTGACCTTTTGAGCTCCTCAAGCATTTTGTGTGCATTGCTTCATCAGGACTGGAAAGAAAGAGAAGTCAGAGTAAGAAGGTGGTTGAGGGAAGGAAGATGTACAAGGTGGCAGATGATAGGTGAAACTGGAAGAGAGGGTGGGGGTAAAGTAAAGAGCTGGGAAGTTGATTGGTGAAAAAGGTAAAGGTCTTGAGAAGGGGGAATCTGATCAGAGAGGGCAGAAGACCATGGAAGAAAGGGAAAGTCTGTTCTAGCCACAGCTAACTGTTCTAGTAACACCTAAATGAAGGGAGATACCTAGAGATGAATGGTAGGAACCATTCATTAAATCCAAATTCTTCATTTTGACTTTTTATCAAACACATTAATTAGTTGAAAGTGATCATTCAGCAGACATGTGGAGCTGATGTGAAAATGATCCACATTCATGTGATACTCCTGAATTTTGTGATTTCAGTCCTGCGGGAACATGGAGGCGAGTGTAACAAGTGTCATCTGCTCTCCGAACCACACTTGGACCCTCTCTCAGTGCTGATCAATGCCGTTGTAAGTGATTTTGATGCTACTAAAACAGCTTAAAGAATAATGGTCGCAATTATACTTGGTGACAAGAGTCAAAATAAAGGAGAAACTGTTCTGGGTCCATTGTAGCTCCAGGAGTGTTAGTGCATACCAAAAGAATTTACATTTTCTAAGCTAGGCCCCAGGATACCAAGTAACACTCACAGACAGCAGCGTTTTTATACCAAGCAAATGTCTTTGTAAGTTGGTCTTGCCAGAATCTCCTTATTCACTCAATCTTTTTGAAATAACTCCAAACATTGCTATTGTCGACGCGAGTGAGGCAAAACTGCACAGTGCTGACATCTGATCATAGCAGACACTGTGTGCTCTCTAATTGGTGCCTGGTTTGAAAAGCCCAATTATGAATCACTGCCCTATTTCTAGGCACAGGTGTTTGTGAATCCATAGCAATTATATTAAAGTTTCAAGAATGAGAAAACAGCCATCACTAGGCTTCTGTGGACTGAGCTTTTCATCCAGCATTTAATGTTCATGGATAACTAATTGTAATGAGTGCAGCCTGCACTGTGTTAAAAATAGAGGAAAAGATTCTTAAATGGGTTGCATTTAAATTTGTTACTTATACCTCTGCCAAAGACTTTGAAAGAGAATATTTGGGTTGCTTTCCATTCACTGACCATTGTTTTCTGTTCTGTTGAAATTCTTGAGCCAGTTAATGACAGATTTTGACAAACTAATTTAAACCATTTATAAGAGCTTGTGATTACATTGTGTATATGAAACTTCAGATGTATAAATATACAGTATGTAGTTCTCAGTCACTATAACTGCCTCCACTTTATAGCTAAGTTAGAGATAGAGCCCAGTAACAGGTCCTTCCTGCTCAGTGAACTATGCCACCCTATTATATCCAATTAACGTACTAGCCCATACATCTTTCGGATGTGGGAAGAAATCAGAGCACCTGGAGGAAATCCATGCAGACACGAGCAATACGTACAAGCTCTCTACAGGCAGTAGTGGGAAACAAAACCAGATGGCTGGCACTGTAGAGCCTTATGCTAACCTCTACGCTACCAAGCCGCCCTAAGGCATATTCTTGTGTAATTTGTAAAATAAATACAATTGTTTTCTAACTCGCCTCATCAACGTTGCTTTTGCAGTCCTGTTTGAATTACTAGATCTGTAATTGAAGTCTTTTTGAGTAAATAACTCAGGAAATACTGGTAATACTTGGCAGGTCAGTCAGCGCTTGAGAGAGAAACAGGTAATGTTTCAGATTATTGACCTTACAGAAGAATTCAGTGCGAGAGTGAATTTGCTTAGTTTTTTACCTCATTCTTCAATTGCTACTTTGAGCGTGGAGTGAATACTTGACGAACATTTACATCCTTGTCTTGTTCAAAAACAAACTGGGATTTTACAATTAGAATACCTGCAAACGGGCTATCATCAGTCAGAAACTTCGTACTTGAAATATTCTTTACTTTGAGATATTTTGGCCCTGTATAAATCTAAGTATTACTCCTTTTCTCTTTCTTAGCCAAACCCCAGATAACATCCTTGAGCAAGCATGCACAGACCATAAGCACATGGAAGAATTAAGGGCCACTATTAAGGAAGGAGTGTTTTCAATGGCTTCTATTATGAATAGCCTTTTTTAAATATACTGTAATTGTTACTCTAAATCATTGGAGTAAATTTTTCAGCCTCTGGTGTACATATTTGATAAAACTATAGTAAATTATATAGAAGCATAATAACATCACCATAAAGCAAACTGATTGAATTTACTCACCCAACACTGAACTGATTCCAATCTATGAAATCATTTCAAGAACTCTTCAACTCATGTCCTCAATTTTATCAATTACTTATTTATCTATTTTTATTATTTTTTGCTTTTCTTTCTGTTTTCTGCACATTGGCTGTTTGTCTGTGTATAATTGTTCATTGATTCTATTGCATTTCTTTGTATTTCCTGTGAATGCCTGCACAAAAATGTTTAGCCAATGATATAAAAGAGGATACCAGAAGTTTTTATTTTCAGATACATAAAGAGTAAAAGAGAGACGAGAGTGAAAATTGGACCACTGGGAAATGACACTGGAGAGGTAGTAATAGGGAACAAAGAAGTGGCAGATGAACTTAATAAGAATTTTGCATCAATCTTCACTGTAGAGAAAACCATAGTATGCCAGAAATTCAAGAGTGTCATGGGGCAGAAGTGAGTGTAGTTGCTATTACTAAGGAAAAGGTGCTTGGGAAACTGAAAGGTCTGAAGGTAGACAAGTCACCTGGATCAGATAGACTACACCCAGGGTTCTGAAAGAGGTGGCTGAAGAGATTATGGAGGCATTAGCAATGATCTTTCAAGAATCAATAGATTCTGGAATGGTTCCGGAGGATTGGAAAATTGCAAATGTCACTCCACTCTTCAAGAAGAGAGGGAAGCAGAAGAACGAAATTATAGGCTGACATCAGTGTTTCCAAAGGTTTTGGAGTCCATCATTAAGGATGAAGTTTCTTGATACTTGGAAGCACATGATAAAGTAGGCCAAAGTCAGCATGGTTTTCTTAAGTGGAAATCTTGCCTGACAAATCTGTTGGAAATCTTTGAGGAGATAACAGGCAGGATAGACAAGGGAGAGTCAGTGGATGTTGTTTACTTAGATTTTCAGAAGGCATGTGACAAGGCACTGCACATGAGGCTGCTAACAAGATAAGATCCCGTGGTATTACAGGAAATATATTAACATGGAAAGAAGATTGGCTCTCTGGTAGAAGTCAAAGGGTGGGAATAAAGGGAGCCCTATCTGGTTAGCTGCCGGTGAGTAGTGGTGTTCCATAGAGATGGATTTTGGGACAGCTTCTTTCACGTTATATGCCCATGATCTGAATGATGGAATTGATGGCTTTGTAGATGATATGAAGATAGATGGAGGGGCAGGTAGTGTTGAGGTTAATGTCTGAGTCGCGTTAGATGACTGTGGGCCTGTACTCACTGGAGCTTAGAAGAATGAAGGGAGATCTATTTTAAATCTATTGAATATTGAAAGGCATAGATGGAGTGGATTTGGAAACAATGTTTCCTATAGTTGGGGAGTCTAGGATCAGAAGGCACAGCCCCAGAATAGTAGGACACCCAGTTAGAACAGAGAAATTTCTTTAGCCAGATGGTTGTGAATCTGTAGAATTCATTGCCACAGATGGCCAAGTCATTCGGCATGTATATAAAGCAGAGGTTGGCTGGTTCTTGATCAGTCAGGGTGTTAAAGGTTATAAGAAGAAGGCAGGAGAATGGGGTTGGGAGGGATTATAAATCAGCTATGATGGAATGACAAAGCAAACTCAGTGTGCCGAATGGTCCTATGTCTTATGGTTTTAAAATGAATCTCTGAGTAATATATGGTGACATATATGTACCTCTGGTAAGTACATTTATATTTGCTTTGAACTTTGAGCTTTAAGAGAATGACAATATGATACAGTTAGATAAAATGGCACGTTGTTACTATTAAAAAATAAAATAGCAATAATTATGGCGATAGGCTTCATGTAAATTAAGTCATTAGTATCACTGACAGCAATTCTTTTTAGGAGCAATGGAACTTCAGTAAAATTTAGTTCAAAGGTTTGCACGATACAAAAACACTGCAATGATTTTATTCATGATTCAAAGCAATTAGAGCAAATAACTTTGCTTTGTGGTTTAATTGACAAATTGATGCAGAAATTAGACCTTGCTAAGCCCTCATACAGTGCAAGACTAGTGCAATGAGGCCCATTCTAGAGGAACAGAATTCTGTGTTTCAGCATGCCTGAGAAGTGCTTGAGCGTACATTGAAAATATACTCAAGACCCTGGGGAACAACTGAAGTAGCTGTCAGGTGACTTCAATGAGGGAGCTAATAATTGCTTCAAGACCCCTAACTGCAGACTCCATGTTTATTTTTTAACTTGCTACGGTGGTGGGAACAAATGAGTATTTCAGTGATTAACAGTTAAGCAACAACTTAGTGTCATAAAGTCACAGAACACTACCACACAGAAACAGGTCCTTCAGCCCCTCTACTCCATGCCGAACTATTATTCTGCCTAGTTGCATCGACCTGCACCCAGACCATAGCACTCCACACCCCTCCCTTCCATGTACCTATTCAAATTGCTCTTAAATGTTGAAATCAAACCTGCATTCACCACGTTGGCTGGTAGCATTTTCCACACTGTCAATGCTCACTGAGTGCAGAAGTTCCCACTCATGTTCCCCTAAGTATTTCACCTTTCACCCTTAACCCATGACTTCTAGTTCTAGTCTCAGCCGACCTCAGAGGAAAACGCCTGCTGGCATTTACCCTACTTATTTTGGTATTTTGGTATGCTGGCCTTTATAAATCAGAGCATTGAGCATAGGAGTTGGGACGTAATGTTGAAGTTGTACAAGGCATTGGTGAGGCCAAATGTGGAGTATTGTGTACAGTTTTGGTCACCGAATTATAGGAAAGATGTCAACAAAATAGAGAGAGTACAGAGGAGATTTACTAGAATGTTACCTGGGTTTCATCACCTAAGTTACAGAGAAAGGTTGAACAAGTTGGGTCTTTATTCTTTGGAATGTAGAAGGTTGAGGGGGGACTTGATAGAGGTATTTAAAATTATGAGGGGGATAGATAGAGTTGACGTGGATAGGCTTTTTCCATTGAGAGTGGGGGAGATTCAAACAAGAGGACATGAGTTGAGAGCTAAAGGGCAAAAGTTTAGGGGTAACATGAGGGGGAACTTCTTTACTCAGAGAGTGGTAGCTGTGTGGAACGAGCTTCCAGCAGAAGTGGTTGAGGCAGGTTCAATGTTGTCGTTTGAAGTTAAATTGGATAGCTATATGGACAGGAAAGGAATGGAGGGTTATGGGCTGAGTGCAGGTCGGTGGGACTAAGTGAGAGTAAGAGTTCAGCATGGACTAGAAGGGCCGAGATGGCCTGTTTCCATGCTGTAATTGTTATACGGTTATATGGTTATACCCCTTATAATTTTGTATACCTCTATCATATCTTCTCTCAGGCTACGTCCACACTACGCTGGATAATTTTGAAAACGTCAGTTTTGAGTAAAAATGATAGGCATCCACACTAAGCGTTTTTCAAACTATCTCCGTCCACATTAGACGGATATTTGGGCGAATCTTCTCCTACTGGGCATGCGCAGGACACACAGCATACAAGCAAAGAGGAAACGATATACTTGGTGCGTGTTTGTCCAGTTACAGAGAAGAAAAACTACTCCGCTCCAGGGAATAAAATCCAAACCTATTCAACTTTCCCCTAACTTGCATTTATATAGCACCTCTGAAATAGTAACACCATTCCAGGATCAATGGCTAATTAAATTTGACAGCTAATTAAAACTCCATGGGCCAGCATTATATTACAAAGGACACTGATTCACATGTACTTCACTGTAAGAGTTGACTGACATAAACATGACACGGTGTTACAAATGGAAACAAAATTAAAGGTTTGAGCTGATTAGTGTAAGGAAAATAATCTGACTGCAATAAGTTAAAAAAAGTGTATGTTTGGATAAAAAACCCGGTTAGTAAAATAACCTTTCGTATTTTGATTGGAGAATCATCTCCACCATCTCCTTACCTTCAATCCGAATACTTTCCAGGAAACAAATCTAACCTTAACTTCTGAAAGTAAAACTTCGGAAGAGTTTGTTAGTAACTTACCCACAACCCCATGACACTGTTTTTTGCAGATATTCCTCATACCTTCTCTTCTATTTCCTGACATACAAACTTAACTCAACTGTGAAGAAAATGATTAATATCCTCAAGGTTACAATTGTGGGGTAAAATTGTAGGCTCACAAAGTCTGTAGTTCCTTTTCTTACGTGGCCTCGAAAGGTTTCAGAGGATGTGGTACCTAGTGAGCTCCCACTGACGAGCAAGCGGCATTAGACACACGATAGCATTGTGGTTAGCAATGCTTTACAGTACAGGCATCCCAGGTTAATTTCCCACTGCTGCCTGTAAGGAGTTTGTACATTCTCCCCGAGGCCACATGGGTTTCCTCCCGGTGCTCTGGTTTCCTCCCACGCTCCAAAGAAGTGCTGGTTAGTAGGTAAATTGGTCATTGTAAACTGTCCTGTGATTAGGCAAGGTTTAAATCATGGGGTTGCTGGGTGGCACAGCTTGAAGGGCCAGAAAGGCCTATTCAATAATAATAATAATAATAATAATAATAATAAAACAGCACTGAAGATCAGAGAGATCAAACCAACAATAAAAATGCAACTGAGTTGCTTGGGATTGGTGGCGCTGATATTTGGGATTCAAGAGCTGGAAATGGCTTAGACTCATTAGGAAGATCCTGCTCTGGTCAGGTTACTGACCGTTACACCAGAGGTCCCCAACCTAGGGTCTACAGGCCCCTTGCTTAATGGTATTGGTCCATCGTATCAAAAAGGCTGGGAACCCCTAGGCTGCAATGAGGTTGATGCTGGGAGTTTATCTGCATTAATGTACAATGACCCCCTGTGCCTGGACCAGGTCCAACACAACGTGACCTCAGCATAAACCACTGCATTCCACATCTTGATGAACCTAACTATTTCCCATAATTTTCACATGCATGCATAGTATTACTGCTGCAGATTGCTCTTCTGTGTGAATGGGGCAGATACAATGTATTCCAGATGGTAGTCAGAGCAGTTTTAAGCCTTGTAACCTGTAAATGCCAGCAGTAAAGGGACACACCACAGCTTTGTGTTCAGTTGCTTAAGTTACGAACTGGTCATAACTGGTAGCCTAAGGTAGTTCTCTAAAACTACTTGTAACTTGAGCTAAAAAATTGCAATCTAACCTATCGAGTCTCTGCCTAGGTTATATCGTTCAATATATGACTTAGTTTAAAATAAAATGCATGGAGATCTAGTTCCAGCAGCAAGGAAAATCTGTTTTGACTTATTTTTCTAAAAAGCCATTGAAATGTCTGCATTTTCATTTCAAATAGTGAGTTAATTGGAATAGGCACTTAATGCAATTTCAAAAAGTTGTAACTGACCGCACTGTCTGTCAACTGCTTGCATCAATGATCATATTATCAATGATCAATGATCATGTGTTAGTGAGGATTTTACGTTCAATTTTCAATTTTATATCATTTTTGCCAATTTATCATTGTTTCCCCCCCCCCCCACAATTTCATGGGTCATTTGATTTATTTTCCTGTGTACATTTATATCATGTTATTTTCCATTGTTTTCCCTTTGTCTTGATTCTTGATGAAAATCACTTGTCTACAGAAATGTTGAAGTTAGCTTCCACAATTGAGCTGTTAACCTCCTCATTCTGCTTGGATGTAACCTGCCCCACCATTTCCATACCCCTCTGTTGTGAGGCTGTAGCATGTTGATCATGAAGGTTTAGTCACCAATCATCAGCAGATCTCAGGGGGCAGATGTGTGAGTTCTGTCTGCAGATAACCAAAATAAAAAGTTTTGGTACCAGGTGACGTTCACACCCTGACAACCTGAAAGGGGCAGGTCTAACCTTTTATTAGCTCAAGGTAACCCAATTTAGTATCATAGTGATAGTCATACCGAACAGAATACATTCTTTTGTCACCTTGGGGACACAAGAAATGCAGCAGGTTCTGGAGATATGGAGCAGCACATCATGATGTTGGGAGTTAGCTATCTCCCCTTTCTCTTTCCAGTCCAGATGAAGGGTCTCATTCCAAAACATCAACTGATCACTTTGTTCCATTGATGATTTCAAGGAGTCTTCATCTCATGTTTCAATTTTTATTTCTTATTTATTTATTGTTGTTATTTTGTTTTCTTTTTCTTTTTGTATTTGCACTTTGATTGCCTGCCCATCTCATTCACTGTTTTCCTTTGTATTCACTGTGAATGCCCTCAAGAAAATGAATCTCAGGGTAGTATATGGTGGCATATATGTACTTTGATAATAAATTTAATTTGAACTTTGACGGGCACAGTTTCTCCAGTGCCTTTGTGTATTTCTTCAGTCACAACGTCTGTACTAACCTTCAAGTCCCCATCTACATTACTCCCATCAAAATCCAAGTTATTCGAGCTCAAGCCTCAAACAGTTGTCAGGACTCTCATTAGTGGCCAATAGCTCTGGCTTCTGGGGCAAAAGTTAGCTCTGGGGAAGTAGATAAGGGAGTTGGCTAAATGGCCCTTCAGACTGCTATTCATGGCTGACCTTCACTCCTCTTTTTCCATTCCCCATTCTGGCACACCTCTTACCCCTTCTCTTCTCCTCATTTGCCCATCAGTTCCCTCTGATGCCCCTCCTCCTTCCTTTTCTCCTATAGTTCACCGCCCTCTCGTATCAAATTCCTTCTTCTTCAGCCCTTTACCTCATCCACCTATCACCTCCCAGCTTCACCACCCACCTTTACTGTCACCTAGGTTCACCTATCAACTTCCAGCTTGTATCTCTTCCCCTTCCCCATCTTCTTATTCTAGCTTCTGCCCTCTTCCTTTCCAGACCAGAAGAAGGGTCAACTATTTATTTTTCTCCATAGGTGCTGCCTGACCTGCTGAGTTCCTCTAGCCCAGTCCTCAGAACTTGTAACCTCCCTTACAATCCAAATGTCCCTCACAGCTTGGAAAATATTCAGCCTCCGCACATGCTTGGAACAGAGAATTCCAAAACTTCTACAATCCTTTGAGAAAGAAAATCCTACTCATTCCCATCTTGATTGACCAAGCTCTTATTCAACTTCATCCTAGTTCCAGATTCCCCTATTGTTCCCTCATAGGATTATGATTTATTCTACTCCCTCCGCTGTGATGTCCACTGATCCTAACTGCATTGGAGTGTGCTGGCTTTCCTTTCCCAGCTGATATCCCAAATGAGTACTCTTCATGTTTGGACAGCTATTGCACTGCGGAGAATTTCACTCACAGGTCAAACCAGCCTCTCCCCTAGGCTTAAGGCACATCCCCTCACAAACAAGTGTTATCAAGGATTGTAATTAGACAATAATCAACAGCTTCAGTCAAATCTTGGGATAACAGCTTTTAACAATTTCTTCATTTTGGGGAGGGCTGTGCTGTGCACTTGTACACATCAATACTCTCAGGATTAAATATTGAAGGAGGCAGAATAAAAAGTGATCAGTGCATGTTGATGTAGAAATTTGGTCAGATTTGCGAGCACTACTGTAAAAGTATGGATATTATATCAAAATGCATTAAACACAATGCATACATTTGTGTTTACATGTAAGACCCCACTGAAACTTCACCTTTGACATTGTTTATTCTGTTGGTCAGTAAGTCATTTCGCACAGAAACAGGCCCTTCAGCCCATTTTAAGCACCTGTAGGGACTCCTTAATTTCATCGGATAGAATTCACCCAGACTGTTAAGGGTTAAGTTCGCCATGTATGATGCTTATTACACTGTACATTATGCCATTTTGGGGCAGGGATTTTCCTGATATATATACAACGTCACCATTTTGTTTGCAGAGGGAATAAAGTGTACGTTAGAAGTAATTTTTGTCGATTTTGTCGACACTCCTGCATACCCTTCTACACCCACTCCACCTTTCCTCATCTACATTAGTTTCCCCATAACTTTTGTCATTATCCTGCACTCAAAACATCCAGCACCCAACATATCTTTTGGAATGTGAGAGGAAGTCAAGGTACATGGGAAAAAAAACAGGTAAAATATGCCCAAGATCAGGGTTGATCCCAAGTATGTGATTTCCCTCCTCCGCTCTGTTTTCCGTAGGGATCACTCCCTACGCGACTCCCTTGTCCATTCGTCCACCCCCCCATCCCTCCCCACCGATCTCCCTCCTGGCACTTATCCTTGTAAGCGAAATAAGTGCTACACATGCCCTTACACTTCCTCCCTTACCACCATTCAGGGCCCCAGACAGTCCTTCCAGGTGAGGCGACACTTCATCTGTGAGTCGGCTGGGGTGATATACTGCGTCCGGTGCTCCCGATGCGGCCTTCTATATATTGGCGAGACCCGACGCAGACTGGGAGATTGTTTCACTGAACACCTACGCTCTGTCCACCAGAGAAAGCAGGATCTCCCAATGGCCACATATTTTAATTCCACGTCCCGTTCCCATTCTGACATGCCTATCCACAGCCTCCTTTACTGTAAAGATGAAGCCACACTCAGGATGGAGGAACACCTTAAATTCCGTCTGGGTAGCCTCCAACCTGATGGCATGAACATTGACTTCTCAAACTTCCGCTAATGCCCCACCTCCCCCTCGTACCCCATCCATTATTTATTTATACACTCACATTCTTTTTCTCTCTCTCCTTTTTCTTCCTCTGTCCCTCTCACTATACTCCTTGCCCATCTGCGGGGTTTCCCCCCTCCCCCTTTTCTTTCTCCCTAGGCCTCCTGTCCCATGATCCTCTCATATCCCTTTTGCCAATCACCTGTCCAGCTCTTGGCTCCATCCCTCCCCCTCCTGTCTTCTCCTATCATTTTGGATCTCCCCCTTCCCCTCCCACTTTCAAATCTCTTACTAGCTCTTCCTTCAGTCAGTCCTGACGAAGAGTCTCGGCCCGAAACGTCGACTGTACCTCTTCCTAGAGATGCTGCCTGGCCTGCTGCGTTCACCAGCAACTTTTGTGTTTTGCTTATGATTTAAGATTCGCTTTTCTTGCAACGTAAACATCAAAATATCAAAACATACAGTAAAATGCATTTTTTGTGTTATTCTATGGTGGATGATATCGCGACTGAGGAAGGGTGCAGAGAATATCCACCAGAGAACTGACCAATGCAAAGCATGTTTATCAGGAATAGTAAGTGGTATATTTCGAGCAGATGGGGCTCATCAGTTGTGGTTGACAGCTCGTCGAGGAGAAGGAAAACTCTGATCTCAAATCTCTGCTGCCCTGCAGCAAAACCCACTCATGGGAAAGGTTTCAGGGGTAAACCCTGAGGAAAAATCTGGAGCTGCAGTCCCTAAGGCAGTCCTACATTGAGTTCAACGCCGACTGGCAACTCCTGCGATGCTGCTGGTGCCAAACTGTATCAATCTCTGCCGTTCTTTTGGATTCATCAGCTGTGTGGAGAAGGAGAGCTCACTGCTTGGACAACAGCTGGCTCTCCGTTTTGTACTGCCTTGGCTTGCGTATTGGCTTGCATATACACAGGCAGCTGGAATGCAACATCTATGGCCAACCCTGACCAACAGAGGGCCTCAAGAGGTATGGTTGTGCGGCAGACAAATTACCAAATCAGCGTCCAGTGATCTGGAACATTAATCAAATTTCACCATGACAGCTGTGAAATTTAAATTAGAGTACTTCAATGAATCCGAAATAAAAAGCTATTACGGACAGCAACGATTGTTGTAAAAATCCATTATATCCGCAAACATCCTCAGGAAAGGAAATTTGCCTGACCTGCCTTATTCTTAGCTTTACCCACCAAAGGAGTTTATTCCAAAATGCCCAGAAAGGCATTCAACTTAGGGGGAAATTAAGAATTTTCAATAAATACGAGCATTGTCAGTGAACTCCTCTGCATGAATAAATTAAAATTAATGCGCCTCTTCATCAAAATGTAAATGAAGAGTGATCTCATCAGATGTATATGATAATGAAGGAAACCACCAGTGTCCCAGTTGTTAGTTCATTCCAATTAAGTCCGTCACAGTATTAGTTTGCAAAACTCATTATAGACTCCAGGAAACGATCCTTCGCCTATACTAAAGTGGGTCTGTGGAACAGACTGCCGTCTTAGAATAATATCAGTAATTGCCAATCAGATATGTAACAGAGAAGGCTGAAGCACTTGAACACTTAACAAATAGGCATGCAACCACCACCTTCATTAAAGAATGATATCTGTTACAGTGACTTCAAGGTTGCTTGTAGCTATATCCAGATTAATCTTCTCTTTGTAGAGACTCCACGACTAATAGGCAATTCACCTGTTTACCTTCAACTAAATTACCATCTTATGCTGGAACAATTCGGAGTCCTTCACACAGCCAACTGGTTTCAGAGAACAGCAATTGTGGTTTTGTGTTACGTTAAAATAAAGTTATATCTGCCTTTTTTTGTTGAGACTATCAACATCCCATTGCAAAGTAGAGCAGAGAAGTTTTGCTGGCCAGTACTTTCCCACGGAAAGATTTTTTATTATCTACCATGTCTATACATCTCATAATCTTACGAGGGGTGATTGATAAGTTCGTGGCTTAAGGTAGAAGGAGATGAATTATTAACTTCAAACCTTCTGCATTTTCACTCAAAGAGTTGAACTGCACATGCATGTAAGGAGAGCTCATCTCCTTCTACCTTGGGCCATGAACATATCAATCACCCCTGCTGTGGACCACCTGGAGGTCCAAGACGCTCTCGTTACATGTAGTTCAACTCTTTGAGTGATAATGCAGAAAGTTTGAAGTTAATAACTCATTTCCTTCTCCCTTAGGCCACAAACTTATCAATCACCCCTGCTGTGGACCACTTCTACAAAGAAGGGATCCGTTTGCTCCACAACCGCTGGACTGAGTGTGTACATGTAGGAGGGGACTATGTTGAAAAATAAACGTGCTAGGTTTTCTGAAATTGACTCCTTCTACCTTAGGCCACGAACTTATCAATCACCCCTCCTATATACATCTGTCAGGTCACCCCTTAGCCATTGGCCAATACTTTCTGCTCAACTGACACCACCCTGGTTTGGAGAAATGCTGTCTCATTATATGGCTATATACATTATATAAATGTATATAGTTTCAAGACAATAAATTATACTTGAAATGAAAAATAGATTATTTCGTTATTCCTCTGCCTTGTTATATTTGAAATCTTGATGTACTTGTCTTGAACATATAATATAGCATTCACTACACGGTTGCTACACAGCCCTTTGGCTCTTCCTAAGATTCAAAGTACATTTATTTTCAAAGTACATTTATTTTCAAAGTATGCATGCAGTTTCCAGCTCTGAAATTTGTCTGCCCAGGGTTTGGGAAGGCACTATATAAACGTAAATTCTTTATAGGAAAGTCTGTTCAATAAACACAATGCAACAATACAAGGAATAATTTAGTTCAAAACTTACAATGGGATGTTTGTAACAAAAATTAGCATGCTTAAGTGAGATTTATCTTCCTGCCAACAAATGCAATAACAAGTTTGTTTTAAACAGTTAATGTCTTCATGAAAACAATAGACAGGGCAAATTCATCCAAGCACATTAAAATGTTAATTACTCACATTGCAAGCCATGCCTTTCCACTACACCTATTATATATCTTAGGGAACCGTGTAAATAGGGCTGTTTGTCAGTTGAAAAATAAATGGAGGGCCATTTATGCAGCATCATCAGTTTTGAAAGTCCAGCTGCCATACAGGGAGCCAGGCAATAAGTGAACGCTTTTGAAACGCAATACCCTGTTCAATATTTTTCTGGACTGAATTTGATCCTTCAAGGATCAATTCTTTCTTTCTCAAGCAATATACATAACCTTAAAGGAAATATAATCTTATCAAAAATAGTAAGCTTGGACACGTTCTAAACAAGAACACTAAGATTATTATCTCATCCGATATCAGGTGGCAGTTTAAATTGTTAATTACTACCTTAATTAAGGGTTCATGTCTTCAAAATCGTTCTGCTCTACAGCCAAAAACCAGTTTTCATGCTCGATTTCCTTCCTTGCTGCCTGAGCTCCAACTGTTCAAGTCCATCTCTGTCCATTTGCTTTCTGACTGTCTTATATCACTGCTGAGAAAACCCGCTGCCTTATTTTATACATTATAAATTCACTCATTGACCTTATATTTTGTTTTTTGGTTGAAAAATTAAAGGAGGATTACACCTTCTCCCTGCATATCGCACAGCAAAATTATGACCTCCTGCATTCATCTAAAATGTAGTCATCCACCTAGAAAGACTTTGCTAGCTCTTCATTGGGATCTGAACAACGCAACTACAAATGAGTTGAAATTTCCCTTTGGTACTTTCTAAACTAATTGAAATAATGGAGGAGAATTTTCAAGGGTTTCCCTAACCTTCCATATTAAGAATAGTTTTCACTGGTTTCTAATGTAGTGTAGTAATTGTGGCAGCTATTTACAAACAGCAACTTCCCTCAAGTGCCAAGAGATAATGGCCAGATAATCATTGTTTATTGAGAGATAACCTCTGGCCAATCGTTCTTCATTAGTGTAGCTATGCGAGCTATTTTACAACCAGCTAAAAGGGAAGACAGGTCAATGACTTAAAGTTTTATCTGCGGCTGCTTACTTCTAACAGTACAGCACTTGCTTGGTTTTGCACTGGAGAGTGAATCTGGAGGAATAAAATCTAAACCCAGAGCTTTCTAATTCAGAACTCAAAAATGCCAGCACTATGTCAGGCTTAACTTCTTGGAGATCAAAGAAAATACTGGGAAACTGGACTATTGTCTGCTTTCAGCAGTTGCCACTGTTTCTCCGACAATTTTAGCACTTCCATCTCCTTATTACAGCTTGTTTATCTTCTGCTACCAGCGTGTTCAGCTGGAGCACAAAAATGGAAGAATCTCTGTGGTTTAGCTACTTAGATTTTTGTAAGTAAGTTTCCACTTTACCTTCCCATCTCATCCCACAGAGCAGCAACTCCTTTTAATTTCACAAACATGACAGAATCTGTAGATACTGGAAATCTAAAGCAACACGCACAAGATGATGAAGGAACGCAGCAGGCCAGGCAGCATCTATGGGAAAGAGTATCAATGACAGTTCTTCCGGATTGAAACTTCTTTCAACTTCAGTGGTGGGCAATCTATTGGACAGGATTATTAGAAACAGGATTTACAAACATTTGGAGAAGTATAGTCTGATTTTGGATAGTCAGCATGGCTTTGTGAGGGCTAGGTTATGCCTCACGAGTCTAATTGAATTCTTTGAGGATGTGACGAAGTGCATAGTTGAATATGGAGCATTGGATGTAGTGTATATGGATTTTATTAAGGCGTTTGATAAAGTTCCCCATGGCAGGCTCATTCAGAAAGTCAAGAGGCATGGGATCCAAGGAAATTTGACTGTGTAGATTCAGAATTGGCTTGCCCACAGAAACCAAAGGCTGGTTGTACGTGGAACATTTTCTGTTTGGTGGTCGGTGCCCAGTAGTATTCCTCAGGGACCTGTTCTGGATTTCCTGCTCTTAGTGATTTTTATAAGTGATTTGGATGAGGAAGTGGAAGAGTAGGTTAGTAAGTCTGCAGCTGGTAGCATCGTGGATAGTGTAGAAGGTTGTCATAGGTTACAAAAGACACTAACAAGGTGCAGAGATGGGCTGAGAAGTGAGAAATGGAGTTCAACCCTGAAAAGTGTAGTGATTCACCTTGGAAGGTCAAATTTGAAGGCAGAATACAAGATTAATGGCTGGATTCTTGCCAGTGTGGAGGAACAGAGGGGTCTTGTATCCGCATCCATAGATCCCTCAAAGTTGCCACACAAGTTGATAGGATTGTTAAGAAGTCATATGCTGTGTTGGTCTTCATTAGCTGGGGGATTGAGATCATAAGCTTCAAGGTAATGCATGGTAATGATATTGCCTGGATTAGAGAGTATGTTTTATGTGGAAAGGTTGAGCGAGGTGGGGCATTTATCTTTGTAGTGAAGAAGGATGAGAGGTGATTCCATATGTGTATAAGATGGAAAGAGACATAGGTAGAGTGACAATGGTTAATATGAGAGAACATACTTTTTAGGTGAATAGAGGAAAGTTTAGGATGATATCAGAGGTAGGTTTTTTACACAGAGTGAGGGGAGTAGATGGAATACACTGCTGGGATTTATGGTGGAGGTAGATACACTAGGGACATTTAAGAAACTCTAAGATAAACTTTTTGGATGATAGAAAAATGGAAGACTATGTAGGAGGTAAGGATTAGGTTGATCTTGGTGTAGATTAAAAGTTTGGTATAAAACCATGGGCTGCAGGGTCTGTGCTGTGCTGTACTGCTCTATAACCTAATGCACCCAGAAGCCTTCTATGTGTCAGTTCATAAGATGAAATTCTAAGAAATTCTGTGACTAAGAAGTGATTTTTATTATCAGCTTTAACAAGCTGATGTGTTGATGCCAGATTAAAGCTTAGTGTTCTTTGAATTAACACAAGAAACATAAAACCTGAAGTAGTAGCAAAAGGATCACCTTTAAGAGAATTAAATCAGTTAACTGTGATGGGGTAACTTGCACTCAATGTCAACAAGACCAAGGAGTTTATTGTGGGCTTCAGGAAGAGGAAGTTGGGAGAATGCATTCCAGTCTTCGGTGAGGGGTCAGCAGTGAAAAGCTGAGCAACCTCAGGTTCCAGGCCATCAGCATCTCAGAGGATGTATCCTTTCCTTTGCCCAACACATGAAGACAGCATGCCAGCGGCTATACTCCTTCGGGAGTTGAGGAAATATGGTATTCCGCTAAAGACTCTAACATGGTACAGATATCTAAAGACCCACACTCAATGTTTTAGGAATACCATCTCCCCTCTGCCATCAGATTTCTGAACGTTCAATGAATGCTTTTCTTCTTTTGCACTATTTATTTATTTATTTATTTACTGTATTTATTAGTGTAAAATGATGCACTGCACAGCTGCCACAAACCAATCAATAAGACTGATTCCGAATCTGATTCTGTTTCTGATTCCAATTCTGATCCTGATTTCAATTCTGATTCTGATTCTGAATTTGCCATATTCTGAACCAGCATCCTGCGTCTAAGAAGCATAAAACATGGAATTTGGTTGCGCTAATTCTCAGGCACCATCGGGTGACACTTGAAGACCTTAGGCATTGTGCAACATCAGAAGTGTCTAGTCCATTTGCTTTGGACTCCCTATAGAAAACAGGCAAGACAGAGTATTCTGTCATTTCCACTAAACTTCATACAGCCCCCACTCCCCACCAGCCACATTCACTTTTTGCTCCATTGCTTTTCTGACCACATCACCACATACACATAATATGAGGCAGTGGGCACTGTTTGAACACTGCCCACCTGCCCTCCACCCCCATATGCCCCCAGAATTATTCCAGGCCAGTCCCGAGGCTCCTGTTTGATTTGTTATAGTGAGGAAGACAAGTAGATGTTGAAAAGGAGTCTGGGTCAAATTTATACCTCAGAGGCTCCTGCAGGACATGATTATTTCATTAGGAGATTTTGTATGTCACCAAAGACATCAGCAAATTTCTACAGGTGTACTGCGGAGAGCGTTCTAACTTTGTCGCATCACCGTCTGGTATGAAAGAGCCACTGTACAGGATCGAAAAATGCTGCAGAGGTTTGAAAACTCAGTCAGCTCCATCATGGGCATTAGCTTCCCCTCCATCGAGGACATCTTCAAAAGGCGATGCCTCCACAAGGCGCTGTGCATCATTGAGGACTGCCATCACCCAGGACATGCTCTCAGAGAGGAAGTATAGCAACCTGAAGACAAACCCGCTCAACAGCTCTTCCCCTCCATCATCTGAACAGATAATGAACCAACCCATGAATACTACCTCACTATTTCTGTTCTTTTTTTGCACTATTTAACTAATTTATTAATTTTCTGTATATATTTCTTATTGTAATTTATAGTATTTTTATTTATTGTACTAAACAGCTGCCAAAAAACAAGAATTTCATGACATATGCCAGTGATATTAAACTGATTCTGATTCAGTCTTCTCTCCATTGCTCTTCCCACTATGTCAGCACATCCCACCCACCTTGGCCCCATTTCAGACTGGCCTTGAGACTCATGTATGGTCTGCCTTTGCAGGAAAGGCAAATGGATGTTCAAAAGGTGCCTGGGTCAAATTTCTATCTCACAACCTCATGGAAGGGATGGAAGCCGTGCTTGATTTTCTTGCAGAGTTTACTAAACCCTAAGTACTTCAGTTCTGATAGAAGTCCTAAGGTAGGATGACAAGCCCCTCAGTAAGCACACAAGACTTTAATGTCACAGTAGAAAGATTGTGATACCTTATGACTATGCACACAGTCTTTCCAATTGAGACCGGACGAAACATTACTTCAAGTGTTTATGTAGGCAACTGCAATGAAAGACGTATTTTTGTCTGCTGATTTCTGAAATTCCTAATGAAAATGCTCCTTTAATATCTTTTCCTGTAAACATCAGTTCCTAATAAAAGAAAGGGCTGTTAATGCTACATTCCAAGCAAGGTGCACCGTAAAAATCAACAGCGCTCTTAAAACGATGGCCCCATGAAGACCATGGATATTACTGTTTCAGGATTTGTGCCTTCCTCTCCCATAAATCAAAGGCCACCTTACATAACTCAGCCCTTTTTGATCCTTGCACCTTTTCTGTAACATATATGCCAATTCCATGGTGCTTGTGGACAATATATTGAAATGGGTATCACTTTATAGCAATTTCCCAGTGGAAGAAAACCATTGATCTGAAGGCCTGATATTGAGCTGAGGTCAATCAAAAAGAACAGGTTTGCACCGACAGCTTTATAAAATTCTGGTTTTATGTTACAACTTTTTAAAAAAATCCTCTGGTTAGGCCACATCTGGAGTGCTGCATTCAGTTTTGGTGGTCCCGTCCGTTTGTAGATAAAATGTGCAGGCTTTAGAGGGGGGTGAAGACGAGATTTACCAGGATACTCCCTGGATTAGCAGGCATAAGGAGAGGATAGACAAACTATGGCAGTTTAATTCAGGGGGATGGAGCCTGAAGGAAGCCCTGACAGAAGTTTATAAAAGGAAGAGAGGTATAGCAAGGCAGCATGGTAGCATAGTCATTGGCGTGACGCTATTATTCGCTGTCTGTAAGGAGTTTGTACACTCTCTCTGTAACTTCGTGGGTTTCTGCCAGGCGTTCTGGTTTCATCCCATACTCCAAAGATGTATGGGTTAGGAGGTTAATTAGTCACATGGGTGTAACTGGGTGATGTGGAGTCATTGGGCTGTAAGGGGCCTGTTATTGTGTTGTATCTCTGAATTAAAACTAGATTCAGAGCTATAAACACATTAGATTCTTCAGAAGCTGGAAATCCAGAGTAACACAAACAAAATGCTGGAAGAACTCAGCGGCTCAGGCAGTTTCTATGGAAGGGAATAAATGGTTGACATTTCAGGCCGAAGCCCTTCATCCCTCGGCCTGAAACGTCGACTGTTTATTCCTTTCCATAACTGCTGCCTGACCTTCTGAGTTCCTCCAGTATTTTGTATGTGTTACTTTTAGAAAGAGAGCTAGTATTTTTTTGTCAGGGTTGAAATATCTAATACTGGACAGCATAAGTTTAAGGTGAGAGGAGAAAAGTTCAAAGGAGATGTTTGGGGCAAGATGTTTTTATTCAGAGAGTGGTGCGTGCCTGGAATGTGGTGCCTAAGGCGACGGTGGAAGTGGATGTGACAACAGTGTTTAAGACACAGGTACGTGAATATGCAGAGAACTGAGGGATATGGACCAGGTGCAGGCAAGTTGAAGTTAGATTACAAATAAGAGAAACACCGGAGATCAAAGCAGACCTAATGAAGGGTCTCAGCCTGAAACATCGACTCTTTACTCTTTTCCAAAGAAGCTGCTTGGCCTGCTGAGTTCTGCCAGCATTTTGTGTGTGTTGCCTTGAACTTAGATTAGTTCAGTGCCATTGGCTTAATTAGTTCAGCACAACATTATGGGCCAAGGGGCCTTTGTCAGTGCCGTACTGTTCAATGTTCTATTTTCCATGTTGTATTTTGGTAGTTGACGCAAAAGTGAACAGGGTTTGTGGTGAAAAGGCACGAGACCAAAATCTGGATTTCGTCATTGCACTCACTTCCCTGTGTGACGAAGGCCCGTCACTGATTACGGACGGCACATGGCACACTCAGTAAAACACTCATCCCCAGCAGTAATAGTCACTGGGTCTGAAACAGAGCTGCTGCCTCGGGTTACCAAGGGGTTTGGGTTTGGGCTTGGGCAGACAGGTGACAATTGCAAGCTGTATATATATTGTATTTTTTTCAGTTTTTTTTCTTGTTTTGATGTGGATGTCCAAGTTTTTTTTCCCCACTATTTTTGTAAATAAAAGCACCTCAATCTATTTTTGTGACTCAAGCCATCTTGTTACTTTTCTTAGACAGCTGACCCACAGTTTTTGTGACACCTGTTTACTGGAAGACCGAAGACTTGTTTTATGACATCTCAGATAAATTGCTCTGAAGTAAGGCATCAGGTCTGAGTTCCCCTCCGAGTTCCTCAGCACCTTTGCCAACTAGATAAGTAGTTTCTATTAAATGTTTGCTCAAAGTTGACTTCTCTTCAGCAGATTCTCCCACAAATGCTGAAAATCCTGAAGCTTTTCACAGCCAATTAAATACTGTATCTTTCAAACATGTTTACAGAGGGACTATGTAACCAGGTTAAACATAGCACAGAAAGCTCTCACAAAAGCCAACATGACAATATCAGGATAATCTATTTTTACAACGTTATTGGGGATAAACAACGACGGAGGCTAGGGGATCTTTTCCCAGCTTCTTTGAAAGTGGTCATCACTAGGGGCCTGTCCAGTAATGCAGCACTCCCTCAGCATTGCTCTGATGTCAGAGTCAAAGTGAAATCAAAGTAAATTTATTATCAAAGTACATACTAGCTTGAGATTCAATTGCTTGCAGGAATTT
This sequence comes from Mobula hypostoma, assembly GCF_963921235.1. Taxonomy (NCBI): domain Eukaryota; kingdom Metazoa; phylum Chordata; class Chondrichthyes; order Myliobatiformes; family Myliobatidae; genus Mobula; species Mobula hypostoma. The sequence goes on from NC_086100.1 coordinate 172,273,242, forward strand.
ACAGGAAAATAAAAAAATATGATAGAATTTATGAGAAACTGCACATAAAGGCTGACAAACAAACAATGTGCAAGAGAAGACAACTTGTGCACGTAAAAAAATTAATTACACCGAGAACATGAGTTGTAAAGTTCTTGAAAGTGAGACTGTGGACTGTGGAATCAGTTCAGAGTTGAGCTGAGTGAACTACAGTGGTTCAGGGAGCCTGATGGTTGTAGGGTAATAACTGCTCCTGAACCTGGTGGAGTACCTCCTGCCTGATGATAGAAGCGAAAAGAGAGTATGGCCTGGATGGTAGGGGTCCTTGATGATGGATGCTGCTTCCTTGTGGCAATCCTCCTTGTAAATATGTGGGGAGGGCTTTGCTTGTGATAGACTGGGCTGTGTCCACCATTTTCTGTAGACTTTTCTGTTTCTGGGCATTGGTGTTTCCATACCAGGCCATAACACAACCATGTTACTGACTGTCTTCACCTTCAATCCCATGATAAAGACTGACGTGGACCTTTGCCTTCTTCCTCCTATAATGAATAATCAGCTCTCTGGTTTTGCTGATGTTGAGTAGGAAGTCATTGTGGCACCATTCGACCAGATTTTCACTCTCGCTCCTATACGCTGATTTGTCACCTATATGCTGAGTCATAGAGTAAGAAATGCAGGCCCAATTGATCCACACATCCTTTCTGCTAATCCCAGTTGTTTGTGTTCAACCCAAGACCTTCCCCTTCACGAGCCTGTCTAAATGCCTCTTAAGTGTTGCAGTTGTATTTTTCTTGCCTACTCATTCAAGATTCTCACTAACCTTTGTGTAAAGAACTTAACCTCTCAGGTTTCTTACAGATCTTTCCCCTCTTATCTCGTATCTGCGCCCTCTAGCTTTGACTCCCCAACCTTGAGGAAAAGGTTACGAATGCAATACTCCAAGTGCGCTCTCAACAAAACGTCTACAACATAATGTCCCTACTCCAAAACCCGATGCCCTGACAGGTGAAGGGCAGCCATGTAAAGAGCCTTCTTCATCACCTAGGTCACTTTCAGTGAATTTTACACTTGTACTCCCAGGTTTCTCTGTCCCACAACACTCACTGGCGCCTTGCTGTTCACTGTCCAGATCCTATCTTGGTTTGACTGTCCAAAATGCATCACCTCACACTTACCTAAGTTGAAATCCATTCCTCAGTCTATCAACTGATCAGGATCTATTTGCAATTTATTCCAACCTTCTTCACTATCAACAAGACCCGCTAACTTAGCATCATCAGCAAACCAAAAGATGGCAGCGCGACGCAGCGCGCGTGGACTTTCCAAAATGATATTGGTATTTGTTAAGTAGGTACCGTGCACAATCCTGATTTGATGGAGGCGGACATGAGAAGCACGGAGGAACATCTGGAGAAACTTCTGAAATGCCTGCTTCGCTGCCGCTACTACTGTGTGATCCAGAATCTCCGGAGGGGAAGGCCCCAAATCTTCGGCTTTGTTGCCGGGGACGGGGTCGAAGCGCTCGGCAGAGATGGTGCTCAGTGCTCGGTGTCGGAGGGCTGGTCGGAGGCTCAAAGTTTTCGGATGGACTCAAGAGTCAGCCGTGGTCAGGTGCTTCCAGGGTGCTGCATCAGCAAGATTGCGGCGCTGGAAGCTCATGGCGGGGAGAGTTTTTCTTCCTTCTACCGTCTGCGTGAGATGATGGGACTTTCAAGAGAATTTGAGACTTTTTTTTACCGTTCCCCTGGTCTGTTCTTTATCAAATTATGGTATTGCTTTGCACTGTTGTAACTATATGTTATAATTATGTGGATTTTGTCAGTTTTTTAGTCTTGGTTTGTCTTGTGTTTCTGTGATATCATTCTGGAGGAACATTGTATCATTTCTTAATGCATGCATTACTAAATGATAATAGAAGAGGACTGTGTGTCCTCATAATCTAATCTAATCTAATCTAAACCTGATCATGCCATGTACCTCCATATCCAAATAATTTACAGAAACAATGAATAACTGAGATCACAAAACTGAACCCTACTAGCCACAAGTCTCCAGTCAGCAAATCAACCTGCAGCCAACACCCTCTTCTTTCTATTCAAGTCAAATCTGAATCTACTTTGCTAGCTCCCTCTTAATCCCAAGCAACCTAATCTTCCACATCAGCCTACCACATGAACCCTGTCAAAGGCCTTACTAAAGTCCATATTCACTGTCCTACCTTCATCTATCCCCTCAGTTAACTCTTCAAAAAATTGCCATAGGGTTATCAGACATTACCTCTCATGAACAAAACAATGCTGACTATTCCTGATTAGGCCTTGTCTAGTGATGGTAATCTTACCCCTCAGAATTCCCTCATTTAACTTCTTCAGAACTGAAGTCAGGCTCACAGGCCTTTAGTTCCCTAGCCTGCCCTTGCTACCCTTTTCTTGAACAATGAAACAACATCAGCCACTCTCCAGTCTTCTGGAACTTCATCAGTGGCTAACAATGATGCAAGTATCTTTCAACGAGCTCCACAATTTCTTCCCTGGCCTCTCATAAGGACCAGGGATGCACTTGGACAAGTGGTGGGGATCTGCCTAGCTTAATGCACTTCGAGCCTGCAAATACCTACTTCCTTGTGATTTGCAAATATTCCAAGACTTCACTGCTTACTACCTCATTTCTTGGCATCCAAGATATTCTCCTTAGTAAACATTCTCGGAGAAATAGGTATTTTGGTAATCTCCTGTGGCTTCACACGCAGATGGCCCTGGTGGTCTTTAAGAGGACCTAAACTCTCCCTAGCCATCCTTTAGCTGTTAATATAACTGAAGAACCTCTTGGGTTTTCCTTTAAACCTGCCTGCCAAATCCATCTCCGTCTTTGTTCTCCTGATTTCCCTCACAAGTCTGGTCTTAAACTTTTTATATTGATCGAGGGATTTGTTTGTACTCAGCCGCCAGATTTCTTCAGATTTTATCTTTGTGAACATTCATTGGACTTTAAACATGGCCCTATCATCCTTCTTATTAAACAGAAGAGCAGTTTGGAGTTGGCCTTTGCACAATTATCATTCACAGTGTCATTCCACTTTACAAACATAACCATTTGCAAATTACAAAGGAGGAAGCTAACCACTTTAAGCACTGTGTATAAGTTCCCACTCAGGCCCAAGTCTCATTGAGCTCTCTGTTGAAATATCACCAGATCAGCTCAGACTTTGGACTCGTTGAGACCGTCTTGTCAGCTCTGCTGTCTATTGCCATAAATCAAGAGCTGGTGTAACTGTAATCACTATTAAAAGAAAGGACGCTTGCCAGTATTAAATCAAAATTGACTTGCTTAAACAGTATTCCTTACAGGGGTTTGAACAGCAGTTATATCAGAGTAGTTCAGACTAAGCTACTGTGTTACCCAAGGCGCCTAAGTCCCACTGTCCACAACACCCAGTTAAATGTTCTCATTCAGGTTGAATAACACTTCTAGCATTTTATGTTTATGTTTCATCTTCTCTAATTGGAGCTGATGGTTCAGACTTTCGGGGGAGGGGGTCAGACACTTAAAAAAATTGGCACGATGAGATTTTATGGGACTTGCTTTCTGAGTTTATTGAAAATAATACTGATTCTTTATTAGGTTTGCTTCTAATAATCACCATAAATGTCTTGATTTAGTTGGCAGTTTCTCAGCAGTATAATGAGAGCACAGGTCAGCATTCTTGTCTTACTGCTGAAATGCTAAAGCCTATCTACAATCATGAAACTTTGTGGGTATCATGTAAAAGAAAATAGTATAATGCGGATATGTGGAATCATGTTGTCACCTCTGAAATTTTCACAAAGTGAGTCAAATACACACAAAAACATCGAGACCCTGAGGCACTCATAAGCACACACATTCATTTAACCGAACAGACTCACACTTGCACATACATTCACACAAACACTGGGACACCCTAGCATACTAGAACACACATACGCACATACGTTCAGACTCACAAACACACATGCTCACTCACACACACAGCTTGAAATGATTTCCCCAGCATCCACTCCTTTCTCTCCATTCCATCTGTATTCCTCCGTCCCGAAGAGTAGATCTTAGTGCTGAGTTATTTTTCCAGAATCTATTTCTTCCTCTTCAGTGCTGCAGTTGCCAGAGCGGCCTTAAAAACTTACTGATAGATGATGCTGTGTTCTGTCCCTAAACATGATCTTAAATGATTATCTAATTTATCAGGTTCTGCCATCTCAAAACCAGAAAGGTGTGATCTCATATAGTGTCTTAGCTGGAGATACCTGAAAAAATTACACTTTTGCAATCCAAATTTGTCCTGCAGCTGCTGAAACGATGCAAAAATCCTTTGTATATATAAGTCTCCAACGCTACGTACCTCTAACTCTCACCATGCATCAAAAGCCCCATCTATACATGAGGGGATAAAAGAGGGGTTCACTGATATAGGTACAAGAAAAGATAGTGTTCTGAGTTTCAAATGCTTCCCCATTTGTCTCCATATCTGTGTGATGCTATGGATAATGGGATTGTCTCTATAACAGGCTTTATTTAACCGAATAGGGGACATAATGATTGCCCCTATGGAATATAGTAGGCAATACTCACGCTCCATCTCCAGCCATCCGGGAAGTACAACTGTCTCATCTATATCAGTATGCTATATGATTAACATTAGCAGCTCAGTAATAAAAAATAAAGTTGGGTGGTGCCAGCTCCCCACTAGTCTTATTCTTGCAGAGATGCTCTTTCCTAGTTCGATGGGCTTTATAATTCTATATAAAAGGTAGAATTATCGAATCTAATTCTTTAAAAGTGGTTTTGGTAAGATAGAGGCGCAGGTTCTGAACCAGATAGAGCAGTTGGAGAAGAAAGGTCATCTTGACTGCATTTACTCTACCCATTAAAGAAACCAAGAGTGTCTTCCAAAATTCTATTTTCTTTTTAATCTTTTCAATTAGAGGGGTAAAATTCGCTTTAGATAGAGAACTATACTTTTTGGTTATTGCAATTCCAAGGTAAGTAAACTTCTCAAGGGTTATTTTGAATGGAAATGTTTAAGCGCCTCATGTTCTTCTACTCGGACCAGGAATAATTCACTTTTTCCCCAGTTAATCTTATACCCCAAGAAAGTGCCAAATAAATTGACTATTTCCAGCAAAACTGTAATAGTAATATATGGTTTCATTACAAACACAAAGCATCGTCCGCATAAAGGAAAATTTTGTTTATAGTATATTCTGTATTGTACCCATAAATTTCAGGGTGAGAACATATAGTCTCCGCCAGTGGTTCCAGGGCCAACGCAAACAATAAGGGACTTAATGCACAGCCCTGTCTTGTGCCCCTGAATGGTTCTGAGAGGGTCTGATTAGTTAGTATCTTAGCACTAGGGTTACTGTACAGTAGCTTAGTCCAAGTTATAAATTTGTCTCCCATTCCAAATTTTTTCAAAACCTCGTAGAGGTATTGCTATTCCACTTCGTCGAATGCTTTCTCAGCATCTAAGCTTAATATTATAAGGTCTTCCTTAGGATGTTTAGGGACAGAACACATCATCGCCTATCTGTATGATGCCATACAAAACAATTGCCATACAACAATGGATAATATTAAAAAAGAGTGGGAAAAGGAGTTGGGTACAGAGATAGAGGATATGGAATGAGGCTTTGGAGTATGTTAACTCCTGTTCTATCAAAGCCAGGCATTGTTTAATACAATTTAAAATCCTACATAGACTACATTACTCAAAAGTAAGGATTCATAAAACATTCCCAGAGGCGTCCCCAATGTGTAAGAAATGCAAGTCCTCAGAGGCAAATCGGTTTCATAGTTATGCTTTATGTCCCAGGATACAAGAGTATTGGAAGCAAATATTTGAGGTCCTATCGAAGGTACTAAAGGTTCAGATAATACCAGATCCCATTTTACTAACTTTTGGAACTTCTGCGTGGTCAGATAAATTCCAGGCTACCCAGCAACAACTCCTGATCTATGGCATACTTAATGGAAAGAAACTCATACTGATGTTCTGGAAAAAGGAGGGAACTCCATCACTCAGACAATGGCTGGCTGCATTAATGGATACTCTGCATCTAGAGAGGATAAGATACATTATCAAGGACAGACTCAAGGAATTTGAAAAAATCTGGCAACCATTGCCATTGTATTTAGAAGAGACTGACAGCTGAACTAAGTGTGGGGGGCTGTAGGACCTAAACAGCACATATAGGAGGGGTGAGGGGAAGGAAGGGCTGAGAAGGGGAAAGGAGACGGGGTAGTAGGGTTTCCTTTGCTTTTTGCTTGTTTACCATACATACATTCATTTGATTTTCATTATGTTGTTATAGGAAAGAAAAGAAAAAGAAGCATTGTACTTTAGGACATTGTCTGTTGTGGTTTAGCTGATGTTGCTTCACAATAAAAAGATTTGAAACAAAAAACTTTACTGATAGAGAGCAAATCTGCCATTCTGGCCCTGTAGCCTGTTCATGGCTAGATCCTGGTAGATATGCCCTCTACAAACAAGAGAAAATCTGCAGATGCCGGAAATCCAAGCAACACACACAAAATGCTGGAGGAACTCAGCAGGCCAAGCAGCATCTATGGAAAAGAGTACAGTCAACCTTTAGGGCTGCGACCCTTCAGCAGGACCGGAGGGAAAAAGCTGAGAAGTAGATTTAAAATGTGGGAGGAGGGGAGAGAGAAACACAAGCTGATATGTAAAACCTGAAGGGGGAGGGATGAAGTAAACAGCTGGGAAGTTGATTGGTGAAGGAGATACAGGGCTGGAGAAGGGGGAGTCTGACAGAAGAGGACAGAAGGCCATGGAAGAAAGAAAAGTGGGGAGGAGCACCAGAGGGAGGTGATGAGCGGGCAAGGTGAGAGAGCGAAAAGGGGATGGGGAATGGTGACGGAGAGAGGGGGAGAACACTACTGGAAATTCGAGAAATTGATGTTTATGCCATCAGGTTGGAGGCGACCCAGACAGAATATAAGGTGTTCTTCCTCCAACCTGAGTGTGGCCTCATCACGTATCCCAATATTAAAGGAAAACCAGGTAACCAGTACTCATAACTTCATCCTTTTTGCTCAAGAATCAATTCTGATGGGTTGGTAATGTACATTCTCTAATTTCTTTGAGTTGCAAACTCCAGAACTAAACTACCTTGAAGAACAGGGGATGATGGTGTAATTTAACCAAAATAATGCGCCCTCTCTGAGAAAGCTACTACAAGCCAAGCCTGGACCCGTTCAATGAAATCAGGGTACATGCATGAAATGGGAAGGTCTTATATTTCCCCGAGAGCTGGAACCAGTGATATCCAAACTCTCCTCCACAGTCGGAGGAATGAGCAACCTCAGTCTGTCGCAGTGTGTCTCATGCTTTGTAACGTGTGGGCCAAAAGCACATGCACGGAACAGCCAAAACCAGCCCGCATACTAGAAAACTCGTCAGCATTGCCAAACCTTTCTCTCATTTTATTACATAGAAGACAAAAAAAATTTGCATAATGTTTAGTTTTGCTTTTGTGAAGAAATATGCTAATTATGGGGTGAAAATGTAGTCAGAAGTTTTCGAAACACATATGCAATATTAACATGTTTGTGAATCCACATAAAGAAAACAAGGAAAAACATTTCTAGCACATGTGGGAATTTCCTATGAATACAATCCTTTCCCAGCATTTCCTCAGGATTAAGAATAATATCCTTCTACACTGGTTCTGTGGGCTCTGATTTGGCCGATAAGGCCACTGTGGGAAATGTAGACTCAGACATGACAAGATGAGCCACCTGAGAAATGTTGAGCTCCTGACATTTACTCTGGGCATCTGTGTGCTCCAAAGGAAGGCTCTTGAACTACTCAGAGCCATCCTTGACATTTACTCTGTACATTGAGTGATCATGGCTTGGAACTTGCAGGAGTCAGTGAAGGTGTTACACCTACTCTAGAAGACTTTGAAAGTAGCATGGACGATTTCCCTCTGCCCACCTGGCGATCTCTTGCATGACAGAGTTCATAGTAGAGCATCTGATTTGGGAGTCTGGTGCTGGGAGCCTGGTGATTGGAGCCCCAGCTGGGTGTACTTGGAGCCTCGTTGCTACAGATGTTGGCTTGGGGAAGGACACTGACATTGGTTTGCTAGTGACTTCATAGAGATAAGGTTGTGGTATCTTTCCAGTGCTTGCTATCAATATCCCATGTTTCTGAGATAAACAAAGACAGGAGCAGGTATCGGCACTTTGATGTATTCAATAAAACCATAAGACTATAGGAGCAAAATTAGGCTATTCGGCCCATTGAGTCTGTTCCACTATTCCATCATTGCTCATTTCTTACTGTCTCAACCTCATTCTCCTGCCTCCTCCCTGTAACCTTGACACCTTATCAATGAAGAACCCATCAACCTCAGCTTTAAATCTACCCAATGACTTGGCTTCCACAGCTGTCTGTGGCAATGAATTCCACAGATTCACCACCCTTTGGTGAAAGAAATTCCTCATCTTCTCTGTTCTAAAGGGACATCTTTCTAAAGGCTAAAGGCTCTGCCCTCTGGTCCAAGACTCCCCATTAAACAACATAACTTAATGAAGCGTGATCCAGTCTTTGTCTCAACACCCCTCTCCCATACTCTTCTCATACTCCATGATCTCCTCTTGTTCAAATGTTTCTCAGTTCTCACCTTGAATATATTAAATGATTCCACCTGCATTCTCTGAGATAGAGAATTCCAAAGACCATGACCCTCCAGAGGAAAAAATACCTCCTCATCACCATCGTGAATTGGTAGTCTAAAATTTATGACCTATTGTTCTAGATACTCCCAACAGAATCTTAACTGCTTTATAAGGTCCCTTCTTGTTCTTTAATACTACAATTATAAGCCCATTCAACTTAGTCTCTCTTCATAAGGCAACCGTTTTACACCAGAAATCAACTCAGTGAATCTTCTAGTCACACCTTTTGAGACGAGTATGTCCTTTGTTAATATGGAGACAGAACATTTCAGGTTGCAATCTTATCAGTGACTTGTAAGGCTGCATCAGAAAGTCCCCACTGTTATAGACCATACACAATGAAGTCAGAGCGAATCTTCCATTTGTTCATTCCTTATGTGCCATGTATCCATGACCATGATGGTTCTTGGCAAATTTTTCTGCAGAAGTGGTTTGGCATTGCTTTCATCTGGGCAAAGGCTTTTGGAGATGGTTGACCCCAGCCATTATCAATACTCTTCAGAGATTGTCTGCCTGGCATCAGTGGTTGCATAACTAGGATGTGATATCTTCCAGCTGCTCATACAACCACTTACCACCTGCGCCCATGGCTTCACGTAACCCTGACTGGGGGCTAAGCAGGTGCTACACCTTTCCCAAGGATGACCTTCGGGTTAGCAGACAGAAGGAGCGCCTTAAACCTCCTTTTGTAGAGACGTATCTTCACCTCAACACCTTAACATTACATTAGCCTTCCTAATTCCATTAGGCTTTTAAATGACAACCCTTTGTGTTTTGTGCAGTAGAGTGTAGGTCTGAATTTTACCACAACATAGTGTAGTCTCACTTCATTTAGATAATAATCTAATTTTCTGCTTGCGTGCGTGTGTGTGTGTGTGTGTGTGTGTGTGTGTGTGTGTGCACGCCCTTAACTCCTGGTGGAGTCGTTGGGGCACCATCATGACAAGCTTTTGGTGTGCTCATCGTATGGCGTGTCTTGGGCATCTGAAACCTGGCGAAGCCCAGCCCTCTCTAGGTTTTTTTTACGAGTTGTTAGCTCAATACTCAACCCAGACACAGACACAGAGCGTGCAAGGGAGCCAGCTGGATTCAAACTCGGGAGCTCTCGCCCCGAAGTCCAGCACTGATGCCACTACGTCACCAGCCCGCACAATCTAATTTTCTAATATCCTTCTAAAGTGGATAACTTCGTATGTTCTCACACTATGCTCTATTTGTCAGCTTCTTTCCTACCTTAACTATTTCCTTTTGCGTGCTTTCTGTGTCCTTCTGATGACCTGCTGGTCTCTCTGTTTCATCAGCCAATTTGGCTGAAATATACTCAGTCCTTTCATCCCATGGGGTCACTGTGGAAGTTGTAGTTGATGACTCGAGAGAAGACCTGGCCTTCTACTGTCCTCCTGGTTGCTGGTGCCCTTTGGTGGGTTGTGGGAACCTACCTAATGTCAAATTTTGATCTCAACCATCAGCCAGCCGTTGGTACCAACCATTAGCTTCAGCCTGGACACCAGGAACTATTCTGGGCCTGAACAGTTCTCTCACTGCCTCTAAATGCAATCTCAAAGAATTATCTTAAGTTGCTATTTCAAACACAATGGTACATAGTAAAGTTTATTGTCTTATGTACAAGTACAAGTATGCACAGGAGTAATGTAAAGCTTACTTGTAGCAGCTTCACAGGCACATAGCATCAGATACATAATATTCTTAAGAAAAGATAAATCATACAAACATTTTCCAGTTCTTGTGCTCTTTCTTGTAATTTACCAATGCAAGAAAGAGCACAATTTACAACAGCAAAAACAAAACGAAGTCCATTGGAGAGCGAAGTTGCTATACTGAGGAAGTGTTCAGAGTTGTGCGGGTTGGGTCAGGAACGGAAAAGCTGAAGGGCAGTTGCTATTTCTGGACCTGGTGGCATGGGACTTCAGGCTCCTCTCTCTTCAATTACCATCTCCGCCCTGGGCTCCCTTCCAAATACTACTCTCACTGGACACTGGCTCGTGGATGTGACCTTGCAGGATACCCGGATACAGCTGATGCTGCAAAGTACAGTGATTATTGAGGGTGGCAAGGAGGAAACCAATCTAGCTTTCTGTTGTAGGAAAGTGCGAAATATTTGCCCTCTGAGACGGAGGTATGAATGATTACCTTTTTGAAGAAAAATACGTAATTTTTGTTTTTTTTTTGAATATCCTGGAATGCTGCCTTTACAGTTTAATGGTCAGTACTCAGGAACTAGTAACAGACTGACTATACTTCCTTTTTCCACTCTTATTTAATATTATTTTATATACAGTAATGTCCAATGTGAGAGGAGACTGTTTGGCCCATCGAGTCTGTGCTGTTCCTGGCACCGTGTGTTATAGATACCGTGGCGTATGTAGTGACCCTTGCCATAAGCCCGGCCCACAACAAGCCATATCTGTGAATTAATCTACAGCAAAGACCCGCACACACAAGGCTCACCCATCCAAGGACTAGCCATAACATGCCCCATCTGCAAAAAACCTGACACAGGCTTAAGTAAGAGAGGTGGGGGTGGGCAAATGGGAAGAGTATGGGCAAGGGACCCAGTGAGTGAAGTGTGTGGATGATGGGCAAGTGGTGGGGGAGGGGAAAGAAGCTTAGGGGGGGATTTTAATGCGTGTGGTGGTGGGCCAGTTAGAAAGAGAGCCTGTGCAGATCAGAAGAGAGAAAGGCACAGAGAGGAAGGGGGCTACCTGAAACTGGAAAATTCAGCATTCAAGCCATTAGTCTGTAGACTTGTAGTCCGTGCATACACTTAAGGTGGAAGTTGATTGTTTCCTGGTCAGCCATGGCATCAAATGATATGGTGAGAGGGCCGGTGTATGGGGTTGAGTGGGATCCGGAATTAGCCATGATAGAGTGGTGGAGCAGACTCGATGGGCTGAATGGCCTAATTCTGCTCCTATGTCTGACGGTCTTAAGGACTTCTCAAGTGGAATATAAGGTGCTGTTCCTAAAAATAAAGATTCACAACAAGTTCAACTATAAACCCTGCCCACACAAGTACTGCTCACAGAAAATCTCACTCATGAACACACCCTTAACACCATAAGGTGTAGGAGCAAATTAGGCCATTCTTCCCATCAAGTGTGATCCTCTAGTCAATCATGGATGATTTTTTTTTCTCTCAACCTCAGTCTCTGCCTTAAATATACCGCATCAGCCAACCTCCATAGCCCTCTGTGGCAATTAATTCTACAGATTCACCCCTCATCTGACTGAAGAAATTTCTCCTCATCTCAGTTTTAAAGGGACTTCACCTTTGTTCTGAGGTTATGCTCTCGGATGCTAGTCCCTCCTATTAATGGAATTGTCCTCTTTACTTCAACACTATTCAAACCTTTCCGATTCGTGTATATCCTTCCGCATGCTTCTGAACTCCATCAGATACAGGCCCAGAGACACCAAGTGCTCCTTATACAAGAACCTTAAAATTTCCCGGACCCTCTCAAATGCCAGCACATTCTTTCCTCAATATGGTTTTTCAGTGATTGGTTTCTGAAGGTCAGAATTCTTGCCGTGATAGTTAATGTGTCCTGATGAAAGGCCTCGGCCCAAAGCACCAACTGTTTATTTCCTTCCATCGATGCTGCCTGACATGCTGAGTTCCTCAAGCATTTTGTGTGTGCTACTGAAGATTTCCAGCATCTGCAGTCCATAAGACTATAAGACCATCAATCTCTCTTGTGTCAGTGATAATAAATGGGTGTTGTGTGTTGTGTAAGAGGATGGGAAAGACAGCACCTAGCTCATAGCAGCTCCACTTCTCACCTGTTCTCCTTCCTTCTCAGTTTACGGGCTATGAACAAACACTTTCACATAAGCAGCCAGGAAGGCAGTTGTACAATCTCAGTACCTACACATTGGCAGCTTTCCCCATCGCGTCCCCAGGCCCCTCGACTGGCCTTGATCTCGCCGCCGAATTCCAGGAAGCCCAGGAAACTCACTAACCCAAAGCTACAGTCCAAACCCCGGCTGCTGCCGGTGACTATGTGATTTATCCACATTCTGAAATTGGCAGCCGGAGTCTCCCGAGGGGACAGCTCACACACACGACTTATCATTGCTGAGGATAAATAAGGAACACAGTGGACTGGAGCCAGCTTCCTGGGGCAGTGTTGATCTCCGTGTTTCAAATCCCGACTTCCCAACCCCCAACCCACTCCCAAACCAACACAGAATAAAATTTGGCCATTTATTTGTGAATAATCAGGGTTGTCTGTAAGCAGCAGAAGATCCCTGCGTGTTGTCCAATTCCTTCACCAGAATGCTATTCCTTTTGTACTATGAACTTCAAGTGCATCAAAAAATCCAAAACTGTATTTCTTCCTTTTTGTAGCAATGGAGGTGGCACTTGTTGGCACATCGGAAGCAGAAACAGTGGTGCTCCTGGTAGCATTGCTACTTCACGGTGCCAAAGACCCAGGTTCAACTTGACCTCATGCGCACATTCTACCTGTGGCCTCGTAACTTCCTCTGGGTGCTCCGGTTTCCTCTCGCAGCTCAAAGAAATGTTGGTGGGTAAGTTGGTTTGTCACAATAACTTGCCCCTAGCGTATGGCTTCATAGTGTGTAGAATCCATGGGTAGGGTGGGGATTGGTGAGAATGCGGGGGATTTAAAAGCACTGGGGATTAAGTTAGGATTAGTGGAAATGGGAGGTTGGTGGTCATGTGGGCAAAGGGGCAGCGTCTGTACCGCGTCTCTCTGTGACTCCATGACACATCTGTGGTTCTGAAGAAACCGATCGGAACAAACAAATATCCTTCCTGCTCCCGCAATATGTTTGCAATCATCCCTGGTTCTTTGCTGCAGGATTCCCTGGCTGCTGCAGCATCGTGAGCTTTTGGCAACGATACAGAGATATCCTACTTCCATATGTCGGAATATATTCACGTTCCGAGAGCCGGCCCAGCAGCAATAACCTGGTAATTCTAGCTGCAATTCTCTCCAACCAGGCCAAGTGAGAGGATCATTGCAAACTTCCCCATGGTGAATGGGACAGGGTACTTTGCCGTAAGTTAACTTGGAACATTAACCCTTCCTAATGAAGGGTCTCATCCCGAGACTTTATTCCTTTATTCTTTTTCATAGGTGTTTCCTGACCTACTGAGTACCTCCAACATTTGATGTGTGTTACTTTCTATACATCTCATATTGACTCAGCTATTGATGAGATGGAGACAATGGAGACTGATCAGGAAATCCAGATACTGAGATCAGCAAATGGAGAGAGAGAACATGGGGAAGTATTTAAACTGGGATAAATGTTCTTCCAGCTTTCCCAACCTTTAAAAAGCCATCGCTCACCCACCACCACTTCCACTTCCAAATATTACCTTGTTCAGCCTCCTTCGTGAAACTTTCTGGCATTTTACTCTAATGCAGCAGAGGTTCACTTTAAACAAAAAAAGAATGCATTGGAATTAATCGGAAGGTTAGGCTGCATCTGAAAAACAGCAGTGGCTCTTCCAGATTCGTCCTGACGAAGGGTTCCGGCCCGAAACGTTGACTCATCATTCCCACGGATGCTGCCCGGCCTGCTGAGTTCCTCCAGCGTGTTGTGAGTGTTGCTTTGACCCCAGTATCTGCAGATTATTTTGTGTTTGCTCTTCCAGATTAATAGTGTTCAATCAAAACTGTGTAATCACAGATTCACACCAGAGGGGAATACTTGGCAGACTGTGTCCACTCTAGCTGTCCAGGTTAATCCTACTCTGCAGCTCTCTGTCCTTGGACTTGAGGGTTATGTCTCTTCAAGCAGTGACCCAGGGAAAGGTTGCCTCCATCACATTTTGGGGAGTGAATTCTAGACTTGCACTACCCATGGGACAAAAATGTTTAAAGTCTTAAATCAGGATTAAAGAATTAGCAGTAACAGTAGGGAACATAGCAAGAAGATTCATAGGTGATGTCCGTTCTGAGCAGGAGATGTGTACCCCTAAAATCAAAACTTGCAGTAATATGACATTGATAATTTGTGTTAAAATGTTTAAAATGTTCTGTTGCCTCCTAAAGAGGTGAAAATGAGCATCTGGAGCTTTAACCTTCTCTTCAACATTGAACCCCTATTAACCTGTTAAACCCAATGAATGCCATTTTAACTCCAAATTCCATTTATTGCAGTCAGGTACCGAGTTTGTCATGAATTTCAGTAATCAAAAGGTATTTGCAGTGTGAGTATTTATGTGACCCCTATAAAAGTTCTTTTTTTCTGTAAAAGAAGTTGTTTTGATCTGGGCACTTAAAGACTGGCATTCCTCATGTCAGGAATGTCAGTCAAGAAACAGGCAAGATCAAAGAATATTGAAAATACTATATCAGCACACGAGTGCCAAATGAACAAATCTACCAGAGCATTTCACCCCCATTCACACAAAAAAGCAAAATGCTTTCAGAAAGAAATTTTAAAAGATAACAGAAGTTTAATACTTCATGGCTCGAAGCCTTGTTTTATTTTGATCTTTGAAGTTTAGAAAGCTTTCCCACATATCAATTGAAATTTCCAAGTGGCAGTAAAATATTATTTTTATTTAAATAGAAGTTTCATTTTCCAGCCAGTATCTCCCTTCAGCCACCCACCACCCCACAATGGAGAGGCATGGATCTGTTTCAAAGCTGTAACAGTTCTGTGGGACGTACTATGTGAAGTGCTGTAAGAGTCACTGACATCTCACCTCTTTGTATAAATGATCACGAAATATAGAATAGAGTCAATGGAGGATCAGGCAACTGGGGAGGTTCACATTTCCAGCTGAGGGGCAGAGCTTAAGGCGAGCCAGGGCCTAGTATTCTGAATTAATGATGAACTATGGGCAAGGTAAAACATTAAATGCTTTATATAATCAAAGTACTAAGGCCAGAGTATTCAACCTCAATATATATCAACATTCCCCAGTGTCATTTTCAACCTCAGTTCATTCCACTGTCATTTTCTCCCAGACACACTCACTAAAGATTGTGAACTTTCCTCTAAATTTCTGTAGTGGGATCTTCCAAGCTTTGAGGAATTTATCAAAGCTGTAGTGCATTGCCGTGCTTCTCATCATCACTGTGTGCTGAACTTTGACCGCTCTACTAAAAAGAAAAGTTAGCTTGTCTCCAACTGTTGTCATGAACAATTCCAGATTTTGAGAACTCAATCCTCCTTGCCTCCCTCCACATCTGGATTTCTGAACCATCTGGAAGTGTACGGGGTAAATGGTTTAGTTTATTGTCATATACATCAGGGCGCAATGAAACGCCACGCTTTCCTGAAGCTCACGGAACAAACAGTATCATTGGTAACAATAAATACAACCACAAATGCAGTAATGAGTGCAAGGTTACCTTAACGCCAACCCCAACCCTGACTTTAATTCTCAGAAGTAGCGTAAAATGAAATGTTAAAATGACAATAACAGATAACGGAGGGAGTCAAAATGTCTAAGAATGCGGCAGCACCATCAGGAAGAGGACGTGAAAGAGCTGATTGGTTCAGAATCTGACAGCAGTGTGGAAGAAGCTGTTCATGAGTCTGGTTAGCTGGGCTTTTAAGGTCCTGTATCTTCTCAGAATCAGAATAATAGGCTATTATCACTAACATTTTCGTTGAGGTATTTGTTAGTTTGCAGCAGTAGTACAGTGCAATACATAAAATATACAATAAATTATAATAAGCTATATATGATAAATAGCTAGCACAAAACGAGAGCAAAAATAATATTCATAGGTTCATTGTCCATTCAGAAATCTGGTGGCGGAGGGGAAGAAACTGTCCCTAAAACACTGAGTGTGGTCTTCAGGCTCCTGTACCTCCTCTCTGGTGGCCGTAATGAGAAGCCGGCATGTTCTAGGTGCTGGGAGCCCTTAATGCTGGATGCTGCTTTTCTGAGGCATCACCTTTTGAAGACGACCTCGGTGCTGGGGAGGCTGGTTCCCGTAACGCAGCTGGCTGAGCCGACAGCCCTCTGCAGCTCTTTCAGATCCTGTGCGGTGACCCCTCTTCATCAGATGGTAATGCGACCAGTTGGAATGCTTTGTAGTACATCTGTCGAAGTTTGCTAGAATCTTTGATGAAATACCAAGTCTCCTCAAACCCCTAATGAAGTATAACTCTTAATACAAATAGAAGAAAGAAAAGAGAATGGCCAGGGTGACGGGCCTGTCCTCCTGATGCAACGTGTCATGAGGGTGGACTGGATGGAAGACAGTGACAAGCCTGTGATGGACTGGCCAGTGTTTACCACTCTCTGTGGGTTCCATCAGTCCAGAACAAAGCAGGTGCCATACCAGCATGAGATACAGCTTGTCAGGGTAATTTTCTGACCATGATTGCTAACACACCTTCCTTAATTGTCACTTTTGAACTAACATTAACGGGAAAAGTTTAAGGGGAACATGAGGGGAAACATCTTCGCTCAGAGGCCTGTGGGAGTGTCGAAGGAGCTGCACGAGCAAGTGGTGCACACAAGCTCAATTTCAACATTAAAAGAGAAGTTTGGATAGGTATGTGAGTGGCAGGGGTATCGAGTGGTAGGGGTATCGAGAGCTATGGGCTCAGTGCAGCTTGGTGTGAGAGGGCAGTTTAAATGGTTTGGCACGGACTAGAAGGCTGAAGGGTCTGATTCTGAGCTGTACTTTTTTATGATTCTAACATGTTGAACTTTTAAGTGGATGGGCTACAGGAGGTACCAAACAAAGTGGCCCCAGAGTGGATATCCCTACCCTTTGCTTGCTTGCTCCTGATGAAGGTTAAAATATGCCAGTTCTACTATAATAAATAAAACAGTTTAAATTACATATTGAACGACATGTGTTACTTGTTTAGTATGTAATCCTAAACTCAATGAATATCTTTCCATAAAAGGACTCCAACATTTTAATTAAAATAATGGGCATTGTCTAAGACTCTGGTGTTAAGATGAAATTACTTTCATATGTTGAGAATGAATACCATCCTTTCCAACCAATTATTGATAATCTTACATCATCTGCCTTAATATTTGTCTTAACTCAATACTCTTTTCATCAAATGTTTTGTCCTTTCCTCTTTCTTATCCATCTAAATTCCTTGAATAATTTGTTTGCTTTTCCAAAGTGAGGGAGATCAATTGGAAGAAGGAGGCGATTTGGTTTGAATGTCCCTTCAGATGTGGTTCACCATGACTGAGACTAAGACCTTCATATTTCAGACAGAGCTAGAGGAGACAACATGACTGAGGAATTAGAGAGTCCTACCAGTCTTAATGGAGAGCCTCATCAGTATCTAGAACATCCATCTCCCTCTGTGGGGAGGTGACCACATGCCTGAGACTCTTGGGAATAATGCTCAGGACTTGGGAGGAGAGAGTCGGGATGAGAAAGAGAAAGGGAAAGAGAGATAGAGGGAGAGAGACAGAGAGGAGAGAGAGAGAGAGTGAGAGAGAGAAAGTGTGTGTGTGAGTGAGAGGGAAGGGAGGGGTTGATATGGAAGTACTGAGAGGGAGAAAGAGAAAGAAAGAGCGAGAATATAGAGAGGAGAGAAAGAGAAAGGGAGAGAGGGAAGAGACAAGATAAAGGTTGACATTCATGTCTGAGGGAAATGGGAGGAGGGTGGTGAAGAGTGACAATAAAGTCCAAGCAAAGATGAAGATTCATGAGAAACTGAGAAAACTACCCCTGTCCCTCCTGTGTGCTTATACAGACATCTGTACAAGGATGCCAATAACTCTTTCTTCCCTTTTACTTCTGGTTACCCATCCTCTGAGATACATAAACCATGTCCATATTTGCATCCAAGTTGTGTACTGAAAGAACCCAAATGAAATATGCTGAGAATCTACCCCACTTCTTCAATGTGGAGCACTCGATGTCCTGATATCACCGGCACAAATGCAGTAAGTTAAGACTGTGGCAGTTAAGATCCCTTTTCTGTCCTTTACCAATCTTGTACCACTGCTTATGCTGAAGATTATACCAAGGCTTTCTCTGTGGCCTCCAACAGGACCCAATACAATGTTAATAAAAATTAACAGTAAATGAAAATGGAAGTATTGGTGAGCCTGCTACTCTCGGCAGTTTACTATGCATTCAACTTGCTGTACCAGACCATGATGTAACCAATCAGCAGTACGTACATAGAATTTCATTAGAGTTAGAGTGTTCAGTGACATATCAAATCTCCTTAACCTTCTAAGACAGTAAAGACACTGACACCTCTTCCTTGTAACTGCACCTCTGGGTTAGGCCCAGAAAAAGTTTTAGACCAAAAGGCTTATTTCTGTGCTCCCCAAGCCTAACTCATTAAAGTTGTATGAACCCAAGCATGAGGTCGCACTGGTTTTTTGGACCCAGATATCGTTACATACTTCGCTGTCTACTGAGTCCCCAAAATTTCATTTCTCACTAATAGTGAGCTTTATTTCTTCTGGACCACTGACTCCAACTGGTGCTTTTGCCACAGAAGACAATATTTTTATAAAGTCTTAAATATTTAAGAACCGGCATTTAAGAAATATTTAAGGAACATTTAAGAAACCCGCATCCACAATAGGCACGTGGATGATAGAAAAATGGAGGGAAGAGTTAGATTGATTTATTAATTGTAAGTTAGGCCAGCACAATGGGCCAAAGGGCCTGTATTATATTGCAGTGTTCTATGCTCCATATTCTATGCAATATTAATCCAGATCCTATGGTACAAATACTGTCTCCACTGTCCTTAGTATATAATATGTTCATTCATTTGTTATGTGCCATGTTGAATCACATGGGCGATCACGGCCTTTCCATGACCATGATTGTCCTTGACCTGCCTTTTCCTGGGCAGTGTCTTGACAATACTGGTGACCCCCAGACATTATCAATACTTTTCAGGGATTTGTTGCCTGATGTCAGCCGTCGCAGAACCAGGACTTGCGATGCGCACCAACTGCTCATATGACCATCCACCACCTGCCCCCATGGCTTCATGTGACCCTGGCCACACCTTGCCCAAAGGTGACCTGCTGCCTAGTAGAGGGAAGAAGTGCCTTACACTTCCTTTGGCAGAGATGCAGCTTCACCCCACTACCCCATATGTACCACTGCCCGCTCATGGTCCCAGAACACACCCTCCACAGTCAAGCCAGCTCACCAATGCTTCCACTTTCTAAGAAGGTTGCAGAGAGTTGGACTCTGCACATCTATGCACATGACTTTCCACAGGTTTACAGTTGAGAGCATGCTGCATATCTGTGAGGTATGGGAACTGCACTGCCACGGACAAGAGAGCTCCACAATGGGCAGTTAAAACAGCCCAATGCATCACCAGAACCAGCCTACCCACTATCAAGGACACTTAATCAGAAAGGTGCCGGACAAAGGCCAGCAATATCTTGAAGGATCCCACCCACCCTGCTCTCGGACTGTTTGTCCCACTCCCACTAAGAGCATCCGCGCCAGAACTACCAGACTCCAGAATAGTTACTTCCCTCAAGCCATCAGGCTGATCAACATCTCCACCCATTAACCCACCCCATCACAACCGCAGCACCGCTATTTTATCATTTCCTGTCAGAGTCACCTTACCTACAGATACTCCTGTACCTGGCATCACTTTGTGTACATACAGTCAGTCTATGTATAAAAGCTAATCTTAAGTATTTATATTTCTGTGTTTTCTTATGATGCATCAGATCCAGAGGAACCACCACTTTGTTCTTCTGTACACCCGTGAACTGAAGAATGATGATAAACTATCTTGAATCTTGAACGTGCTTTGGAATGCTTAGAGGAAGGTTTGGCACGTTATGTCCTGTATACACTGTCCAGGATGTTTGGATAATTCCATCGATTTCCAGTCATTCGTGGAACCAGGCCATATCGAGGCTTCTGCCTAACGTCAGGTCATTACCCTTCCTGGCACTCTCTGAAAACAGCTGCCGCTTTGCACTCCCATGCAAGCATACTTTTTAGAAGCTTCAAAGTATTAAAAAGTACTGCAATTTTTTTTTCTAAAAGATACAGCAGCTGATTAACTGTATTAACATTTCCTGTAAAAGACTTGTAGCTTTTGAGCACATATTTAGGTTAGTGTGCCTCACGTGATCCAACATAACTGGTGCACCGGCTACTGTGCAAGACTCACTAATTAGTAAACGCGGGATCAATATGATATGACAACACCCAATGTTCATGACACCCATTACGTTCAGTGAAATAAAACGATTAGTGGCATGTCGTACAAAAGTGACCCAAGCATGACAAATGCAAATGAATCTGGCGGGCAGCTGGAAGCAGGATTGTACCCAAATCTGGGCCCATGTGCCAATCAAGCTGCCTTGGCCTGCACCCAACCTTCAGTATCACCGTCCCTGGCAGAAGAGTCCAATCTTGCTGAAACACACCAAACAAGGAGGAAACTCACCTCTGTAGTCTCTCACAGGGCCTAATCCTTCAAACCAGGGTTGCGCTGCATATTCTCAACTGACTGAGGAATTCTAGAGCATATTCTTACAAGCATTAACTCCCATTCAAGATGTGAAGTAAGCAACTTTGATAATACCTTTTCAACTGCAGTCACAGCAGCAGAGAGTGCACATGGAGCAGTGGAACTCAATGGAACGCTTGCGATGTACTTGCATTCAGTTTCCATCCAGGGCATTAGCTCTGCCGGTTTATAGAGACATCTCGTGCTTTATATTGGTGTAGTAAGCTCAGAGGTTTACAGTGCTTCATCAGTTCCTTTGAGCAGAAGCAGTCACTGCATCTACACTACAAAAAATTAATAATCTAGTTATTTACATGTGGTGTGTCGCTTTGAAGCAGCTTTCAACCAATCCATTAGGCCCTATCCCACTCATGGACTGCATACGTTCACTCCATCATGTCGAAGAATTAGAAAGTGCACAGAGGATATTTGATTTAGGCTATAAGACCACAAGGTATAAGAACACAACTGGGATCATTCAGCCCATTGAGTCTGATCTGCCATTCTATCAAGGCTGATTTGCTGCACATGACTTCTGTGCAGTTTCTGCAAGGAGAACTAAATGGCTTCTCCATGGCCACAGATAACAAATTTCTTGGATCCAGGAGAGATCTCAGAATAGCTCTGACACCATTACGTAGTCGATATACATTTTTGTCCGTAAGTAGCACTGTCCTGAACCTGTCTGCTTCCTCCCTTGTGCTGGGTGCAATCAGCCTGTCGACCGTTCTCTTTTAAATTACGCTGTCACTAACCGTTCTGCTTTAACAACTCCTTCTCAGTTCTTAGTCCAAGGAATGATGTCAACGGTTGAATGTGTGTTATCAAAGCACTTGGTTCTCCTGCATGATATTGTGGCTATAAAGCCTATTGAAGAATACGGCTGAAACAGAGTCTCACTGTGGTATGCCTGTCTGTGAGCAAGACGAACCGCACACTCAACATGAAAAGCAATTAAGTGCATTGACTGCTTCTGCAACAATTCCCCCCCTTCTGAGGCATCGCACTCTGCCCGTACTGTCAGAGCACTATGAAGCCATTCAGACTGACAACAAAGACGCCGGTGCCTTGTGGCAGTTCTTGGCCTCTCTCAGATAATGGCTGTTTGCTATCAGAACCACAGGAGCAAACTGGTGTTTGCAATTTTTTTGTTTGGTGGGAAGAATGGACCCCATAGAAATGCGATGCAAAGTCCCCTCCCTGCCCCTCTGTGAGGCTGGGGTTACAACACAGGAGCTGCAGCTGTCAGTCTTGGCAGAGTGACTCACCAGCTTTGGATCTGACAACCAGAGAGGCCTGTCAGATCACGCCAGTATCAACTCTGGACCACATCCAAACCTCACATTTCTTGGCTAGGTCACGAAGTCTACTGCAAGACACTGTCTACAAAGAACATGTCCAAGTAACAATCAGGCACATTATTGTGCATTGAAAACTTAGCCAACATTTGAATTGACAACTGTGATTGCTGTTGACTTATAGCTAAAAGTTTTGTTAAAATTGCTAGGTTGCAAAGAAATGTGTTGGTTATGTATCAGTCTTTGATACAGCACGGATCAATAGAACAGAAAACAGTTCAGGTCCTTCAGCCCAAAGTGTTATGTCGACCTTTTAACTTACTCGAAGATCAATCTAACCCTTCCTTCCTATATAGTCCTCTTTTTTTTACCATCCATGTGCCTATCTGAGAGTTTCTTAAATACCTCCAATGTATCTGCCACTACCATCAGCCCTGGCAGGGCGTTCTATGCACCCACCACTTTGTGTAAAATTTACCTCTGATATCAACACCTCCAATCACTTTCGTCCAATCACTTTAAAATTATGCTTCTCGTCATTTCTGTGTTGGGAAGAAATCTCTGGTTCTCCACTCAATCTATGCTTCCTAACATCTTGTACGCCTCTATCAAGTCTCCTCTCATCCTCCTTTGCCCCAAAGTGAAAAGACCTAGCTCACTCAGTCTATCTGATAGGACTTGCTTTCTAATCCAAGCAGCATCCGGGAAAGCTCTCATCTGCACTCTCTCTAAAGCTTCCACTTCTTTCCTATAGTGACCAGAACTGAGTATAACATTCCAAGTGTGGTTTAACCAGAGTTTATAGAGCTGCAACATTATATCACTGCTCAAACCAAAGTCCTGTCAGCTTGTTCAAGTGCTTTAAATGGCTAGAAAGTAACCCATGTTACAATTACTCTGAAGGAATTCATCCCTTTGTAAAATCATATTTCAATGAGGCCTTATTTGGTAATATGTTTTTGATTCATTCCTTTAATTAGTATTCTATTTAAAAAGACTGAGTGAAGAACTTGTTAAAGGGTTTGATTAAGTGTTGAACTTTGAAAACATTAGAGAGGGGAACTGTAGAAATAATTGTTATTGAAGAAATAGTTTCAGGGAAATGAATGGGACTACAGGTTGACAAATCACCAAGGCCGATAAACTAGACACCAAAGAAAAGAAGTGGCCTTGGAAATAATGGATGTATTGGTTGTCATCTTCCAAAATTCTTTAGACTCTTGAGCCATTTCTACAGATTGCAGACTGATGAATGTACTCTTGCAGTTTAAAAAAAGGAAGAGAACAAACAGGGAATTACAGAGCAGAATCTTAATGTCAGTAATAGGGGAATTGTTAACATCTATTACAAAAGATGTAAAAACAGAACAGGAGGAAAGCATTAACACGAGTGGACAAAGTTACCATGGGAAAATGAAAAGAAAATCTTGCCTAACAAAGATATTGGAGTTTTTTGAGGATGCAACAAACAAAACAGGAGGCAAGTGATTGCAACGTACTTGGACTTTCAGGAGGCTTTTCATAAGTTTTCACATAATCTCATAAATTTGATTAAAGCAACACACACAAAATGCTGGAGGAATAGTCAGCTTCTATGAAAAAGAATACAGATGATGCTTTGGGCCGAGACCCTTCGGCAGGTCTGGAGGGAAAAGTTGAGGAGTAGATTTAAAAGGGAGGGGAGAGAGAAAGACAAGGTGACAGGTGAAACCTGAAGGGGGTGGGATGAAGTAAAGAGTTGGGAAGTTGATTGGTGAAAGAGATACAGGGCTGGAGAAGGGGGAGTCTGATAGAAGAGGACAGAAGGCCATGGAAGAAACATAAGGGAGGAGGAGCACCAGAGGGAGGCGATGGGTGGGCAAGGAGATAAGGTGAGAGAGGGAAAAGGGGATGGGGAATGGTAAGAGGCGGGGGGGGGGGGGCATTACCGGAGGTTCAAGAAATTGATGTTCATGCTATCAGAATGGAGGCTACCCAGACAGAATATAAAGTGTTGTTCCTCCAACCTGAGTGTGGCTTCATCACGACAGTAGATATCCATCACCTCCTCTACAGTCGTGATGAGGCCACACTTAGGTTATCTCCATGAAAATGACGACACAGGTGGATATGGTAGTGACAAGGCATGTGGTACAGATATCTTTATATACTGAGACTGGAGAGATAGGTTGTCATGTTTGCTATTGTACAGAACATTGGTTCAAGTGTATCTATAACCAGTGGGTCCTGTTTAGATTTACAGAAGGATCCTGATAAATTTCCATGTAACCTCACAAATTTGTTTGAATTTTTAAAGAAAGTAACGAAGAAAATTGATGAAGGCAGAACAGTGCATACATATGGATTAGTTGGGTTTTAGTAAGGATATTGACCAATCCCCACATAGTAGGTTGTCCAGAAGGTTAAGGCACAAGGGATGTGAATCGTATTGGTAAACTGGATCCAAAATTGTCTGGAGATATGTGCAGAGGGTGGTGAAGGGTGGGTGCTTTCCTGAGTGGAAGTCTGTGTCAAGTGGTGTACCACAAGGATTAGAGCATCATGTAACTGCAGGAACTCAGTGGGTCGAGCAGCGGGGAGAGAGGGCAGAGAGGAATTGTTGATGCTTTGGGTCGAAACCCCACATCAGGGCTGAGAATGGTGGAGAGAAAGAAGATAGCAAACTCTTGTGACTGGATTTAGAACATTCTCACTGTCCAAAGACCATCAGGTATTTCTGTCTATCAACCACTGTCCCATCAAACTGATGGACAGCTGTTAGGTCTGCTGAACTTAAGAACCGTAAGGAGGACATCGTCACCCTCAGAACTTGTCCTGTTGTTTGATAATGTCTTGGCTGATGTGCTATAGAAGCATCATGAAAACGTGATGGAGTTCTTTCCATTGCTACCTCCTGGGAGAGGCAAGATAGCAGAGTCAAACCAAGACCCATAAGTGAAAAAATACATGGCAGAGTTTTTCGATCCAGGAGAGATCTCATACTTCTCTGTAAGCAGTGCTGTTGTGAACACACATAGAAGGGCTGTCCAGGATGCCTGATGTTCTGTGTGTAAAGCACGTGAGGCTCATTGTATGGTGCACTCTAACTTGGCCTCAGGTTTACAGAAGTCTGCAACATCAGACACTTGAGAAAGACGTTCATTGGCCCAGCAACACCACCCCTGCTAGGCCTTCATATTTATATCCCATCTCTCATCAATTCAAGACTACATAAAGTGTTTTACAGCCAATAATATAGATCTATTGGATAATTACTGTTTTAATGTAAGGAGTATGTTGAGAGACATGACAAAATTGCTCAATCACTATCATGCTCCAATCAATATATATGAAAATAAATGTGAAGTATATCTGGAAGAAAATAGTACTTATTCATTCCAAAAAAATTCGGGGAGATCATAAATACAGAACCACAAGCTTATGTACACCAACTGGTGTAGACTCTGGTCAGCATACATGAAGCACTGTCACAAGAAAGCAGCATCCATCATTAACAGCTCCCGTCATCCAGGTCATGTTTTCTTCTCACTGTTACCATCAAGCAAGAGGTCCAGAAACCTTAGTCCTAAGCCACCAGGTTCAGGAACTGTTATTACCTTACAACCATCAGGCTCCTCAACCAGTGTGGATAACCTCACTCGCCACAACTCTAAATTGATTCCACAACCTACAGACTCACTTTCAAGGACCCTACAATTCATGTTCTCAATAATATTTATTTATTTTCTTCTTTTCTTTTTCACAGTTTGTCTTCTTTTGTACATTGGTTGTTAGCTTTAGTTATGTATATTTTTTTCTTTCTCTGTAAATGCCTGCAAGAAAATGAATCTCAAGTTAGTATATGATGGCATATACATACTTAGATAATAAATTTACTTCGATTTAATATGAGCTCCAAATGAAGACCTTAGGTTTCTTTTCATTTTTTAAATCTCCTCCTTAAACTAACTAATTTCAAAACTGTTGTCACTCAGGCTACATTGCAGAACACAGAAAAACTGCAGCCCACCTCACAGTGGCAAAGTATAAAACACATAAATAGGTAGAATACTGTGCAAAAGCTTTAGGAACCCTAGATTTTTTATATGGTTGAAGTATTTCAGGTACATTTATTATCAAAGAATAGATAAATGATACAGATAGGCACAAAGCAAGAAACCCGAAAGAACTCAACTTAAAGAAAAAAAGATCAAAAATTTTAAAAAAGACCAACACTTGAAAGAAAAAAAAAGTCATGTAGACAATTGAAGCGAACCACAGTATTCTGAACCAAAGGTGAGTCCTCAGATCTGAACCATAGAGCAGCCCAGAGTAGGCCCAAAGCCTACTTATCAGTTATTTATCCTTATTATTATTATTATAAGTTATTACTTAAAAGTTCATTACATTAGTGGGAAAGGAGCATAGCAGCCAGTGCAGTCTTCATAGCCTCAGTGCCATGGAGATGACCATCGCAGGAAACAAGCGAAATCGTCTCTCATCCCGACTGACACCGTGCCTTTTTAGTTTATTTGGGTCGGCATTTAAATTGACCCAAAGACAGAACAGTGAAAGGCTCTGCACCCTGGAGAGAGGAGTGAACATCACAGAGAGTGAGCGAAATCAGCTCTCGCTTTTGCTCTGGGCCAGCGTTTAAATTGTCTAAATAGCACATAGTACCTCAAACTAGGACCCAGGTGCCGCTGCTTCGAAAGGCTTCGGGCCTAGACCACACTGCCCAGTGTCTCGCTTCGGGCCCAGATTTTGTGACTCAGACCAAAGCCACTCTCAATTTCTTCAAATTAGCTTGGTGCCCAGAGCGACCTAACCTCACACCCGGGCCATTTGTATGAACATCAAAATCGAATATCCTCCACCTGGGCCCTGACTTCTCCTTATGGTGCCCAGAGTGATCCAACCTTGCTCCTGGGCCAGCTGTACGGACATAGAAATCGAATATCCTCCGCCCAGGCCCTGACTTCTCCTTATGGTGCCTAGAGTGATCCAACCTTGCTCCTGGGCCAGCTGTACGGGCTTCAGAACTCCATCATCCCCTGAACTTGCCTTGCCATTGCTTGCTCCTTCACAGTTTGTGTGATGATAATTTAACACCGTTTTCCTCAGAAAGCCTATGTTTAGTGATGCTTTTAGTTGGATTTCTTAGCTTTTTGACTATTGGGAAGCTGTCGTACATATTCGGTTGCGCCACCTTAACCGGAAGAATGTTAGGGTATGGTTTCAGATGGTATGGTCACAAGAGGGCACTGATCTCAACATCATCAAGGCTGTCTGGGATTACCTGGAAAGACAGAAGCAAGAGAGACAGCCGAAGTCTGCAGGAGAACTGTGACAAATTCTCTAAGATGCTTAGAAAAACCTACCAGCAGAGCTTCTTATAAAACTGCACAACAGTGTACATAAGAGATCCAATGTTAAAGGCAAAAGGTGGTTTCACCAATGACTGATCTGATTTAAGCTTGTTACTGTTTACTGCTCTTTATAGTAAATTCTTTGATATTTAGAAACTTTCCATTTCATTCATTTGAAAGCATCTTCTCTTTACAGATTTATTTTGCATGTGCCTAAGACTTTTGCACAGTACTGTATCTTCAATACTGAGAGAAATACCTATACCAGGAGCTGGTAGAGCAGTGCCGGAGATGGGTGGAGGGCACGATGTGAGCCTGTAGAGATGGGGTGTAGAGGTTTTGCTGGCAGCTCGCTCTGCAGAACCTACTCTCTCCTTGGCGTTATGGGGGCTGCAAAGAAAAGTGCCATCAGACCCATCACAGAGGCTGCTGAGGAAACCTCCAGATGGCCAGGGATCAAGAAATGTGACCCGTGGACCAATGCTGCTGGGACACAAGCCAGGGCCTGATTAGTCCTGGCTGGGTCACCTGGCTGAAGGTGTCTGATGTTGAAAGACCCAGAACACACGATGATCCCAGGTTACATCACTGATGATATGTCCTAGTGCATCCTAGGCTGTATCTCAGCATCAGACTGTTAAATATGAAAGGCATCCGTTAGTCTTGCGAGACCATGGATCTGCGCCTGGGAAGTCTTCACACTCCAGGGCACAGGCCTGGGCAAGGTTGTATGGAAGACAGGCAGTTGCCCATGCTGCAAGTCTCCCCTCTCCACGCTGCTGATGTTGTCAAAGGGAAGGGCATGAGGACCCATACAGATTGGAACCAGTGTCATCACAGAGCAATGTGTGATTAAGTGCCTTGCTCAAAGACACAACACGTTGCCTCGGCTGGGGCTCGAACTCACAACCTCCAGATCGCTAGTCCAATGCCTTAACCACTTGGCCCCGTGCCCACACACTGTTAAGTATACAGAGTAACTAATAGTTCAGGTAAGAGTTTTTTACCCAGGGAGGTTTGAATGCAGACTCTAAAGGCAGTTGATGAAAACATCACCAACAAAAGGGATATGCCATTGAGACAGAGACAAAAGTGATGGCAGACCCTGAACCTGGAGCAAGAAGTTAACTGCTGGAAGATCTCTATTGGCCAAACAGCTTCTGTGGAGGCAAAAGGATTGTTAATGTTTCAGATTGAGACTAAGAGTATGAAAAGAAGGTAATCAGTTATTGAAGTGAGGGGGAGAAGTGAGACATCAGCCAGGAGGCTGTAGATGAAACATAAAAAGGAATTTGTGAAAAAAAATAGGCTAATGCATTGTTATTCTCATTGTTCTGGCTGGAGATGGATGCAGCATTAACACAGTATGTGAATGATATGCTTCTGTCCAATTGATAAAACATACACACAGATCTTGTTGAAATTATCTATATTTTTATAATTATCCATAATAATATAGGCCCATTTTATGTCAGTGCTATTCAAACTGATGTAAGTGGGTCTGACAAGAAAGAAGTGGACAGCATCATTGTAAAGCTCCAGGTTTGTTTAATGTGATATCTCCTGAGGGATCGTGGAAGGAATTCCAATGGAAGTGAGTCTCCAATGATTAGTTGGGAGAGATACGGGATACAAAGAAGGTGATCATGCAAATAGTCTCTGAAATTTTGTCTAATTCAGTGTTTATGAGAGATGGTTGTACTTAATGAAATATAAGATTGTCTTATTAACAACCAATCCTTTGTCTTTGATATGAAGAACAATTTGCACTTCTTTTATTCTGCTTTATAGATATAATTGTTTACACATATTACAGAAATGATACAACTATATTCTCTTTAGTTCATTTGTGACCCTTCTCTAACATTCTTTGCTCCCACTTAATATTGTTAAATCCTCTTGAGGATTGATTCTACTACTAATTAGGGTAAGTGAGACGACTAGTATTTTGATTGATCTCAACATCCGCCTATAAACCCTCGATGGGTATTTCTCCATCCAGTCTCTCCAACTTCAACTCACTGCTCCCAAACCCATTTCTCTTACAAAGGTTTTCTGTGCAAACCTATTTCACAATTCTACCCTGGAGATGAACAAGTTCTGACTGGTTTTGCTTCACACTGTTAAGTGCATGTTAATACTGACTGGTGTTTGGACCTGTCGCCATCAGAAGGGGGCTGTGGACGGATTGTAAGCTGTGAAGCCTGCCAGTCCTCCTTGAACTTCTCTTCAAGTTTGATTGTGAAGAAAAAGAAATATTAATTTAATGCTGTGTCTTTTGCAAACTGTATCATAATGTGAATTACATTTAATTGATCAGTTTTAGGGAGTTCCCAAAGCGATGGAAAGAAGCAAGACGTGCACTAGCAACAACTCAGATAATACCAAGTTCTGAAAGCAGTTGCTAATTTCAAGGTTTATTTTCTAGGATTCAGGCATTTTAATATCAAAAAACAGAGAAAGTATAGATCCTAGAAGACAGAAATTTTTTTAAAAAATGCTAGAAAATACCCAACAGGTCAGGTAGAACTTGTGGGATTTAATTATCTGAAAGGAGGGTAACTCATATGCTTGTGATTAATTATATCTGCCTACTGCCTATATTTGTGCCTACTCCTCGCAGTCAGCTTTTACCAGAATCTCTTCTTACTGCTTCAATGAAGGTACGGAGGGACTCTGACTGGATTAACATAGCGGAGGTGTAATACACACACTTACTTACCCCATGGTATCATACTCCACTATAGAACGTAGATTCAGAACAATACAGCACAGGAATAGGCCCTTCTAGTATGATGTTGTGCCAAACTAATTAAGCTAACAATGCTTAATTACATTAAACCATTCTGCCTGGATATGGTCCATATCCCCCCATTTACTGCATATTTATATGCCAATCTCAGAGCCTCTTTACTGTCACTATTGCACCTTCCCCAGGCAGTCCTGTACAGGTCTTTATCTCATTCACCCTTCTTGACCTGGTAATAGCTGGTAACGCAGAGGTTAGCGCAATGCTTTAAAGCACCAGCTGTAAGACTGGGGCTCGATCCCCACCACCGACTGGAAGGAGATGTGTGTGCTTCCCGTGATAGGGCGGGCTTCCTTAGGGTGTTCCAGTTTCCTCCCACATTGCAAAGACGTGTGGGTTAGCGTTTGCGAGATGTGGGCATGCTATGTTGCCGCAGGAAGCACAGCGATACTTGCAGGCTGCCCAGCACAATTCTCACTGATTAGATTTGACACAAAGAACTCATTTCACTATGATGTACATGCGATGAATAAAGCTAATCTTTATCTTTGTCTTTAAATCTCAAGCTCTAAGATGGAAGGGAATGGACAGAAATTATTTTTAAAAGTGATAAGATAAAGGAATACATTGATAACACGGATCTGGGAAGGAATAAAAGTAAGTGCTCCTTCAATTTTCAAGTTGATTTGTTTCTTGTAAATATATTGCATCAAAATATCAAGTTGGTTTGATGCAACATTGCTCATCTGGATCCAACTACAATACAAAGGAAGCATTGACGAGGTTGGGCACAATCTAGGGAAATTATATCTTCTGAGTGGAAACCATTTACAGGAATAACGTACTGGGTTGATTTCAAAATGACGGCCAATGACTGTGGTGAGCCCCAGATGGAGTACAGGGAGCAAAGGATGACACTCGTGTCATGTACCAGTGTGGTTTGCAACAGTATGCAGTAATGCTGAGTTTAAGTTAGATAGGAACACGGGCAGACAGCTGCAGTTGTGGTTAAAAAGGAATTGCAGTGTCAAAAAGCCATTACAAAGGTCTCGATTGTGGCAATGTTGGCTCTCCTGAGCAGAACGTCTCCAGGGCCTTGATCTGTGTGAGCCAAGTCCAAGCAGCAGGTCAGGTGTAATCAAAGCCAGCTTGAGAATGGACAGAAAGACATAGCAAGCAGAAGTATGTGATCAGGAGCTTCTGGGAACTCGGGAATTTTTCTTCTGTTGATAGTAAGGCTCAAAGTTGTGTGTGTAAGTGCAATGAGTATGTTTGAGGGTCAATATTTTTCCTAATACCAAACTAATTCACCATTTTCTGTAATTACTTTCTTCCTGTTCTGGCTCTTAGGGGTATTTATATACAGTTAATTGATGCCATGTAGCATGTCTCCGGCTGCAGCACGGAAACAGCCAATGTATGCTCAGTGACTGACTTGCATATCCTCTGAACACAAGTGACAGGGAGCTCGCGTCCGACCTAAAGATCTACGCTGTGATACTGAGAGTAGCAAGAGAAAGATTCGGGGCACCACATTTTCCCAAAAAGTGATCGATCTAAGTCAGCACAGGAAGGTGCCCAAACTTCTATGGGAAAGCAAAATAAGACCACAGAAAGCACTCACTTTACATCTTCCACGAACTGGCATTGGTGACCACGGAGCATGCATCCACTTACAGTGGAAGTGTGAGGATAATGGTCAGAAATCAGTCCCTTGAACAATTATTAAACCTACCCTTGGCCATGTAATGGCTTTGCTAATGTCTTGATTTGAAATCTAATCTGGAATAAAACAAAGTCAATAAATAAATCTCTGCAACCTTTAGCCCCACACAGGCTTCTCTAGGTTTCTACAATCTCCAGCTCTAGCACGTAGTTAGTTAGCTGAACGTATGAATATCTGGGCAGTGCGGTAGCATAGCTGTTAGCGTAATGCTTCCAGAACCAGGAACCTGGGTTCAATTCCTGCCGTTGTTTGTAGGTTCGCCACGATATACACATGGGTTTCCTCAGGGTGGTCCTGCTTTCCAAAGGCATAAGGGTTAGTAGGTTATTTGGTCACATGGATGTAATTGAGCGATGTGGGTTGGAGAAGCATGTCACTGTGCTGCGTCTCTAAAAAAGAATAAAAGAATATCTTAGCAGAAGGTTCTCATTGCATTAGTAAATAGTGGCAACGGAGTGCTAAGAATAGCTCATTCTGGCACTCAGGCAGAACAGCTGTCATTTTAAAGCAAGAGATCAGAAGAGAGAGGTATTAAAGAGAACCAGGGCTGGCAGAGTGGTGTAGCTGGCAGAGCTGCTGTTTCACAGCTCAAGCAATCGGGTGCAAGCCCTACCACTGCTGATGTCCCTGTGGAGCTTGCATGTACTGTCTGTGGCCACATGGCTTTCCACAGCTTCTCCACTTTCTACCCTAAAGACATGTGGTTTATTTGGCTGCTGTAAACCGCAGCCAATGTGAGGGTCAGTGACAGAATTTGGAAGAGGTTGAGGAGAATCAGGGGAGAATAAAACGGAATTAGTTTAGGACTAGTGTAGAAAGCTGCTTGATGATTAGCACAGAGTGGGTGGGGCTGTGGGTCTCCATGCCTCTATGGCTCTCCCTAACAACTGAAAAAAGAAGATGTTGGTGAAACTGCAGAGTCATAGACTTTTACAGCCCAGATGGCCTCAATCTTGGTGCTGTCCAATTTGGTCACAGCCCTGGTCTTTGTTTTATTCACCAAAGGCTGAAATTAAATGGTCCATATTAAATCCATGTCCAATTGTCTTTAGTGAATTGGATGGAATTTGATTCCAGCACCCATTCTGGAAATGTGTGTCAGATCTTCAGTTCCCAATACAAGAAGAGATTTCTTTTTCATTCTTCCCTTTTTAAGATGAATCTTAAAGCCACTTTCTCTGGTTCTCGCCCTCTTAGAAAAAGTTTTCTTTCAAATTGTTCCATTAAAATCCATCATATTTAAAACTTTTTATTTAGTGTTCTCTCTCCTGGAAGAATCCCTAATCTTTCTGCACAGCTGACTCTGTCTATGTTGATACTATCCTGGTGAACTTTATCTGTTCTCTTTCCCAGACACAGACATCTTCCTGAGAGTGCTGTGTACATATCTGTGTATGTTGCTCCAGCTAAGGTCTCACCAGTATTTATAGAAGCCTGGTTCTATATTCACTGACCCCAATTACAAAGAGGAGTATCAGATAGACTTGTAATTGCCACATCAACTTGCCCGTTGACAGAAATGGGCCAAATCATGAGTCAGCTCAACAGAATAGACATGGATAAATTCTTCTACTGATGAGAAGACTGGTATCCAGAACTCAGAGAATTAATACATCTGGCACAATGTGCACTAAAGTTCTGTAGGTCTACGTTGATCCATGTCCAATGCAGGACTTACCCACTCTGCTATAGAAGAGGCAGGTGCAGCTCGATGGGGGCGGTATGCCAATTAAGCTATTGCGAGCTTTCTTCTGTTGTTGGCAGGTAATGCGGCCCACCACTGGAGCTGGTTGGTTCTCAGAGTCTTGATGTTAGAGATGTTGGTCTAGGAAAGGACACTGTCCTGTTCTGCCAATGGATTTGGCGCATTTAGAGGAAGCGGAAATGATGGTTCTTCACCAGTGTATCTAGATGCCTCCAATGAGAATTGGAACAGCTCCCCATTCATCCTGGAAATTGGCTGTGATCCATCAGGGAGCTTGTCAGAGGCGAGGCAAAATATTGTGGCAAAGAAGGCTGAGGCAATGACACAGCCTCACCTAACCCTAATCTGCACTGGGATTGGGTCAGTATTGGACCAATAAGTGAGAATAACAGCTTACATTACCTGAAAGTGAGGCCAGAACATATGCAGCCACAATTTTTAGAAAGAGACAGTAACCACAGCTCCCTGACCCTTTACCATAGCCTTGGGAACCACACTTGGAATATTATATTCATTTCTGGTCACCTTATTATAGAAAGGGTGTGGAAGCTTTAGAGAGAGTGCAAAAGAGATTTACCATGACGCGACCTGGATTGGAGAGCATATCATTGAGGACAGGTTGAATGAGTTAGGATCTTTCTCTTTGGAGTGAAGGAGGATGAGAAGTGACTTGATAGAGGTATACAAGACAACAAGGACCATCAATCAATTGGGCAGCCATATACTTTTTCCTAGAGCAGAAAAAGCTAATACGGAGGGGCATAATTTTAAGATGATTGGAAAAAAGAATAGGGGGGGCTGTCAGAGGTAAGTTTTGAGAGTAGTGGGTGCATGCCAGGGGTGGTGGTAGAGGCAGATACATCAGAGACATTTATGAAACTTTTAGATAGGCACATGGATGAGAGAAAAATGGAGGGCTACGTCAGACGTAAGATCTTAGAGTAGGTCAGCACAACATCATGGGCCAAAGAGCCACTACTGTGCTGTAATCTTCTATGTT
Source organism: Mobula hypostoma (assembly GCF_963921235.1). NCBI lineage: Eukaryota > Metazoa > Chordata > Chondrichthyes > Myliobatiformes > Myliobatidae > Mobula > Mobula hypostoma. Next base: position 172,308,251 of record NC_086100.1, read on the forward strand.
TTATGAAATTGAAATTACTTTTTTAAAGTTGTGTGGCTATGGTGTATGAGCAGTAAACAGAATGCAATAGCATCTTTAAGCCACACAAACACAATGAACTGAACGGTCTCTTTCGGCACTGTATCTTTTTATGAATAATGTACCTTCGTTCTTTTAGATGGCCTTTTCAGATTAAACAAGTGTCCCGCTTCAGGATTTACTTATCTGCATGACTATCTATTTGAGAACAAAAATAAGAATGATAAATTGTTTTAATCACCTTGTGTCAAACACACAAAACCTGGCTGAACAGAGCCGACAAGCATTCCTTTTTCCCATGCTGTTGGGTTTTAATGAATACAAGCTGATGTCTAATACACCCGGATTGTGAAATAATAAGGATCATCTTGTGCTAAGCCTAATAGATGAGATGTTGACCTGAGGTTGGATCAACACCTGTGACATCACATTTAGGTACAGCAGCTCTAGAGGCTGTTTAAGGATCAGACACAAACTTAAATGTTAGCAGTTGCAATCAACTTCCCTTGGATATGTGTTAACAGTGCCTCAAATTAAAGGACCAAACACCAGACAAATGGTGCTGTTTTCCCCTGGGGAGTGTTTAATTGAGTATAACTTCTCCATGAAAGAGAGGAGATTTACCAGGTTTGATCTAAAAATATTATTTAGCAGAATAGCTTTCTGGACAAGTGTCATTCAAAGTCCATCACATTATCATTTTCAAACCATGCCTGTAAAGAAGAGAAAATCTACCCCTGATTTAGACATGATTTAAACTACTGTTGAATAACCGTTCTCCGGTCTCCTCACAAATCTGACTTAGCCGACAAAAGGATCACAGAACCTAGCAGCACAGTGGGAGGCCTAGAATGACAGCTTGGACTTTTAACTGACGATTCCTATTGTACGAAGACACTGTAAGTAAGAATTTAATAGTTAATATGAAACTTATGTATTCCACCAGAGCGAGCATGAAAGAAGATGAATTGTTTTTGTATGTGGCTGGTGTAGATTATATGGCCGGCAGCATAAGGAAGACATTTGCAGTGCACAAGGGTGCGAGGCAAATTATAAAATGGATGTAGTCTGAGCGTTAACAGTCAGATAATCTGCTGCAGCTGCACTCAATAAAGCATAGAGCTGAAATCCAGCACAATTTCACATGCATTAGAACTTTTACAAACATCCGAACGTATAAAGGAGGATTGTGATCCTTCTGGAATTGATTGAAAACTTCCTGTTTTCCATTTCTTCCCAAGTATTGCAGGCCCGCTGGTAATTATAACCTGCTTATACACTGCTTCTGCTGAAGCATATAATAATGACAAATGACCAACAGTCCGCACCTTTGATAAATAATATTCTCGAACCAACAGATGAGTTTAAGGCAGAGCAGGCAAGGGTTACCCCTCATAAAGTAAAGAGCCTTGTGTGATTTAGCATTAACAGCATCTGATGGGCTGTTGTCTACTTTCAGGGCTAACGCTAACTGCAAACTCGCAAGCAATCCCACATAATACCCTGAAAATCAATTGTTTCAGATTCTCGACCCTTCATCTTGTTGTTTGTATTTAATCAAGTGTGTATCTGAAGTCCACCAGAGTGATTATCACTTTCACAAACGTAAACACAGGAGGTGCTGCAGATGCTAGAAATCCAGAGTAACACAGACCAAATGCTGGAGGAACACAGCAGGCCAGGCAGCATATTGGGTGTTGTTGTTCCTTTTTGTGCCTCATGGTGCATCAGGTGGCGTTTTTGCTGTTTCCGTAGCATTTTGACTTTTTTATGAGGCTGAGTTGCTAGCTCGACGCTAAGCTCAGAACTGATGGAAAGCGTGCAAGGAGCCGGCCTGGTTCGAAGTCCGGGACCATTCGAGGACTTCAGAACCTTCAGGACCATTCACCTTGAAGTCTGGTGCTGATGCCACTACACCACCAGCTATCTATAGACGGCATCCGAGAATGGGAATAAACAAAACAGCCAACATTTCACGCCTGGACCCTCATCATCACTGTGTCCTGATGAAGGGCCTGAAATGTTGACTGCTTATTCCCCAGGGACATGTTGTTTTCATACAATGCGGCACTGGCAACACACTCTGAAGAGCAACTGCAGCGCCTCATGGACAGCTTCTCAAGAGCCTGCCAGGACTTCAGCTTGACCATCAGCCTGAAGAAAACCAACGTGTTGGGCCAAGGCGTTGAGCACCCCCCTGCCATTACCATCAACAACTACGAGCCGGAGGTAGTTCACGAGTTTACATACCTTGGCTCCACCATCACGGACAGCCTCTCCCTAGACCCCGAGATCAATAGACAGATCGGACGAGCAGCCTCAACATTCGCCAGGCTGACAAAGAGAGTCTGGGAGAACAGAAAGCTGACGACGCACACCAAAGTTGCAGTTTACAGGGCCTGCGTCCTCAGCACACTGCTTTACGGCAGCGAGACCTGCAGCCTCTACTACAGACAAGAGCGGCGTCTCAACGCCTTCCACCTTCGCAGCCTGAGACGCATCCTGGGCATCACGTGGACTGACCGAGTCACCAACAATGAGGTCCTGGCCCATGCCCAGATACCCACCCTCTTCACCCTGCTGCAATACCGCCGTCTCCGCTGGCTGGGCCACGTACACCGCATGTCAGATGGGAGGATCCCGAAAGACCTGCTGTACGGGGAACTGGCCTCCGGCAAGAGAGCACAAGGGCGGCCCCATCTTCGTTTCAAAGACGTTTGCAAGAGAGACATGAAGTCACTGAAAATGAACGTCGAGAGGTGGAAGGACATCACACGCGATCGCTCTCACTGGAGTCTGGAACTACACAGAGGTCTAAAAAGAGGAGAAGAGAAGCTGAGGCTTGCTGCTGAAGAAAAGCGCACTTGTCGGAAAAACAGCACCAAGACAACACTGGAGGACAGCGCCTTCAAGTGCAGTCGCTGCAGCCGAGACTGTCACTCCCGTGTGGGCCTCTACAGCCACAACAGACGCTGCTCTAACACAGACTGAAGCTAGACTTTCCAGGCGCAGATCCATGGTCTCGCGAGACTAACGGGTGCCACCACCACCATTCCCCTCCTGCGTGACATAAAGAGTCGATGGATCAGGCTGAGACCCTTCATTAGGACCCGAAACTTTGACTCTTCATTCCTTTTCATTGATGCTACCTGGCCTGCTGAGATCCTCCAGCATTTTGTGTGTGAGCTTCCATATACTTCAGCTCGGCTTCAACTCTGCTGCATGCTTAATGTTCACCCATTTACCTGCGTCAGCTGTCCTAACTTCCTGGTCTAGCATTGTCTTGGTCTTAAAAATCTAACACTTTTTTCACATTTCTTGATGCTCTCATTCTTCCTTATTGTCTTAAGTTTTTTCCAAGCTTACAACCCTGCAGCTGAGGTAAAGAAGGTCGCCCTGTATTGATACCAGACATACTGGTGTACTCAAACTGAAACACCATTTTTAATCATTTGAAGCAGCTTTGGGGTGTTGGATTGAGACTTCGTATTGAAAGATGAAGTTGAAGTCAAATTGAGTTTACTGCTCTCTGTTCAAGCGCATGTATGCACGGGTGCAATGAAAAACTCGCAGCAGCAACGCACTTAGCACCATATAAACAGCATTCACAAGAAAATCATAAGTTAATCATAAAGTACACACGTTTTTGCAAGAAAATGCAATCAGCGCAAAAAAGAAACAAAGTTAATTTTAGTGCAAGCTGGTCAAAGTGGCCATGACGTTACTAAAAGCCGTGTAAAAGTCACTGCAAAAATATTGCAAATAAGGGACATAAATTCTGAAAGTGAATGCTGAAGTCGAAGTGGGTCAGGTCAAGAACTGAATGGTCGAAGGGAAGAAACTGTTCTCAAACCTGGTGATGTGGGACTGCAGGCTTTTGTACCTCCTGCCCAATGGTAAAACTCTGAACATGTACCGAATAGAGACATCTCTGTCAGAATGCATGGCATCAGAGCAGCAAACACCTTAACACAGGGGTTCCTAACCTGGGGTCCATGGACTCCTTGCTAATTTATTGTTACACGGTATATGGGAACCCCTGCCTTAAAGTAGGTCTGAAAATATTGGAACTATAATTACTTCCCGTTGGGAGTGTGATCTGTTTGTTGTAATGAGTGCACAAGGAAAAAGCACGGCAATAGCAGTAACATATGCTAAAACACTACCAAATCTCTGTATGTGAAAAATTGCTCCAGTGGTCGGTGTCCTCTATAACGCTATTTTAAATGTACTCTGAATCATCCTGAGGCATGATAGAATTAAGCTAAAGATAACCATAACCTACCTGGTTAAACCTGAGGGTGAAAGTATGCTTGTTATCCAGGTGGGATAGCTTTCGGCACGTGCAAGGTTGAATCCTTCTATGTCATCTTGGGCGGCACAATAGCGTAGTGGTTGGCACGACGTTTTACAGTACAGGCAACCCGGGGTTCAATTCCCGCCACTGCTTGTAAGAAGCTTGTATATTTTCCCTGTGACCGTGTGGGTTTCCTCCGGGTGTTCCGGTTTCCTCCTACAGTAAGTAGGTTAATTGGTCATTGTAAACTGTCCGGTGATTAGGCCAGGGTTAAATCGGTAGGTTCCTGGGTGGCGCAGCTCGAAGGGCTGAAAGGGACTATTCTGCACTTAAGGAGAACGTAAGGAGTTTGTACATACTCCCTGTGACAGCATGGGCTTCCTCCGGGTCCTCTGGTTTCCTCCTAAGTTCCAAACACATAAGACCATAAGATAAAGGAGCAGAAGTCGGCCATTCGGCCCATCGAGTCTGCTCCGCCATTTTGTCATGAGCTGATCCATTCTCCCATTTAGTCCCACTCCCCCGCCTTCTCACCATAACCTTTGATGCCCTGGCTACTCAGATACCTATCAATCTCTGCCTTAAATACACCCAATGACTTGGCCTCCACTGCTGCCTGTGACAAAAAATTCCATAGATTCACCACCCTCTGACTAAAAAAATTTCTTTGCATTTCTGTTCTGAATGGGCGCCCTTCAATCCTTAAGTCGTGCCCTCTCGTACTAGACTCCCCCATCATGGGAAACAACTTTGCCACATCCACGCTGTCCATGCCTTTCAACATTCGAAATGTTTCTATGAGGTCTCCCCTCATTCTTCTAAACTCCAAGGAATACAGTCAAGAGCGGACAAACGTTCCTCATATGTTAACCCTCTCATTCCCAGAATCATTCTAGTGAATCATCTCTGTACCCTCTCCAACGTCAGCACATCCTTTCTTAAATAAGGAGACCAAAACTGCCCACAGTACTCCAAGTGAGGTCTCACCAGCGCCTTATACAGCCTCAACATCACATCCCTGCTCCTATACTCTATTCCTCTAGAAATGAATGCCAACATTGCATTCACCTTCTTCACCACCGAGTCAACCTGGAGGTTAACCTTAAGGGTATCCTGTATGAGGACTCCCAAGTCCCGTTGCATCTCAGAACTTTGAATTCTCTCCCCATTTAAATAATAGTCTGCCCGTTTATTTCTTCTGCCAAAGTGCATAACCATACACTTTCCAACATTATATTTCATTTGCCACTTCTTTGCCCATTCTTCCAATCTATCCAAGTCTCTCTGCAGACTCTCCGTTTCCTCCGCACTACCGGCCCCTCCACCTATCTTCGTATCGCCAGCAAACTTAGCCACAAAGCCATCTATTCCATAATCCAAATCGTTGATGTACAATGTAAAAAAGAAGCGGCCCCAACACGGACCCCTGTGGAACACCACTGGTAACCGGCAGCCAACCAGAATAGGATCCCTTTATTCCCAATCTCCGTTTCCTGCCAATCAGCCAATGCACTATCCACGTATGTAACTTTCCCGTAATTCCATGGGCTCTTATCTTGTTAAGTAGCCTCATGTGTGGCACCTTGTCAAAGGCCTTCTGAAAATCCAAATATACAACATCCGTCAACATACAGGTTACTAGGTAAATTGGTCACATAGGTTCAACTGGGCACTGCTGGGCCGGAAGGGCCTGTTAGTCCGCATATCTCAAAATAAAAATAAATAATAGAACCAAAAACCACTCGTCACTTATGTTAGAATTTGTTTGGGATTCCCAAGGAATGGATAGGGTCCACAACATTCACTTTCAAATAATGTTCTTGCAGTGACCTTTGCAAGATTTTTGCACTGTGAACTTTTAAGTTCACCTCAGTGGTGCTAAGTTCTCTCTAGAATGATGCCTGCCGATGTAGAGAGCATCACCGATGCACTGCCATTTTACACGCTCCACACCTCATACCTATACTGACCCAGTCAAGTCCTCCTGTGTTTTCATCTGTCCTGCTGCTGCCTGGAAGAGTTCCCCTTGCCAAGCACAGTTTGTCACTATCATTTCCCGTCAGATACCTCTGCATCTCGTGTCCCCTTATGTACACAGAATCAGTCCGTGTATATAGGCTAATCTTCTGTATACGTGTCCACACTCAGTGTTGCCTGTTCGTTGACTTTTATAGGCTTGCTTTTATATTTATATTTACCTATCACCCTCCAGCTAGCCTCTTTCCCCTCCTCCCACCTTTTAATTCAGCCATCACCCCTTTCCCACTCAGACCCAAAGAAGGATCTCGGCTCAAAACGTCAACTATTTACTCTTTTCCTGACCTGCTGGATGCCTCCAGCATTTTGTGCAGATCGTTTTATTTTTATTGTGATTTTTTTTCTTGTGTTCTTTATACTTACTGTGAGTTTTTTTTAAACTGATCAGATCAGGAGTGACAATCACTTTGTTCTCCTTTTCACTGAAGAATGACAATACACAATGTTGAATCTCAAAGCTTTGCGAATGGATGCAAGTTATTTCTGCTCATCCTGATCTCCATATAGATCATATTCCTCTCCTCTACTCTCAGCCACCCTATAGTCTGCCTAACTTCTGGCTTTTGATCCAAATTTAGCTCTCTTCCTAAATCACTATGATTTAAGGAGGTTGGTTACAACCCTGAGGGTGTTTAGTTGAAAGGGGCACCAGCGGGAGGTGAAATTTTTGGCCAATTAATTATATACAAAGCGAGGAACTATCAACTAATGTGACAACAGTGTTGTTTCTCACACCTGGGCTGACAACACTAATAATGGCTGCAGCTCATTCATCATCACATTTAAAAAAGGATCTGTAAGGACTTTCCCAAGAAATAGATGTGTCAGGAAGCTCACATTTCTCACTGGAAAACCTTAAGTGAAAGGTGAGAGAGACAAATTTGCTACTAATACTTACTATTTATTACTAATACTGTTCATATGGTCTCATACTTAGAGAGCGGTTGTTTGGCCTATCAGATCCACTGCAGATCCCAGCTGAGCAGCCATGTTAGACCCTTTCTTACTCCCCTTATTTCTTTCTCACATGCCTAACAACACTTCTTTCATTCATTTGCTACCTACCTGGGAGAAAACAAAGTTTCTACCCCCTCCCCCAAACAAGAGAAAATCTGCAGATGCTGGGAATCCAAGGAACACACACAAAATGCTGGAGGAGCTCAGCAGGCCAGGTAGCATCTGTGGAAAAGAGTAAAAACGTAGAAACATAGAAAACCTACAGCACAATACCGGCCCTTCAGCCCACAATGCTGTGCCAGACATGTCCTTACCTTAGAAATTACTAGGTTTGCCCATAGTCCTCTATTTTTCTGAGCTCCATGTACCTGTCCAGGAGTCTCTTGTCCGCCAGTACAGTTGACGTTTCGGGCTGAGACCCTTCAGCAGGTCTAATGTCGACTGTACTCTTTTCCACAGATGCTGCCTGGCCTGCTGAGTTCCTTCAGTATTTTCTGTGTGTTCCACCCTCCCCCTCCTCTCTTTTTCCATTCCTTGTTCTGGCTCCACTTTTACTCCTTCTCTTCTCCTCACTTGCCTATCACCTCCCTCAGGTGCCCCTCCTTCCTTGCTTTCTCCCATGGTTCACTCTCCTCTCCTATCAGATGCCTTCTTCTTCAGCCCTTTACCTATTCCACCTAGCACCTCCCAGCTTCTAACTTCAGTCCCACCAAGTTTCCCCCTCAGCTGGTTTCACATATCACCTTCTTGCTTGTATCCCTTCCTTCCACCCCCCCACCGTACAATTTCTTAATCTGGCTTCAGCCCCCTCCCTTTCCAGTCCTGATGAAGGGTCTCGGCCAGAAACATTGGCTCTTTCTCCCCTTCTCCATAGATGCTGCCTGACCTGCTGAGTTCCTCCAGCATTTTGGGTGTGTTTCACTCAACAAAGACATATGCAAAAGAGGAAAAATCATGCAAATAGTAAATAATAAAGATCACACAAATAATACCGAGTTGCACCATCCATGAAGTTTTCCTCAGCATCATTGCCACATCATTACTGTGGGGTAACAAACTCAGCAGCACCCCACTTTCCAGCGCTAATCACCAATAAAGAATGAAAGCTTTGGGCCACTAGAGACTAGCCAATTTTAGAGACTTAGAGACATTTCCACACCTTAAAGAAAACATTTAGCATTTCAGCACTTAAGAAGCCTGTAGCAAATAATAATTTTGCTCTGTGTGACTCAAAGAGAGCCTTTCATTCAGGATTACTCATATAGCGTTGTAGTTGTGAAATATAATGCAAAGTACACTTAATGTTTTGAATGCGAGCCAGATGCTGTGACCTCTCAGATCTGCAATGCCTGATTTAACCAGTGCACCTGCTGTGCCCAGGAACAATTCTAGTGAGAGTACGGGGGGACGACAATGGAAGAATCTTTATTCTGCACGATTTCAACCACATAATTCTGAACACTATGCTTTGAGAAGGCAGTGAAGGCTTAGAAAACGTGCAGAAAAAAATCAAATGAAATGCTTCCTTTGTTGAGGGTTTGTCATTTTGTTACGTACAGGGTTCAAGATTCAAGATACAAACATATTAAATACTTCAAGAATGAAGCAAAAGCTGAGAAAATGTGTAGAAAAAATCAAATGAAATGAGGCTTGATCATTATGTTACATACAGGATTCAAGATTCAAAGATATTAGCAAACAAATTAAAAGCAAAACTACACTCATCAATATTTCACACTTTCGCCACCATTTATTATGGTCATGCCTGACCCAATCCTGATCCATCAACACCCCACACTTTCTCCATCTTCTATTATGATCAGGCCTGACCTGATCCTGATTTTGGCCTCATCTTCATATTGCAGTCTATCACAGTAGCATTTCAGCTCCTTGCTTATCAAATCTATCCACCTTTGACAAAAATATTCAAATGCTCTGCCTTTACTGCCTTTTGAAGAAGAGAATTCCAAAGGTTCACGAGCCTCTGAGAGAAAAAATCGTTTCCCTCATCTCCAACAAATGGGTACAAGAGAAAGCATTCTCTCCATGTCCAACCAGATAAGAACTCTCAGCATCTTACTCGTTACAATCAAGACTACACTTTCCATTTCAAACTCCAGTGGATACAAGCCCAGATAGTCCAACCTTTACTCAACAGGCAACCTGCATATTCGAAGCAACACAGACAAAAATGCTGGAAGAACTCAGCATGTCTGGCAGCATCTATGGAAAAGAATAAGCAGTTCGACTTTTCAGACTGACACCTTTCTTCAGGACTGAGAAGGAAGGGGGAAAATGCCAGAATAAAAAGGTGGGGTAGGGGTAAGAGGTCAGTTGTAGGGTGTTGGGTGGGAAAGGTCAAGGGCTGGAGAAGAAAGAATCCAATAAGAGAGGAGAGTAAACCATGGGGGAAAGAGAAGGAGTGAACCCATGGAGAAGTAATAGGCAGGTGAGAAGAGGCAAAAGATCAGAGTGGGGAATAGAGGTGCGGGGGTGGGGGGGAGGGATTTTGTTTACTGGAAGGAGAAATCGATATTCATGCCGTCAGGTTGGAGGGTACCCAGTCAGAATATAAAGTGTTGCTCCTCCACCCTGAGGGTGGCCTCATCTTGGCACAAGAGGAAGCCATGGACTGACACATCGGAACAGGAAAGGGAATCGTAATCAAACTGTGTGGCCATCGAGAAGTGCCTCCTGTGGTGGATGATACTGAAGTGCTCAACGAAACAGTCCCCAATTTCCAACAGGTGTCGCCAGTGTAAAGGAGGCTGCATTATAGCACCAGAAACCTGCACATTCAGCTCAGTTATTCGAGTAATAGACTTTCTCTGAACGGCTTCCACTTCCTCCTTAAAAAGGCAAGGCCAAAATTTGCCCAGTCATCCAGATATGGTCTCATTTAAACCACATGAAACCGAAGTTTAATCTCCCTCAGATGTAATAATTCCCTTGTTGATATTGATGAGATATTGTGGTAGCCAAGAAAATACCTTAGCCCCAGACCAATGATTCATCCAAATACTTGTCATCTCCAGACGATGCTCCTTTAAATCCCTGGTGCCTGGCTGACCACTGATCTGTATCATCCTGTTACTGGTTCCTGGCTCTACAGCTGTCCAGACTTCAGCTCTAAAGTCCCATACCTTAATTCCTCTGCTTCTCTCTCTTCTTTAAAATGCTGCATAAACCTGTTATGATTTTAAGACCATCAGACATAGGAGCAGAATTGGGCCATTCAGCCCATCGAGTCTGCTCCACCATTCAATCACAGCTGATCCCGGATCCCACTCAACCCCGTACACCTGCCTTCCTGCCATAACCTTTGATGCCCTGACTGATAAATAGACAATAGGTGCAGGAGTGGGCCATTCGGCCCTTCGAGCCAGCACCGCCATTCACTGTGATCATGGCTGATCATCCACAATCAATATCCAGTTCCTGCCTTATCCCCATAACCTTTGATTCCACTATCTTTAAGAGCTCTATCCATCTCTTTCTTGAAAACATCCAGAGACTTGGCCTCCACAGTCTTCTGGAGCAGAGCATTCCATATATCCACCACTCTCTAGGTGAATAAGTTTTTCCTCAACTCCGTTCTAAATGGCCTAGCCCTTATTTTTAAACTGTGGCCTCTGGTTCTGGACTCACCCATCAGCGGGAACATGCTTCCTGCCTCCAGCGTGTCCAATCCCTTAATAATCTTATATGTTTCAATAAGATCCCCTCTCAGCCTTCTAAATTCCAGAGTATACAAGCCCAGTCGCTCCAATCATTCGACATATGACAGTCCCGCCATCCCGGGAATTAACCTTGTGAACCTACGCTGCACTCCCTCAATAGCAAGAATGTCCTTCCTCAAATTTGGAGACCAAAACTGCACACAGTACTCCAGGTGTGGTCTCACCAGGGCCCTGTACAACTGCAGAAGGACCTCTTTGCTCTTATATTCAATTCCCCTTGTTATGAAGGCCAGCATGCCATTAGGTTTCTTCACTGCCTGCTGTACTTGCATGCTTGCTTTCAGTGACTGATGTACAAGAACACCTAGAACTCGTTGTACTTCCCCTTTTTCTAACTTGACTCCATTTAGATAATAATCTGCCTTCCCCTTCTTACCACCAAAGTGGATAACCTCACATTTATCCACATTAAACTGCATCTGCCATGCATCTGCCCACTCACCCAGCCTGTCCAAGTCACCCTGCATTCTCATAACATCCTCCTCACATTTCACACTGCCACCCAGCTTTGTGTCATCGGCAAATTTGCTAATATTACTTTTAATTCCCTCATCTAAATCATTTATATATATTGTGAACAGCTGCGGTCCCAGCACTGAACCCTGCAGTACGCCACTGGTCACCACCTGCCATTCCGAAAGGGACCCGTGAATCACTACTCTTTATTTTCTGTCAGCCAGCCAATTTTCAATCCATGTCAGTACTCTTCCCCCAATACCATGTGCCCTAATTTTGCCCACTAATCTCCTATGTGGGACTTTATCAAAGGCTTTCTGAAAGTCCAGGTACACTACGTCCACTGGCTCTCCCTTGTCCATTTTCATAGTTACATCCTCAAAAAATTCCAGTAGATTAGTCAAGCACGATTTCCCCTTCGTAAATCCATGCTGACTCAGACCAATCCTGTTACTGCTATCCAGATGTGTCGTAATTTCATCTTTTATAATTGCCTCCAACATCCTTCCCACCACCGACGTCAGGTTAACCGGTCTATAATTCCCTGTTTTCTCTCTTCCTCCCTTCTTGAAGAGAGGGACAACATTAGCCACCCTCCAATCCACAGGAACTGATTCTGAATCTATAGAACATTGGAAAATGATTACCAATGCATCCACGATTTCTAAAGCCACCTCCTTAAGTACCCTGGGATGCAGACCATCAGGTCCCGGAGACTTATCAGCCTTCAGACCCAAAAGTCTATCCAACACCATTTCCTGCCTAATATAAATTTCCTTCCGTTCATCCATTACCCTGGGTCCTTTGGCCACTATTATATCTGGGAGATTGATCAGGAAACGATCAACTTCCGCCTTAAATATACACACAGACTTGGCCTCCACTGCAGTCTGTGGCAGAGCATTACACAGCTTTACTGCTCTCTAGCTAGAAAAAATTCTCCTTACTTCTGTTCTAAAGGGCTGCACCTCAATTTTGAGGCTGTGCCCTCTAGTTCTGGATACCACCACCATAAGAAGCATCCTCTCCACATCCACTTTATCTAGTCATTTCAACATTCGGTGGGTTTCAATGAGATCCCCCTGTATCCTTCTAAATTCCAGTGAGTACAGGCCCAAAGCTGCCCGACACGCTTCATATGTTAACCCCTTCATTCCCAGAATCATCTTTGTGATCTTCCTCTGGACTCTCTCCAATGACATCACATCCTTTCTGAGATATGTGACCCAAAACTGTTGACAATACTCCAAGTGTGGCCTGACTAGTGTCTTACAAAGGCTCAGCATTATTTCCTTGCTTTTATATTCTATTCCCCTAGAACAAAATGCAAACATTGCATTTGCCTTCTTTACCACAGACTCAACCTGTAAATTAACCTTCTGGGAGTCTTACACGAGGACTCTCAAGTCTCTCTGCAGCTCTGATGCTTGAACCTTCTCCCCATTTAGATAATAGTCCACACTATTTTTCCTTTTACTAAAATGCATTATCATACATTTCCCAACACTGTATTCCATCTGCCACATTTTTGCCCATTCTTCCAATTTGTCTAAGTCCTGCTGTAATCACATTGCTTCCTCAGCACTATCTACCCCTCCACCTATCCTCGTATCATCCGCAAACTTTGCCACAAAGCCATCAATTCTAATATCCAAATCATTGACAAACAATGTGAAAAGCAGCAGTCCCAATACTGAACACCACTAGTCACCGGCAGCCAACTGGAAAAGGCCCCCTTTATTCCCACTCGCTGCATCCTGCCTGTCAGCCATTCTACTATCCACGCCAGTACCTTTCCTGTAACACCAAAGGATTTTATCTTGTTAGCAGCCTCATGTGTGGCACCTTATCAAATGCCTTCTGAAAATCCAGGTAAATGAAATCCACTGCCTCTCCTTTGTCCACCCTGATGAAGGTAACACATTGATGAAGGTATAGCAGTAGGTGCAGTGTATATGAATTTCAGCAAGGCATTTGATAAGGTACCCCCTGCTAGGCTTATTGAGAAAATAAGGAGGCATGGGATCCAAGAGGACCTTGCTTTGTGGATCCAGAATTGGCTTGCACACAAAAGGTAAAGAGTGGTTGTAGACAGGTCAAATTCTGCATCGAGGCCAGTGACCAGTGATGGTCCTCAGGAATCTGTTCTGAGACCCCTATTCTTTGTGATTTTTATAAGTCAGCGGTCCCAAACCACCGGGCCACAAAGCATGTGCTACCGGGCCGCAAGGAAATGATATGATTTGGTGATATGAAACGATATGCGTCAGCTGCACCTTTCCTCATTCCTTGTCACGCGCACTGTGGAACTTGAACGCACATGAAGTCATTACCCAAGCGTCATCTATGTCAGCGCGGGAAGGAGATCAACTCCTCGAGCTTGCAAATGACGGTGGGCTCAAAAGTATGTTTGACATAACATCTCTGCAGCATTCTGGATCAAAGTCAAGGCTGAATATCCTGAGATAGCCACGATAGCACTGAAAACGTTGCTTCCATTTCCAACATATCTCTGCAATGAATGAACAAAAACTAAAATTGCGGAATAGACTGGACATAAGGAACCCCCTTCGGGTATCGCTGTCTCCCATCACCCCTCGATAGGACCGTCTCATTGCAGGAAGACAAGCCCAGGGCTCCCACTGATTCAGCGATATTGGTGCGTTGCAATGATTTTATATGTTCATACGGGGAAAATATGTGCTGTGTGCAAAATATGTGCAAATTCGTATTTGACTGCTACTCTTGTTCGTTGGCAATTCCCCCCCCCCACCCCCCCCCCCGGGTCGGCCGGTCCACAAGAATATTGTCAATAATAAACCGTTCCGCAGTGCAAAAAAGGTTGGGGACCCCTGTTTTAAGAGTCTCCTGGATAAGTACATGGAGCTTAGAAAAATAGGGTGTTGTGGGTAACCCTGGGTAATTTCTAAAGTAAGTACATGTTTGGCACAGCATTATGGGCTGAAGGGCCTGTAGTGTGCTGTAGTCTTTCTATGTTTCTATGTTTTCTATGTTTCACCCTGCTTCTAATTTCCTCGAAAAACTCCAACAGATTTGTCAGGCAAGATTACCCTTTACAGAAATCATCCTGACTTCATATTTTCTTCATATTTAATGTCTCCTTAAATGTCCTTATTTATTTTTTAGTTTTATTTAGAGATAGAGTGAGGGACAGGCCCTTCTGGCCTAAAGAGCCACACCATCTGGCAAACCACTTATTTAACACTAGCCTAATCACGGGAAAAGTTACAATGACCAATTAACCCAGGAGGACCTGGAGGAAACCACACATTTATAGGGAGAACGTACAAACTCCTTACAGGCAGAGCTGGAATTGAACTCTGAACTCCAGATTGCTCCGAATTGTAATCGAGTCGTGCTAACCATGATGCCCTATATGCCACAATATATTCCTTGAACATTAGGAAGTTCTACCACATTATGTTCTACATTTTACAATTTAGCCAAGGAGCAGCCCTGATTATAAACTCTTAACGGAGCTCTTAGTTGCCTCTCAGCTCCACTTCAAGAGGAGCAGGTGGGTTCAACACTGGCATCTAACACTGTGCTTCTGAAGAAGATCAAGCTCTCCATTCACTTGGTACCTTTGGATGAATTCACAAGTTTAGGAGGCCTAACCCACTCGTTTGAAGCATTTAGAATAAGCCCACTGCAGGTTAATGATTCTCTTATTTATTCATTCATGAGGTGTGAATATCAATGTCTGGGCAAGCCTGAATTGAACAGTATTGCTGGGCCAGTCTACTGAGCAGTTGGAGTCAACTCCATTCCCACGAGTCTGGAGTCATTCATGGGCCAGATGGGTAGCTGATTTTCCATAGAACCATAGAACACTACAGCACAGAAAACAGGCTATTCGGCCTTTCTAGACTGTGCCGAAACTTTATTCCGCTAGTCCCACTGACCTGCACCCAGTCCATAACCCTCCAGACCTCTCCCATCCATGTATCTAGCCAATTTATTCTCAAAACTTAAGAGTGAGCCCACATTTACCACATCAAATAGAAGCTCGTTCCACACTCCCACCACTCTCTGAGTGAAGAACCTTTCCCCTTTCACCCTAAAGCCATGTCCTCTTGTATTTATCTCTCCTAATCTAAGTGAAAAGAACCTACTCGCATTTACTCTGTCTATACCCCGCATAATTTTGTAAACCTCTATCAAATCTCCCCTCATTCTTCTACGCTCCAAGGAATAAAGTCCTAACCTGTTCAATCTTTCCCTGTAACTCAACTCCTGAAGACCCGGCAACATCCTAGTAAATCTTCTCTTTACTCTTTCAATCTTACTGATATCCTTCCTATAGTTAGGTGACCAGAACTGCACACAATTCACATTCCTTCCTGAATCTGATAGAATTTTTAAAAGAATCTGGTAGTTTCATAATTACCGTTATTTAATTCAGATTTTTGAATCCTGATAAAATATTGACTGCTTATTCCTCTCCCTAGGTGTGCTGAGATCATCCAGTATTTTGTGTGTGTTGCTCTTGATTTCAGACTTCATAAACACAAACACAAGAGATTCTGCAGATGCTGGAAATCAAAAACAATGCACACAAAATGCTGAAGGGTCTCAGCAGGCCAGACAGCATCTACGGAGGGGAATAAACAGTCAACATTTTGGGCTGGGACCCTTATTATCACTGTGTTCTGATGAAGGGTCATGGCCTCAAACTTTGACTGTATATTACCCTCCATAAATGTGGCCTGACCTGCTGAGTTCTTCCAGTATTTTGTTTGTGAATTCATGGTGGGATTCAAACTCATGTCTCTACATCAATAGACCAGATCTGTGGATACAAGTACAGTAAAAGCATCCACCAGAGTTGCTGCTTCCTTTATTAATTGCCAAGTTGTTCCATGCTGCCTCTTATATATATGTGGTAAGCCATACAGATACGGAGAGGAGATTGGTATAGGAAAGAGGCATACATATTTATATCACAAGAAGACTTTATGAAATACAGTATACTGCAATTGATGGGTTGCAGCACGGTGTCGTCACTCTTGTTTTTTAGTAATTTGCTGACAGGTTCTCACAGTAACAAGTGAATGAATGAATGCCTTGTTGGTTCAGGAAAGAATGTTGAGCCATATTACCTGAGGAGAATTTTGCACTTGGAATAATGCCAAGGGTTGTTTAAATTCAGCTGAGTAGGTGGATGGTATCTTGATGTCAGGCCCTGCCCAAAAGACTTGGTTAAGTCCAACTTGGGCACAAGGCAAATGAAAATTCAATCCAGGAAATAGTGGGGTGATATAGAGTACTGTACACTCAATGGCCACTTTATTAAGTACATCTATACACCTGCTTGTTAATGCAGATATCCAATCAGCCAATTATGTGGCAGCAACACAAAGCATAAAAGCATGCAGGCATGGTCAGAGGTTCAGTTGTTTTTTTCAGCCCAAACATCAGAA
Organism: Mobula hypostoma; assembly: GCF_963921235.1. NCBI lineage: Eukaryota > Metazoa > Chordata > Chondrichthyes > Myliobatiformes > Myliobatidae > Mobula > Mobula hypostoma. The sequence goes on from NC_086100.1 coordinate 172,325,200, forward strand.
CGGGGGAAAAATGTGATCTAAGTGACTTTGACAGTGGAGTAATTGTTAGTACTAGGCAGGTTGGTTTGAGTATCTTAGAAACTGCTGATCTCTTGGGATTTTCATGTACAGCAGTCTCTTGAGTTTACAGAGGATGATCCGAAAAACAAAAAAACATCCAGTCAGCTGCAGTTCTGTGGGCGAAAACACTTTGTTAATGATAGGGGTCAGAGGTGAATGGCCAGACTGTTTCAAGCTGATGGGAAGATGACAATAATTCAAATAACCACTGTTATTTGTGGTTACAGTGGTGTGCAGAAGACATCTCTGAATGCACAACACATCAGACCTTGAAGTGGATGGGCTACAGCCGCAGAAGACCATGAACATACACTCAGTGGCCACTTCATTTGGTAGGTACCTAATAAAGTTGCTACTGAGCGTACTTTAGTTGAAAGGGTGTGAAAAAACAAGGCTTCTTAAATGTTACTTTGTACACACATCTCTGAAAGTGGTAAGATGGTTCATGCCCATTCTGAGTTTTAAAAGCCAAGAAGTTCTGCTATATAAAATACAAATTGCCCCCAGCTAAAGTGTTGGGTTTAATTCTCCTCTGCCTCAGTAGTAGGGAACCCATCAATATATCTCCTTGTTCTAAAAAGCATACCTTCCCCTCCTTCACTCTCACTGTAAAACAAAGGAATGCATCTATTTAGCACCTTAGGGGCATCTTTTAGCATCTAAGGACATCCACCTTTAGAAAGGACATGAATATTTCAGGAAGGTCACAGAAGAGATTTACTAAAATGGACCACAGATTTAGGGAATAAAGTTACTGTCAAAAGTGGAGAAATTTGGGACCTTCTCCTTAGGGCAGAGAGGTCAAAGAGGAGGATGAGTGCCAGTGGCTCTGCTTAGGAGTTTGAGAAGATTCGGTTCGTAACTAAAAGAGTCATTTAAATTTCTACTAATGTATGTTGAAGAATCTGACTGGATATATTAGCCTGCTGTGGAGCTTCCAATGCACAGGATCACAGAGGGTTAAAGACAAAGACAGCCCCATCGTGGGCACAACCCTCTTCACTGTCAAAGACAAAGGCCGCTCCTCAGCAAGGCAGCATCCATCATTAAGGACCCTCACCATACGGGACATGCCCTCTTCTTGTTACTTCCATCTGGGAGGAGGTAAAGGATCCTGCGGACCTACATTCAATGATTCAAAAAGAGCCTAGACCATATTACATGACAGCATTATTAAGCCATTTGGCCCCTCAAGTCTACGACACTCCTACTCAGAATCAGATTCAGGTTTAATATCTCTGGCTTATGTCATGAAATTTGTTTACTTAGCGACTGCAGTATATGATAACATAGAGAAAAAGTATATCAGTTACAGTAAGCATATGTATATTAAATAGTTAAATTAAAAATATTACAAAAATAGAAACAATAAAAAAGTGAGGTAGTGTACATTGTTTAATAGTGTACATAGTGTTCAATGTCCATTTAGGAATCGGATGGCAGAGGGGAAGAGGCTGTTCCTGAATCACTGAGTACATGTCTCAATGCCTCTGCACCTCCTCCCTGATGGTAGCAATGAGAAGAGGGCATGTCCTGGGTGATGGGGGTCCACAGCAATGGACGTTGCCTTTCTGAGGCATCGCTCCTTGAAGATGTCTTGGATACTACAGAGGCTAGTACCCAAGACTGAGCTGACTAACTTTACAACTTTCTGGAGCTTCTTTTGATCCTGTGCAGCAGCCCCGCCCCCCCCCCCCCACCACCCACCCACCCACGCCAGACCAGCGATGTCGGATTTCTGAATGGTCCATGATCACTACATCATTGTTCCTTTTATTTATTAATATTTTGTAATTTATAGGTTATGTCAGCACTGTATTGTTGCCACAGAAAATACACTTCATATCATGTAAATCAGAGGTAATAAATCTGATTGTGAAATTCTGAGAAACTGGTGTTTAAAATTTATAAAGAAACTGGAGCAGATAAAAATAAACTATATCCAACAGCTTAAGTGTGAGAATAGCTGATTGCTTTTTGAAAATGAAACTGGCTGTTGTAATCCTTGATTTATGGATAAGATTAATTCTGGCTTCTCTTACAGCTGATGAGGTCAATAAAGGTCTCACCACCCTAGTGGTTGTGTAATAGTAAACCAGAAGTAGTCAGGTGTCATTAAACTCACCACCCTACACAGCAGGTGTTGGATACGTTTAGCCTTGTTTAATTTATGATTGAGATCTACCTGGGCAATTTTCCACCTCATTAGCAAGATGCCAAAACACATAGTTATACTCTGCCTCTTCTCATTGGCTTTCTGTTCCAAAGAGTGGACCATTCCCCTCCCCTACTCTCACTGTCAAAGAAATATGTCCTTTTGTCTAACACCTGAAGGACCTCTGTACCTTCGCGGAATTATGTTTGAAGTGTAGTGGTGCTGTATGGCGAGAAATATTGTAGCCATATGTACACAGCAACCTCCTGCAAACTGTAAGGGGATGGTGATCAAATTAGCTGCTTTAGTGATGTTGACTCAGCGATGAATATTGCCAGGAATAACCAATCAATACTCTTCAAAACAGTTTTGGGATCTTATGTGTCTACCTTAGAGGACTGTATATCAATGAATGCTTCATTCAAAAGATGGCAAACTGCACTCTCCCTTCACGGAGATCAGACCAAATTTATGTGTTCATATGCCTGAAGTGAGACCATCTTCTAATTCTTGAAAAAACATTGGTTATTTTTTCCAGTCATGGGTCTCCTTCCAAAATTACTTTCCACACTGCTGGATTTAAAGACCTGCAATGGGATTCAAGTTCCATGGGTTAGTTTGGATAAGACCATCCATTGGAACTTACGTACATCGGTATTCACTTCAGCTTCTCCTGGCCGTTACCATTGTTAGGTGTAACAAGCTCCCGTGCAGGGACAGAGAGCTTTGGCTTCAAGGTTGTTAAGAGTACCTGAATTGGTTAATTGTTGTTCAATGAGAGTTATTAATCATTTAGAGTTTCTTGTGTTTTTCTTGAGTGACCCATTCTTTGTAATGTGGTCTCCTGGTGCATTCTGTACAAATTTGTTAAATTTATTTTGATAGGCTTGGGGATTCTGTTTTACTTGTATTATTTAAGCAGATGCCTGGCTGGAGATAACTATGGGGTCCCAGTTACTTCTTGCAGTGTCAGTCAGCCGAGTCATTGGTGTGCTGTTGGAATTCTTATGAATAAACTTAGGTTGCTATTCCTCTGCATTGTTGATAGAATCTCAGATGGAGTCGGGAGGGCATACTAGTGGAGTGGTGCTGCAGCAACAACCTGGCACTCAACGTCAGTAAGACGAAAGAGCTGATTGTGGACTTCAGGAAGGGTAAGACGAAGGAACACATACCAATCCTCACAGAGGGATCAGAAGTAGAGAGAGTGAGCAGTTTCAAGTTCCTGAGTGTCAAGATCTCTGAGGACTTTACCTGGTCCCAACATGTTGATGAAGCTATAAAGAAGGCAGGCCAGCAATTGTACTTTATTAGGAGTCTGAAGAGGTTTGGTATGTCAACAAAAACACTCATGAACTTCTATAGTTGTATTGTGGAGAGCATTCTGACAGGCTGCATCACTGTCTGATAGGGGGAGCTACCGCACAGGACCAAAAGAAGCTGCAGACGATCATAAACTTAGTCGGCTCCATCTTTGGTACTAGCCTACAAAGTACGCAGGACATCTTTTAGGAGCGGTGTTTCAGAAAGGCAGTGTCCATTATTAAGGACCCCCAGTACCCAGGGCATGCCCTTTTCACACTGTTACCATCAGGTAGGAGGTACAGAAGCCTGAAGGCACACACTCAGCGATTCAGGAACAGCTTCTTCCCCTCTGCCATCCAATTCCTAAATGGACGTTAATCCCATGAACACTACCTCACTTTTTAAATGCATATTATTTCTGTTTTTGCATGATTTTTAATCTATTCAATGTACATATACTGTAATTGATTTACTTATTTATTTATTTTTACTTTTTTTTTCTTCTATATTATGTATTGCATTGAACTGCTGCTGCTGAGTTAACAAATTTCGTGACACATGCCGGTGATAATAAACCTGATTCTGATTCTGATTCTGCACTGGGGTTCCGACATTGCCAGCATACATCGTGACAGTCAGGGTGGATGGAAGCAAAAAAAGAATGGAACCCTGTATTTCTGCCCGTGGTTTTACCCAAGTAGAGAGTGCAGTTGGTGCCTGTAAGAGCTGGAAGCTGCACTTTCACTGACTGATTAGGATCTACCATTTACATGAGTGGAAATGTCTGTTTCTCTTCACTTGTGAATTACATCACCCCCTTTTGCATAAACACAGGAGATTCTGCCAGATGTGGGAAATCTGGAGCAACACACATAAAATGCTGGAGGAACTCAGCTGGTCAGGCAGCACCAACGGAGAGGAAAAAGCAATTGATGTTTCAGGCCAAGACCCTTCATCGGGACTTGCTTTTGCAGAATTTTGGAATAAGATATTTAATATGTGGAATGGAAGTAAATTGAAGCATATTTTGCAAAAACAAGAGATTCTGCAGATGGTGGAGATCTTGGACAACACACACAAAATACTGGGGGAACTCAGGAGGTCAGGCAGTATCTATGGAGGGGAATAAACATTCAGGCAAGTTTCCTCATCAGAACACGAAAAGAAAGGGGCAGATGCCAGAATAAAAAGGAGTCTTGAGGGGAAGGTGTACAAGCTGGAGGATGCTACTTTTCCAGTCTTCAGTCTAGTTCCCACTCTTCTCCTGCCCATCACCTTCCTCCGATGCCCCTCCTCCTACCCTTTCTTCCATGGTCCATTGTCCTCTCCTATCAGATTCCTTCTTTTTCAGCCCTTTACCTCTTCCAGCTATCACCTTCCAACTTCTCACTTCATCCCCCTCCCCTTCCCACCACCCCCCCCCACTTCCTCCTCACCTGGTTTCACCTATCACCTTTCAGCTTATACTCCTTCCCTACCCTCACCTATTCTGGCTTCTGCCCACTTCTTTCCCGATCCTGATGAAGGGTCTTGCTTGAATCATTGATGGTTTATTCCCCTCTATCGACGCTGCTCGACTTGCTGAGTTCCTTCAGCCTTTTGTGTGTTGATTAAATTTTGCTGAGTCACTTGCAGATGAACATACAGTGGAAGTTCAATATTCAAGTTAGAAAAGGTGGTTCTGCATTGTCAGGTGGAATTTAACCCCCAAAAGGTGCAAGGTGATACATTCTGGGCAGTCAAGTAGGGGTGGGACATATACAGCGCAAGGCAGGGCACTAGGAATGTTGATGAACAGGAGACCTAGAGTTTGAAAACCATGACTCCATGAAAGTGGCAACTCAGGTTGACTGGATGGAGAAGAAAGCACAGAGCATACTTGTCTTTACAGGTCACAGCATAGAATATATGTGCTAGGATGTTATGTGGTGACATTACACAACATCATGTAGTTAGGCCACACTGGGAGCATCGTGTGGCCTTCATGGATACCAATGTTCGCTGGGACATGCAGGGAGCCATGACAGTCCAACAGTTCTCTTGAAGCAGGTTACAGAAATTGCTGAGGTGAGAGGTGAGGGGACAGGTAGCAGATGCTGGCAATATGCCCGTGGTACATTGAGCTGAATCCACACTCTCAGAACAGTCGCCATGCCAATAAACAATGGCAGGAGCTTCATTTGCAATCCATTTTTACTCCCTTTAGTCAATTCAGCCACCAGGTAAATTTGAAATTCAGCAGGAACTAAACGTTCCAAATCAATACTATGAATAAAATCATGACAATCTCCTCTAAAGATCTTTGTTCATGTTTTCCATGCCTGTTTTCTCTATAACTTACCCACCCTGATGTTCCAATCAGTGCTCCCAATGCAGGGGATTGTTATAGAATGGACACGATGGGCTGAAGGGATTATCTTAATGCTGTATGACTCTTGCCTCTGGTACAACTGTCTAGCACACATTATCTTTTGCTTTTAAAATCTTAGTATCTGACTAATGACTTACCCTTGATGTGAATAGGTGGAGACCCAGCACCAGCACCTTGAGGGTAATCTTTGGAACAGACGATAGAGTTCCCATCGTATACAAGTATGGATGAGTCACATAAGTACTCTGGTTAAAGGAGCGAGTGAGAGTCTGGGTATCCTGTGGCAAATGACGTGCCACCTGATGGGCTGCTTAGCCAATGTTTATTTCTCATCTTAAGGGGGTCTAGTTTAAAGTGGGGAGGTTTAAATTTGAGGGATAAATTTTTCATACAAATAACAGCTGGTATCTGGAATGAGCTGCCAGATTTGGAAGCGGCAAGAACAGTAACAACATTTAAGAGACATCTGGACAGATACATGAATGAGCAGGGCTTAGAGGGATATGGAATTAATGAAGGCAGGTGGGGCCATAACCAGAAGATCATAATACATAGGAACAGAATTAGACTATCTGGCCAATCAAGTCTGCTCTACCATTCTATCATGGCTGATTTATTATCTCACTCAACCCTATTCCCCTTCTCCTTGTAACCTTTGACACCCTGATTAATCAGGAACCTATCAACGTCCACCTTAAATATACCCAATGACTTGGCGTGCACTGCCATCTTTGGCTATAAATTCCACATATTCATTATCCTCTGGCTAAAGAAATTTTCCCTCACCTCTGTTCTGAAACAATGTTCCTCTATTCTGAGGCTGTGCCCTCTGGTTCCAGACTCTCCCACTATAGGAAATATCCTCTCCACATCCACTCTATCTAGGCCTTTTGTTTTCAATAAGTTTCAATGAGATCCCCTCTCATTCTTTTAAACTTCAGCAAGTACAGGGCCAGAACTATCAAATGCTCTTCATATGCTCACTCTTTCATTCCTGGAATCATCCTTGTGGACCTCCTGTGAATCTTCTCCAATGCCACTACATCTTTTCTTAGATAAGGAGCTCAAAACTGCTCACAATACTCCAAGTGCAGTCTGACCAGTGCCTTATAAAGCCTCAGCATTACATTCTTGCTTTTATATTCTAGACCTCTCGAAATTAATGTTAACATTGCATTTCCTTACCACCAACTCAGCCTGTAAGTTCACCTTAGGGAACCCTGCATGAGGATTACCAAGTTCCTTTCTACCTCTGATTTTTGAATTTTCTACCCATTTAGAAATAATTCACTCCTTTATTCCTTCTACCAAAGTGCATGACCATGCACTTCCCAGCACTATATGTCATCTGCCACTTATTTGTCCTTTCTACCAATTTGTCTAAATCCTTCTGCAGACACCCTGCTTCTGTAACACTACCCCACCCTTCCACCTATCTTCGTATTGTCCACAAACTTGGCCACAAAGCCATCAATTTCACCATCCAAATCATTGACATATAACATAAAAAGTGGTGGTCCCAACACCAACCCAGGCAACACATCATTAGTCACTGGCAGCCAACCAGAAAAGGCCCCCATTATCACACATGTGGCCTCCTGCCAGTCAACTAATCTTCTATGCAAGCTAGTATCTTTCCTGTAATAACATGGGCTCATATCTCATTAAGCAGCCTCATGTGTAGCACCTTGACAATGGCCTTCAGAAGATCCAAATAAACAATGTCCATTGATTCTCTTTTGACTTCTGCCTCCCTCTCTTTTGCAATTTTTCAGTCCTCCAGAACCATTCCACAATCAAGTGATTCTTGAAAGATCATTACTAATGCCTCCACGATCTATTCAGCTACCTCTTTCAAAATTCTGGGGTGTAGTCCGTCTGATCCAGGTGACATTTCAGCTTCCCAAGCACCTTCTCCTTAGTAATAACAACCACACCCCTTTCTGCCCTGACACCCTCGAATTTCTGACCTTCTGCTAGTGTCTTCCATAGTGAAGTCTGACACAAAAATACTAACGTTGTCCACCATTTCTTTTTCCTCCATTCCTACCACTTCAGAGTAATTTTCCAGCAGCCTGATATCCAGTATGGGATTAGTACGGATAGGTATGATGGTCAGCAAAGACTGATGGGCTGAAGGGCCTGTTTCTGTACAGTGTAACTCTGACTCTATGATACCCCCAACGCTTTTTCATCATCTACATGGCAAAAAAATCAAAACTGTAATGGATTCCTCTTCACTTGCCTGGAAGGCAACCTCCAAAATGTTTTAATAACAGCTTCTTGCGCTCTGCTATCAGAACACTACCTCACTATTTTTGATCTGTTTTTGTACTACTTACTTAATTAAATTTATATATATATTTCTTGTTGTAAATTTATAGTATTTTGGTTATACACTGTACTGCTGCCCCAAAACAACAAATTTCACAACACACTATATGTCAGAGATAATAAAGCTGACTCTTGATTCTGAAAACAACTCAGGAGACTAAAAACATACCGAGCAAAGCATCCTGCATGACTGGTACTCACTGAAAAACACCCTCCAAAGGCCTTGGCTGCTGGGTATACAGCTCTTATAAGCTATACTGACAGCATCTCCTAAACCTGCAACTCTTACCATCACAAACATTCAAGTTACCAAGGTACTAATCATGGAGGCCGCAGATCAATACCATCTTGGTCACTTGGGACAATGGAACAATGAAAGGTGCACTGGAGAACACGTCCAAGCTCCCTTCCTACTGCCAAACCTCTATCATCTTTCATTACTATCCAGTCCCTCCATTTCCCCTAGTCATCCCAATTGCTCTGTTTAATATCCCTTCAGTAACTTCAGTCTCTCTATTTTAAATAACAATCAGAACTCGATACTGAACTTGTAGAGAACATACGGTTACACTGATGATTTTTGAAAGCCGCAACTTTCCCCCACTATTTTAGATCTGATATATCACCACATCTGATTATCTTTCCTCGCTGTCAGTGGTTAATTTACTGAATGCCCTAGATTTAGCCAGGTTTGATATATGGAATTCTATCCCTTTGATTAATACCCCAGTGCTTGTAAGTACAGGAGTGCCTGTATCTCTATTTATGGGTCCTCTCCTGATAGGGAAGGAAGAATCTATTATCCAGAGTGCATATTGGATCGAAATCCAAGATTTTTTGATAATTTGTTGTCGAACAGAGCAATGAAATGTTGTAATAAGCCTTTCACAGTATGATCTATGTTTAGCATCACGACTACCTTCGGGTAATGATGAGAAACTGACTCAGAAATCCTTAGGCAGTCGAGGCCCTTAGGTCACTAATCCATTTCCACTAATGAATGAACCTTCTCCGGCCACCCAAAATGCGCTTGATATTTATGGGAGGGGAGGGGAAATGCAGAACTAGAAAAGTGACCCATTTTAAACAACCCAGTTGCAAAAGTAGGAAAATAACTTGTACAGATTGCCAGCAACCCTTGCTAAAAATACACACAATTTGACTTCAAGCCCTCGTTATTTCCCACCAGTTGAGCACAGGACACCTGATTTCACAAAAGCTGACATGGGGAATCAGAGTCAGCTCTAGATGATTGGTATGGACTCTCCGTATTGATTAGTGTGCATTAACTCAGACCCTTTGAAATCAAGCTCACTCGTTTACCCGGCCAACCCGGCCTCTACGTTCCAATGGTGGATCTCATGGAAGTTGTGTTTGAAAGCTCAGTATCTACAAGTTTAAAATGGAAAAATGATGCATGACAAATAATTGGCTTTTCAAGTTTGGTTGAATTTAAACGTTTGCATTGAGCATGTGTATCAGTCCCTCATCAACCTCCTGAATCACAGTTGCAGACGAAACAGAAGGAGTATGTACTCAGTGGCCACTTTATTAAGTACCTCCTGTACCGAATAAAGTGGCCCTGACTGTATGTTCACGGTCTTCTCTGCTTCAAGGTTTGATGTGTTGTGCATTCAGAGATGCTCTCCTGCACACCACTGTTGTAATGTGTGGTTATTTGAGTTACTGTCGCCTTCCTGTCAGCTTCAAGTTCAAGTTTAATTGTCATTCAACCATACATAAATGCCCATGAATTCAGCCAAACGAGAGCATTCCTCCAGGGCCAAAGTGCAAAACACAGTACTAACAGTCCTACACAGTACAATACTCACATAGCACATATAAAATAGCAGGAAACATACAGTCACACAAAAAAATAGGTAAAATAGCTTAAATCCCAGAGTCCATGAACGTTGTTGGCAAGAGCAAGCCTGCCGCAGTTTGCAGATAAACACAATCCAGCTTGTTTTCCAGCGAGTGAGCACTGATACAGCATGGGAACTGCACCACACCACCTCTGGCCACTGACCCTGACGTCTCGTCCTTGGGCAGCTGCAAGCAGGTGACTCCACAGCACGAGGCCCAGTCCTCACTACAACCAAGGCCATGCAGCTTCCCGCCGTCGGAATAAAGCAGTGAACCGGACTTGCAGCATTCCACGTTACCCATATCCAACAGGGTCCTGTGATCGCAAGAAAAACAACTCGCTATTAGACTTTACACTGCCTTCGTGCGCCGACCCCAACGCCTCTCTGTAGCAAGCAGCACTGCAGTCTGCAACAAATCCAGCTCCTCTGTTAAAAAGAATCTCGGTGATGGGGCAGACCTGTGGTACCAGAGGTTCTTAATAGCCAGTAGAATCTTGTGATAGTAAAAAAAGATATTTAATAAAGACAATATCACTTTTAGCTGGCTGCCTAGAGACTGCTGCGTCTGAGCACAGCCCCATCTTAGCGGAAACCAGTCTGCCCATTCTCCTTTGACCTCTCTCATTAACAAGGTATTTTTGACAATAGAACTGCCTCTCAAATGGATTTTTTTTTGTTTTTCACATCAGTCTCTGTAAAATCTAGAGAATGGTGCCTTCTCTCTGGTTGTGTTCTTGAACAGGTCAAGATATGAGGCTATGATCATCCAAGGCCAGTATGGTTCCATCTCAAGTGATTTGCTTCTCACTCCCTCTTTTCTCTCTCCCTTTCTTTCTCTCCCGCTCACATGCACACACTCTGCTTTGACTCTTTCCTAAATTTGACTGTGGGCTGGCAATTTTCAGTCTATTTTAGGGGTAGGGAACACTCCTTAGTCAGTGACTGATTTAAAAACAGCCTCTCACGACATCAGTCCAAATGTAAGATGGTAAGATAGACCTTTGTGTTTGGGACCTGATTAATCTCTGAGGAACAGCTAGTTGAAGAAAAGATTCCAGCCCCCAGCTCTTTATTAGTTCTGCTGTACTACACTAAAGCCTGTTTCTGATCTATGCCCATGTTACACTGTTAAACTTCGGTGAAGAATTTGCTTTCTATCTTTTAAGGCCTTGCTAATATGACTAATGTAAATGGATAGCACAGACAAGTTGTAACCCAGTATCTCTGGGTGTGTCTTCTCACAAACTACGAACTCTTATCAGGTCTCTAAATCTTTGCCAATTTTATTTATTATAAACCTATTCACTCTAATTTGCTGTAAGATTCCTTACACTGTTGGCAACTCTACCAGAGATAGAATAAATTGCAATCTTCTGTGTCTTGTGAATGAGGAGTGAGGCCTCCATCGATCAGGGACGACCATGGATGTTGCATCCTAACTGCCTGGATACGCAAACCTGGGCAAGAGAGCCAATCAGCATTGAACTCAACATAGGACTGCCCTGGGGACCCCAGCTCCAGATTTTCCTCTCGGTTTACTCCCAAATGAGTGGGCAGTGGAGGTTTGAGATCAGAGTTTTCCTTCTCCAAGATGAGCTGCCAACCATGGCTGATGAGCCCCATCTGCCCGAAGCGACTGATTTTAAAACGCTAGTAACCCACTTCTTCTCCTGTCAGTAGAAACAGTTCCACCAGGCTTAGTAGCTAAGCCACACATGAAGGCCAGGAGCTGGACTTGGTTGTCAGTGGCTATTTGAAGCGTACGCCATTAGGAGCATTTGATAGGTAGTGAAGCTTGTCCCCACTACCACCCCTGGCTATGACAACTTTAAGGAGCCTTTAGGACCATAGAACCATAGAACACTACAGCACAGAAAACAGGCCGTTCGGCCCTTCTAGTCTGTGGCGAAACTTTATTCCGCTAGTCCAATTGACCTGCACCCAGTCCATAACCCTCCAGACCGCTCCCATTCATGTATCCATCCACTTTATTATTAAAACTTAAGACTGAGCAAGAGATGAGGGCTGCCAGGAGTTCACACTGGGTAAAAATAGTAAGGAGCTATTATTGTGTTTTCTAGTAGATATCTTTTTTGTAAATGTTGGCAGTTTTCTTTTTACCTAAAATTTGTAAGGTTGATTTTTGTACTATAGTACTATGATTCAAACTGCAGTGGAAAACTAATCATCTTAGATACCACACACAAAATGCTGGAAGAGCTCAGGAGGCCAGGCAGCACCTATAGAAAGGAAAGAACTAATCATCTTATTCCTGTTATGATGAGATTTTGCATCTGCTCTATTCACAAATGAATCAGAATCAGAATCAGAATCAGAGTTATTACTGAAATTTGCCTGAAATATCTTGAAATTTGTTGTTTTGTGGCAGCACTAATTTTTGAATTTGTTAATATACGATTATACTGCATATTTTCAGCAAGGTTATCATCAAAGTAAATACAGCTTGTAACAATTAAGTCAGATTCACAATGGAAATAATGCTCTTCACATGTAGTGTCAAATTCAGTAAGGGAGCTCAAGTGAGATATTGGTTCGTGTGGTTATACTGAACCAATACCACTGTTAGTTAGGATGCTCTATTGTTGTGCATTAGCAAGAGACAAATGGAGTTTTGGATTGTAGTGAGGCACTGAGGTCAAAGTAAAGTAGTAATTGCACAAAAATACCCCCGAAGAAGAATACAAACAAGAGAAAGTCTGCAGATGCTGGAAATCCGAGTAACACACACAAAATGCTGGAGGAACTCAGCAGGCCAGGCAGCATCTGTGGAAAAAAGTACAGTCAATGTTTCCGGCTGAAACATCAACAATACTCTTTTGCATCGATGCTGCTTGGCCTGCTGAGTTCCTCCAGCATTTTGTGCGTGTTGCTGAAATAGAATATATGGGATAGACCCAGTCATTGTCTGTGTAGGCAAGGATTTCTGAATCAGAAGATTTTGGGTTCAAGTTGCAATTCGTAATCTTGAGCATGAAACCCTGGCTCATGTATAGTTCTCAGGGAGTGGCTGCGTTGCTTGAAATGTTTTCCAAATGAAATATTAAACTAAAATCTCATCTGCCTTCTTAGGTGAACAAAATTCCATGGCTCTATTTCAAAAAAGGGATGAGGAGTTATGCTCAGAGATGGAGATATCCCTGACTTGGCATCATAACTAGCCTGGTTATTATTACAGAAGATTATTGCGTGAAAGTTGGCTGCTACATTTGAAAGAGTTTGAACCATAATCTTAAAGAAAAGAGAGACAGAAAAATGGAAGAGCAAACAAGAAACAGATGGGGACATGCATGAGCACAAATCGGGCAACGCTAGGACCTAACCATTAATATGAGGGATGGGAGGTAGGAGTTAACAAGTCACAGAAACACCAGAACTAAAAGAGATAGGAAACAGAAAGTGGGAGAATGCAGAAAAAGAAGAAAAGGGAGAATACTCATAATCATAATTATGAACTATATAATAGGTGAACTGGCCCTGAAAGTGTTTCCACACAGGCTGGAATATAGCTACAGCTGGACAGAAATTGGAATTTTAAGTGGAGTTAGTAGCATAAAGACAAGAAAATTTACAGATGCTGTTCCTCCCCTCCCCTATCTTCTTGCTCCATCCTTCTCATCTTTTTTCCCAGTCCTGATGAAGGGTCGCAGCCCAAAACGTTGACTGTTTAGTCTTTTCCATCCATGCTGCCTGGCATGTTGCGTTCCTCCAGCATTTTGTGTGTGTTAAATGGAGTTAGATTTGTTATCTTGGAGGTTTGAGGCCAGCAGTTAAATCTTTGAAAACAAATATCCTCAAGCAAATAGAGTTGTGTGTGAATTTGTATTTATAGTTTCAATGATTTGTTTCGGTTTGTTTCCTGTCAGAATATGTGTGCAGGACATGCAATACCTCGCTCCATTTACTTACCCATGAAGCCTCATTTTCCTTCTCTGACTCATTGACTTCTCAAAGGGTGAAATTGAGATAATGAATTTGAAAGCAAAATGCTGCAGACATTGAAAAAATTGAAATAAAAGCATAACATTTTGGAAATACTCGCTAAGTCATGCAGCACCTGCCTCTTTTGCTTCCTTGTCCAAAATCAGTATTATTATTTCTTCTCTTGCCCATTACTTTATCAAAGCAAAATTAGGATACATGAGGGTCATTGAAGAGATTCATAGGATATTTTAGGCAAATGGAGGGCTATATGGGAGGGAAGGGTTCGAATGATCTTGGAGAAGGTTAAAAGGTTAATACAACATTGTAGGCTGAAGGGCTAGTACTGTGCTCTAATGTTCTGTAACTCTTCCTCTATTGCTTTGTGGAAGGGCCATTCTTTGTTGCTGAGTGGGAATTTAAGTTTCAGAATCAGTAGATCCAACAGGATCCCTAAATTGTCAGAAATAACTGCAAACAGTAAGTGTAATATCAGCTGCCTGGTAAAGGATCTGCCAAGGAACAGGAGACCATAGGTTCAGTCACGGCGAGCACATCATTAACTACTGCAAGGCCTGATGAGTGAAATTCTTCTTCTAAATATAGGTGTGGATAGCATTGTCAGCACAAGAGCAGTTAGTAAGAATGATTTTGGTCACCTAATGGTGTCAAAGAGTTACCTTTGCATATAAGTTTTCACCAGTTGCCTTGAGTTCTGTTTTAGCAAACCCACCTTAAGTAGACAGAGGAGTTTGATTTAAGTTCCTCTTTACCTTCTATGTTTTTTCCAGCCCTTCAAGCTTCCTTGCTTGTGTCTCTCAGAAACCACTTTCAACCCATTAAATTTCAAAGATCTCTAACTATTGTACAAACCTAATTTTCTTTTCCTAGCTCTGTTATGTGTGTTATTAGCTACATGGTCAGGAATTTCTTGCTGAAATGCCCCAGCTCTCTAATTCTCTCTCCTCATTTATGACAGCCTATGAAATCCAGCTCTTTGACTGACCTTTTCGTTACCCTGTCCCTAGGTCTTCCTAAGTAGCTACAGTAGGTGTCACATTTAGTACTCATAATACTGCTTTGAGGTGCTCCTTGAAACTACATCATTCCAAAATATTACACGGTTAAAAGGCCCTTTCCATGATGTAATCAATATGATTACTAATAGTATCTCAGAGAGCCATGCAGAGACTGCGGCATCAGGATACACTCACACTCTCAATTAGCATCTATTCTCTTGGTACTTCAGCTTGATTATAGAGAACAGTCCAGGGTGACAGACTGGAAGCTTTGTAGAAAAGCTTGTTCCACATCTTTCAAGAGAGATGAGAGAAGATCAGAATTAATAGCAACTTTAACATTGTGAAACTCTTTCAGATTAATGTATGGGCATCTCATTAAGTGGAATGCCATGTCACTGTAGAAATTTTTTAAAAAGTATGTCGCATCCGGAGTTTCTCCGGTTAGCGGACAATTTCCCTCCATACCTCTCTGACGTAGTGGGGAACCACGCAGTGGTTTGCCATTGCCTTCTGCCGGGTAAGTTTCCAAAGAGATCGCCAGCTCATAACCGAACACGGATGGAAAGCATGCAGGGGAGCCGGCTGGATTCGAACTCAGGACCTTTCGTCCCGAAGTCCAACAACTAAAAAAAGTTATCAGTTCTTCCTAGAAACTTTACTTCTGACCACACCTAACAATAAAACATGGACTGCGAAAAAAATATATATGCCTTGTTTGGTCACAGGGGAGTTGAAGTTATGTTGCCAAGGGAATGTTAATACACTGTATATATTTCTGGGTCAAAGACCTGATAACTTTCCCCAGATGTGCATCATAATATCCAGCTACATCTGGGACACATAAGCAGATGCCAGAAGCATTCAGTTGGAGCTGATTTAACTTTTTGCATTAAGTGAAAGGGCAGTGATGGAATTGTGATGACAGACTAATACTGCTTCTCACTTATTAAATTGAACTATTAAACAAAATGCTCCAAACTCACAGGGGATCCAGCAAGAAGAGTGGAGCATGCTTGTGCTACAATGGAATCATTTATTCCTTTGGATGCACTGTACCAGTGTTCAAACTGCAGATCTGTTTCAGTTGTGGACCCTATGTCCTCTTCTGACCGAGGTGTTAAAAACATGTGGGTTTTGAGTTTCTACCGGACATACTGCAGGACTACACTTCCTAGAACTTAATTGTCAGAGATACATTTTTGAGAGGCTATAATTTTTAGTACCTGCACAGATGTCTGATGCCTTCTCCAAAATTAAGGACCGAGCTGTGATGTGCAAAAGTTGAAGTCAGATTGCCGAAGCCTGGAGACTGGAGACTGAAGACCCAGAGGCTCTCCTGGAGCCTGAGGGACTGTCTGTGTGTGTGGATGGATGGGAGGGAGGAACGGGGCTTGCTTTGCTGTTGTTGTTTTGTTTCTTATTGTGTTCTGTGTCGTTCTGCTGAGCATTTGTGGGCATGCTACGTTGGCGCTGGAATGTGTGGAGACACTTGTAGGCTGCCCCCAGCACGTCCTTAGGTCTGTTGGTTATTAACGCAAACAACACATTTCCCTGTGTGTTTCTACGTAGGTAAAACTGAACCTGTATCTGATATTGTGGCTGACCTCTAACTACAGAGCTACATTCTGTACTATTCCCATAAAGTCCAAATATCTATTGAGCTTCTTCTTGAATATACACATTGTCAGTGCCTCCACAACTCTATTAGTTCTCTTCTGAGGATACACTGGCATCATGCTGAAGAAAATTTCTTTCCATTTCAGTCTTCAATTGTTGTCTCCTCAATTATGAGACTGAAATCCCTGATTTTAGATACCCAGGCCAGTGGAAACATTATCCCTGCATCCATCCTGATGACTGAAAATGGGAAGACATCTAAAGATCATTGTTCTCGCTCTGTAATTTCAGGAGAAGAACCTGTCAGCTCAGGAACCAATCCATGTGTCTTTAATACAGAGAAGCAAATCTTCGTGACAACTTTTCCACAGAAGGAGCTACACCAAACATTTACCTGTGATCTGACCTGCTGCCACTTGTAACCAATCCCCTAAGAATTACACATCAGATTTGCCCTTGTGTGGAATCTCTGGTTTTACCATTAAAACTCCATAGTTTTAAAATCATCTTGGAATCCCTGATGATGTCATAGGCAGAATGTATTAGACTCCCACCTACATGCAATTGCCTCTCATAAGAGCATAAGAAATAGGAGGAGGAGTAGGCCATCTGGCCCATTGAGCCTGCCCGGCCATTCAATAAGATCATGGCTGATCTGGCCATGGCCACCTACCTGCCTTTTCCCCATAACCCTTAATTCCCCTACTATGCAAAATTCTATCCAACCTTGTCTTAAATATATTTACCGAGGTAGCCTCCACTGCTTCACTAGTCAGAGAATTCCACAGATTCACCACTCCATGGAAAAAGCAGTTCCTCCTCATCTCCATCCTAAATCTACTCCCCCGAATCTTGAGGCTATGTCCCATAGTTCTAGTAAACTCAAGTACCAAAATCAACATTGTGTTCAACATAATGGTGGGCAGCTATCAAGTTTGAATGAGATCGTAGTTTCTGTTTTCAACTAAATATCAGGTGAGTAATACAAGGATTATTTTTCATTCCAAATCGTTCACCTTCAGCATTTATTTTATCTACTATTCTGAGCAACTCGTCCTCAGTCTCAGCTAACAACACTGAATCATCTGCATACCTCAAGTTATTCACTGTCACTCCACCAATTTGGACACCAGCTTCATCGTTCAGCACCCTGAAGATTACCTCTGAGTAAATGTTAAATAATAAAGGGGAGATAATGCAGCCCTGGCGAACCCCCTTTTGGATCTCAACTTCCGGTGAATTCCCACCATTAGTTCTTATTACTGCCTTCTAATGCCAGTACTGACTCACAATCAGTCGAACATCTTTCCCATCCAGCCCCAATGAGCTCAGGCAATTGACCAGCTGTTCATGATTGACTCGGTCAAAAGCTTTTTCGTAATCCAGGAAGCACATGTAAATGTCTTTTTTTTCCCCGACCTCGTTCCACAATCATTCCTAAATTGAAAATCCCATTAATTTCATTAAGAACTGTCCTTTTTACTCTGCTTAGAAGTATTAATAACAAGATCTTGGAGGCAATGCTGCAAAGGTGAAGATGATGGTAGTATCACGGAAGAAAGAAGTCCCCAAAATCAATATCAAGATTAACGGCGTAGGCATAGAACAAGTCAAGAAGTTTGTGTACTTGAGACAGATGGTCAGAGGATGGGAAATGTGATACAGAAATTAGACAAAGAATTGAGATTGCAAGATCAACGTTCTGGAGCCTGAGTGACGTGCTGTGTGGCAAGAGGTTGGACTTTGGGCAGCGTTGTAGAATTTGGAAATGCTACGTCTGGAGCAGTCTGTTGTATGGAGTCGAATCGTGGACCTTTTGCAAGGAAGCGCAACGACGACTGGAGGCATTTGAAATGTGGTGTTTAAGGAGAATGCAGGAAATTGGATGAGTGATGAAGGTCAGTAATATGGAAGTGTTGAAGAGAGCGAGGAGAGAAAGAGTTGCTGAAGAATGTACAGAAAAGGAAGCTGGAATATGCAGGACCCTTGTTAAGAGGTGGTGGACTGCAGAAATTGCTATTGGAAGGGATGATAGAAGGAAAGAGGGAAAGAGGAAGGCAGTGAACCACTTGGTACGATAATGTGAGGCAATGGACTGGGTTGAGTTATGCTGAGGCCAGAAAAAGAGCACAAGATCGAAGAAGGTGGAGGTGCATAGCCGCCAACCCCAGATTCGGGATGGCTCCCACTGACTGACTGACTGAATATAAGGATGTCCACTCAGAATAGAGATGAAGAGGAATTAGTTTAGTCAGAGGGTGGTGAATCTATGGAATTCATTGGTACAGACGGCTGTGGAGGCCAAGTCAGTGGGTACTGTATATTTAATGTGGAGGTTGATAGGTTATTGATCAGTAAGGGTATCAAAGGTTAAGGTATGTTGGAGAAGCTTCATTAATTCACGTGTTTTGGACATGTCCGAGCCTTGAAAGATATTGGAAGGAGGTATTCCAAACTTTCTCGATACTTTTCAAGGTAAATTTTAAGCCTAGCCTTTTGACCGCATGATTTGGTATTGTTGGAGGATGGTCTTTTGACTTATAATATATATCTTCTTGTACCCTGTATTCTTCTATGCAGAAACTAATAAAAATATTGGAAGAGCAAGGTTAAGGAGAGAAAGCAGGAGAATGGGGTTGAAAGGGATGATGAATCAGCCATGGTGGGACAGCAGAGCAGACTCAATGGGCTGAATGGCCTAACTCTGCTCCTACATCTTCTGCTGTTATGGTCTGAAGTTAAAATGGCTTCTTACTTTTACTACTGTGTAGAGACATTCAGGAGCTCCTTGACGTAAAGTTTTATATTGCACACAAATATTATAGTACAAAAATTGACTTTAAGGAAACAGAAGTAGCAATGAGTTGCCATGCTAAATTGTAAAGCAAATCTCCAAGGAGCTTGTGTTAGTGATCGTTGATCATTTATATCAAAGTGAATTCCTCCAAAATGAAGATCGAATATTCAAAGGGGATTATTGCTGAATGTAAAGTTAAGACTATAAAACCATAAGATTTATGAGCAGAATTAGGCCATTGGCCCATTGAGTCTGCTCCACCATTTCATCATGCCGGATCCAATTTTCCTCTCAGCCCACCTCCTGCATTCTCCCTGTATCCACTCATGCCCTGACCAATCAAGAACCCATCAACCTCTAATATCAACATCCTATAGTTTGAAGAAGAATTAATGATCTGATTGTCTTCAAGAAGTAAAAATATTATCAAGGGGCAAAATAACTATTTGGCAGGAAATAGCCAATCAGGAAATAAGGTTGGGAAGCAGCTCATTAATGAGGATTGAGACCATGTGTGATCATGAGTGAAAGAGAGGAGGTGGAGCTGTTGAAACCAGAAAGTTGAGTGATGAAATCCTCATGAATACATTCAACCACTCCTGCCAAACTTACTCTTTAGTATAATAAAAATTAGCAGATACTAGAAATCTAAATAGAAACAGAAAACACTGGAAATACTCAGCAGGTTAGGTTACGTGTGCGGGAAGAGAAACAAGAGCGAATGTTTCATGTCAGATTCCCTTTGTCAAAACTGATCTACTGGGGGTGGTGGTGGGGGAGGGAGTTGGTTGCTTCATATTCACCAGTGAAATCTCTCTGTAGTTCTCTCACTAGTTATGGGGGATGCAGGAGTACATGTTGACCTTATGCTGGTAAGCGCTGGAACTTCTGAAAAGCACTAGGACAAATAAGGTCACTGTGGCCAGACAGGATATACCCCAGGTTACTACAGAAAGTTGCTGTTCCTTTCCGTTCCTTGTCGTGCATCGGGTGGTAACCTTACCATTTCTTTAGCATTGGTCTGTCTTTTGCAAGGCCCAGTTGCCAGCTCGATGGATGGAAAGTGTACAAGGAGCCAGTCAGATTCGAACCCAGGATCACTTCCCTCGACGTCTGGTGCAGATGCCACAACACCACCAGCCAACTACAGAAAGGGAAGGAAGAGGTTTCTGGGGCTTTGGTGCTGATCTTTGCATCCTCACTGGCCACAGGAGTTGTACCAGAGGAATGGAGGATAGTAAATGTTGTTCTATTGTTCAAGAAAGATAATAGGGATAATCCTAGAAATTGTAGGCCAGAGAGCCTTATGTCAGTATTCGCAAACTGTTGGAGAGGACTCTTAGGGACAGAATTTATGAGCAATTAGAGAATCTTAGTCAGATTAGGGATGGTAGGCATGGTCTTGTGAGGAGAAAGTCATGCCTGATTGAATTTTTTGAGGAGGTGATGAAACTACTTGATGAAGGTAGAGCGGTGGATATGATGTAAATGGTTTTTAGTAAAACACTTAACAAGGTTCCCTGTGGTAGACTCATCAATAAAGTCAGAAGCATGGGATCCAGGGAAATTTAGCTATATGGTTTTGGAATAGGCTTGTCCACAGAAGACAAAGGATGGTAGTAGCAGGAGTGTATTCTGCCTGGAGATCGACGACCCCTGCTCTTTGTGTTTTTTATAAATGATTTGGATGAGGAAATGGAGGGGTGGGTTAGTAAGTTTGAAAATGTCATGCAGATTGGTGTTGTTATGGATAGTGGAGAAGGCTGGTGTTGTCATGGATAGTGGAGAAGGTTGTCATACGTTACAATGGGATGTAGACCAGATTGGAGCTGGGCAGATAAAGTTAATTTCAGAAATGTGTGAAGTGAAATACTTTGGAAGATCAAGCTCGAAGGTTAATGGAGGATTCTTAGCGGTGTGGAAGAACATAGGGGACCTTGGGGTCCATGTCTGTAGATCCTTCAAAGTTGCCATACAGGTTGATAGGGTTGGTAAGAAGGCAGTATGTTGGCCTTCATTGGTAGGGGGACTGAATTCAAGAGCAGCAAGGTAATGCTGCAGCTTTATAAAACTGATTAGAGTAGACCTGGGAGCATTATGTTCAGTTCTGGTCGCTTCATTATAGAAAGGATGCGGAAGCCTTAGAGAGGATGCAGACGAGATTTACAAGGATGCTGCCTAAATTAGAAAGCATGTTTTATTTTATTTTATTTCAAGGTACAGCCCAAAACTGGCCCTTCTGGCTCAACGAGCTGCACTGCCCAGGAACCCACCTATTTAATCCTAGCCTGATCACAGAACAATTTAGGAAGACCAATTAACTTACTAACCAGTTTACCTTTGGAACGTGTGAGGAAACCGGAGCACCCAGAGGAAACTCATGCTCTCACAGGAAACGCATACGAACTTCTAACAGACGGCATCAAAATTGAACTCTGCACTTTAACCCTGAGCTGTAGTAGCTTTACACTAGGTGGCACAAGCTAGGGCTTTTCTCTCTGGAGCAACAGAAGATGGAGGCAACTTGATAAAGGTATGTAAAATTATGGGAGACATAGACAAAGTGGACAGCCAGCACCTTTTCCCCAGGGTGACAATGGCCAATACCAGAGAACATCCATTTAAAGTGAATGGAGAAAAATTTAGGAAAAATATGAGAGGTAGGTTTTTTTACACAAAGAATAGTAAGTGGCTGGTATGTGCCACCAGAGCTGTGGTCAAGTCTGATACAATAAGGACATTTCAAAGATAGGCACATGGATGTAAGAAAAACAGAGGGTTCTGAACAGGTTAGATAGATTATGGAGTAGGTTTATATGGGTTGATACAACATCATGCACTGAAGGTCAATACTGGACTGTATGGTTTTATGTTTTATGTTCTACGTTTAAGTCTGTGCTGACCATTTACACTAATACTACACTATTCTCAATTTTATTTGCTCCATCAACTACCCCCCTCACCCCAGTTCTACCACTCATCTACATACTAGGGACAATCAACAGTAGCCAGCTAACCCGACTATCCACATCTCTGATATGTGAGGAAATCAGAGCAACCCACGTGGTCATCATCCGTTAGTCTCATTAGACCATGGATTTGTGCCTTGGAAGGTTTCCAGGGCGCAGGCCTGGGTAAAGTTGTATTGAAGACCGGCAGTTGCCCATACTACAAGTCTCCCCTCTCCACGCCACCGATGTTGTCCAAGGGAAGGGCATTAGGACCCATACAGCTTGGCACCAGTGTCGTCGCAGAGCAATGTGTGGTTAAGTGCCTTGCTCAAGGACACAACACTCTGCCTCAGTCAAGGTTTGAACTAGCCACCTTCAGATCACTAGACGAACGCCTTAAACACTTGGCCACGCACCAACCCATGTCATCAATCAAACCTTTAAACTCCACACAGACAGCACCGGAGGTGAGGATCGAACCTAGGACACAGGAGCCATGAGGCAGCATTTCTAACAGCTTGTCCCAATTCACTGCCAACTGTACTACCATGAAAGGTGAAAGCCTGTGTAGCTTTCTCACCGGAGCTCGTATGCACACTTGTCTCATTAGCTAACTCTGCTGACAACCACGTGACTCAGTGACGAGAAACTCGCCTTACATAAACAACATTCGCCTAGCATCAGTATGACTTAGAGTTCAAGCCAAACAGGAATGTCATGATATTCCAATTAAAGTCACCTCAATTTGCGTGAATGCTGTGTAAATATTGCCCACACACAGTTACTTGTAGCCCAGAAATGACAGGTCGTACACCAGCATAAAATCACAAAGGAAGTATATTTCCTAAATTTTCAACTTTAACAAATAGTTACAGAACAAAAGGAAAGAAAAATGAAAGGGCCCATTACAGTTAAACCAGTCCAGTGTACATATAAATGTAGGCACTCATACTGGAGTCATTGGGGGTGTATCTCCTACTTATGCGCTGGACCCACTGTCTGCATGAAAGCATTCACCATATTCCAAACTTCCCTCCAAAACCATCTCAAATGAACTGGCTGTCTCAGGAGTATTTGTCCTGCCTCCTTGGAGCCATTCGTCTGCACAAAGCACTTCTTGCAATGGAGACACTCCTTCCAATGGCATTCTGTGGCATCTTCCCTTGTGCCACCTCCACAGCTCCAACCAAAAGGCCCCAAACCAGACCACTGTTCTTCAGAAAACTCTTCCCCGCCGCTCTCTAGAACCTTTTCTCACATCCCACAAAATACTGACTGGCTGACTCACGTTCCTAAACTGGACAACATGGGCCCTTATCTTAGCTGAAGCCAAAACACGCTTTCCTGCATGGCACACTGCTTTTACAGAAAACTGTTAACATCTACTACCTCACAGCATAGCAGTAGAAATCTTAACAGGGCAGTACAGCTGAAATAAACAAAACTGCCGGAAGTGCAGGCAGGTGAGGGATATAAAACTAACATTTCAGTCTGAAGATCCTCTGCCTAGGTGGAGGTATGTACCAGGTGGATGCAGGTATGATTTCAACACTTAAGAATAGTTTGAGTGGGAGGTGTATGGAGAGCTAGGTGCAGGTTGATGGGACCAGCAGAATAATAGATTGGCATGGACTAGATGGGCCAAAGGGCCTCTTTCTGTGTAGTAATGTTCTATGACTCAATGTTTCTATTCCTGAGCAGGTTTCTCATTTTCC
Organism: Mobula hypostoma; assembly: GCF_963921235.1. Classification (NCBI taxonomy): domain Eukaryota; kingdom Metazoa; phylum Chordata; class Chondrichthyes; order Myliobatiformes; family Myliobatidae; genus Mobula; species Mobula hypostoma. Next base: position 172,349,334 of record NC_086100.1, read on the forward strand.
AGTTTGTTTTTTCAAGTCTTGACGCTACCCCTTTAGCTCACCGGTGATGAAGGAATAAAATGGGGGTGTTCTGGTGGATAGACATGACTTGGGGACTTCAAATGGCTGTATTCAGCTGGAGTTCAGTAGCATCTATCTATACCATTAGAATCTCATTACTCCTGTACACTTACAACAAAATCTCTATTGACTGCTATACCAGGAGGCCTGGCAAGAAGAATATTTATTCCACCGCTTAGAAATCTCCAACACAGAGGAAGGGCATTGTGTTCAAGGGCTCTTTTTCTTCAGTGCTGAAAAGTTTGCAGCATTGCGAGGCTGATCTCGAACTTGTGAATTCCAACAGATGGGTGCAGAGTTAGCCGAAAACAAGTTGGACTCCAGTTAGTCAGCTGCATCTATCACAATGAATCACTGGCCAGAGCTGACTGAAGATCACATCCCTGTGCTGTTAAGTCACACATCACTGAATGAATGGACCTGGGCGACAAGCACAAAGCCACAAAGCCACGATTGTGCCGAAGCAGCTGCTCCCGCTCCTGCAGCCACCCTTGCCTTGTTTGCCACAAGAGGCAGCAACATCATTTCCTGCTTCCACAATGACAGAAAACAAAACAAAGGAACAATAGTACAGGAGCCTTGGCCGTTTCTGAGGGGGAGCCCACAAGAGGAAACAATCAGAAACACAGGACCTTCTTACAGTAGGTTCTTAATCTGGAGATGCTAGGGAAGGGAGAGAGGGAAGACAGAAAAAAAAACACAGATAAAGAGATGCAGAGTTTGTTTCAGTGCTCATCTCCTGGTGTGGTGCTGCTGCTGAGCGAGCTCAGGCAGAATGCCCTGGGACAACTGGAAATTATCTTAATGTCTTCGCTACAGACATTCACTTCAATTCACACCACAGTCACCAGTATGAAGTTTCAATCAGTCAGGAAACAAACTGCCACAAAATCACATACTCTGTAAAAAGAAATATAGCAAATAGAGCAATAACTTAACAGAATGTTGGGAAGTGGAGACCCCTTTAATTGGGGCACTGTGCAAATTTGCTCTCTGTCAGTTAGTGGTGATTAATGGATGCATTATAGAATCATTTCTTACTCTGTATCAATTAAAGCATTTTACAGATCAGTGAACAATCAAACTTTTAGGAAAATAGTTTCCTTAAAAGCATGTTCTAAGATCAATACACGAGGAATTCTGCGGATGCTGGAAATTCAAGCAACACACATCAAAGTTGCTGGTGAACGCAGCAGGCCAGGCAGCATCTCTAGGAAGAGGTACAGTCGATGTTTCAGGCCGAGACCCTTCGTCAGGACTAACTGAAGAAAGAGCTAGTAAGTGATTTAAAAGTGGGAGGGGGAGGGGGAGATCCAAAATGATAGGAGAAGACAGGAGGGTGAGGGATGGAGCCAAGAGCTGGACAGATGATTGGCAAAAGAGATATGAGAGGATCATGGGACAGGAGGCCCAGGGAGAAAGACAAAAGAGGGGGGAAACCCAGAGGATGGGCAAGGGGTATATTCAGAGGGATAGAGGGAGAAAAAGGAGAGTGAGAGAAAGAATATGTGTGTATAAATAACGGATGGGGTACGAGGGGGAGGTGGGGCCATGATCCCATGATCCCATGATCCTCTCATATCCCCTTTGCCAATCACCTGTCCAGCTCTTGGCTCCATCCCTCCCTCTCCTGTCTTCTCCTATCATTTTGGATCTCCCCCTCCCCCTCCCTACTTTCAAATCTCTTACTAACTCTTCCTTCAGTTAGTCCTGCTGAAGGGTCTCGGCCTGAAATGTCGACTGCACCTCTTCCTAGAGATGCTGCCCGGCCTGCTGCGTTCACCAGCAACTTTGATGTGTGTTCTAAGATCAATAATGTTTCTTCTTCTCATCCTGATTAAGGATTAATTAATAATAATTTACCCATAATATAATAATATATTCATTGTATTACAAATATTTCAGTGTATGAAGCTTACCATATACTCTCAGCATTCAGGTGTTTATTGTGGTATATGACATGGCACTGACAGTCCTTATGTATCTGTGTTTGCCCGGAGGCACATCGCAATCTACCCTGTGTGGCAGTTCTTTGTGAGACTGCTACTTACCCGGTGCTAGAGCCCTATGAGCGTAACACTCAAGTTTCTCATCTGTTTAGCTTTCTCTTCTGTGTTCTATCTTGCTATACTCCAACTTGCTTGATCCTCTCTTAGAAATCAACCCTTCCCTACTAAGAACAATCAGATCTCCCTCACACATTCATCCTTCTCTGTTACGACCCATTGGTCCTTTTCCCAGCCTCCCATTGTGCTCCAATCCATTGCACCGTCTCCCAAACTGTCCATCCTCATGTGCTGCGCAGCCTCTCTTCTTGAGGTTCTCCCCTGCTTGCTGCCATTTCTTAGTCCTCCAGTGATGTTTTTTCTCGTATGCTGTGGCTCCTTCGTTGGTTTTATTGTTAGGCTATGTAGAATGTCTCCTCATACAAGAATGCAGGACAAAATTGTAGGAAGTTCCTTGAGTACTGAACTTAGACACTTCCAATAATGGTAGACTCATGTTTACTGGTGGTTTTAAGCTGCCATTGTTCACTGCTGCTCAGGTAAAGCTGTGAAAGGGTATTAAGAATAGAATTTGTATACTTTGCTCAATAGCATCCATTCACTATGTGTTCTGAAGGGTCGTTAAACTGGTGTGGATCAGCATTACTCGATCTGCAGCAAACCTTTTCTACTGATAGTAGCTGGCTACTATGTTCTGGTCACTGAAGACCTGGTCAATGATCAAGCGATAGTGAACAATCTAGTGGGGGAACACAACGAGTTGAGCAGCATAACGAATGAATGAAGCATAACTACGCAGACAAAACGCTGGAGGAACTCAGCAGGCCAGACAACAACTGTGGAAACGAGTAAACACTCAAAGTTTCAGGCCAAGACCCTTATGAGTCCTGATGAAAGGTCTCAGCCCGAAATGTCGACTGTTTACTTTTTTCTATAGATGTTACCTGGCCTGTTGAGTTCCTCCAGCATTTTTTTGTGTGTTGCTTTGGATTTCCAGCATCTGCAGATTTGCTCTTATTAATGAAGCATAACTGGTGGGATTGGAATTCTCCCACTCTTTGTGAACAGGAGACACCTGCACAACTTTACACAGTGTCTGCCAGCTGCAAATATTGTAACTGTATTGGAACTGATTGGCCTGAGGCAAGGACTTCTGCAATGGGTCTTTAGTACTGCAGCTCAGGATTGTAACCTTTGCTGTTCTCTCAGCAATTCCATGACATCAGCTTGAGTGAATGGAAAGTTGGGGATGGGCTTCAGTAATGCTGCAGATATCAGGAGAAAGTCAAGATGAATCATCCATTCAATATTCCTAGATGGACCTGGTTCTGAATGCTTTAGTCTTTTCTTTAGCAATATATGCTGGGTCCTGATGTCACTGAATTTGAGAATGAGCTTGGAGCCTCTTCCTCTCATTAACTGCTTAATTGCCCACCACTATTGATAATTATGTGTGCTCGAGCTACTGGAGCAAGCCCACAAAAAGAAAGAGGAACTAACTGCAAGGTGTTCTTCATGATCACAGCCCAGGGAAGGATGATCCTTTCAGTAACACAGAAACAGGCCTCGCCTGTCTCAGGAAAGCCTGTCTCTATAAGTAGTTTCTGCCACTCGCAACCTACACGTGCACAAGTGACATCAGAATGGGCATTTAACATCACTGAATTTCATGCACTCTCCCTGCATTAGTGCAAACATTACCCAAAACAACTTTGGCAATCTGTAAGTGAGGGTTTAATTACATTCCTTCACTTTGGTGCACAAAATTGTTTTGTTATGTGACATGGCTCTATGAAAATCTGCTCACATTTTGGATTTTGAATAAATAGGAAGGGGATGGATCCCAGAAGTGTAAGCAACTTTATGTGATTCTCTTCCTGTCCTTCTGAAAGTTATGTGCTTGAATTGAACATACTCAACATCGAGTTTGTGTAAATGTTATTTGAAAAAAACTTTAGAAATTCATTTTCCATTTTTCAAGTCACCTGTAAAGAAAGTACCTGCCATGAAAAGCTGAAGAAAATTAAAATGGTTGATCTGTGGAAGGAATCTTAACGATCCATTGCATGGAATTTCTGCCTTGTATAAGCTCAGGCTTTGTCATCTTCAAACTGAAACTTGTCAGCAGCTCTCTTCAACATCTGGTTGCTCCGGCAACAAAATAGAAACTTCAGTCTGTTTTTTTTTCCTATAAAACAGAACAGTGCAGCACACTACAAGCCTACATTGGCCCTTGATTTGTACCGACCTTTCAACCTACTCCAAGTTCAACCTAACCTTCCTCCTCTACATAGCCCATTATCCTCAATTTTCCTTACATGGTTTGCCTATCTAAGAGTCTCTTAAATGTCCCTATTGTATCAGCTTCTATCAGCAACACTGGCAGCATCTTTCAGGCACTTACCATTCTCTGTGTGTAAAATACCTAGTGTGGGCGCATGGCCAAGTGGTTAAGGCATTGGACTAGCTACTTGCAGGTTGTGAGTTCGAGCCCCAGCCGAGGGAATGTGTTGTGTCCTTGAGCAAGGCAGTTAATCACACATCACTCTACGACGACACTGGTGCCAAGCTATATTGGTCCTAATGCCCTTCCCTTGGACAACTGCTGGTTTTCCATACAGCCTTGCCCAGGCTTGTGCCCTGGAGAGTGAAGACTTTCCAGGCGAAGGTCTATGATCTCGCAGGACTAACGGATGCCTTTAAACAAAAATACCTACCTCTGGCATCTCCCCTAAAACCCTCCTCCGTTCACCTTAGAAGGATGTTCTCTGGTAGTAGTTATTGTCGCCCTGGGAAAAAGGCACTAGCTATCCACTCAGAATGGCCTCAGCCCAAAAGTGTTAACCATTTATTTCCCTCCATAGCTGCTGCCTGACCTGCTGAGTTCCTCCAGCATTCTGTATGGGTTACTCCAGCTATCCACTGTATGCCTATGTTTAAATTCAGATGTATATCCAATAGTGAGTGTATTGCTGTTCAAAGGAACTCTGACTATTACCTTGGTGAAGCTCCATCAAAATGGGTGCAAACTCCTCCAAGACTCTACAATGCCACGCCTTCGCAACTGGAACTGAAGCCTCACAACCCGTACAAGCACAGCAGTGTGAAATCGGGATTCTTGGTCAGGCTTTTTCTTGTGATTATTAGAAGGATTGGAATGGATATGAGGATAAGGTCTTTAATGCGGAGGGTGGCAGGGGTCTGGTGCTCTCTGCCTGATAGGGTGGCAGAGGAAGAACTCCTCATCACTTTGAACAGTAACATAGAAACAGAAAACCTACAGCACAATACAGGCCCTTCGGCTCACAAAGCTGTGCCGAGCATGTCCTTAACTGAGAAATTACCCAAGGTTACCCATAGCCCTCTATTTTTCTGAGCTCCATATACCTGTACAGGAGTCTCTTAAAAGACCCTATTGTATCCACCTCCATCACCGTCACTTGGTTGATTAATTAAAGAGCTATGACATGCAGGGCCGTGCACTTAGGGATAGAAGCTGAATGTATGTTCCTTGACTAGCTTAGGTTTGATGGGCCAAGTGGCCTTCTCTGAGTTGCTCCAATTGAGATACATCCAGATTTAGGCTGGGCCTGAAGCCTGGAATCCGTAGGTGAGCAGTGCCAGTAAGTGTCTGCCACACAAAGGCTATTTGTCCTATACTGCCTCTGTCAGTTGTACCATTTGATGTGAGTATGGTGTGGGTTCAGGGCAGAGAGAGGTTGGAATGATTCTGGACTTCAGCCATTCCACCTAAATCTTCTTTGACTTAAAAGGTGTATGTTTCAAAATGAATGCAACTTTCAGATGCAGTTTCTGAGGATGTACAGAAAAGTTTCTCTGGCAGGGTTTAGAAGAGGGCCAGAAGGATTGTCTCCTACACCTTCAGTTGTATGCACACCTATGTATGTATGATATGGATTACTTGGTCTGAGGACTGCCTGCTATGTAGAAAATAATTGCCGTATTTCTTGCATCACAATGGTAACTACATCTCAGAAGAGCCAACTCGACTACAAACAGCTTGGGGACAAACTAAAATGTGCTAAAAATTTACATCTTCCCCCACCTCCCCGCCCCATGCCCATTTTTCATAGGATCGCTGTCTCTACTCTTTCACCTTTACCATCATTCAGGGGCTCAAGTACTCCTTCTAGGTGAGGTGATACTTCACTTGTGAGCCTATCAGGCTCAGGTGTTGTATCTGATGCTCCTGATGTGACCTACACTACATCGCTGAGACACAGTGCAGATCTTGGGACCTCTTTGTCAAGCACCTTTGCTCTGTCTGCCGCAAAAGGAAAGATATCATGCTGGCTACCCACTCCATTTCAACTTCCCATTCCCATCCTTACATGTTGGTCCATGGCCTCTTCTATTGCCACGAGGAGGCCGTACTCAAGTTGGAGGAGCAACACTGCGTATTCTGTCTGGTAGTCTCCAACATGATGACACAAATATTGACTTATCTAACTTCCCCCTCCCTCCTCCTCTTTTTTCCATTCCTCACCCTGGTTATCCTCTTAGCTCATCTCTTCTCTCACCTACCCATCACCTCCTTTTGGTTCCCCTCCTTCTTCCCATTCTCCCAAGGCTCACTGTCCTCTCATATTAGGTTCCTTCCTCTTCAGTCCTTTACTACTTTCATCTATCATCTCCCTGCTTCTTACTTCATTCCCCTCCCTCACCCACCCGCCTTCCCTCTCACCTGGTCTCACTATCACCTGCCAGCTTTTGCTCCTTTCCCTGCTCCTATCTTTCAATTCTGGCGTCTGCTCCCTTCTTTTTCAGTCCTGATTAAGAATCTCGGCTGAAAACATCGACTATTTATTCCCCTCCATAGGTGCTGCCCGGCTTGATGAGTTCCTCTAGTATTTTGTATGTGTTGCTCAAGATTTCCACCATCTGCAGAATCTTGTTTTAATAATTGCAAGTTATTTTTGTCTTTAAATTATAGCTACAAAATTCTACTTTTGTATTTTTGGCAATCAGTAACTAATGAGGGCGCATAGGGTTCTGTGCCTCTATTAATCACTTGGATGAAGAACCATACAATAGGGTCATAGAGTCACAAAGTAACACAGCAGGGAACCAACTCCTTCAGCCCAACTGGAGCGCTGACCAAAACTAGTCCCATCTCCCAAGTATTTGGCCCGTATCTGTCAAAATCTTTTCTATCCATAAACGTGACCAGATGTATTTTAAATGTTGAATTTGAGCCTGCATTAGTCACATCCTCCAGGAGCCCATTCCACATATTTACCACACTCTGTGTAAAAAAGTTGCCTATCAGAGTCCTAATTTTTTTCCCTTCCACCAAAACCTATGCCCCCTCGTTCTCAATTCCCCAACTATGGGGAAAAAGGCCATAAGCATTCACACTATTTCTGCATCACATGATCTTATACCTTGACTCCTACACTCCAATTTATCAGGACTAAATTTGGCTAAGACTTTATACCTTGGAGTGTGAGATGATTCAAAAACACACGAGCATGGGAAGGACTCAATAGGACTACAAATATATACACAATGGTTAATTGAATGGCAAACAGTTGGCCAATGGAGTAAATGTAGGAAAATATGATGACATCCACTTTGGGAGGCAGAACAATTAAACAAGTTATCATTTAAATAGAGTGAGTCTACATATTACTAAGGTACAAAGGGATCCAGGGTTTCTTGTATACTTCCCCCCCCAGCACATCATTCCCCACAACTTCCTCCCCAACACATCATTCCCCACAACTCCCTCCCCAACACATCATTCCCCACAACTTCCCCCCAACACATCATTCCCCACAACTCCCCCACAACACATCATTCCCCACAACTTCCTCCCCAACACATCATTCCCCACAACTTCCTCCCCAACACATCATTCCCCACAACTTCCCCCCAGCACATCATTCCCCACAACTTCCCCAACACATCATTCCCCACAACTCTCTCCCTAACACATCATTCCCCACAACTTCCCCAACACATCATTCCCCACAACTTCCCCCCCAACACATCATTCCCCACAACTTCCTCCCCAACACATCATTCGCCACAACTTCCCCCCAACACATCATTCCCCACAACTTCCCCCCAACATATCATTCCCCACAACTTCCTCTCCATCACATCATTCCCCACAACTTCCCCCCAACACATCATTCCCCACAACTTCCCCCCAACATATCATTCCCCACAACTTCCTCTCCATCACATCATTCCCAGCAACTTCTTCCCCAAAACATTATTCCCCACAACTTCCCCCCAACACATCATTCCCCACAACTTCCTCCCCAACACATCAATCCCCACAACTCCCCCCAACACATCATTCCCCACAACTTCCCCCAACACATCATTCCCCACAACTCCCTCCCCAACACATCATTCCCCACAACTTCCCCCCAACACATCATTCCCCACAACTTCCCCCCAACACATCATTCCCCACAACTTCCTCCCCAACACATCATTCTCCACAATTTCCTCCCCATCACATCATTCCCCACAACTTCCCCCCAACACATCATTCCCCACAACTTCCCCCCAACACATCATTCCACACAACTTCCTCCCCAACACATCATTTCCCACAACTTCCCCCCAACACATCATTCCCCACAACTTCCCCCAACACATCATTCCCCACAACTCCCCCAACACATCATTCCCCACAACTTCCCCAACACATCATTCCCCACAACTTCCTCCCCAACACATCATTCCCCACAACTTCCCCCAACACATCATTCCCCACAACTTCCTCCCCAACACATCATTCCCCACAACTTCCCCCCAACACATCATTCCCCACAACTTCCCCCAACACATCATTCCCCACAACTTCCTCCCCAACACATCATTTCCCACAACTTCCCCCCAACACATCATTCCCCACAACTTCTCCCCAACATATCATTCCCCACAACTTCCTCTCCATCACATCATTCCCAGCAACTTCCTCCCCAAAACATTATTCCCCACAACTTCCGCCCAACACATCATTCCCCACAACTTCCTCCCCAACACATCAATCCCCACAACTCCCCCAACACATCATTCCCCACAACTTCCTCCACAACACATCATTCCCCACAATTTCCTCCCCATCACATCATTCCCCACAACTTCCCCCAACACATCATTCCCCACAACTTCCCCCCAACACATCATTCCCCACAACTTCCCCCCAACACATCATTCCCCACAACTTCCCCCAACACATCATTCCCCACAACTTCCCCCAACACATCATTCCCCACAACTTCCCCCCAACACATCATTCCCCACAACTTCCCCCAACACATCATTCCCCACAACTTCCTCCCCAACACATCATTCCCCACAACTTCCCCCCAACACATCATTCCCCACAACTTCTCCCCAACATATCATTCCCCACAACTTCCTCTCCAACACATCATTTCCCACAACTTCCTCTCCATCACATCATTCCCAGCAACTTCTTCCCCAAAACATTATTCCCCACAACTTCCCCCCAACACATCATTCCCCACAACTTCCTCCCCAACACATCAATCCCCACAACTCCCCCACAACACATCATTCCCCACAACTCCCCCAACACATCATTCCCCACAACTTCCTCCCCAACACATCATTCCCCACAACTTCCCCCAACACATCATTCCCCACAACTTCCTCCCCAACACATCAATCCCCACAACTTCCCCCCAACACATCATTCCCCACAACTTCCCCCCAACACATCATTCCCCACAGCTTCCTCCCCAACACATCATTCCCCACAACTCCCCCCAACACATCATTTCCCACAACTTCCCCCCAACACATCATTCCCCACAACTTCCCCCCAACACATCATTCCCCACAACTTCCTCCCAACATATCATTCCCCACAACTCCCCCACAACACATCATTCCCCACAACTTCCCCCAACACATCATTCCCCACAACTTCCCCCCAACACATCATTCCCCACAACTTCCTCCCAACATATCATTCCCCACAACTCCCCCACAACACATCATTCCCCACAACTTCCCCCAACACATCATTCCCCACAACTTCCTTCCCAACACATCATTCCCCACAACTTCCTCCCTAACACATCATTCCCCACAACTTCTCCCCAACACATCATTCCCCACAACTTCCCCAACACATCATTCCCCACAACTTCCCCCAACACATCATTCCCCAAAACCCCCCCAACACATCATTCCCCACAACTTCCCCCCAACACATCATTCCCCACAACTTCCTCCCCAACACATCATTCCCCACAACTTCCCTCTAACACATCATTCCCCACAACTTCCCCCAACACATCATTCCCCAAAACCCCCCCAACACATCATTCCCCACAACTTCCTTCCCAACACATCATTGCCCACAACTTCCCCCCAACACATCATTCCCCACAACTTCCCCCCAACACATCATTCCCCACAACTTCCCCCCAACACATCATTCCCCACAACTCCCCCCAACACATCATTTCCCACAACTTCCCCCCAACATATCATTCCCCACAACTTCCTCCCCATCACATTATTTCCCACAACTCCCCCAACACATCATTCCCCACAACTTCCCCCCAACATATCATTCCCCACAACTTCCTCCCCATCACATCATTCCCCACAACTCCACCCAACACATCATTCCCCACAACTTCCTCCCCATCACATCATTCCCCACAACTTCCTCCCCAACACATGATTCCCCACAACTTCCCCCAACACATCATTCCCCACAACTCCCCCAACACATCATTCCCCACGACTTCCTCCCCAACACCTCATTCCCCACAACTTTCTCCCCAACACATCATTCCCCGCAACTCCCCCCCAACACATCATTCCCCACAACTTCCCCCCAACACATCATTCCCCACAACTTCCCCCAACACATCATTCCCCACAACTTCCCCAACACATCATTCCCCACAACTTCCCCCCAACACATCATTCCCCACAACTTCCTCCCCAACACATCATTCCCCACAACTTCCTCCCCAACACATCATTCCCAACAACTCCCCCACAACACATCATTCCCCACAACTTCCCCCGCAACACATCATTCCCCACAACTTCCTCCCCAACACATCATTCCCCACAACTTCCTCCCCAACACATCATTCCCCACAACTCCCCCACAACACATCATTCCCCACAACTTCCCCCCAACACATCATTCCCCACAACTCCCCCAACACATCATTCCCCACAACTTCCTCTCAACACATCATTCCCCACAACTTCCCCCCAACACATCATTCCCCACAACCTCCCCCCAACACATCATTCCCCACAACTTCCTCCCAACACATCATTCCCCACAACTTCCCCCCAACACATCATTCCCCACAACTCCCCCAACACATCATTCCCCACAACTTCCCCCCAACACATCATTCCCCACAACTTCCCCCCAACACATCATTCCCCACAACTTCCTCCCCAACATATCATTCCCCACAACTCCCCCAACACATCATTCCCCACAACTTCCCCCCAACACATCATTCCCCACAACTTCCTCCCCAACACATCATTCCCCACAACTTCCCCCCAACACATCATTCCCCACAACTCCCCCACAACACATCATTCCCCACAACTCCCCCAACACATCATTCCCCACAACTCCCCCACAACACATCATTCCCCACAACTCCCCCAACACATCATTCCCCACAACTCCCCCAACACATCATTCCCCACAACTTCCTCCCCAACACATCATTCCCCACAACTTCCTCCCCAACACATCATTCCCCACAACTTCCTCCCCAACACATCATTCCCCACAACTTCCCCCCAACACATCATTCCCCACAACTTCCCCAACACATCATTCCCCACGACTTCCTCCCCAACACCTCATTCCCCACAACTTTCTCCCCAACACATCATTCCCCGCAACTCCCCCCCAACACATCATTCCCCACAACTTCCCCCCAACACATCATTCCCCACAACTTCCCCCAACACATCATTCCCCACAACTTCCCCAACACATCATTCCCCACAACTTCCCCCCAACACATCATTCCCCACAACTTCCTCCCCAACACATCATTCCCCACAACTTCCTCCCCAACACATCATTCCCAACAACTCCCCCACAACACATCATTCCCCACAACTTCCCCCGCAACACATCATTCCCCACAACTTCCTCCCCAACACATCAATCCCCACAACTTCCTCCCAAACAAATCATTCCCCACAACTCCCCCACAACACATCATTCCCCACAACTTCCCCCCAACACATCATTCCCCACAACTCCCCCAACACATCATTCCCCACAACTTCCTCCCAACACATCATTCCCCACAACTTCCCCCCAACACATCATTCCCCACAACCTACCCCCAACACATCATTCCCCACAACTTCCTCCCAACACATCATTCCCCACAACTTCCCCCCAACACATCATTCCCCACAACTCCCCCAACACATCATTCCCCACAACTTCCTCCCCAACATATCATTCCCCACAACTCCCCCAACACATCATTCCCCACAACTTCCCCCCAACACATCATTCCCCACAACTTCCTCCCCAACACATCATTCCCCACAACTTCCCCCCAACACATCATTCCCCACAACTCCCCCACAACACATCATTCCCCACAACTCCCCCAACACATCATTCCCCACAACTCCCCCACAACACATCATTCCCCACAACTCCCCCAACACATCATTCCCCACAACTCCCCCAACACATCATTCCCCACAACTTCCTCCCCAACACATCATTCCCCACAACTTCCTCCCCAACACATCATTCCCCACAACTTCCTCCCCAACACATCATTCCCCACAACTTCCTCCCCAACACATCATTCCCCACAACTTCCCCCCAACACATCATTCCCCACAACTTCCCCAACACATCATTCCCCACAACTTCCCCCCAACACATCATTCCCCACAACTTCCCCCCAACACATCATTCCCCACATCTTCCCCCCAACACATCATTCCCCACAACTTCCCCCCAACACATCATTCCCCAAAACCCCCCCAACACATCATTCCCCACAACTTCCCCCCAACACATCATTCCCCACAACTTCCCCCCAACACATCATTCCCCACAACTTCCCCCCAACACATCATTCCCCAAAACCCCCCCAACACATCATTCCCCACAACTTCCCCCAACACATCATTCCCCACAACTTCCTCCCCAACACATCATTCCCCACAACTCCCCCACAACACATCATTCCCCACAACTTCCCCCCAACACATCATTCCCCACAACTTCCTCCCCAACACATCATTCCCCACAACTCCCTCCCCAACACATCATTCCCCACAACTCCCCCAACACATCATTCCCCACAACTTCCCCCCCAACACATCATTCCCCACAACTTCTCCCCAACACATCATTCCCCACAACTTCCCCCCAACACATCATTCCCCACAACTTCCTCCCCAAAACTTCATTCCCCACAACTTCCCCCAACACATCATTCCCCACAACTTCCCCCAACATATCATTCCCCACAACTTCCCCCAACACATCATTCCCCACAACTTCCCCCAACACATCATTCCCCACAACTTCCTCCCCAACACATCATTCCCCACAACTTCCTCCCCAACACATCATTCCCCACAACTCCCTCCCCAACACATCATTCCCAACAACTTCCCCCCCAACACATCATTCCCCACAACTTCCCCCCAACACATCATTCCCCACCACTTCGTCCCCAACACATCATTCCCCACAACTTCCCCCCCAACACATCATTCCCCACAACTTCCCCCTAACACATCATTACCCACAACTTCTCCCCAACACATCATTCCCCACAACTTCCCTCAACACATCATTCCCCACAACTTCCCCCAACACATCATTCCCCACAACTTCCTCCCCAAAACTTCATTCCCTACAACTTCCCCCAACACATCATTCCCCACAACTTCCCCCCAACACATCATTCCCCACAACTTCCTCTCCAACACATCATTCCCCACAACTTCCCCCAACACATCATTCCCCACAACTTCCCCCAACACATCATTCCCCACAACTACCCCCAACACATCATTCCCCACAACTTCCTCCCCAAAACTTCATTCCCTACAACTTCCCCCAACACATCATTCCCCACAACTCCCCCAACACATCATTCCCCACAATTTCCTCCCCATCACATTATTTCCCACAGCTTCCTCCTAACACATCATTCCCCACAACTCCCCCCAACACATCATTCCCCACAACTTCCTCCCCAACACATCATTCCCCACAACTTCCTCCCCAACACATCATTCCCCACAACTCCCCCCAACACATCATTCCCCACAACTACCCCCCCAACACATCATTACCCACAACTCCCTCCCCAACACATCATTCCCCACATCTCCGATCCAACACATCATTCCCCACAACTTACTCCCCAACATATCATTCCCCACAACTTCCTCCCCAAAACTTCATTCCCCACAACTTCCCCCCAACACATCATTCCCCACAACTTCCCCCCAACACATCATTCCCCACAACTTCCTTCCCATCACATCATTCCCCACAACTTCCTCCCAACACATCATTCCCCACAACTTCCCCCAGCACATCATTTCCCAGAACTTCCTCCCCAACACATCATTCCCCACAACTTCCCCCCAACACATCATTCCCACAACTTCCCCCGCAACACATCATTACCCACAACTCCCTCCCCAACACATCATTTCCCAGATCTCCGCTCCAACACATCATTCCCCACAACTTCCCCCAACACATCATTCAACTCAGACTGGGAAGGTGTTTGTTTTTTTGCTTCCATGAAGACTTCGTGACCTGCTGACTTCCTCCAGCATTTTGTGTTTTGCTTTGGAACTCCAACATCTGCACAATTTCTCTTGTTTAAGATTTATTAAAAGCTTGCTGGGGATAACAGACCAAGGTTTATCAAAAAGTCATATCTTGCTGTAGAACTATTTGTACGGAACTTATTGGGAATTGATGAGTTCTCCGCGCGTTTCATGTGCACTCTCTCTAGTCCATGCCTATAAGGAGACCTAGGACATCCTTATGAGAATGTGAGCTTCTGTTCCCAAGGGAAGCCAGAAAAGTTGGCAATCCCAGTGCCCAAGGCCGCACCACATCCTCACTAAAATTAAGATAGTTCATCTGTGACCACAGAGCCTTGGCAAACTCTCTGTTCCTGCTCTAAGCAGTGAACTGTGAACTGTGGCAGAGAGCAGCAGTGGTCTTCTGGAATGATCCAATGGTTAGGAAGTTGAATTGACATGACCTCCATTACTATGGAGAGAGCAGACCAGGACAGTTGCTGCAGCTGTAGGTCATCCCACACAATGTCACAATACTTTGTTACTACAGCTTTCGTTAACATGAGCCTGAAAACACATCGGTCATCCGGGATTGCAGCTCTATGTTGCAGCTGGCGCTCTGCATTTGGCCCTTCGAAGGTAGGTGTTTCTGTCGTCCCGCCACTCGGTCTCTAACCATTCCAAGCACCTCCCATGACACTGGGATAGAAACTGTCCTCGAGCTTTCAGGCCTTTGTATCTTCTACCCAAATGGAGAGGGGAGAAGAGGAAGTGTCCAGGGTGGTTTGGAGGGATCTTTGATTATGCCTGCTGTCAGCGAGGAGTATAGTCAGAGACCATCGAGTGGAGGCTGGTTCCCATGATATGCTGAGCTGTGCATCCACTCTCTACCGTTTCTGTGCTCACATGCAGAGCAGTTGCCATACCAAGCTGTTATACATCCAGACAGAATGTTTTCTAAGGTGCATCAATAAAGGTTAGCAAAGATCGACCGTGCCATGCTGTTTTTTCCTTCTTGCCCTCCTGTGGAAGTAGAGGCATTGGTGAGCTTTCTTGTCTGTGCCATCAACACAGTTGGACAAGGAATACTTCCCATATTTTGTCTCCATTTTCGGGGGGGGTGGTTTCTACTGTGTTACAAAGAACTGGACTGGTTCCTGGCATGAAGAAGTTAAGAGATGAAGAGAGGCAGAGCAGGTTGAGACTATATTCACTGAGGTTTTGAAGAATGAGAGGTGATCTCATCTCGTGGACAGGGCAAAAGAGATGATTATGGACTTCAGGAAGCTGCAGGTCAGCCTCTCTCCAACGCACATCAATGGCTCTGCGGTGGAAAGAGTGAAGAGCACACAGTTCCTTGGTGTATACATAATAGATAATCTAACCTGGACACACAACATCTCACTAGTCAAGAAGCCACAGCAGCATCTACAATTTCTGAGGAGATTGAGGTATGCAAGGCTCCCCACTTCCATTCTTAGCTTTCTACAGGAGCACCACCAAGAGTATCTACTGCATTATTATATGGCATGGAAGCTGCGAGGTATCAGACTGCTTGACCCTACAGAGGACAGTAAAAACCATCGAGAGGTTCACTGGGTCTCCCTCCTCCCTATTTGTGACATTTGTAGAGAGTGTTGTAGATGTAGGGCCCAACCAGACATTTCACAGTCTCTTTGACCCACTATCATTGGAAATGAAGTACAGAAGCATCAGGACTAGGACTGCTGGTCTGGGTAACAGCTTCTTCCCTCAGACTGTGAGATTAATGAACACGCTGCCACCACCAAGGTCTCGTCACTCGGACAATGAACTGTTCACTGATTACTACTTACATGTGCTGCACACTACATGCATTTTTAATTATATTTTATTAACTTATTTGCAATATTTTGTTTTATATGCTGTGTGCGATATATGTTTTGTGGGTGCACCGTGGCCTGGAGGAAAATTGTTTTGTTTGGTCGTATATACGTACAACCAGATGACAGTGAACTTCAGCTTGAACTTGATCTTATCCGAAGAGGATGATACGAGGGTACAGCGGGCAATGCTGCTGCCTCACGTTTCCAGTGGCTCCTGTTTAATCGTGACCACCTCTACCATGTGTAGGAGCTTTGCTTGTTGTCCTGTGACAGCTCTGGTTTCACTCTGCATACTTTTGGTTTCCCCACACAGGCCGAAGTCATGCTGTTTGGTGGATTAATCGGCTAAATTATTCTCAGTGGAGATGGTTGGTAAAAGAATCAAAGTCAAAGCTGAACTTCCTGTCATGTACGCAAGTACAGTACATGTGCTCGGCAGTCTCCAAGAGGATTCTGGGAGGCAGAGGCAGCGTGCGGGAACCTCGTGACAAGAAGGCTGCGAGATGATATTCGATTCCATTTCGCCGGTTAAAGCTTCTATTGTTCATCAATTGAAGTGATGAGGCAGACTGAAATGCCAGCTGCCTGCCTTTTTATCACTGGGGGATCACTTGGCTGCTGGAGAGGACAGACTGGCTTTTTATCGTTGGTGTGATCGCTCTGCTACAGAGAGAGGAGACTGCCTTTTTATCACTGGGGATCACTCTGCCAGAGAGAAGGGAGACTGCCTTTTTATTTAGTTGAAATCGCTCTTCTATGGAGAGGGGGGTGTTGGCAGGTGGCCAAATAGTTAAGGCGTCGGTCTAGTGATCTGAAGGTCGCTAGTTCGAGCCTCAGCTGAGGCAGCGTGTTGTGTCCTTGAGCAAGGCACTTAACCACACATTGTTCTGCGATGACGCCGATGCCAAGCTGGATTGGCCCTAGTGCCCTTCCCTTGGACAACATCGGTGGCGTGGAGAGGGGAAACTTGCAGCATGGGCAACTGCCGGTCTTTCATATAACCCTGCCCAAGCATGCACCCTGGAAACCTTCCGAGGCACAAATCCATGGTCTCACGAGACTCAAACACAAGGAATTCTGCAGATGCTGTAAATTCAAGCAACACACATCAAAGTTGCTGGTGAACGCAGCAGGCCAGGCAACATCTCTAGGAAGAGGTACAGTGGACGTTTCGGGCCGAGGCCCTTTGTCAGGACTAACTGAAGGAAGAGCTAGTAAGAGATTTGAAAGTGGGAGGGGGAGGGGAAGATCCAAAATGATAGGAGAAGACAGGAGGGGGAGGGATGGAGCCAAGAGCTGGACAGGTGAATGGCAAAAGGGATATGAGAGGATCATGGGACAGGAGGCCCAGGGAGAAGGAAAAGGAGGAGGGGGGAAAAAACCCAGAGGATGAGCAAGGGGTATAGCGAGAGGGACAGAGGGAGAAAAAGGAGAGAGAGAGAAAGAATGTGTGTATATAAATAAATAACGGATGGGGTACGAGGGGGAGGTAGGGCATTAGCGGAAGTTTGAGAAGCCAATGTTCATGCCATCAGGTTGGAGGCTACCCAGACGGAATATAAGGTGTTGTTCCTCCAACCTGAGTGTGGCTTCATCTTTACAGTAGAGGAGGCCGTGGATAGACATACCAGAATGGGAATGGGATGTAGAATTAAAATGTGTGGCCACTGGGAGATCCTGCTTTCTCTGGCGGACAGAGCGTAGATGTTCAGCAAAGCGGTCTCCCAGTCTGCGTCGGGTCTCACCAATATATAAAAGGCCACATCGGGAGCACCGGACGCAGTATATCACCCCAGTCGACTCACAGGTGAAGTGATGCCTCACCTGGAAGAACTGTGTGGGGCCCTGAATGGTGGTAAGGGAGGAAGTGTAAGGGCATGTGTAGCACTTGTTCCGCTTACAAGGATAAGTGCCAGGAGGGAGATCAGTGGGGAGGGATGGGGGGGACGAATGAACAAGGGAGTTGCGTAGAGAGCAATTCCTGTGGAAGGCAGAGAGAGGGGCGAAGGGAAAGATGTGCTAGTGGTGGGATCTCATTGGAGGTAGTCTCGCGAGACTAACAGATGCCTATTATTATGGAGAGGGGAGACTGCCTTTTTATCATCGGTGTGATGGCTCTGCTATGGAGAGGGAGTATGTTGCCCAGGTTTTCTGTATTTCTCATGTGGACGGACTGGGCACTTTTTTTCAGTCTTATAGTCTTCTTTTACTCTGTGTTTTTCACCCGATCTTTTGCATTTTTTTGTGGGAGGAAGGGGGATTTGGGGGTCGACATGCCTGCTCCATGTTACGTTTTTTATTTGTGCAAGGTGGAGGGATTTGGGGGTTGCTGTTCTTTCCTTTCTTGGTTTCATGGCTATCTGGAGAAGAAGAATTTCAGAGTTGCATACTTCAATAATAAGCGAATCTTTGAATCTTTGAACATGTATGCATAGGTTCAATGAGAATCTTCCTTGCAGCAATATCACCAGTACATAGTATGCCAGCTAGGCAAACCATAAATTAATCAGAAAAGAAAGAATATAATTAAAACAAAAAAGCATATTATAGTGTTGCTATTCTGAGGAATGCCTAGGATTGTGCAGATTAGTTCAAGAACCAAATGGTTGAAAGAAAGTAACTGTTCCTTAACCTGGCTGTGTAGGATTTCGGGCTCCTGTACCTCCTGCCTGATGTAGCTGCAAAAAGATGACATGGCCTGGATGGTGGGGATTCTTGATGCCTTCTTCAGGGATTGCCTCATGTAGACTCATGTGGATTCTTGATGGTGAAGAGTGAAGTGCCTGTGATACATTGGAATAAGTTCAGAATGGGGTACAAGAGACAAATGGGGGTATAGGAATGACAGATTTGCTCTAAGAGTCAACATGGACTTGATAAACAAAATGGCTTCCTTCTAAGTCATGAGGTAATAAAAAAACACTATGAAACATTTAGGTTTCCAAAATTGATTGACAGGTTGGATATCGAAGAGCTGTTTCACTATCAGGAGAACCCAGAAAAGGGGGGCATGGTTTCAAAAAAGGGATTTGTCCACTTAAGATCGAGATGAGCATGCTTTTCTTCTTTCTGAGGGCAGTGAATCTCAGATTTTCACTACCTCGGAGGAATATGGATGTGGAGTCATTGAAAACATTCAAGGTGGTGACTGACAGATGTTTTAATTAAAGGGGAGTTAAATGGGTGTGGGGAGAAGGTGGGAAAGTAATGATGAAGCCAAAATTGGATCATTTGTTAAGTGGCAGGGCAGTCTCATGGGGTGACTGGGTGTCTCCTGCACCTGTTTCTTATTGATTTATCTTCAGACCTGATGAGCAAATCATTCATTCAATGTGCCATGTCATATGACATGGACAATCATAGTATTTCCGTGACCATGATTGTTCTTGGCAAATTTTTCTACAAAAGTGGGTTGCCATTGCCTTCTCCTGGGCAGTGTCTTTACAAGATGGGTGACCCCAGCCTTTATCAATACTCTTCAAAGATTGCCTGGTGTCAGAGGTCACATAACCAGGACTTGTGGGGTGCACCAGCTGCTCATATGACCATCTACCACCTACTCCTATGGCTTCATGTGATCCTGATCAGGGGGGCTAAGCAGGTACTATACCTTACTCAAGGATGACCTGCAAGCTAGTGGAGGGAAGGAGTACCTTACACCTCCTTTGGTAGAGACGTATCTCCACCCCACTAGCCCAATGAGCAGATATATCATTTGAAAGACACCACTTCCAGCAGTGAAGCAATCCTTCAGAATAACTTAAATAACAAACACAATCTTGAGCTCAGTTATCTGGACTATGGCCTGAAACTGCAATCTTTTGACTCAGAGTTAAGAATGCAACCAGTCATGGCTGACACACATTCAATGAATGAATAATTTGTATTTATGTAACAGCCAGCTGTCCCAAAGTGGTTTGGAGCCAGTTAAGTTATTTTAAAGTGTCATCACTTTTGCATTGCAGAAATTATAATTTTAACTAGCGGAGCAGTTAATGTCCCAAATTCATTCTCCCGTCTGAGCCCAGTTGGCACAGTTGAGTCACTGGATGATTTGTTAGATTAGTTCCACTATGCAGTTAGGATTATCTCTGGGTGAGAACAGGAAAAAGCTGAGTTTTCAGGCGCCATGAAGATGCATTATTGGGTTATATTCTGAAAGTTGCCGTTTTCTCTTCACCCAAAACACCGTGCTATTTTCCAGACTGATAGTCTAAAAAGTAAACAGGAGAAAACCAGTGGAAGTCAAATTGCACACATTTGAAAATCTGATGGAGATTGCAACCAAAGTCCAGTAGTTACACTTCTCTGTAACACTGCCTTAGAAAACATAGCAATGCCCTGACGAGCCAAAAGGCCTCTCCCTGTAGCATAACTCTTCCACCTAATGATTTTTGGCAAATGCAATCTCTGAACAGGAGGTTGACCGGCCAAAGTTAAAAGAAAGGCTATGTTTATTTAGCAAATTTCATGAGCCTAGCATACTGCCTCAGAAAACTATAGAGCCAAGAGTATAGTTGAGACGTGGAACACCTTTGAGATGTGGAGATCACATGTAGCAAGCTCCCACAAGTAATGACCTAATTATCAGTTTTGATGATACTGATTATGGGTTCGGGATATGAGCAGGAATTTAAATTTGTCCAATTTTGGAGGAGGATGTTAAATGCAGCAACATTTAACAAATTCATACAAATGTGTCCTGGTCTTTAATCTCCTTTATGGACAAGTAGGCTGGGTTGGGGTGTTCTAGTGGGAGATATATATATTGGCCAGGGCACCCAGAAGTGTCTTCTTTGAAGTAGAGTAATAGATCTGTTGTGGCCTCCTGCAAAGTCAAACAATGACTTTGTTTAAATTCAAAGTCAAAATCAACGTTAAGTTAATTCTCATTTGCACAAGTACATGTACGCACAGGTGCAATGAAACACTTCCTTGCAGCAGCAACACAGGCTCGTAGCATCAGATGAGCAGCATTCACAAGAAAAATATAATTTAAACATAAATTATACACAATTTTTACAAAAGAGAACATAACTAGAACAAAATAGAAAAGTACATCTTCATGCAAAGTGGTCAAGTTCAAGTTGAAATTTAATTATCATTCAACCACACATGAACACCCATGAATACGGCCAAACAAAACAGTGTTACTCTGGGGCTAATGTGCAAAACATAGTACCAGCAATCACACACAGCACAAGGCACATACAAGGTAGGAAGTATATATAAGATATCAGTAAAATAAAGTCACACAGAATATATAACCAAGACCCTGAGTCCATGAATGTTGTAGTAGTCTGCAGTTGAACTCAATACAGCTTGTCTTATGCCAAGCAAACACTGGGGGGCAGCACTCACTCCACTCCAGCTTGGTCGCCATGCCACACCACCTCCAGAGGAGTGCACTGACTCTAACACCTCTGTCCTGGGCAGCGGCTGTAAACAGGCGACACCGCGGCTTGAGGCTTAGTCCTTGCTGTGACCGAGACCATGCAGCTCCCCCGCCGTCCGCCTCTGCGGTCCACCGGTAAATCAGTGAATCGGACTTTGCAGCATTCCACATTAACAATGTCCAACAGGGCCTTACAATCACACAAAAAGCTCCAAAGAGCACCACTGATGGTTAGACTGCTCACCACCCTCGCACACTGACTTCTCGGACGCCTCTGACGCAGGCAGCGGTATGATCTGCACCAAGTCCAGCTCCTTCGGCTTCTCTGCCAATGAGAAACTCGCTGATGGGGCGGACCTGAGGTATATTAAGCTCTTAATGTTCAGCAGGGTTATGTGATAGTAAAAAAATACATTTATGAAAGATAATAACACTTCTGGTTGGTCCCGTAGAAGCTGCTGCGATCAAACATGTCGCCATCAAAGCAGTCATAGTGTTGCTACACTGGGATAGACTTGTGCCAGTTGGTTCAAGAACTGACTATTTGAATCTGGGGTTGTGGATATTCAGGCTTCTGTACCTCCTGCACAATGAAACTGTGAGAAGACGGCATGGTTCAGATGGTGGGCCATCTCATCTTATTCAAAAGGACTAAGTCTCAAAAAGTTGCGCTCTAGATGCATTGAAGATTGTTGACGTAAGTGCGGATCTGATTACTAGAATGTCAATCTATAACTTTGCTGTTTCATTTAGACACTCATTGAAAGGACAACATGAGTTAGATTCATTGCATCAACACTCTGCCTAACGTTAGCAAGTGATATGTAAAAAGTACACTTCTTCTGGCCAGATTCTGCCACCCCGACTTATGCCAAATCTGAGTGACTTTATTCAATTTCTGTTAACAGTGCCAAGTTAATGGACACCTGCCACGAACTAACATTCGCTGGAAGCTGTGCTAAAATCTGCGATTCTCAACAGCTGCTGAGCAAAGCACAAGTTCATAACATCTGTCACCTGGATCTAAACACATTCCAGAGATGAAAGTTCATTTAAATCACAAGTGAAGCTCCTAAGTCACCAATAATACCATTTTAATGAAAATTAAGCAATGCCGACTGTTTGAAAATTCAGATCAAAAGGCAGGCAAACTCAAACTGAAAAGCTTTCTCCTTCAAATGATAAACTGAATCCCAAGTACTCATCCATTTTTATCTGTGTTATTCATCCACACACATGCTCTTTTGCAAACTGACTTGGCCATGTCCTGATTTGTTTTGATAGGCAAAGCCTATCTGACTCCATTTCTCACTCACTTGCTAACAGCAGTTTGTCTGCATTGGCAATTGTTGATTCAGCTTCTTAAGCAATGACATAAAATATATTGCAGTTGTTTCCATGAAGAATTGACCTGCGCTGACTGAGTGAACTGGGGCACAAGATCGATTGCTGAATAAGTGTTGCCAAGCACACAATAAATCTCTTCACCCACCCCCACATCCCAAACGCATGAGATCAGGGCAGCTGGTTTCACAAGGACAACGGGTAGAATACATGATTTCCCTCAGAGTGCACGTGTGTATCGATTCTGTTTAACTGAAGAATGACAGCCTTTTTTTTAAACAAACATTCACGTGACATGGACATTTGCCAGCATTTAATGCCCATCCCTAACTAACTCCTGAAATGAGGGAGCCTACTAAAATTTCAGTGGGCCAGGAGTAGGGGAAATATTTGAGATATGAGGGGCGTAATTTTAAGTTGATTGGAGGAGAGTTTAGGGGCGATGTCAGAGGTAGGTTTTTTACGCAGAGAATGGTGGATGTATGTGATACCCTGCTGGGCACTGTGGTAGAGGACATAAAAAAAAATTCTTAGATAGGCACATAGATAACAGAAGAGTAGAGGGCTATGTAGGAAGGAAGGGTTAGATTAATCTTCGAGTATGTTAAAAGGATGGCACTACATTATGGGCTGAATGGTCTGTACTGTGCTGTAATGTTCTATGTTCAATCTCCCAAGGGGACAAATGGGGATTATTCTGTGGGACATTAAACCCAAAACATGGCACCTTTTAAAACTATGTTCCACTGGGAAATGGATAAAGTAAGGACCAAATTTTCACCCAGTATCTATCTATGTCGCAATAATCCCTTGTGTAACCATTCCAAACCATTGATTATTTCAGATTAATCTGGATCAGGGGTTGTTGACCTTTTTTAATGCCATGGACCCCTACCATTAACCGAGGGCTGTGTGGATCCCAGGTTGGGAACCCCTGATCTAGATGCTTATACATAGTCCAGTGCAGTCACAGTTGTGAATAGGGCTACTATATTCATTCTCCTGCTGGGATATGCACTAAGTGTAACACATGTTTAAGTCACAGACTCTGTAAGCCTTTTATCTTTCTATGATCCAACATTTAGGTCCAGAATGAAATGTGAAAGCAGTTCCCAGTTTTTTTTTGATGCCCAGTTCCTTTTTTGGAGCCTGCGAAGCAGGCACAGCACCATTCAGTTCATAGGACACTATTTACAAGTTGTTTGTAAAATTACCTGAATACCAAATCAGTGCCGCGACAGTGTTTTAGATGATTTACTTTTCCTGCTTAATAATGGTATTGCAAATGAGTTTTACAGTCAATTACTATGTTAGTGCAGCTAGAGCAGGCCAAGTAGTCTGGGTGTCTGCAAAACTTTCCTCATGGGAGAGTTTTATGCAATAATTATTTGCACTGTAATAGTTTCCAAAAAATAATGAGTATATTTACATTTACTGTTTTGTTAATGTATAAACAGTAGCACGTTGCCGGATATAGCAACACTGAAAGGTTTGAGCTACTTTGCCCTTGTTGTGATTCACCAGTACTGCAGTGGAACTCATTGAACAGTGCTATATTTGGCATCTGTAAGAAAAAGAAAGGCAGCTTTCCCTTCTCAGGTGAGGGTCATACAGTTCAGTGGTCAAGTGGCAAGACTCTCAGCCAACACCTCGCCACATGGGCTATAAGGACCACACGTGACCAGTCCTTTACTTAGCCAGAGAAAGTTGCAGTGAAAAAGAAGGGTGTATACTTCATCATAACAATTTTTTAATTTCAAAATATACTTTATTCAAAAATAAAATTATGTACAATAAACCATTCAATGACTCTCAATCCTTTACATATGTTTCCCTTAAAGGCATCCGTTAGTCTTGCAAGACCATGGATCTGCGCCTGGAAAGTCTTCACTCTCCAGGGCGCAGGCCTGGTATGGAAGGCCAGCAGTTGCCCATGCTGCAAGTCTCCCCTCTCCAAAACACCAATGTTGTCCAAGAGAAGAGCATTAGGACCCATACAGCTTGGCACCAGTGTCGTCACAGAGCAATGTGTGATTAAGTGCCTTGCTCAAGGACACAACACGTTGCCTCGGCTGGGGCTTGAACTCATGACCTTCAGGTAGCTAGTCCGATGCCTTAACCACTTTGCCACGTCCCCACTTTTGTAACTGGTGTTTCCCTTATGGTCTGCATATATCCATACTTTTGGCCACCCACGTGGCACTCTGTTGGTTCACCTTACCACACCATTGTTGAGGGGTACACTTCCCGCCACAACCCCTCCCACTCCCGCGGGAGAAGAACCTTAAACCATGCTCCTTTCCACCGGGCCCTTGCGGTGGCTGCACCGAGTTTCAGTGCGTCCCTCAGCACGTACTCCTGCAGCCGAGAATGTGCCAATCGGCAGCATTCTCCCACGGACATCTCCATGTGCTGGTAGATCGTCAAGTTTCGGGCCGACCAAAGAGCGTCTTTCACCGAGTTGATGATCTGCCAGCAGCACCAGATGTTGGTCTCCATGTGTGTCCCGGGAACAGCCCGTAGATCAGAGAGTCCTCTGTTACGCAGCTGCTGGGGATGAAACGTGACACTAGCCCATCAATGAACTAGAAAAGGGTCTTTCAAAATTGATCGCACTTTACAATTCTGGGACAGCAGGCCATGCTAGGTGATCACTTATGTCCTTTTCAGATATGATTAAAGGTTTCTCCCTTTATTTGCTTTTCTTGCAAAGTTCCAACCCCGACTAGATTTGAGTGAAAATGTTTGCCTCTTCTATTCCTTCTACCAAATCTACACAAAGTGGCCACTTTGGTACAGTTGTACATCTGCATCTTAATATAACTATCTATCAGCCAATCATGTGGCAGCAACTCAACGCATAAAAACATGTGGACATGGTCAAGAAGTTTAGTTGTTTTTCAGACTAAACATCAGAATGGGAAAGAAATGAGATCTAAGGTACTTTGACCATGGAACGATTGTTGGTGCTACATGGGGTGGTTTGAGTATCTGAGAAACAGCACGTCTCCTGGGATTTTCACACACAACGGCCTCTAGAGTTTACAGAGAATGGTGTGAAAAACAAAAAAAAAGTCCAGTGAGCCGCAGTTCTGTGGGCAAAAATGCCTTTTTAATGAGAGAGATCAGAGTAGAATGGCCATACTAGTTCAAGCTGACAGGAAGACAACAGTAAGTCAAGTCACCATACATTACTACAGGGGTGTGTAGGAGAGCATCACAGAATTCACAACACGTCAGACCTTGAAGTGGATGGGCTACAGCAGCAGAAGACCATAAACATACACTCAGTGGCCACTTTATTACCATAGGTGCAGGTATGTTACCTGAGTGAACTGTATGTTACCTGGTTATTTTTCTCTTTGTTAAATGAAACTTATCCCTTTTATTCATCCTATCTAAGTGAATCATAATTTTATACTTCCCAGTTAAACCTTACCTCTGACTATCCTATTCCAAAAGAAACAGCCCCATAGTAGTCTCTCCCAGCAATAATTCTCCAACCACGTTTAGCAATGAACAGGAGCTGCTGATCGATCTTGCCGTAGCCTTTGAATATTACTTGCCTCACTGTACTTTCTCTGTAACTGCAGCATCATATTCTGTTCCCATTTTACCACTTTGATTTTATTACGTAGGGAATGATCTGTCTGGGTGGCATGCAAAATAAGACTTTTCTCTGAATGCTGGAGAAGTTCAGCAGGTCAGGCAGCATCTGTGTAGGGGAATAAGCAGTCGAAATTTTGGGCTGAGACCCTTCATCAGGACTGAGAAAGAAGGGAGCAGAAGCCAGAATAAGAAGGTGGGTGAGGGAAGGAATACAAGCTGGCAGGTGATAGGTGAGGGAGGTGAGGGAGTAAGAAGCTGGGATGTCATAGGTGGAAGAGGTAACGGGCTGAAGAAGAAGGAACCTGATAGCTCAGGGCAGTGGACCATGGAATAAAGGAAAGGTAACCTGTCTATATGCTACCTGCTATCCTGCTAGGGTTGGCCACCAAGATATGAGAGATAGCCAGTCAGATCAAGGTTCCACCTCACTCTTCTTCTCTGCCCACAGATGCTGCCTGACCTGCTGAATGTCCCCGGCATTTTTTAAATTTTTATTTCAGATTTCCAGCACCAACGTTTTTCTTTTATTTTCATGGTGCCCACAGGCAGTGGTCACAGATCTGTCATCCTGTTATATATTTCTCTGTTTTAGTCATTATTTTATAAGCTGCATCCCATTCAGAGCTGCACAGTATAACAGGAGGTTACTCTGTCCACTAAATCCAAAGCAAATCCTAAAGCCTTGCTCACTTTGCACCATATTTTCAATTAGTTGCCCAATTTTCATTCATAGAGAACAGTGCCTCAAATGTGTCAAACCATGCTGTCCATGAAACAAGAATGTGTCCTAATGCCTCTCTGCGCTGGTTCATTGGTGATTTTAAACTGATTTTCTAAGTTAATTTAATCATCTCAAGTGTTGCCTGACTCTGACCCTGCCTCATTATTTTTTAAACATTACCTTTACTTGTTACATGTGCATCAGAACATACAGTGAAATGTGTTGTTTGCGTTAAATCAAATCAGCGAGGATTGTGCCGGGGCAGCCCACAAGTGTTGCCTTGCTTCTGGCGCCAACATGGCATGCCCACGACTTACTAACCCAAACTGTACGTCTTTGGAACGAAGAAGAAAAATGAAGCACCTCGAGGAAACGCACACGTGCAAACTCCTTACAGCAACGGGGATCGACCCTGATCTTGCAGCTGGTGCGTTGTAAAGTTTTGCATTGCCTGCTACACTTCTGTGTTGCCCTATGTTATTGAATCCCTCATCCACAGGGCTTTGTTTCCTTTAGATGACCATTCCAGTGCCCTTCCAGCTGAAAATTGGTCCTCTACTTAAATAGATGGTGGTCTTCCAAATTTCTGCTCGCTTTATGCTTCCTTCACCCGTTGCATCGTTCAATGCCTCCACTCTGAAAACATCACAATACTAAAATCTGTCTCCTTTCTTTTCAAATCACTACATTCCCAGCACTTGCCTCCCAACTGCTCACCTTCCTTTCCAATCTCACCTGCCACCCCCGCACACCTCACCTACACCACTGAGGAACATCCTCCCATCCTGCAGGCCTTTCAGAACTCACTGCTCCTCTTACTGTAGGTGCTTATATTCACTTTATTCTAACTGTCCTAGCGGTGGTAGACTTGCCTTCTGTTAGCCCTAGGATGTGGGCTTCTGACCCCAAAACTCTCCACCTTTCTAACTCCCTGTCATCTTTAAGACACCTTCTAATACCTAAGTCATGTTTACTGATAGCTCCCTTTGCTTTTAAACGTTCGTCTGACCTGGCATGCCAGTGATGCAAAATAATACAACTTGTTATTACTTTTTTTCCTTTTGGCTTCACAAAATCAGTTAGCCTTTTCTTCACATTGGAATTAAGCTGATGAGAAGCTTGAAATTTATTTTCTTGTTTCCCTTATATTTATCATGTTTGGGAGATGAAAAATAATGGGAATAAGATTGAAAACAGACAAGGAGAGTTAGTCAAATTTGGACTGTTTTTTCTGGAACAAGAGAGGCTGAGGGGCAACCTCACAGAAGTGTATAAAATGACAAAAAGGATTGACCGTGTGGATAATGTTGGGTTAGGGGACAGAGTTATTAATTTTCTTGTTGTTAACTTTTTTATGCTTGCTTATAGCTTTTACATAATCACCTATACATGTGTAATTATTCAATAAGTTTTCTCAAAGTTGTAGCATGGATCATTCTACTTTTTTCTGGAAGCTTCTCCGTTTTTCTGCAGCAGGCATCATGCCACTATTTCCCAGGGTGGAAATGTTAAATACTACAGGGCATGGCTTTAAGGTGAGAGGGGGCGTGTTTGAAGGAGATTTACAACCAGATTGTTTTTCAATCCCGAGAGTGCTGGGTGGCTGCAATGCTCTGCCAGGGGAGGTGGTAGAAACAGATGCAATATCAGTGTTTAATAGGCATTTGGACAGACACATGAACAAGAGGGAATAGACGGATATAGATCATCTGCAGGCTGATGGGATCAGTTTAATTTGGCATCATGTTCAGTACAGCCATACTGAGCTGAAAGGCATATTCCTGTGCTGTACTTTTCCATGTCTAAATATTGAGAGCAATTTTTTGACAGCATCTCTATGCTTTATAATATGCTGAGGCTAGAATAGAATTCTGCTTTTTTCCCCATACTACAGTTATTAGGAAGACTGGTGCCCACTAGCATATGGCAGGATTAAGTGAGAGGTGCAAATGCAAACTATTTTACTGTACAGTACAGAGCAATGCAATATTCTCAGCATACTAAGAAATATTACATCTTCAGTTAGATGTACTTCTGGCTCCTACTTTGAAACAGTTATCAGGTTGTGCCTGGTATTTTAGGAGACCCTTCAACTGAACCTCAGATTTGGGCATGAATGTGGTTCAGTCTGTTCACCAGTTCCAGCATCTCTCAGTTCTGGTCAGTCTGGTCACGCACAATAGCTGCTTGTTTTCTTTATCTGGTCATGGTAAAATGCTGCTGCAAGACGCAAATACCAGGCTTCCATTTGCTCTGCGGTAAAATTGAAACAATTCAGAAGGAGCTCCCCAAGCCTGCCGCAAGCACGTGGAAACGTTGGAGCCAGTCCAAAGTGTTGTCTTTAGACTAAAATGTCTTATCTTAGGTCTATCTCCCCTATACATCTTCATTTGACAATCCACTCCCCCTCAGACGCAATGACCAATAAAAACAATGAAGAGACTAATAAAAATGAATTGGACTGCTTGTTTTCACAAGGGCTTACAGAGATTTGGCTTGGCTGAGTGACAAGAATCTTAGACAGAAAATGTTTAAGCACAGTTCCTTTTTCTCACAGCCTGAGAGAGAATAATTAGCAATTCTGTAGAATTTTGTTGACGCAAAGTGTAAAAATCAAAGTGACAGCTATTGTTGTCAAATGTAATTACAACCAAGCCGTCAAGCACAATGCTCCCAACAAAAGCACTTTCTCACCCATGAATAATAGATAAAAATGTATAAATATAGAATTGTCACTGAGGCAACAAAAATCTATTCTTGTTTTTGGGGGATCTTGCCCTGATACACGGGTATATGACAGGAACCTTTATTCTAATTCTCTGCTTATAGGAGTGACGGAAAGAAAATTCATCAGCACTTACAAATAGGAATTGGATTGGCATTTCAGAGGGAGTTCTTTGTAAAGCTATGAGAATGAGTGGGAGAATGTGTTTTACAAGACTACAGTTCTCATCTTGGAGCGAGCATAGTCTCAGTGGGCTGAATGGCCTTCTGTGTAGTATATCGGTGAGGAGGTCAAAGGGCCTCCCAGCCGGTGCTGTACTGCCAAGAAACAGTGCAGTTTGGGGATTAATGGGTGACCATCATGATCGGAACTCGTCTGAAGCTGCTAAAACAGAACCCTTTTGCTTCTGATTACAGTCATTTCCTTGCCATAGTTAAGCCTCCCCAAACTGAAAAATTGCAGTCAGGGTGTGACTGCCCATGACATTATGGCACTGCGTGCAATATCAAGATCCCCACTAAAGTAGAATCACTGGGAATCAGGGGGAAATGCTGGAATCGTACCGAAGCACAACAAGAGGATGGATGTGATTATTGGAAATCAACCACTACGTCATTGCAGGATGGTGTCCAAAGTCCAACTAATATCAATTGCCTCTCCTGGCTCTTTCCATCATTATGTTTTAAATTGACTAATGATTGTAGCGTATAAGTCAGTTTAACAACTCTCCAGATAATAAAGTGATCTGTACCCATAAGCAGCAAGCTGCAACCTGGGCTAATTGTTAGCAAGAAGCATGAAAATATAACATAAGAGCCAGGCAATGATCATCTCCTACAAATAGGCAACACAAGTTAAACTGCAAGTGCTGTAATCCAGAGCAAAAGAAACAAAATTGAAGAGGCACTCAACAGATCAAACAGCATCTGTGGAGGCAGAGGGACAATCGACAGTTCAAATCAAGTCCCTCCATTATAGACCTCATGCAGGGTCGTGGCCCGAACAATAACAATCCCCCTTGCCTCAACAGAGCTGGTCCAATCCTGCTCAGTTCTAACATTTAATTTTTTTACAAACAAGAGAAAATCTGCAGATGCTGAAAATCTGCAAATCCTCCAGCATTTTGTGTGTGTTGTTTTAATTCTTTTTAATCTCCTGTTAATAACCTGTCATTATCATTACTGTGTCCCTTACCATGAAATTCCTGGATATTCCCCAGAAAGACTTTTCTGCTGTGAATGACTCACCTCTTGTCATCTACTAGACACGTCAAGAATCTTTAGGAGTATTTTCCAATTTTCTGCATGAGTGCATATCCAAACCCACTCAAGAAGCTCGGCGCCATCTAGAACAAGACAACTGCTCGATCGGCTCTGCTGACTGCTTTCGCAAGAAGTGCCACCTACGTGATTCCCACTGCAATGACTAACCAAGAATTATGGAAATTAACCCCCGACAAGTACATGCTAATGCACTACAGTTCAGCATTCAACACCATAATTCCCTCCAGGTTTGACAAGAAGCTCAGAGACCTTGGCCTTCACCCTGCCTTGTGCAGCTGGATCCTGGACTTCCTGTCAGATCGTCGGCCAGTGGTAAGAGTGGGCTCCCTCACCTCTGCCCCTCGGACCCTCAACAGAGGTGCCCCTCAGGGCTGTGTACTGAGCCCCCTCCTTTACTTTCTCTATACCCATGACTGTGTCGCCACCCACAGCTCCAATCTGCTAAATAAGTTTGCTGATGACACTACATCGATTGGCCTAATCTCAAATAATAATGAGGCTGCCTACAGAAAGGAAGTCATCACCCTGATACAGCGGTGTCAAAACAACCTCCCCCTCAACGTCACAAAATCAAAGGAGTTGGTTGTGGACTACAGGAGGAATGGAGACAGGCTAACCCCTATTGTCATCAAATGATCTGGGGTTGAGACGGTGAACAGCTTTAAGTTCCTTGGCATAAACATCACCGAGGATCTCACATAGTTGGTACATACCGGTTGTGTGGTGAAAAAAACACAACAGCGCCTCTTTCACCTCAGAAGGTTGAAGAAGTTTGGTATGACACCCCCCCAAATTCTAAGAACTTTCTACAGGGACCCAATGAGAGCATCCAGACTGGCTGCATCACTGCCTGGTATGGGAACTGTACTTCCCTCAATCGCAGGACTCTGCAGAGAGTGGTGCAGACAGCCCAGCACATCTATAGATGTGAACTTCCCACTATTCAGGATGTTTACAAAGACAGGTGAGTAAAAAGGGCCCGCAGGGTCATTGGAGACCCAAGTCACCCCAACCACAAACTGTTCCAGCTGCTACCATCCGGGAAACAGTACTGGAGCATAAAAGCCAGGACCAACAGGCTCCGGGACAGCTTCTTCCACCAGGCCATCAGACTGATTAATTCATGCTGACACAATTGTATTTCTATGTTATATTGACTATCCTGTTGTACATAATATTTATTATAAATTACTATGATTGTAGATTGCCCATTTGAATGGAGATGTACTTTAAAGGTTTTTATATGAAGGATGTAAGTAATAAAGTCAATTGAATTCAATTAGTGAGGCCAAACACAGGACAGTACAATGGTGTGGCCCTAGGGAGTGTTGATGAACAGAGGGATCTTGTCCAGAAGCCCATAAATTCCTGAAAGCAGCAGTACTGACACCAAGGATAATTTAATATAATGCTTTAATATATATCTTTCTTATTGTATTTTTTATGTATTGCTGCCACAAAACAACAGATGCTCCTGGGGACCACTTTATTAGGTACGCCTGCTCGTTAATTAATTAATTTATTTAGCAATAGAGCATGGACTAGTCTCTTCTGGCCCTTTGAGCACGCCGCCCCAGCAACCCCCGACAAACCCAATGAACCATAATTACGGGATAATTTGCAATGGCCTATTAATGTACCCGGTATGTCTTTGGACTGTGGGAGGAAACCGGAGCACCCGGAGAAATCCCATGCATTCCACAGGGAGGATGCACAGAGACAAATTACAGAACAGCTCTGGAATTGAACTCCAAACTCTGGAATGCCTCGAGCTGTAATAGCATCGCACTAACAGCTAAGCTACTGTAACGTC
This sequence comes from Mobula hypostoma, assembly GCF_963921235.1. Classification (NCBI taxonomy): domain Eukaryota; kingdom Metazoa; phylum Chordata; class Chondrichthyes; order Myliobatiformes; family Myliobatidae; genus Mobula; species Mobula hypostoma. The sequence continues at coordinate 172,382,983 of NC_086100.1, forward strand.
CAAATAACTAATCATGTGGCAGGCAATGCATAAAAGAATGCAATCATCATTAAGAAGTTCAGCTGTTGTTCAGACCAAACATCAGAATGGGAAAGAAATGTGACCTAAGTGACTTTGACTGTGGAATGATTGTTGGTGCCAGACAGGGTGGTTTGAGTATCTCAGAAAATGCAGCTCCTGGGGTTTTCACACACAGCTGTCTCTAGCATTTAGAGGGAATGGTGCAAAAATCAAAAAGCACCCAGAACAAGGCATACAAAATGCTGCAGAACTCAACTGGTCAGGCAGCTGGAAATGAATTAGCAGCTAACATCTTGGTTAAGATGGCATCTGTGTACAACGCTCCCACAGTCAACATCTTCTGGACAGGACACAAAACTATTAATTTCGATTCTTTTATGTCATCTACATCAGTCTTTCATCCTGAATGTGAATCTGGAACTGTTGGAGCCGGCGATTTGCAGTTTGGAGATCGTTTGGGTGATCCAGCACTGAGCTATCTCCGAGAGGATTTCCGGAGCACGACCCTTATGGAGAGAAGACTGCGGGACGGGGTGCAAGCCAACGTTCGACTTCAGTTCACCGATTAAAGTGGCAAGCGAGATTGAAATGTCGAGGTGAGCGCCGGCTGTCTGCCTTTTGATCGCTGGTGAGATGGGCAGGGAATGTCGCTGTGCCTGGAGGACATTACCCAGGTTTTCTGTGTTTCGGATATGGATGTAGAAATGGACTATGGACAATGGACTTGTTATTCCAATCTTATAGTTTTTTTATATTCTGTGCTTATCGCCCAATCTTTCTCATTTTTTTTATGCAGGGGAGGGGGATTTTGGGGTTAATGATTGTGTTGCTATTCTTTACTTTCTTGGTTTGTGGGTATCTGGAGAAGAAGAATTTCAGGGTTGTATACTTCGATAATAAATGAACCTTTGAACCTTTGGCCGCGACCCTTCGTCAGGACAGGGAAGGAAGAGGGAAGACGCCAGAATAAAAAGGTGGGGGAAAGGAAAGAGAGGAAAGTGGAAAGTGATAGGTGAAGCCAGGTGGATGGGAAAGGTAAAGGGCTGGAGAGGAAGGATCTAATAGGAGAGGAGAGTGGACCATGGGAGAAAGGAAGGAAAGGGGGTGGCACAAGGAGAGGGGAGTGATAGGAAAGTGAGGAGGGGTAGAGTGGGAATAGAAGAAGAGGAAAGAGAGAGAGAGAAAAATTACCGGAAGGAGAAATCAATGTTCATGCCATCAGGCATCAGATTGGAGGCTACCTCAAAAGAATGTGAGATGTTGCTCCTCCCCCCGAGAGCAGCCTTATCATGGCAAAAGAGGAGGCCAAGGACCGACATGTCGGAACGGGAATGGGGACAGGAATTAATATAGTTGGCCACTGGGAAATACCGCTTCTGGCGGATGGAGTGGAGATGCTCGGCAAAGTGGTCCCCCAATTTACATAGGTTCACTCATAGATTCTGTGTCACAGCTGATAGAGGACACTTACTGTTATCAGTTGTGACACAGAATATAAGAGCTGAGATGTCGTGGTGCAATTTTATCAAACATTGGACAATAAGCAATCCGATGGAGGAATGCAGTGGGTCACTCAGCATCTGTGGGAGGAAAGGAATTGTCAATGATTCAGGGTGAAACTCTCCATTAGGACTGAGAATATACATAAGTTATTTTATAAAATACTAGTTAGGCTGCACTTGGAGTACTCTGTGCAGTTCCGACTGCCACACTGCAGGAAGAATGTGACTGTGCTGGAGAGGCTGCAGGGGGGGATTCTCCAGGGTGTAGCATGGATTAGAGCATTTCAGTCATATGGGAAGATCAGCTACGTTAGGTTTGTTTTCCCGGAGCAGAGGAGGCTGAGGATGACTCAGTAGAAGTACAGGAAATTATGAGGGGTCTTGTGCTGTGTATGACTATTGGTTCTGTGTTTTGTACCTTGGCCCCAGAGTAACACTGTTTCATTTGGCTGTATGCATGGGTATTCATGTAAGGTTGAATAACAATTAAACTTGAATTTGAACTTTTCCCCATTATTAGGGTGACTACAATAAGAGTGAGAAGTTTAGTCATAGTAGTCATACTTTATTGATCCCGGGGGAAATTGGTTTTCGTTACAGTTCCACCATAAATAATTAAATAGTATGAGATTAAATAGTATGAGAATAATTGAATAAGATGATCGTTGAGAAGACTGAGGGCAATACACACCTGAGAGCAGCAGCCATCACAATTGCCCATCTATCTTAACTTTGAAATCTATCTGAATTCTTTAACTGTCAGCGGGCCAAAATCCTGGCACTTCCCATCCAACAATACTACGGGGGTACCTTCACCAGAGCACTTCAAGAAAGCCATCTTTTTAACACCTAGTCTAGGCTAACTAGGAATAGGCCATCAGTTTTCTATATTCTGTGAATGAATAAACAGAAAAGATAACTAAGGATCTGCAGGTTTGCACTTTTAACTGATAGTTGAACAAATTCATTGAACAAGTCTCCAACATGCTAGTGAAAATTTCAGAATCCCACACAAAGTAAAATGAGATTTAATTTATTTGGAATTTAATTACGGAATTAATCAGTACAGGTATTTTGTAATAATACATTATAATAATAATTTACTCAGTATTATTAAAGAACACTGTAATACAGTATTCTAGGTCATTGCCAATTGTGTCAATCATAATGTAAGGATGATAGCAAATAAAATGAATTCAAAGTTTCACACATTTGTGTTCCATCAAATTTATTCAGTAGTTATTAATCATAGCATAATCTTATATTTCTTTCACATTAAGCAATGCTGACACATTCCAGGCATCAGTTCAGATATCATACTTGAAATCATAGATATAAAGTACTCTTCAAAATGCATTCAACAAATGATAAAGAATGTACGAGCGAACAAACTCCCATTTATATAGCACCTGTTAACGGCCACAGAATGTCCCAAAGCAGTTCACAGCACATGGACTTTTGAACTCATTGCAGCAACCCCACAGACGGATTAAAGAGAAAGAATATGCACTGAAATTAAACAGGGTGTATCAAGTTGCTCATGGTTACTCCTCAACAAAACAGAACAAAGCCAACCAAGTTTGTTGCCAGCTTCTCTGCCTCCTCCCAATCTGCAATGAAAATAATGGACAAAATCAAAACTGAAAAAATTAGAGAAGAAGAATTCATAGACAAAGATAGTGGTGCTCAGTGCCCCAGTATGTGCATGATGCAAAGAATACAGAGATTTTGTCCCACCACAACAAACGAGCTTTATCCATTAATGTACAGCTGACTTAGAAATATTATAGGGGAAACCTTGAGTCATGGAGAGCTCTGGGAACACAGAGCAGAAAAAAAATCACCTAAGTAGGGCACAGGAAACACATGACGTGTGCGGAATTATTCTGAAATTGTCCATGGTAACCAAATTTTTCAATGGTAAGTAAATATTTGGGTGTGGAGTGGAAGACTTTGGACATCTTTCACCCAGTACCTCTGATCAACACGTTATTACTTCTGACTCTTGGGCAGCAGGAATGAACACTTGCTGTCCATGCCCTCAGTATCACCTTCTCCTACCAGGGTCATGCACCACCCACCTTTTGACACTGAGTAAGAACAACAGCTTTGCTACTGCTGCAGGTGATAGGAGGACAAAGAAGTCCCAAATTTGATTTGTAGGAATAATTTTAACCCGTTTAGACCATAAGACAAAGGGGCAGAAGTCGGCCATTCAGCCCATCGAGTCTGCTCCACCATTTTATCATGAGCTGATCCATTCTCCTATTTAGTCCCACTCCCCCACCTTCTCACCATAACCTTGATGCCCTGGCTACTCAGATACCTATCAATCTCTGCCTTAAAGACACCCAATGACTTGGCCTCCACTGCTGCCCGTGGCAACAAATTCCATAGATTCACCACCCTCTGACTAAAAAAATTTCTTTGCATTTCTGTTCTGAAAGGGCGCCCTTCAATCCTTAAGTCATGCCCTCTCGTACTAGACTCCCCCATCATGGGAAACAACTTTGCCACATCCACTCTGTCCATGCCTTTTAACATTCGAAATGTTTCTATGAGGTCTCCACTCATTCTTCTAAACTCCAAGGAATACAGTCCAAGAGCGGACAGACGTTCCTCATATGTTAACCTTCTCATTCCCAGAATCATTCTAGTGAATCGTCTCTGTACCGTCTCCAACGTCAGCACATCCTTTCTTAAATAAGGAGACCAAAACTGCCCACAGTACTCCAAGTGAGGTCTCACCAGCGCCTTATAGAGCCTCAACATCACACCCCTGCTCCTATACTCTATTCCTCTAGAAATGAATGCCAACATTGCACTCGCCTTCTTCACTACTGACTCATGTACCCCATGTAAATTCGGCATGAGTCCCCAAATCCTAAGGACTTTCTACAGGGGTAAGATTGAGAGCATCCTGACTGGCTGTATCACTGCCTGGTATGGGAACTGTACTTCCCTCAATCGCAGGATTCTGCAGAGTAGTGCAGACAGCCCAGCGCATCTGTAGATGTGAACTTCCCACTATTTAGGACGTTTACAGTGACAGGTGCGTAAAAAGGGCCCGAAGGATCATTGGGGACCCAAGTCACCCCAACCACAAACTGTTCCAGCTGCTACCATCTGGAAAACTGTACTGCAGCATAAAAGCCAGGATCAACAGGCTCATTGACACAATTGTATTTTTAAGCTATATTGACTGTTCTGTTGTATATCTTACTGTATATACTATTTATTATAAATTACCATAATTTGCACATTGCACATTCAGACAGAGACATAACGCAAAGATTTTTACTCCTCACTTATGTGAAGGATGTATGAAATATAGTCAATCCAATTCAATGTTGAACCAGCTGGCATCTTCCCCATTTTCAGTGAGGTGCAAGCAATCCTAGTGACACTACCTCTGTCAGCTCTTAGATTGATCTTAGAGCAGGTTAAAGGTCGGCACGATTCATGGACCAAAGGGCCGGAATGGTGCTGTAATGTTCTGTAGCTCTCACTTGTGACTTTTTCAGAGAGCAGTGCAATGCACTTGGAAATGCTCTGTGTGACTATCAAGTTGATGGTTGCAGCCAGAATAAACTTCACAGGCTTCAGAAGATGTGCTAACTGTTTATTGTCAGCAATTAACAACTAGCCCCTAAACTTAGACCAGATAGAATAGTGGAGCACATTACAGGCCCTTCGGCCCACAATGTTGTGCTATCATTTTAACCTCCGCTAAAATCAATCTAACCCGTCCCTCCCACATATTCCTCTAATTTTCTAAGAGTCTCTTAAATGTCCCTAATGTACCTGCCTCTACCCCTTAAGATCGTTAGGTTAAATAACGGCCATAAATTGTCCCTCTTGTGGGTGGTTGATACTAAAGTACGAGAGGTGATAATGGGTATGTGTACGAATGGTTACGGGGAAATAAGTGCAAGAATGTCATTATGAATTAACTATATCATGAATTTGCTTTTGGTTCTCTGTTAACCCTCCTCTCGCCTTCAATCTGGAAAGCCATAAATTCAGGTAAGTGCAAAACCTAAGATGCATCTGCAAGAGGTCTGTCGGATCTGTCAGATGAACTCAGCGGGTTGGGCAGCCTCTGTTGGGGGGATGTTGGCAATTATTTTCCCACACCTATGATGCTATTTTACCCATTGCATTCTTCCCACGGGTTGCTTGTTGATGAGACGACGTGCTTGAGCGGGTAGAGGGAGACGGGAATTCCCACAACATTGAATAAATAAGTAGACATGTACTTGGGTTACCGTATATAGAATGGGACAGACCAAGTGGTGGTAAATGGGATTTGAATTTGGATGGGTACTTGATGATTGCTGCTATGCTTTGTAACTTCAAAACATTAAACAATTTCTAAAATGTTAGTTAAACTTCATGTTTTACTTTAAGTGAGGCACTCACGTATCACATGGTAGCGTGATGATGTAAGCAATTCATGTATTTTTACATATAACCAAAATGAATTATGTAACCAACATAGAATGCTTATTCAAACAATATATTTACAAGAGTACTCAAATCTTGCTGAAATATTAAGTACACTATGGTCAGCATGGACTTGATGGGTGGAAGGGCATTTTCCTGTGCTGCCTGACTCTGTTACTCTGTATTTTTACCTTTGCTGGGTGAATTTGGCATTGTAACATACTAGAGCAAGTTTGCCAAATGATAACAAGTTTCCAGCATCTGCAGAATTTCTCCTGTTTATGATTTGCTAAATGATAATCATTTTTGTTGTTTTTACTGCTGTTGTTTGGTTGTTAGGTGTGTTCTGCTTCGTTGTGTTCTGGGCTGTTCTGTTGAACATTGTGGGCATTCTATCTTGGCACTGGAATGTGCGGCAACTCTTGCAGGCACATCACTAGCTGGGTTGGTTGCAAACACAGATGACGCATTTCACTGTAGGTTTCAATGTTCATGTGATAAATACATCTGAATCTGAATGTGAATCTGAAATCTGAATATATAGTCAAATCCAACTATCTTAGAAATTATCTTGTAAATTATCCCACCACCAAACACATCTTTCCCTCCCCCCAACTTTCTGCTTTCAGCACGGATCTCTCCCTATGCAACTCTTTTATCCATTCGGCCCTTCCCACTGATCTCCCTCCTGGCACTTATCCTTGAAAGCGGAACAAGTGCTACATCTGCCCCTACACCACCTCCCTCAATACAATTCAGAGCCCTAAACAGTCCCTCCAGATGAGGAGATGCTTCACCTGTGGGTCTGTTGGGGTCATTTACTGTAGCTGGTGCTCCTGGTGTGGCCTCCTGTATATCAGTGAGACCCGACGTAGATTGAGCGACCACTTCGCCACACACCTACCTTCCATCCACCAGAAAAAGTGGGATCTCCCAGTGGCCATTCATTTTAATTCCACTTTCCATTCCCATTCTGACATGTCGGTCCACGGTCTCCTCTACTGTTACGATGAAGCCATGAGGCCACACTCAGGTTGGAGGAGCAACACCTTATGTTACATTTGGGTAGCCTCCAACCTGATGGCATGAACATTGATTTCCTGAACTTCTGGTAATGACCCCCCTCTCCCGCCTTCCTTCAGCATTCCCCATGCCCATTTCTCTCTCTCACCTTATCTCCTTACCTGTTCATCACCACCTTCTGGTGCACCCCCCCCCCCCTTTTCTTTCTTCCAAGACCTTCTGTCCTCTCCTATTAGATTCCCCCTTCTCCAGCCCTGTATCTCTTTCACCAATCAACTTCCCAACTCTTTACTTCACCCCTCCCCACCTCCCGGTTTCACCTATCACCATGTGTTTCTTCCTCCCCTCCCCCCTCATTCTTACTCTGACTTCTCATCTTTTTTTTTCTCCAGTCCTGAAGAAGGGTCTCGCCCTGAAATGTTTACCGTTTACTCTTTTCCATAGATGCTGCCTGGCCTGCTAAGTTCCTCCAGCATTTTGTGTGTGTATCTTAGAAAACGTGTCTCTTCTAGAACACAGGCAGATAATCAGACACACCACTGGAGTCTGGATGGATGGGGAATTAATGAAGACACCATTGCACATCACGAGGTGCACATAGAAATATTACTGGAACTGAGACATATAAATTTACTCCAACTCTTCAAGTATAACATGGTCACAGAAATCAGTTTCAGATCCTCAAGTTCATTATCCTACATATTGAGCTTCAATTCATTTTAGAAGGAATGTTGATGAAGGCAACAAAATTGTGATTGCCTTTCTGTCAAAAGCCCTAACGACAGAAAAGTCAACTATTTATTTCCCTGCATGGGTGCTACCTGACCTGCTGACTTTCTCCAGCATTTTGTGTGTGTTGCTGTCAAAGATCACCTGGCAATAATCATGTCAGCCACTTCCATATCTGTACTGGTGTCTGTGTTCTGCATGCCTGTCAGGCTGTACCTGTTGACACTAAATCTTTTTGATCTTTGTTAATGCTTGGCTGATACATCAAGCCTCTGGCAACAGCCTTAATATTTACAGTGCTGAGATAATAATGCTAGAGTCATCTTCTCAGGGGATGATTAACCTTTGTCCTTAATCCAGAGATCCTTAATCAGCAGACAATTCAAATTTTCTGTTGTAAAATAGTTGCAACTTTGCATTAAGACACGGATCTGAATTGGTCCAATCTTTAGCAACGTGCTGATGAATTTGTTTCAGAAACATAACTTTCTGTGCAGTCTCTGATTTAGTAACTAGAAAATCATCAGTCTAGAGAAAGTATCTGTGGTTTATTTGGAAGGCAAAAACTCAGTGGTGTAATTGAAAAAAAATTGACTGGTTAACAGGATACAGAGAGTAGACATAAATGAGCCTTCTGGTTGGCCAAATATAGTGAAGTTTTAGCAACTTGGCTGAAGGCACAGAGGTACAGTCACTAAATTTATTGATGACATATTGCTAAGTAGGAAAATAATTTGTAAAGAGGATGTGAGGAGACCACAAAGGGACATTAATGTGTTTAGCTGGAGGGAAATGATCTGACAAATAGAGTATAATGAAACAATATGAAAAATTATTAGAGAAAGTTAAAATAAAAACTTATCTAAATATTAGATTAGGGACTGTTGAGATGCAACAAGTGGAAAGTAATTAGGTTCAAAGCTTCATTTATTATCAGATCATGTATCCATATACAACCCTGAAATTTGTCTTTTCCAGATAGCCATGAAACAAAAAAGAACATGAAAGTCACTCAGAGAGAAACATCAAACCCATTCCCTCATACAAAAAGAATGGCATCTCGATCATCAACCCCACTCCCCCCAAAAAACACAACAGAACCATTGATCCCCCCAAAAAAACAACCCCACCCCACACAAAGAAACTAACAGAACACAGCAAAACATCAAATCCCAAACACCCTCTCCTCGCACAACAAAACGGAAAAGGAACAGACGGTAAAAAACTGAGAATATAATCCCCCTGTCTGAAAAAGTCCACAGTCCATAAATACAATAGTCCAATCCATAATCACAGAACCACGATACCATCCTCCGATATCACCAACATTCATTGAAAGAAAGGGACACGATTTGAGGCAGAGAGGCCTACCCATCTGCTACAGCAAGCCACACAGTGATAGGCCATTCACAGGTTCCTTCTCCAGCAGTGACCAAAGTGAGGGACAACGGCACTGGCACTCTTGCTCACCTCCTGCATTTGCATTGATTCCTCAACCTTCCTCGATGCCTTAATCAGTGATTAATGGATGCTTTAAAATGAAGGCAAATATCAGCTTGTGCCCCAACTCAAAGACTTGTGCATTGAAGCTGCCTGAGTACGTGCTCACTTCCCTGAATTTCTCGGAGACTGCAAAGCACTGGATTACTCAAATGATCTCCAAGCTGTAAATCGCAGGCTCTACAGTCCCAAAAACACATTTAAAGTGAAAAGCAGGTGTAAAAGAAGTAAAAAAGACATTTCCGTGAGCTCTCTGAAAGATATTGACTGAGGGAGTGGTGTATGCTGGCACCATCTTGACCAGGGGTGAATTATGGAAACATTTACTCTTCTCTTTACATTTACAATTCCTTATTTTTTTGTTTCAATAGGGTTGTAACTTCTTCATGTCCTGTATTGTCTCACATAGATAACTTCTGGTTGGATAAAAATACATTTTCTTCATTCAAGGTTTATGCTAGAGGGACATAGTCACTTCAGAAGCTCTTCCGGTTCACATATCCCATTGCACAGGCGATGGTCTAGGCCATGCAATATCTTGTCGTGTGTTGACTGGAAATTTTTCAGATGATGGCTTCATTTATTATGGCAACTTGTGTATAAAACTACAAACACATTTACTTAGGTGGAGGGTATGCTGATTCTCTTCAATGTTTTGAATTAGATTAATCTTGGAAAGAAGCAGATTTTTTTCCTATTCAGTGTTAGGATTTTGAGATATCAGCAACGTATCCTGTACGGACCATCTGCTGAGAGTCGCAGTATAGCCACAGTATAACATCCGTATCGTATCAACATCAACATTGGGGTCACTCATTTATTTTTCAACAAACGTCCATTCTTCCCAGGCTTCTTCAGCTTTTCTTCCACCTAATCTTATAGGAAATTTGCTGTGGACAAGGTTTACAAATCACAAAATAAATTAGATTGTGGATGTGTGCCTTCGATTTGGTAATGTCGGCATAAATATTTTTAAACACTTCTTCATATTTACTTAATAGCCTTCCCAACCATAATTTCATAGCATCTGATACGTACTAAACATGTCTTTCTAACTGATATTCCATTTTCTTAGCCTACAATTTCTGTTGCTCTGGATTGACATCACCATTTCTGATCATTGGCCATCATAAGCCACAGCTCAAATAAAATGAGGTAACGTGCGTCAGTGGCTTTAACAGCTAACATCATGAAGTACTTTGAGTGGCTGGCCATGGCACACATCAGCTGAATCTTTCCAGACAACCTCCACCCACTCCAATTTGCCTACCACCCAAACAGGTCTGCAGCAGACACCATCTCCCTGGCACTACACTCATTTCTGGAGCATCTGGACTGTCAAGACACTTAAGTCAGATTACTGTTTATTGATTACAATTCAGCCTCCAAACTCATCACCAAACACGGGACCCTGGGAGTCAGTGACTCCCTCTGCAACTGGATCCTTGCCTTTTCTGACCAAGAGACCACAATCAGTACAGATAGGTAGAAACACCTCCTCCACAATTATTATCAACACTGGTGCTCCACAAGGTTGTGTCCTCAGCCCCCTACGCTACTCTCAATACACTCATGACTTTGAGGCCAGATTCTGCTCGAATTCCACCTATAAGTTTGCAGATGATACCATTGCAGTGGGCCGTATCTCAAATAATAATGAGTCGGAGGTGAGAGAAAGATTTCAGCAGTTCATCAAGGTATCCTTTGATGACTATTGTGCTTTCTGTCAAAAGCAGACAACTGACTTCCCTGCTGTGTGTGCTTCAATCTGCTTTGTATCCATGTCCATTCCGACTGATTGGGCACTTATCAAGTTATATCTTGAAATATAGCCTCTTCCCACTATAAACCATGCAGGAGCTGCACCTGTCTGGCTCTACTATGGCGGAAGTGACTGCAGTGTTATCCAGCCTCTCTGTAATTCGCTGGTGGAGTGCAGTTCCTCTCTGTGCAGGTACTGAACAGGTAGTACCGTTTAGGTCTTGGATTCCAAGCTCCCGTCAGATCTCCTTTCCTTTTACACATCCAACACTTGGGCCTTCTTAAAGGACCTGCCGTCGTAGCTGTAGCAAAATCTCATCCCACTCCCACTCACGCCGTGACAGATGTTACTCAGGAATGGAACCGTTGCTGCTGCCTTCTGATGATTAGCTCCAATCAAGTTTTTGACTCACGATGGATACATTTCTTTGGCATTTATCCATCAGGGCTGTAATTTTGCAGGCTATGACGAAGCTAAGACAACACCTGTTGTGAAACTTTGGACCAAATTGATTCATCATTGAAGCTACGTCTATTTTGCAGTGCACGGCTTAAGTATTCTCCAAAGTTCCACTCTCTACAGTTATCCTCCTGTGAAGCAATGCACTCACTGATTGATCTCCCACGATTTGATTCTTTATGCCTAACTTGTGAGTTTGAACTGTTTCCCATGGCTTTGGGCTGAAGTAATCCTCCAAATCTTGTGAAATGGGTTCTTACTCTGTCCATGAATTATAATAGTTCTCAGAAGACAGAACTGCCTATTCACACTCTTGAATAGCATTCTAAGGTGTCTGCACACTTTTAGTACGTTGCCCTACTTTAAGAGCACAATCACAGATAAATCCATCCACTTACACTAAGAAGGACTCACTTGCTCGGCAGTACACTCTGATGCTACCTGTATATTCTGCCTGAAGTTGGGGCACTTTGTCTCACTTTCTTTATGAATAGTGGCCCTGCTCCTCGGCACCGAGCTCAGTGACCCCTGTGTGTTCATTACTCCAGTTATCAGCAACACCCTGCCTTTGTGGTGTTGTGCATAACAAACAGGAGTGTTTGAGGCCACAGCATGACATTGATCATTTGGAAAGTTGGAACGAATTACTTTTTATTTATTTTTTATTGGGAGATACAGCATGGTAACTTTTCCGGCCCAAACTAGTCCTTGCCATCTGGTTGATCAATTAATCCACTAACCTGTCCATTTTTGGAATGTTGCAGGAAAACGGAGCACTCAGAAGAAACCTACACAGTCATGGGGCAGGTGTAGAAATTCCTTACAGACATTGGTGGAATTGAACCCGGGTTATTGGCACTGTAATAGCATCACACAAACTCCTATTCTACCGTGCTGTCATTATCTGTAGGTAAGACATTCACGGTAAATGATCGGGCCCTGAGGAATGCTGATAAGCAGAGGGATTTTGAGGGATCTTGCCTCTCGAGGTCCCTTCAAATCTTTCTGCTTCCTGCACCTTAAATCAATGCCCTCTAGTTTTAGAATTCCTCGCCCTGGGGAAAAGCCTGAGACTTGAGACTATCCCCTTCATTTATAGCCCTCGTAATTTCATAAACCTCTAGAAGATCACCCCCCAGTGTTCTTCGCTCCAGGGAGAATAGTCAAGCCTGCCAGTCCTGACAGGGTCCTTGTGAATCTTTCCTGCACCTTCTCTAACTTCATCACATCTCTTCTGTAGTATGGTGGCCAGGACTGCACACAGCACTCCAAGTGCACTCTCACCAATGTCTTGTATAGCTAATGTGATATCCCAACTCTTGTACTCACTGCCCCAAACAATGAAGGCAATCAAGCCATCTGCCTTCTTCACAAATCTGTCACCACTTTTAGGGAACTATATACATAACTTACCCACCACCCGAGAAATCATTCTCTATAGCTTCTGCTGTCTCCAAAGGGATCCTATGATTAAGCACGTTCTCTTCTACCCCATCCCTCCACCTTCCACAGGGATCGCTCCTTCCGTGATTCCCACTTGTCCCTCCCCACTAATTTCCCTCCCGGAACATCCCTGCAAGTGGCCAAGATGTTACACCTGCCCATTCAACTCCTCCTTCACCTCCATTCAGGGTCCCAAGCAACCCTTCTGGGTGAGGTAACACGTTACCTGTGAATTTTCTGGGGTCTTCTGTTGTGTCTGGTTCTCCTGCAGTGGCCTCCTCTACATTGGGGGATTGCTTCATCAATCACCTCTGTTTCATCTGCCAAAAGCAAAACTTCCCGGTAGCCAAACATTTTAATTCCAATTCCCATTCCAGTTCTGACATATCAGTTCATGGTCTCCTCTAGTGCCACAATGCGCCACTCTGTGGAGGAGCGACATCTCGTATTCCATCTGGGTAGTCTCTAACGTGATGGCATGAATACCAATTTCTCCTTCTGGTAAAAGAAACATTTTTCCCCTTCCCTCCCCTCCCCTCCCCTCTTCTTCTATTCCCCACTCTGGCCCTTTACCTCTTCTCACTTGCCTATCACCTCTCCCAGATCCCCTCCTCCTTCCCTTTCTTCTGTGATCCACTCTCCTCTCCTATCAGATTCATTCCTTTCAGCCCTTTAGCTTTCCTACCCACCTGGCTTCACCTATCACCTTCCAGCTATCCCCCTGTCTCTCCTCAACCTTTTTATTCTGGTGCCTTCCCCCTTTCCGGGCCTGAAGAAGGGTCTCAGCCTGAAACATCAACTGTTTATTAATTTCCACAGATGCTGCCTGACCTGCCTAATTCCTCCAGCATTTTGTGTGTGTTGCTTTGGATTTACAATATCTATAGAATTTCTTACGGTTACTATGTACTGTACCCCTTGGTCTCTGTTTTATAACACTCTCCAGGGACCTGCTATTCACCTTTCACCTCAGTCCTGTCCTGGTATAACTTCCCAACATGCATCGTTTTGCACTTGTCTGTGTTAAACTCCATCTGCCCTTCCTTGGCCCACTTCCCCATGTGGTCTTGATTCTGTCATAACTGTCGAAAACCTTCTTCACTGTCAACTATGCCACCAATTTTGATGCCATTCACAAACTTATGAATCATAACACCGTTTCCGAGCAGCAGAGGACCCATCATCAATCCCAACAGCACACTACTGGTCACGGGCCTCCAGTGAGAAAAACAGCCCTCTACTACTGCCCCCGACTCTATCACCAAGCCAATTTTGTACCCAATTGGCTAGCTCCTCCTGCGGTACACTTAGTCAGGCACTGGGTATTAGTGACTGCCAGCGCCTCCTCTTTTGTAATATCACATTGTTTCAGTTCTTTTGCCTGAATTCACTAGTTTCCATAACTTCCTCTATTGTAAACACAAATGACAAGTATCTGTTTAAACCCTCGCCGATCTCGCTCTACACACACTGATCCTTAATCTCTCGACAGTTACTCTTTTATTGTTAATACACTTCTACAAAGTTCTAGGATTCTCCTTATTTACTAAGGAAATCTAATGTCCTTTTCCCAACTGATTTCTCTTTTTTAGTACACACAACATTTAAGAAGTTCCTGGACAACTAATTGAATGGCTAAGGCATTGAGGATTATGGATCAAATGTGGTTAAATGGGACTTAAGTACAAAGGCCAATACTGTATAGATGTGACAGGATAAAGGACTGGTTCTTTGCATTATCGCTGTATGACTTTATGATTCTATGGTGTCTTTTTACTTTACCACTACCAGTGCAGGTTCATTGACTCACCATACACCCAGGAAAACGTTGATGCCCAAATAGTTGCCTTCTCTGACTGTGGAGTTTTGAGATCCCACAGTTCATTTTATCATCCATAACACCATAAGAAATGGGAGCAGAATTATTGTGTCCGCTCCAGCACTCCACGATAGCTGATTTATTATCCCTCTCCTCTGTACTCTCCATAACCTTTGACACCCTTACTAATCAAGGACCTATCAATCTCTGTTTTAACATACCCAATGACTTGGTCTCCACAGCCCACTGTGCCAATGAATTCCACAGATTCACCGCCCTCTGGATAAAGAAAATCTTCCTCACCTCTGTTCTAAAGGGACCTCGGTCTATTCTGAGACTGTGCCCTCTGGTCCTAGAATGGGTCTAGTCATGTTGAATGAGTCTGGGCCTGATATGTTTCAGTAATGTAACGTAAACTATCCTCATTACCAGCAGTATATATTGTTGTTGTTGCTTGTGTTGTTGCCATAATAAGTGGCAACACTTGTGGGCTGCCCCAGCATATACTTAGGTTCAAAGTTCAAAAAGTTCAAAGTAAGTTTATTATCAAATACATGTATGTCACCATATACAACCCAGAGATTCATTTTCTTGTTGGCATGTTCAATAAGTCCATAATAGAGTAATAACCATAACAGAAACAATGGAAGACTGAAACAACTTGTGTGTCCAACCACTGTGCAAAAAGCAGCAAACTGTACAAGTACAAGCAGTAGAGCTACTAGGACGATGTTTCAATCCCTATGGTAAGTTGGCACTCTTGATGTTGGCAGTGGGTTTGGAGTGGTGACAAGGAGGGAGGGTAGGTATGTCATCGGGGTCATCAGGTGGGCACCCTCCCTCTTTGATGTTTCGTTGATAAGCCCACGACATCTCCAGAGGGCTCAACGGTGCTACCTGGCGTCCCAGATACACCCCCCTCAGTTCCATACCCTCCTGTCTTCATCTTGCAGCCCAGTTGTTGTCTTTCCTTTTAATCCAAATCCAATTGCTGCTTTCTTCTGCTGCAGTTGACAAGGACTTGATTGATTGCTTGTTGGAGGGAGTGACCCCTCACCCCCATCTTCTTCAATAGACTGGTCATAGATGTAGCAACGAATCCCCTGCATCTCACTTCTACAGGGAAAATCTTGGCCTTCCAGCCATTCTGGGCAGCTTCAGTTGGAAGTTCAGAGTACTTGGTCTTTTTCCTCTCATAAGCTTCTTCAACACCATCTTCCCATGGTGTCAATTCCACAACATATGCCAGCTTGGCTGTTGTGGACCACAGGACCATGTCTGGCCAGAGTGTTGTAGCCACAAGAAAGAAATAGTAATAATAAATAAATAGGAAATAAATATCGCAAACATGAGATGAAAAATCCTTGTGAGTCTATTGTGGGAACATTTCAATGATGGGGCAAGTGAAGTTATCCCCTTTGGTTCAAAAGCCTGGTGGCGAGAGTCCTGAGGCTCCTGTACCTTCTTCCTGATGGCAGCAGCGAGAAGAGAGCATGACCTGGGTGGTGGGGGTGTCTGATGATTTTTGTGTTGGTTGTTAACGTATTTCACTACATTTAATAAATGAATCTGAGTCTGAATCTGACACTTTCAGATTGGAAGGGCAGTAGATGTAATGAATTCCACAGGTGTGCCCATGCACATTATAACAACTTAAGTAACCTCAGAAGTGTACTTGGTCACTGATACAATGCAGGAAATGAAATCACCAAGTTATGCATTGCAGGTTCACACCACCAGCATTACAACTAGTGACTTAAATATCCGCTTTAGTGATTTGGGTAAGGTACACATAGTGGCAGAGGAGAAATCAAACCAACAGTGGTAAGAGAGAGCAGATAATTCCTCACATAAACGCCGCATGGAAAAACAGTACCACACATTCAGTGAAGTTCCAACCAGTCTCAACATCCATTAGTATGGGTTCTTAATCTACAACAGGACCATCCTAAAGTCATAATATAGACAGGAACTGATTAAGAAAATCACAGAGGCAATACTGTTCAACCCTGTTGAGGTAAAATTTGCAATTTGGCCTGAAGTTTCTCCCTGCAACTAAACAGTGGCACCTAGTGGTTTTGTAGTGCATCGCAGCCATGCAAGTTCTGCTGCAGATTGTCAAAGGAAAGTTTTGAGTGCTTCTCACGGTATGGAATGAAAGAATCGAATGGCCAAAATTCATCACTCTCAGCTTGTCCAGAGGAGATATTTATGTTTGGATGTGCATGAACATTTTGGGGTTTTTTTGCCAAATACTCAAAGCTGCACAAAGTGAAGAGGTGGTTTTATTGAGTCACGCTCTTATCTATGGGATTAATCAAACAGTTTTGATGGTTTGCTCCAGGCCCCAGCCATCCTGTTAATGATTCTTTCTCAGTCGCTTCATCTTCAGCCTTGGGAAGCTCTCACACTCAGCCATGCACTTTTGTAATACCGTAACCTTTGCTGCTCTTTGCAATAACGCATTAATGACTTGGGAGTAATGGATTAAAATACTCTTCAGTAGAGGGCAATAGGTGAGCTGTAAGTCTAGACCAGAGATACAGAGTAAATCTGTTATAAAGCCATCAGACTTTTATAGGCTGCTTTTGACTACTTGTCACTAAATGAAAAGCAGGACTTCTGGGAGGTTTCTTTGCTGACAGCGTCTGCTAATTGACTGTTCATTAGTTATCCTTGCATGTGGCACATCTTAATCAAATCAGTCACCGTTTGCATATAACTTAGGAACCTGGGTGATATAGTGAGCTGCAGAGCGATTTTATGTAGGGAGCTGTGCGTTTAAATCCAGTCCCACTAAACAAAATAAACCTATTCCTCTAAATGATTTTACTCAGCAAACCAGTTACTCAGATCCTTCAACCATCAGGCTCTTGAATCAAAGGGGATAACTTCACTTGCACCAGCATTGAAATAGTCCCACAACCTATGGACTCACTTTCAAAGACCTGTCGTCTCATGTTCTCAATATTTATTGCTTATTTATTATTATTATTTCTTTCTTTTTGGATTTGCAGCTTGTTGTCTTTTGCACACTGGTCAAACACCCAAGTTGGTTGGGTCTTTCTCTGATCCCATTATAGTTATTATACTATTATGAATTTGTTGGTCTGATGTTCTTATTAGTATTTCTGTGTGGGTAATCTGTTGGTCTTTGTGTGTGGGAGAGGGAATTGGGGGTTTGGTGCTGTTCTTTTTTGTGGGGGGGGTGTTGGGGGTTTGATGCTGTTGTCACTGTTCTTTTGTGTGAGGGAGGGGTTGGGGATGTTTGGGATTTGGTGCTTCAGCTGCTGTTTTCCGTGTGGGTAGTCTGTTAGTTTTTTGTGTGTGGGGGGGGGGTGGTTTGTTTCTTTTGTCCTTTTCATGTGTGGAGGGGGTTTGATATCTTTTCTTTCAACAACACCCATGGTTTTTCTATATTTTATGGCTATCTGGAGAAGATGAATATCAGAGTTGTATTGTACATGGATATTTTGACAATAAAATGAACCTTTATTAAATAAGCTCACAAGAAATTTAATCTCACATATATTTTGACATATATGTACTTTGATAATAAATTTATTTCAAACTTTGAACAAGCCCCAACGCCTTCACAATATTCAGAATCCAGTTACATGTACCCATATGTACTGTGCGATCTCAAACAGAGTATAAAGATGACTATTGTGGGAATTGGAAACCAGAGAATGATGCAGCTTCATACACCCATGCATGAATTACTATCAGGTAAGATATAAACTCACACACCCACACTCACTGAAACTGGGCAAGTCGTGGCCTCAGATACTGATAGGTAGGATGACTCATACATTCACACAATAACATACAACTGAGAATTTTGGAGGCTGCATATTACAAAAAAAGACAAATTTTCCATGAGCCACCCCAACACAGCACATCAGAGAGAAAGCAATATGCTGTCTGCTGATAAAGGAATAATCTATGGCTTAAGCGCTGATATCTGAATGAAAAGAGAAAAAGAAAAGGGAGAGAAATACAAATAAAAAAACTGTTACAGCATTTTATTAGTGCCATAAACCCTCACATGCTCTTTTGTGAATCTGATTTAAATTGCCTTATGGTAATTTTGTTCTCATGAGGTTCTGACTTGCATTTATAATCAAAGTTTTATCTAAAAATTAATCTCATCAGAGTTTTGAAATCGTGCTAACCAGGGAAAGCGACTGATTAACTATGCAGGAAAGTGTTTTCCCAAGCTTTTCATACAGATGTAGAATAAATAAATATTCTTGCATGTATAAGCAACAGAATTCCAGCAATAGAAAACTGCAGTGTGTTTTTTTGACAGAGGACTTTGATCTATTGTGATGTTTAGCAACTTAGTTAACGGATGACTCGTTTGCCTGGGACCAAACGGTAAGCGAGATGGGGTGTGAGAAGAACATTATAAGCTAAGCATGCACGTTTGAAGTGTGGACACTTTTACTTGGTTGATGTCTATGGGTAAACGTACACCACAGAAGCACTTGAACACTGAGTGTGTCTGATCTCAAACTACAATTTAGGCGTAAGCTAATGCTAGGATATATATCGGGTTTTGGCATAGGTTTGGGGTGGGGGGGACTACTGCACAAGATGAAAGAAAGCTGCAGAGAGTTATAAAATTAGTCAGCTCTTTCATGGGCACTAGCCTCCGTAGTACACAGGATATCTTCAAGGAATGGTGCCTCAAAAAGGCAGTGTCCATTATTAAGGACCCCATCACCCAGGGCATGCCCTCTTCTCATTGTTCCCATCAGGAAGGAGGTACAGAAACCTAAAGGCACACACTCAGTGATTCAGGAACAGCTTCTTCCCCTCTGTCATCCGATTTCCTAATGGACATTGAACCCATGAACATGACCTCACTACTTGTTTATTTCTATTTTCTTTGCACTACTTATTTAATGTAACTATTTAAAAAATATATATAAACTTACCGTAATTTGGAGTCTTTTTATGTATTACATAGTACTGCTGCTGCCAAGTTAATAATTTTCACAAAATACACCAGTGATATTAAACCTGATTCTGATTTTGTCAACTTGTAAGTTAACAATACTTAAAGCTGGTTAATTATCAATGTTTCTCAATCTGCATAGGTTTTGCAATTCTCTGCAGTTCCAGAAGACTTAATGACACTCTGCTGTATCTGCAAGGGATGGCACAGGAGCTGGAGCTACAGAGTAACAAAACCTGTCCACGTTGCATCGGGACACTGAAATGTAAAGAGACCTAATAGCTTAGCCAACTTTTTCCTTCAGTGTAGAAGACTGAGAAGTGACGAGGGGTTCAATATCTTGAAAGGATTTAATAGTGTAAGTACATCTGAACTATTTGCTCAGGTGGAGATAAGGAGAGCATCAGGACAAGTTAGTTCAAATACGAAAGTGCTAGAATTCGGAACTTTCTGCCCAAGTATCAGTGGCTGCTAGGCAAATACTTTGTGGTTAATTTACAAGACTATTGATCCTGTGATATGAGATCGTATCCCAGCACGGTTGCTGAGGAATTAAAGCTAAGTGGATTAAATAAATTTTAAATGAAAAGCTGGTTTGGTGACCATGCATCAGAATGTTGCTGAAAACTCTGTTCGCTGATCTCTTTCCTGTTAGATTGAACCAGTTCCATCATTCTCTTTTTAACAAGGTGCTTTTGCCCACAGAACTGCCACTCAGTGGATGTCTATTTTTGCACCATTTTCTGTAAACTCGAGAGATGATTGTGTGTAAAAGTCCCAGGAGATTAGTGTTTCTGGGATACTCAAACCAACCCATCTGGCGCCAACAATCATTCCACAGGCAAATTTACTTAGATCACATTTCTTCCCCATTCTGATGTTCGGGCTGAGTAACTATTGAACCTCTCAACCATATCTGCAACCTTTTATGCATTGAGGTGCTGCCACATGATTGGCTGATTAGATATTTGCATTAACAAGCAAGTGGGCAGGTGTACCTAATAAAGTGGCCACTGATCCTACATTTCATTGACTCTTAACTGCATTGTGCACAGTTAAGGGGCCAAGGGTAATTAGGGATGGACAATAATGCTTACCTTGCCTGCAAAGTCCTCATCCCCTGAATGAATGTACAAAAATGGGAGACTTTGCTGTTGAAGTTGCTAAATTTCAGGTATGATGAGACAAGAGGAATGACAGAGGAAGGAGGTTCTGACCGAATGACTGTGCACTATTGAAGGCCGTACTGCCCCACTCCTCTGCCCAATGCTTCTGTAGTGCAATTCCTATTGATATTTAAAGCTCAGTCGGTAATGAACAGCCTGCATTGTAGCAGTCTCTGACTTGGCAGAAGGAGGTAAAAATTAAATTAGATTTAGTTACGTGTCCAGAACATTCAATGCAATCACAAAGCTGTCTATTACTGTTCAGAGGAGTCAAGAATCAGAAACAGTTGTAGTGCCGAATAAAAGCAAACTCCAACTGTGAGTAGAGATTAAGTGCGCAAGCTGTATGCGGAGACAAAGCGTCTTTTGTTGTAGCAGCCTTTTTCTTCAGGCAGCTTGTTCAGTGCAAGTGCGGACTCAACTAACTGAGTGTTGGTGGAAACATGAAGATGGTACCAGAGAACTTTTTACATCCTGCTTATATAAGGAATACTTGGAAGTCTTACGTAAGTTACAGAGGCCACCAGTTACTGTAATCATAACATTTAGTCAAAGGGAAAGAAATATTACGTTATCAAGTAACCACACTGAGCTAATGGCAATTTTTAGCTAATTGTTAGACAATTTTTGTGCTACTTATTATTTTACTCACTGCCGTTTTCTAAATTAGGGGAGAGCAAGCTATAGTTTTTGGTTTACAGGAATCCAATGGTTATTGTTGCTAAAATTCCCAGGGAAAGATTATTCCCTGGCCCTGAACTTCCATGGAATCACAGGTCCTTTAACATCTGCCGGACGATGCTGAGGATGTTCTACGAGTCTGTGGTGGCCAGTGCTATCATGTTTGCTGTTGTGTGCTGGGGCAGCAGGCTGAGGGTAGCAGACACCAACAGAATCAACAAACTCATTCGTAAGGCCAGTGATGTTGTGGGGATGGAACTGGACTCTCTCACAGTGGTGTCTGAAAAGAGGATGCTGTCTAAGTTGCATGCCATCTTGGACAACGTCTCCCATCCACTACATAATGTACTGGGTGGGCACAGGAGTACATTCAGCCAGAGACTCATTCCACCGAGATGCAACACAGAGCGTCATAGGAAGTCATTCCTGCCTGTGGCCATCAAACTTTACAACTCCTCCCTTGGAGGGTCAGACACCCTGAGCCAATAGGCTGGTCCTGGACTTATTTCATAATTTACTGGCATAATTTAAATATTACTATTTAACTATTTATGGTTCTATTACTATTTATTATTTATGGTGCAACTGTAACGAAAACCAATTTCCCCCGGGATCAATAAAGTATGACTATGACTATGTACAGAGGCGTGTGCGGCTTGAAGCCAATACTCTCCTGTGTGTTTCGGACAAGAAGTGAATTTTACTTCCCTCAATAGTAATTGCAGTTAAATCTGCAGGCTCCAGCCTGGAAAATAATCCTGTCTGAATCTTTGTTAAAAATCCATCAGTCTTTATAACTGTCCCTGCCCTAACCTGACATGGTGTCACTTGAGGGATCTCACAGGTGAAATGAGAAATTTACTTGTGACAGCATTGCCGGACACAGCATCAAATAAGCAGCATTAATGAGAGAAGTATAAATTATAAGAAAGAAGACAATTAGAACAAAAAGAAGCATTGCTCATTGGTGTACGAAGTGATCAAAGTGGTCATAAGTAGCTGGACTGATACTGAGTTAGTGATTAGTGTTGTGCAGGGTGGTTCAAGAAAAGAACGATTGAAGGGAAGTCGCTGGTTTTGAATTTGGTGGTATGCGACTTCATGCTTCTGATGGTAGCTTTGGGAAGATGGCATGGCCTGGATGATGGGTTCTTTGGTGACCAATGTTGCATTGAGCCATTGTCTCATGTAGATAGTGGGAGGTGTGTATCGGGATGAGTTCACTGTTCTCTGCTGTACCAGGCCTTGATGCAACCAGTGAGGACACTTTCAGCAGTGCATCTGTGGAAGTTTATTAGAGGGCTTGGTGAAGCTGTACCTGAAGATTGCGTCACACCTTCCTTTTAACTGTAGAGGTCAGCCAATATGTTAACGCTCATGAATTCTATCTTATAATTTCCAATAATACTGTATTTTTTCTTATACCTGCTCCACAAAGATTTACCCTCTTCCCCTTCACCTTTATGATTGACATGGGGAAAGAGCGTGGAACAGCCCCTTTTGGCCCAATGAGCCATGACAGCCAGCAGCCTACCTATTTAACCCTAGTCTAATCGCAAGACAATTTACGATGACCAATTAAACTACTAACCGGTATATCTTTGGACTGTGGGAGGAAACTGGAATTGTCAGAACAGAAACATACGGTCATGGGGACAGCATATCAATGGCACTGGAACTGAACTCTGGGCTTCAATGCCCCAAGCTGTAATAGCATCGCACTAACCGTTACATTAACCGTCGTGTCCATGTTCCTTGGCATCTCAGCATCTTAATCAAGTCCAGCTTCCTTCACAGAAATCATTTACTTCCACCTGGGTAACATCTCCCACTTCAGCCTCATGCAGGAAACCTCATCATGGGTCTGACTCAACCAATCTTGCCAGTTCCTCTCTTAACCTTCCCACCAGATCATCCTGATCACCTTCCCCTTCACAATCAACTACACCACCAATACTCGTGTCACATATTCATCTCATGTTCAACTTACAATTATACCTCTTTCCTTCATATCCAGATCTTTAATGTTTATAACAAATACTAGGGTTCCAGTCCTGATCCTTGTGGTACATTACTGGTCACAGTCTTCAAATCACAATCAAAAGCCTACATTTTCATCCTCTGTCATCAATCACCAAGCCAATTTTAGATCCAATTTGTCAAACTGCCCATGTGCTCTGAACTTTTGTACAAATCTCCTATGTAGGACATGCCAAAGGCTTCAGTGAAGTCAACATTGCTGACATCAAATACATTGTCTTTATTGATATACCTTGTCACTTCTCAAAAACTACAGCCAGCTTCATCTGTCAGGACTCCCCTTAACAAAACCGTACAGACTATCCATGATTAATGTTACCTCTCCCAAAGCTGATTAACCCTACCTCTCAGGATTAGTTCTGATAACTTCACCACTACAGATATTAAGCACACCAGCCTCTAAATTGCCTGGATTATCTCTGCTGTTCTTATTGAATAAAAGTACCCCATCCACTGCCCTTGACTTGGCTGTAGCCAGGAAAGATTTGCAAAGTTCTGCCATCTCCCAGCAAAGTACCTATAATTCATTGTATAATTTCCCAGTTAAATTAAAACAGTTTACTCTTATCCCATAGATTAGAGACCTTTATGCTCACTGGATAATTTATACTGTACCCTACAATATTTGATTTTGTTTATCAATGCATAATTCATTTGTAGATTCAATTCTTACTTTCCTAAGTCATTGTGCTTACACCCTGCTTTGGAGAAACATTGTCTCGTTTCATGGCATACATGTATATAGTTAAATGACAATAAACTTAACTTGGTGCAATGCAGATTTAAATCTGTTTTAAAATGAAGGAAATTTCTCCTCTTTCCCGAGCCCCCTGCATCTGGCATCAAGTGAAGTAAAGAGCAGGGAACGAGCGGTGTGTGAAGGAGCAGTAAACCAAGTATTGACAGTGGGGATGGGGGATGGGTGAATAACCTGCAACTCTGCTTGATTCAGATTTCGGACCGGGAAATATGTATGCAATGCTTTCCTCAGCAGCAACAGGGTTTACAATTGGTTTTGTTGCATTACTTAATGGCTTTGTGTGACTGATGGACAGAAAAGCTTTTTCTCAATTTATACTTTCCACAAAGCACTGAAAGTAAAAGCCAGGATATTTTACTGCTCTTTTCCAAATACAGCACCCAGGGTTCAACTTACCATCTTGTCCACAAAACAGTATCTCCGTCGATGCAAACTTCCTCAGTACTGCTCTTTTCATTTTTTTACCTCATCTCCATTGGGAGTTGAAACAATGACTTCCCGACTCACAGATAAAGTCTGGCATCTTCCCTCTTCCTTTCAGTCCTGAAGAAGGGTCTCAGCCCAAAACGTCAACTGTTTATTAATTTCCATAGATGCTGTCTGACTTGTTGAGTTCCTCTGGCATTTTGTGTGTGTTGCTTTGGATTTCCAGCATCTGCAGACTTCCTTGTGTTTAAAAGGTGTCACTTAAATTTGTCAATAAAACGGTTGGTCAGGTACATGGGTAAGAGAGGTTCAAACACGGGCAAATGGAGCTACAAATCATAAACACAAGAAATTCTGCAGATGCTGGAAATCCAAAGCAACACACACAAAATGTGTCCTGAGAAAAGGTCTCAGCCCGAACAGTTGACTATTTGTTCATTTCCATGGACGCTGCTGAGTTCTCCCAGCCTCTGTGTATGGTGCTAGCATAGATGGGCAACTTGGATCACATGGTCAAGTTGGGCTGAAGGGAGTGTTTCCATGCTCCATAACTCTACAAGTACATCAAGGGTTAAAACCACATGTAGTAGCAATAGTTCCTGAGAATTTTCACCTGCAGATATTGCTATGAGTATAACATTACAAGCATTAACACTAAATGACTCAAACCAAAAATATGGAACACACCTTCATGACCAGGCAAGGAAGGATGAATGTTATTTTTTGGATGTTTTTACTTTTTAAATGAGTTCTTTTAAAAAGATAAGGAATCTGGTTAAAAAAAAATACTTGCATGATGCTTACCACTGATTCCCCTGCAACTAAAAATGAAAAAAAATACATTTATCAGCTCCGTTCTGCTCATTTCCCATGGCTGTCTTTTGGTGATGGAAAAAGTGAAAATTCAAACAAATCAGCCCCACTGAAGCAAAATTTTCATGATTTGCAATATCCATAATTTGAAGGGGGAAACCCACTGAATTTCTCAGAGGGGTCTAGATATGATTTGCAGAGTTACCCAAGAAGTGAGAGTTAGCTTTATCACAGAGTTAATGTAATGAATGAAACATAGTCACTCTCACTTTTATGTTAATTCATTAATACTGAAAGTTATTGGCCAAAGAAAACCTTATGATACTTCCCATTTTCAAAGTTCGGAGTGATAAACTTTTGATATGTTTAGGGAGAGTTAATTCAGGGAAGTTTAGATATATTCAGCTCATGCATGTTGGCCTCAAGGCATGGTGAACACACAGCAGTTCATACCTTTGGAAAATGGAGCAGCAGCTAAAAATCTTGTGCTTTGATCGAAATGCATACACCTTCACACTGGCAGAATTGTTTGTGGAGCTCCTCTGTTATCACCCCCACCCCCACGCAGACACTCATCTATGCATCTACTTATTCACGTGCACATGCAGGCACGCGCACACACAGAAAAGGCACTGGCCCAAATATACATTCTCTCTCTCGCTCTTTGTCAAACACGCACACAGAAAGATGCATGTCTCAGAGATCTCCATCTCTCTCTCAACACAGTGTCAATGACCTGGTTTCAATTCCGACCTTGGCTGTAAGGAGTTTGTATATAACCCCTGTGACTGCAAGTGTTTTCTCCAGGTGCTCCGGTGTCCTCCCACATTCCAAACTTGGAAGGGTTGGGGTCATACAGTCATAGAAAAGTACAGTACAGAAACAGGCCCTTTGGCCCATCTAGTCCATGCTGAAACCACGTAAGCTGCCTTCTTCCATCGAACAGCACCAGGACCAAGCTTGCCATACCCCTACCACCCTGCACCTATCCAAACTTTGCTCAAACGTTGAAATCAAGCTTGCATTCACCACTTGTGTTGGCAGCTCATTTCACACTCTCACAATCCTCTGAGTGAAGAAGTTTCCCCTCATGTTCCATTTAAACTTTTCACCTTCCACCCTTAACCTAACCTCAGTGGGAAAAACCTGCTTGCATTTACCCCGTCTATACCCCTCATAATTTTGTATACCTCTATCAAATCTCCTCTCAATCTTCTATACTCTAAGGAATACAGTCCTAACCTATTCAATCTTTCCTTATAACTCAGGTCCTTCAGACCTGGCAACATCCTTGTATATTTTCGCTGTACTCTTTCAACCCTGTTTTACATCTTTCCTGTAGGTAGGCAACCAAAACTGCTCACAATACTCCAAATTAGACTCACCAACATCTTACACAACTTCAAGACAACATCCATCTCCTGTACTCAATACTATGATTTATGAAAGCTAATGTGCCAAAAGCTTTCTTTGCAACACCATCTATCTATGATGCCACTTTCAATGAATTATGGACGTGTATTTCCAGATCCCTTTGTTCTACCACACTCCTCACGGCCCTACCATTCACTATGTAAGACCTACCCTGGGTGGTCCTACCAAAGTGCAATATCTTGCACTTGTCTGTATTAAATTCCATCTGCCATTTTTCAGCCCATTTTTCCAGCTGATCTAAATCCCTCTGCAAGCCATGATAGCCTTCCTCACAATCCACTACACAGGCCACCAGCGTACTACCACTCTCTGGCTGCTCCACAAAGCCAACGTTTCATCCAAAATACTACCTCATCTTGAATGCCAGGTGACTGAAACTTCTTGACCAACCTCCCATGTGGGACCTTGTCAAATGCTTTACTAAAGTCCATGTAGACAACATCCACTGCCTTGCCTTCATTCACTTTCTTGGTAACTTCCTCGAAAAACTCTATAAGATTTGTTAGACATGACCTACCGTGCACAAAGCCATGCTGACTATCCTTTATCAGTCCATGTCTATCCAAATACCTATATATATGGTCCCTTAGCATACATTCCAATAACTTCCCCACAGCAGACTTTAGACTATAATTTCCTGGTTTATGTTTAGAGCCTTTCTTAAACAGCAGAACAATGTTGGATATCCTCCAGTCCTCTGGTACCTCTTCTGTCATTAAGACTGATTTAAATACCTCTGCAAGGGCCCCTGAAATTTCTACACTTGCTTCCCGCTGGGTCTGAGGGAACACCTCATCAGGCCCTAGGGATTTATCCACCTTGATTTGCCTCTGGACAAACAAACACCTTTGTGATCTGCCATTTTGTCTCACTTTGTGATCTGCCATTTTGTCTCACTTCTACAGACTCTGTGTCTGTTTCCTGCATAAATACAGATGCAAAAAAATTATTTAAGATCTCCCCCTATCTCTTCTGGCTCCACATATGGATTACCATTCTGATCTTTCAGAGGACCAATTTTGTCCCTTGCTATCCGTTTGCTCCTAACATATCTGTAGAATCCCTTAAGATTCTCATTCACCTTGTCTGTTAGAGCAACTTCATGCCTTCTTTTAGCCCTCTTGATTTTTCTTCAGTGTTCTTTTGCATTTCTTACACTCCATAAACACCTCATTTGTTCTCACCTGCCTACACCTGCTATATGGATTAATTGTTCACATGGGTGTAACTGGGTGACGCAGGCTCGTTGTGCTGGTAGGGCCTGTTATGGTGTGGCATCTCTGAATGAATAAAATGCACACACACACATTGATAGAGAAAGATGTGTATCTCTCAGGTATATAAATCTCTCTGTGTATCTCAAACAGCACACACATAACTTCAGTGGTAGTTCTCAGTGGTCAATAGATTCATTTACTGTGGTATATTGCTCCCAGGGTAACTATCTAGCAGAAGGATAGAGAGGGGAGATGGAGTTGAAGGGGATGAAGTTGAGAGGAGGTGTGTGCGTGTTGTATATGTATGTATATTTGTGAGTTTATGGTGTGTCTATATCTATTGATGAAACCCTTCTATCTGGGTAGGCCCATTCTCTCTGCCTGCTCCTGACCCAGAGAACTTGTGTCCTCATACGTCAACTCCATTCTATCCCCCCTGGTTTAGTCCTTTCCCACCTATATCTGCGAAACTTCTCATGCTCTCGATCACCTCATCAGTATTCAATTCCCTGGCCCTGACTACCTCATTTTCACCATTGGTGTTGAGTCCCTATACACTTCTATCCCCCATCAAGAAGGCCTTAAAGCTCTCCGCTTCTTTCTTAGTAAAAGAACCAACCCCATACCCTCCTCCACCACCTTCCTCCATCTAGCACAACTGGACCTCACCCTTAACAACTTTTCCTTCAGCTCCTCACCCTTTCTCTAGACTCCAGGGGTAGCCCTGGTGCGCACATGAGTCCCAGCTATTCCAGCCTTTTTGCTGGCCATGTAAAACAGTCCATATTCTCCACAACTCTTCCTCCATTACATTGACAACTGCATTGGTGCTGTTCATGGACCCATGCTGAGCTCATCAATTTCATCAACTTTGCCTCCGAATTCCACCATGCCCTTAAATTTCATTTGGTTCATTTCTAAAACTTCCCTCCATCTCAATCCCATTCCCATTCCCATTCCAACATGTCAGTCCATGGCCTCCTCCTATACCAAGATCAGGCCACCTCAGGGTGGAGCAGCAACACTTTATGTTCTGTCTGCATAGCCTCCAACCTTATAGCATGAATATTAATTTCTCCTTCGGGTAAAAAAAAATTCCCTCCCTCTCCCCTCTACTTCTATCTCACACTTTAGCCCCTCACCTGCCTATTACCAACCCTGGGTCCTGCCCTCTCCTATAGTCCACTCTTCTCTCCTATCAGATTCCTTCCTCTACAGCCCTTTACCTTTTCCATCCACATGGCTTCACCTATCACCTCCTACCTAGTCTCCTTCCTCTCCCCTCACCTTTTCACTCGGCATCTTCCCGCTTCCTTTACATTCCTGAGGAAGGGTCTCAGCCTGAAATGTCAACCGTTTGGTCATTTCCACAGATGCTGCCTGACCTGCTGAGTTCCTCCGGCATTTTGTGTGTGTTGTCAGTGTGGATATGTGTATGTGTGTCTGTGTCAGCAACTGTTGTTTGAGTGTGTGTGTGTGTATCAGTGTGAGTTTGAGTGTGCAAACGTGTGTGTGTGCGTGTGTTGTCCATGAGTGTATGGGGTGTCAGGGAGGGGTAGCACCTCTGGTGGGGGAACATGTCGCATCCTTTTCAGGGCGGTTTGACCACCTTTGGTCCCCACCTGGCACTCAGCTCTCACCTGTGGCTCCCCGTAGCTGTTTGCATGCGACAGCGGCCACACCCCGGGCAATGGCTTCGACAAGCCGGCTAAACCAGGTGAGGGTAGCCGACGGGTCTCAAATCCTCGGTGAGATAGGGAGTTGCCTATCCCAGCACGTGAAGACAGACTTCAGTGGATTGAGTAGACGAGACCAATGGACGGTCCAACGGTCAAGAAGGCGGTCTCTGCAAGTGTCGTGGAACGTGTAGAGCACAACAAGACACAGAAGACGTCCTGGTCATCCACTGCGCCTAGTCCCATCTCCAGTCGTCTCGACTCTGTCTTGCCACTGGATCCAGATGGGATTTGGGAAGAGAGAGTGAGGCTGACGCTGTGCAACTCTCCCTCACTTAAATCCAAATCACGCGCTAGTCTCGACACCATCACGATGGTGTCGAGGTCCTCATCGACCTCGATGATGGACGAACACAAAGTGTCTGTGAGTGCATGTACTTCAGCCATTGACTGGATCTCCTGCCACAAAATGTGATATTAGTTAGGCAAAGGCAGCTGTAAGAACAGGAAGAGTGGCCACCCAGACATGGTGCAGGGGCACTGGCTAAACATGAGTAGGCCGCTGTAGAGCCATGATTCCCTTTGATGTCCTGCCAAAGCTTTGCCCTCTTACTGACCCAAGAATGGGTAGAAAAATATCCCAAGCCCACAAGCTGATGCTGTTGGCTATCATTAGTACAATATCAATCTACTCCTCCTCAACCCCATCTGGCCCAAGGGACCAATATTACTCCCTGTCCTCTTGGGTCAGTTACGCCTTTCATCATTAATGTTCACTGCTGTGCTTCTCCGTGCTATTTGCGTCCTCTGTTGGAACCTGTGCAGGAGGGCTCAAGACACCAGGAAAGCCTGGGGCAGCCCTGTCACTTAAACCTGCAGCCAGCAAGTCTTCCAGAGTATTCAATGAGAAATTAGAATTGCCAGAAGAGAATGGCATGAGAAACTCGGGTGACAAGGTACTTTGTTACATTAGGAATGCACGGAAAGGCAGCCGAACATCCGGGATGGAAGAGTGCCTGGCTCATTCTGAGAATCCTTCAAGAGATGAAAGTTCAAAGTTCAAAGTAAATTTATTACCGAAGTATGCATATGTCACCAAGTACTACCCTGAGATTCTTGCATTTTCTCACAATCTTGATGATAGATGTTACTGCTTTCAGAGTTGCTGTCAGGTCAACTGGATAAGAAACTGTGCTGTATTTTGTGGAACCTGTTCTTTATTCATTTATCTTATTTTTATTTGTTTGGCGATACGGCACAGAACAAGCTCTTCTGGACTAACAAGCCGTGCCACCCATCAACACACTATTTAATACTGGCCTAGTCACAAGGCAATTTACAATGATCAATTAACCTACTAACCAATACGTCTTTGAACTGTGGGAGATGCTACAGCACCCAGAGGAAACTGACACAGTTACGGGGAAAGGGTACAAACTCCTTCCAGGCGGCACCAGAATTGATTTCCAAACTCCAATTCCCCAAGTTGTAAGGGCGTTGAGCTGACCACGATGCTACCGTGGCCACCTAATTCTCATTCTAAGGGTTAACGTCGCTCACTTTCCGACACACATTGTTTCTGCATTGGCAACGTAACAGCATTTATTAACAATGCATGACCTTTCACATTAAGAGCATTGTCTTCATACCATCCATTTACCAGATACAGTTAATTACACAATTAATTAGTCACACAATGCTATTTCAAGACAGATCTAGTGACTCCACTACAAAGCAGACCACACCTGCCTCCTGTCTATTTCAAGAACGCAAATGTAACGAAAACAAACTGTGAACTGAAATCTGGTACCCAGAAGTTCTGATGAAAGGTGTCTTTGCTAACAACTGTTGGGGCATTGTTACTTTTTGTTTGCATGTGATATTGCTTTCTTAGGGTGAGGTGCGATCTTTTAGGCGGGCTGGGAAGCAGAAGGTGAACAACACTGTGTGATAGATGGGCTTGAGACACTGCCCATGAAGCACAGTACATTACTGTGTGAGATCTGTGCACTGATGTCTTTAGGCTTCCTCACACGGTGAATGGTAAGGCTGCAGAATGTATCCCATCAACAAAGAGAAAGGCAACAATTTAAAATGATGACTCTCAGTCCTGAATCTCAAACTTTGTTCTGCTTTCCACAGTGTGTTTCAAGAATTTTCTGCTTATTGATGCACACTGACCTGAATTGTCCCCATGTTTTCTAGAAAAACAGCATTCCAGAATCTGTCACAGGAGAATCCAATCTGGGCCGTGGTTTTACGTCATTGCAACAAAGTGGGCCTGTTTAGTGTTGATCATTCTGGACTATCAATCATAGATCAGGAGAGCAATATAAACTGACTCAATGCTGGAATTGTGAAATGGAACTGGGAGCTTATTTTATTTATTTCACCTTTCCATGCGCATGGAGGTGAAATGAAACTTTCATTTTTAAACTTTCTACCTTGCTTAAGGCCATATTGTAAGTTGCAGCAGGTCTTGAGGTAAAGTCCTCACAGACGGTTCTGACTCAAAACACAAACACTCCCACACCCCACACCCCGTGAATGATTTTGGTTGGCTTGCTGAGCTCCTGCAGCAGATAGCTTGCTGTTCCAGCATCTGCAGTCTCTTGCTTCTTCCTCTAGTTTGTAGGTGAGATTTTGTCAAATGCTCAAGAAATACGTTTAAAGCAAAATTTCTTTCTATAAAGTGTCCAAACATCTTGCAATAGAATAGGAAGGAACATTAAGGAATGCAGAGTTCTTGCTTCGGTCTTACAGCACAGAGCAATCAATATCTGTATTATAAACAGCTTCAGGCTGTGTAGATCAGACTCCTGATATAAACAGTGTGTGAAATACTAGTATACAGGACTTGACAATCAAAGCTGACAGGCATGGCATTCACAGAATAGTTTTGGCTAGCCAAAGCACTGTAACAGAATACCAAATCTACAGCATAAACACACAGTGTTGCTTTTGTGAATCAATTAATACTTTGAAACCATTAAACTCAATCTCATATAAACCTTTGCCTCATTCACAAAGCTATTGATGTTTGGGGAGAAAATGAGTTCTGAAAGCTTATGGAAGGCTGATTATTTTTCTCCTTCATTTTCAAGAGATTTTTGGACACCTTTTCAAAGTTATTTCCAGGCAGAGATAAATGGACTGCATTTAGTTTCCAAAATCTCAGTTTAAGGGGTGTGGAAGTCATCCAGGTCTTTTTATGCTGTAAGTGGAAATGGATGCAGTGGTCCGAAATTCCATTACCTTACCAGCGCTCACTACTGAGGCTCCTGTGTACATTGCGTTCAAAGACTCTGGAGTATCACTAGCATCTGTTGACTATATTCCAGTGACGTTTTCAACAGCTCCAGCAGAAGAAGAATAAAGGGGCTACTGAGATCCCGTTGAAAGTGATCTTATGGTTGTGTTGATGAAGAAACTGTCAGCATGATACTCCAAACTGATAGGAACTTGCACTGTTCAATAAGAACATTTAAAAAACAGATGCTGATTTTCTTTTCTTTCAGAGGTTTTACTCTTAGCAGCCTTCTCTCATACAGTTGGTATAAATCATCAACTTTTCTCAATGTGAAAACTTTGAAAACATAAGCATTTTCTAAGTGTGTTTTAATGCTATAATTACAGAATAACTAACTTCCTGGTTTTAAGAGCATAATTTTATATACACGTGTACTGTATGTTGGTATTCCCTCAGATTTCAGATTTCTCAGCATTTAAAATGATAAAATTTAATTTTATTGATATCCTCTACAGCATTCAATTTATCAGATGCTACTTTAATCTGATATGGCCCAATCTTTATCTTGCACTTGTAAATATTTCAAGTGTTCATTGTATCTTCACTTCCAAAATACCTGCTCCAAAAAATGACACTTATTTGAAGACAAATTGAAAAGATTAAAGAATCAGCTGGTTGCTTTGAAAGTAGTGCTGCATTGTCATTGTGGGTGCAAACTTTAGACACTTCACTAAACATTGTGATGGTTTTACGTTGACCATTTAATAATAAGTCTGTCTGTGCCTTACCTTGCTCTCAGGGATGGTGCTATGTTATAAACCAGAAATAATGCCTTTATTCTTACAGAGGCACACAAGCATAGCAAGAAGAAAGTAATAACTTGCTTTCACATTGACTCCTTTTGCTATCTCAGGACAAGTCACTGCTCATGACACTTCCTCTTGCCAACCACCCCATGAGCCTCTGCATCCAACACATCGCTCTCCACAACCTCCACCATCGCGAAAGGGGTCCTACCACCAGACATATCTTTACCTTTCTCCCTCTCTCCACGTTCCACTGGGATCGCTCCCTCTGTGATTCCTCTGTCCATTCATCCCTCCCCACTAATCTCCATCCTGGATTTATAACATTGAATCCCAGTGGATTTAATTTGGCTTTTTTGATACTGATCAACAGAAAAAGACTATTTTGTGTCAAAGTGAAAACGGATCTCTACAAAGTGATCTATATTGAGTTTTTGGACATCAGACTAAGCACAATGTTTGGCATATGCCAAGCACCGCACATTATCAAAAACAATAAAACATGAAAACTTCCAAGGGGGTGGGGGGGGGGGGAGATAGGCACTGTATATGTAGTTTGAAAATCATTTTATTTTAAACTTTGAACAATAAGGTGCAAGATCATTACAAGGTAAATTATGAAGTCAGAGGTCTAACTTATCGTAATATTTAACAGCGGGGTAGAAGCTCTCCTTGAGCCTGGCTTTCAGGCTTTTTCCTATCTTATTCCTGATGGAAGAGGAAAGAAGAGAGAATTTCCAGGGTGGGTGGGTCATTGATTCCTCTGGCTGTTTTACTGAGGAAGTGAGAGACGTGTGGACAAAGTCCACGGAGAGGATGTTGGTTTCCGTGATGTACTGATCTGTGGTCTTGGATAAGCCTGGATTCCAGGTGCACGTCCTTTCTCAAGGGATCATCTCTACTCTTTGACATTGAGATTCTACCTTGGCTCCACGGAGGAGTCAGTAGTTTTCATCTCCCCACCCACTCCCAACCCGTTGGTCTGGCTCCCTGTCAACAAGTGCTGACTCAGGCAGAGGACGCCTACCCAGGAAATACTTTGGTGGCTCTTCAAGTATATCAGATGGATGTCACCCATTCAAAATCCACCCCTCACTTATCACCTAGGCATTTAAAGTGTTGAAAATTAATCATTAGGTAAAGTCAACAGTGCCTACAATTCCAGACTTGTAATCTCAAGGATTTGGCATGCTGGTGCTGACGCAGTGAATCTGTATTGTTGGAAGCCATAACACAAATTACATGTTGAGATATTATATAAACTAAACTCACCCAATAGCCTCCCAGATATTTATTTAAGGTATAATTCCTGAAGGTTGAGCATAACTGGATCCTACCCTACACCAGCAATGCCATTCACAGAAGTCACTTTCTTAAACACTGCTGTCTCTCGGGGGAAGGTACTCTCACACTGCAATGGAATCGGGAGCCCCAGGACTTTGGCTCAGGGCAACAATGAAGGATCAGCAATGTATTTCCAAGTTAAGATGGCCTGCATGTTGGAGGGACCCTGTGGGTAATGAGATTCCATACACCTGCTGTCCTTTGTCCTTTCAATTTCCTCCCATATTCAAGTGTTAGTAAGTTGAGGCAGGCTATGGTGGTGCTGGAAGCATGGAGGCACACCAAGCTGAGTACAGCACATCCCTGGACTGTGTTGGTAGCTGACACAAGCAACGCATGTCACTGTATGTTTCCACGTACGTGCGACAAATAAAGCTAATCTTCTAAAATTCTTCTGAATAGTTAGGTTGGTTGATGGGGAGTCAAGCATGCAGGCTACTTTGTTCTAGATGGTATAAAACTTTATGCAAGTTTTCGGAGGTACATCCATCCAGACAACTGGAAAGTATTCAATCATATTCCTGATTTGCACCTCCCCGGGGGGGCGGGGGGGAGAAGATGATGGCACAACGGCAGTGCGCGCGGCCACTTCGGTGATGATATCTTGTTATCTGTCAAGTAGGGGACCGTGCGCAATTCTGATTTGATGGAGATAGACGTGAGAGCACGGAGGAACACCTAGAAAGTTTCTGAAATGCCCGCTTCGCTGCCACTGCTACTGTGCGGTAACCAGAATCTCCGGAGCTGAAGGCCTCGAAATCCTCGGCCTTGCATGTTTCAGCGGCCGGGGAGAGGTTAAAGGCGCTCGGCAGAGGATGGCGCTCGGGAGGCTGTATCGGAGAGGCTGATCAGAAGCTCGAATTTTTTCAGACAGATGGACTCAGTGTCGGCTGCTTCCAAGGTATTGGCAAGTTGACAGTGCCTGGAGGTTTATGGCGGGGAGTTTCTCCCTTTTGCCGCCTGCTATTGGGGACTCGGGAGTCGATCAACTCGGGACTTTGAGACTTTTTTTTACTGTGCCAATGGTCTGTTCTTCATCAAATTATGGTATTGCTTTGCACTGCTGTAACTATGTGTTATAATATGTGGTCCTGTCAGTGTTAGCCTTTGGTCTGCCTGTTTTCTGTGATATCACTCTGGAGAAATGTTGTATCATTTCTTAAAGCATGTATGCACTTCGAAATGACAATAAAAGAGGACTGAGTGTTCTCATAATCTAAAATGATGGAAGGAGCTTGGGGTGTCAGGAGGTGAGTTGTCAACCTATAGGATATTTGTTTGTAGTCACAGGTTTATTGATTGATATAGTGCAGTTTTGGTTCATGGGTGATCCCGAGAATGTTGAAGGTGGGTGATACAGCAATATTAATGTCATTGAGTTTCAAGAGTAGCTGGTTGCACTCTCCCTTGTTGGAGTTCGTCATTCTGTGTTATGACTTCTGTTGAAATATCAGCCCATTCCTAGATGTTGTCCGGATCTTCATTTGTTGAGGAATTGCATATGCAATTGAAAGTTGTAAAATCATTAGCAAGCATTCCAAATACCTGCCATGAACAACAAGGACAATTATGGATGAAGCAGCTAAAGGTGGTTGGGTCTTGGACCTTGTCCAGAGGAATATTTGCAGTGATGTCCTGGCACTGGGATGATTGACCTCTGACAACGACAAACCACCTTCCTTGCAGTATAACTTCATCTACTGAAGTGCTTTCCACTTGATAAATGGATTTTCTCCATTAAAACATTTTGAAAAAAATTCTAATGTTGAAAAACCAATCACAAGGGGCATGGACAGTGCTAAAGCAATGAAGGGTTTCCAAATGAAGGGTTCTGAAAACAAGACAACAATGAACCCAGGTATACTACCTTAATTTTTTGCTCTCTTTTTAACACTTATTTAATTTAATTTTTAAATATATTTCTTATTGTAATTGATAGTTATTTTTTTAAATATATATTTCAACGTACGGCTGCCACAAAACAAGAAATTTTATGACATATGCCAGTGATATTAAACTCGATTCTAATTCCTTGTCTTCATTGTCCAGAGAGATTGGTACTAGAGCAGGCAAAGCTGTTACAATGGGCGGCTGAGGAAGCGGAGGAAATGGACCCTAGAACAGGACACAGGCACAGAAACTTGACACGCAGACAGATTTGGACTTGGACTCAGCACTTGGACTGGACTAGGAACTCGGAACCAGATCCTGGACTTGACTTGGAACTTGGAACCTGGACCTGGACTTGACTTAGACTTGGATTTGGAGCCTTGACTTGGACTGGGACTTGACCTGGACACGAAGCCTTGACTGGACTGGACGCAGAACCTTGACTTGGACTGCACACTCGGAGCCTTGGACTGGGACTCGGCTCGGACAGACCACTTGAGTCCCAGCTCAGACCAGCAGCAAAATGCCCGGCAACACTCAGCAGGAAACGAGGCGACAAAAACAAACAACGACAGACCACTCGCATCCCAGCTCGGAGCAACGGAAAAACAGTCAGACCCACTCAGCAGGAAACGAGGCGACAAAAACAAACAATAACAGACAAAACATATTTTGACATGGAGGAGTTCATGAAGACGGTCCCTAATCCTTGGCGGCTCGGAAGATTCATCGCTGCCCTGGCTACGGTGACTAACCAGCCTCTTGAGTCTAAGCAGGAACAGCGGATGACAGGCTCTCAACTCGACTGGAATCATTCTCGGCAGCCCTGAACAAGCATAGCCACACTGTTCAGGTGACGAACCAGCAGCCAGTAGATGTAAGCCGATGCTTTTACGCTGACCCGTTCGAATAAGGGTCAGGTGCCCTAATCAAGGAGCCCAGTGAAACACGGGGAAAAGGAAATTAACTGAAAGAAGGAGTCAACGGACCGGACCGTGACAGAAGCAGGTAACTATGGCATACTTTACAGTGGTACAGGATGCACTAGTGGGGGCAGAGAATGAATGCTTGGGATTATGGTTGAGGTGGTTTTCAAGCAAGTTGCTTTGTCTTGAATGATGAGGACCAACAACACAATGATTCAGACAGAACTTACCCTCCTGAATGGGACATGAATTCTTGAAATACTAGCTCATTATTCCTCTTTCATTTGCGCTATTTATTTATTTTGTGGTTTATAGTTATTTTATGTCTTTGCACTGTACTGCTGCAGCAAAGCAGCAAATTTCATATCATAAGGCAGTGATAATACACCTAATTCTGGTTTTGGTCCTGAGTTGTATTCATCCAGGCAAGTGGAGAGTATCCCATCACATTCCTGACTTGTCGTCTTGCTGTCAATGGATGGACTTCTGAGGTGTTAGTAAGTGAATCACTTGACTGGAATGTTCTAGGAAAGTGAGTGTTTTCCTGGAGATCTGGGTGGGAAGTTAAGAGCTGGCAACCTTTGATCTTCAGTTCATGAGCATCAGAGGATGGTGGCTGCAACTCAGTGGTCCCGACATGTGCATACCCTCCCAGGGCCAACATTCTGTTGTACCTGCCTTAGCAGTTCCTTCTTATTAAACAGCAGAAGTTTAATCTCTGATTTAAATTACACTTTGCCTCCTCTATTGCCACAACATGGCTACTCTCAGGTTGGTGGAGCAACACCTCATTTTTTGTCTGGGTAGCATCCAACATTGATTTCTCTCACCTCAGGTAATTTTTCCACCGTCCTCCCGTCTCTCTTTCTCCATTCCCCTTTCTGGCTTCCATCTTACCCCTTCTGTTCACCTCATCTGCTTATCAATTCCTTTTGGTGCCACTCTTCTTTCCTTTTCTCCCATGGTCTACTCTCCCCTCCAATCAGATTCTTTCTTCTTTTCCACCAATCACTTCCCAGCTTCTCACTTCATACGCACTCCCCGCTCACCCACTCACCTTCCCCCTTACCTGGCTTCACTAACCACCTGCCGGCTTGTACTCCTTCCCCTCCCCAACCACCTTATTCTGGCTTCTTCCTCCTTCCTTTCCTGTCCTGTCAAAGAGACTCAGTCTGAAACGTCAACTCTTTATAGATGCTGCCCGATCTCCTGAGTTCCTCAGAATTTTCTGCGTTGCGGTACTAAGTTCTGCACTTGGACATTTGATTGTTGAATTTTAGACTGCCCTTTACAGCTCTGTGAAGTTGAAAGGCCTGGGTCCTTCAGAATAAGACTATTTAAACCTGGGTGTGGTGCTATTGATAATCTTTCATTCAATGTATGTTTTATGGATAGTTAAATAAATTTCCCTCAGGGATGAAAAGCTCAAAGTAGAGGGTTGCTGTTCGGACTTGCAGGTGATCTCATACAAACTGGCCTTAAGATAAGCAGCTGCTTTTATTGTATAATTATTTTAGGGTAAAGCTATTGGTGTCAGACAGTTGTAATTTCTCATCCTGTCAACTAGGCTTTGGCTGAATATCTGAAAAAAACCTGCAGATGCTGGAAATCTGAAATAAAACAGAGAATGCACTCATCATGTAAGATGAAAAGAGAAAGAAAGGTAACATTTCAGATTGGAGATCCTGCGTTATAACTTTTTTATCACAAACTGAACGTTGACTATATTTCTCAGTCAATTGATGCTCTTTGATCTGAAGTATTTGTAGCAATTTCTGTTCTGTTTGTTTTTTACCTGGCCCCCTTAGACTCAGTTACTTCATTGTAACATTTGTTGAAAAATGCCCATCTATTGACCAAGAAACTATAGTACTGTGCCTAAGACTTTTTGCACAGTACTGTAGTTATTTTACGTATTGCACTCTACTGCTGCCATAAAAAGAAAGCAAATTTCATGACGTATGTGCATGATGATAAACCTGATTCTGACACGGGTCTCTGTTGTGGACTGAAAGTGGAAAGTGGGGAGGGAGAAGGGAACCATGGTTGGAGAAAGGGAAAGGGAGAGGGGAGGGAGCACGAAGCAATGGAGAGACATTCTGTAATGATCAATAAACCAATTGTTTGGAGTTAAATGACCCTGCCTGGTGTCTCAGGGCTGGGTGTGTCTGCATCCACACCACCTCCCCCACCCCTGTCACTCCTTCTCTGTCACCTGTTCCTCAGCACTCCGCTCTCGCCATTCCCAACATCCTTTGCCACTGCCAGGTTTACAAACTCACTCTTCGCTGCACATTGACAAATACAGTACCATGCAAAAGTCTTGGACACCTTAGCTGTGCTACAACTTTTGCACAGTACTGTAATCCCATTCTTTCCTTAGCCAATGATCTTCATGATGATTGTCTGTGAGTGCCTGGACCCTGCAGCACAGTTATAAAACTATAGACAAAGGATCAGAATTAGACCATTCAGCCCATCGTGTCTGCTCCACCATGCCATTATGGCTGATTTATTATCCTTCTCAACCTTATTCTCCTGCCTTCTATCCATAACCTTTGACACCCTGACTAATCAAGAACTTATCAACCTACAGTTTAAATATACCCAATGACTTGGCCTCCACAGCCAGCTATGACAATGAATTCCGCAGATTCACCACCCACCAGCTAGAAAAAATTCCTCCTCATCTCTGTTCTATAGGGACATCCTTCAACTCTGAGGCTGTGCCCTCTGGTCCTAGACTCCCCCACTACAGGAAACATCCTCTCCACATCCACTCTACCTAGGCCTTTCAATATGCAGTAGGTTTCAATGGGATCCTCCCTCATTCTTCTAAACTCCAGCGAGTACAGGCCCAGAGCCATCAAACGCGCCTCATACATTAACCGCTTCATTCCCAGGATCATTCTCATGAGCCTTCTCTGAACCCTCCAGATGTGTAGATATGTATTCATTTCTATATTGCAGTTCACTAGTTAAGGATTTTTATGTTCCCTATACATTTATTACCATATGAGAGTCATGCAGCACACAAGCTTTATTAGTTCCATTTACTGGCACTTGGTGATTCAAATATTGTGTAGAATATGTTGCTAATTTAGGTACATTAGTATGATAATAACTATATAACAGTTATAATGATTGAGCTGGGTTAGCAAGAAAAGATTTTTATCCCTCTTTGAAAAGAAGCTTTCTTGGAGGACAGACAGAGCCTCAGACTGAGGTTAAATTTGGATTTTAAAAAAATGTACTTTTGTCTTCTTCATTGGATTCTTTTCAGGATGAGGCACTCAATTGTCTGCAGTGAGTCTTAATTTCATGACTTACTGATTCAGAATTGCAAATGCCACCGATTCATTTGTTTATTGAGATTAGGGTTGCCAACTTTCTCATTCCCAAATAAGGGACAAAAGTAGCAGTCAAATACGGGACACGTGTTTACCCCGAGAAAGACTACCGTGACCATGAAGCCTTGCGCGGGCACATGTGTGCGCATACGTGACGTGCAGATACGTGACGTGCGCATACGTGTACATGCCGATTGTTTTCTACAAATTGGTTTTGGCTTAATCTTCCTGATTCTGATACATTGTACATACATTATTTCTACTTTATATAGGCTGTGTATTTATCATATCATTCCTGCTTTTACTATATGTTAGTGTTATTTTAGGTGTTATGTGTTATTGGTATGATTTGGTAGGTTATTTTTTGGGTCTGGGAACACTCAAAAATTTTTCCCATATAAATTAATGGTAATTGCTTCTGCGCTTTACGCCATTTCGGCTTATGAACCGTTTCATAGGAACGCTGCACCTTAGCGGGGGAAATCTGGGACAAGGGCGGTCCCATATGGGACAAACCAATTTAGCCCAATATACGGGATGTCCCGGCTAATACGGGACAGTTAGCAACCCTAATTGAGATACAGTGAGGAATAAGCCCTTCAGGCCCATCAAGACATGCCTCCCAGCGACCCCTGATTTAACCCTGGCCTAATCATGGGGCAATTTGCAATGGCCAATTAACTTAGCAACCGGCACGTTTTTGGACTGTGGGAGAAAATGGAGCACCCGGAGGAAACCCATATGTTCACAGGGAGAACGTATGAACTCCTTCCTCAGTGGGAGGATCTGAGTAACAGCTGACCAAATGTAACATGAAATTAACCTGGAATTAAGTCAGATAGGCTGAAAACGCTCAGCAGGGTCAGGCATTATCTGTAGAAATGGGGTCAGAGTTAACTCCTTAGGTCAAAGACCATTCATCAGAATTGGAATGAGAGGAAGTGTGTGACATGTTCAATCTAAGTTAGTACGTTAGTAAATTAATTTCAATTTGCAGGAAGGGTGGGGAGGGATGGACAAAGAGAATAACTCTGATAGTGCAAGGCTAGAGTTGCCTTGGAAATAAGCTGTAAAAGAGGTCCTTTGGTCAATGGTTCTGTAGTATTTGCAGATACAAGGGACTACAGATACTGGAATCTGGAGCAACATACAAAGTGCTGGAGGAACTTAGCAGCTTAGGCAGCATCTATGGAGGAAAATGGACTGTTCTTGTTTCAGGTTGCAAACCCTTCATCTTGGCAGCATTTGCATTTTTTTTAAATTGTTAACACCTTTCAAAAAATATTTTTATTTGTTGAGATATAGCACAGAGCTGTGCCGCCCAACAGTCCCCAGATTTAAGCAACATCCAAATCCCAATCCCTTACTCACTCTTCCTTCAGTTAGTCCTGACAAAGGGTCTCGGCCTGAAACGTCGACTGCACCTCTTCCTATAGATGCTGCCTGGCCTGCTGCGTTCACCAGCAACTTTGATGTATGTCCCCAGATTTAATCCTGGCCTAATCAGGGGACAATTTTACAATGACCAATTAACCTTGCAACCAGTAAACCTTTGGACTGTGAGAAGAAACCGGAGCACCTGGAGGAAACCCACGCAGTCATGGGGAGAACGTACAAACTCCTTACAGGCAGTGGTGGGAATTGAACCCAGGTCGCCTGTAAAGTGCTGTGCTAACCACTATGCTATGTGTAGTGTGTATCATAATAGTAAAGCAATTTTGAAAAAACATTTACTGTTGTAATAAATGGATTGTGACGCTGTGATAGAGTAGCTATCTTTGCGCCTTTTCTAATCTTTATTTCCCCCACAAAGTTCAGATCTGTTTTTCAGAAATGCACTTTGCTCATACTGTACCAGAGAAACATTTCTAATTTATTTAGCTGTTCTTTATCGAGAGACTTCCAAGAATTAGAGGGCCTCCTCAGGTCAATTACTGCAACTTAGTGGTATATTTGTGGTTTGGATTGACACCATTTGGGTAACTCCAATCCAATCCAACCACAAATCTTACAATCTGAACTAGATGGTTGCCAGTAGTTCAGATTAATTATCTTAATAAGGAAAATCAACTTCAAATCAAAATCTACTTACCATTACAA
Source organism: Mobula hypostoma (assembly GCF_963921235.1). Classification (NCBI taxonomy): domain Eukaryota; kingdom Metazoa; phylum Chordata; class Chondrichthyes; order Myliobatiformes; family Myliobatidae; genus Mobula; species Mobula hypostoma. Next base: position 172,426,529 of record NC_086100.1, read on the forward strand.
TCAGATATAAAACTTAATTCATCAAGAATTCAAAAAGAACAGTGCTGAACATGGACACTATGTAAAAAAAAATGAATCTGCTGGTGGGACTCAGTCAAGCAACATAATTGGAGGGAGAGGCATGGCTGACATTTCGGATCAAGACCCTACTTCGGAACTGAAAAGTGTGCATAGGGAGGGCGGAGGTGGAGACTAGTAGGTGATCAGTGGAAGTGGGTAAGGAAAACAAGGCATGCAGACAGAGGCAGCTGGGCAGAGGGGAGGGGATTGGTAGTGATAGAGAATGGAAGTAATTTGGAACAGATAAGGGAGGGATGGAACCAGATGGGAGAAGGGCATAGGAAGGGGTGGAGAGAGGAGATGAAATCGAGATGGACGTGCATGTGGGTTTGGGCATTGTGGGAGGGTGATGAATCTACACAGATAAAGGGAGCAGAGAAGGGAACAGAAAAGATAAACAAAGGGAGAATGAACTTCAATAGGCCAGTAGAAGCAGGAAATGAACATAGGGGTTGGTTTAACTGAAAATGTAAATAGTAATGCTCATACCATTGGGCTGTAAGTGGAATATGAGCTCCTCCTTCCCTTTCTCCTTTCCTATGAGATTCATTCCTCTCAGCCCTTTACCTTTCCTACCCACCTGGCTTCACCTATCACCTTCCAGCTATCCTCCTTCCCTCCCCTGCCTTTTTATTCTGGTGATTTCCCCCTTCCTTTCCAGTCCTGATGAAGGGTCTCGGCCCATAGATACTGCCTGACCTGCTGTTTGCAGGAGAGAGCATTGATTTTTTAATATATATTTCTTAATTACTTTATACATGCAGTACTTCCTACCGTAATTTGTAGTATATTTTATGCATTGCTGCAGCAAAACAACAAATTTCACAACGAAAGTCAGTGACAAGAAACAGATTCTGATTCTGGAGGGAATAGAGGGGAGGGATGAGCAGACAAGGGAGTCGTGTAGATGATGACCCCCACAGAAAGCAGAAATAGGGATGACGGGACGTTGTGACACATGGTGGGATCCTGTTGCAGCTTGTGGAAATGGAGAAGGATGATAAGCTGCATGTGAAGGGTGAAAAGCGAGGACCTAGGGGACTCTAACGCTGTTCTGTCTCATGAGAGGGAGGGAAGGAGAGCCGACAGCTGGAAAATGGAGAAAACATGATTAAGGGCTTCACCACCTACAGTGAAGGTAAGCCACTTTTTTTGAGAAAGGAAGAATGGAATCCTTCACGTTGAAGATAAAGGCAGTAGAGATAAAGAAACTAAGAGAAAGGAGCGGTGTCCTTAAATGGAAGGAGATGTGGCTGAGGTGATTGATCTGCAAACCATGTATCTTGTTTAACTTCTTATCGAGTTTTTGTTCCTTTTTCTTTTCATGTGGGGAAGGGATTACAACTAGAGGGTGAGGGGCGATTGATGTCTTTCTTTTAGCTACTTCTATGGTTTTCTTCATTTTATGGCTATTTGGAGAAGACAAATTTCAGAGTTGTATTCTGCAAATGACTAGATTTCAAAGTCTAGAAATAGAATCTGATGAAGGTGATAGCAATCATGTAGAAATGAAATCTAGCTCTCTAAAGGGTGCCTTGGTAGAATCAGCAAAGTCAGTGATTCCTAAAAAAGGAAAAAAGCACAAAGAATAATTGAATGACAGATGAAATCAAAAATCTAATGGAAGAAAGGAGATGGAAGAAAGCAAATCCTATAGAATATAAATCCTTAGATTAAAAAGTTAAAAGTTTATGTCAAAAAGCAAAAGAAGAATAGTTAAACCAGGAATGTGAGCAAATAGAAAGAATCCCTATTATTAATCCAAAATGGATACATCAACAAATTAAGAATATCACTGGTAAAAAGCTCCTCTGTTCTTCAGGTGGATGTTTGAAAGCAAAGGACGGTACCATTATCATGGAACAAGATGAGATTATGTACAGATGGACTGAGTATATTCAGGAACTGTTTGAAGACGATCGAGGGGAAAAACCAGAAATTAAGAAAAACATTGAAGATCCAGTTATTTTAAAATCTGAAGTTCGTAATGCAATAAATAAGAAGAAGAAAGGAAAGGCAGCCGGTCCTGATGAATTAGTAATAGAACAAATTATCGCCCTTGAAGATTATGGAATTGAAAAACTTACTGATTTAATCAATGACATTTACGAGACTGGAATAATACCAGAAGAGATGAAAAAATCACTTTTCCTAAGAAACCTGGAGCAATAGAATGTAAATTACATAGGATCATAAGTTTAATGAGTCATATCACCAAGATACTTCTCAGAATTTTGATGACAAGAGCTAAAAGTAAGATACAAGCTGAAATAGGTAAAGAACAATGTGGTTTTTTGAAAGACAAAGGTACAAGAAACGCAATATTGATGTTAAGGATACTATCAGAACGAGCTATTCAAGTCCAAAAAGATTTGTTTGTTCGTTTTATTGACTACACAAAAGCATTTGATAAAGTGAAGCACAATAAGTTATTTGAAATATTACAGAAAACTCTAGATCTAGAGTCGAAAGACCGCCGCCTAATCAGAAATCTGTACTGGGAACAAATTGCTGCTGTAAGAATAGATGGAGAAGTGAGTCAGTTTACAAAAATCAAGAGAAGCATTAGACAAAGGTGTGTTTTCTCCCCTGATTTACTTAACGTGTACAGTGAAACAATATTACAAAAAATAAGAGACATCTTGGGAATCAAAGTTGGCGGTGAAAACATCAATAATTTCAGATATGCAGATGACACTGTGTTAATTGCAAGTACGGAGGAAGAACTACAAAACTTACTTAATATAATTGTTGAACAAAGTGCAAAAATGGTCTACCTATCAATTGCAAAAAGACAGGATGTATGATGATATCCAAAAAGCAGGAGAATCCTATCTGCAGGCTGAGAATAAACGGGGAAGACATAAAACAAGTACAGAACTTTTGCTACTTAGGAAGCTGGGTGACATCAGATGGCAGGTGCGACATGAACATCAAAAGAAGAATAGGGATGGCAAAAGACACCTTTACGACAATGAAGAGTATACTGACCAACACTAAACTAGGCATGACAACCCGCCTCAGGGTACTGAAATGTTACGTTTATCCAGTTATGTTATATGGCTCAGAATGCTGGACAATATCTAGTAACATGAGGAAATGAATTGTAGCAGCAGAGATGTGGTTTTTGAGGAGGAAAATTTTGAGGTAATTATGGGAAAGATTGAAAGGAAGAAAGCAAGAGGAAGACAAAGACAAATGATGATGGAGACAGCAGCCAGAGGACTGAAAATGAATACCAATGAATTGATCCACTTGACCCGAAACAGGAGTGTGTGGGCCATGGCAGTCAAAGCTCAAACTGGGCACGGCACCTGATGATGATGATGATGAGTCTGCAGATACTTTGATAATAAAATGAATCTTTGAACCTTTTCTTAAATTTTGTATAATGCTAATTATTTTCCAGTACATACCTGCTTTGTTGAAATTTGTAACATTAAAAGTTGTTGCGCAGTTGCAGCAAATTATTTGGGAAATTGGCCTTTATTGGGGGGGGGGGAGTGGTAAAATCGAGAAGTTTTGATGAAGGTTTACAGAGCACTTGTGAGACTGTCCCTGCAGTACTACATCTCGTTTACATCTTCATCTCAAAGGAAGAATATATTGGAACTGAAGTCAGTGCTGAGAAGGTTCACCACATCGGTTCCTGGTTTGTTTTCTGAAGGGTGGTTGAGCATGCTGGGCCAATTCTTGGTGAGTTCAGAAAAAGAACTAGATGCTTAAGATTTAGTTCTATCAGGCGACATCTATGGAGAGGAATAAGCAGTTGACATTTTGGGCAGAGACCCTTTATTCCCCTCCACAGATGCTACCTGATCTGCTGAGTTCTTCCAGCATTTTGTGTGTGTTGCTCTGGATTTCCAGCATCTGCAGAACCTCTTGTGTTTATAAGTTTCTGAGCGGATGGCCCATTCTGACAAAGAGTCTTTGCCCTGAAGCATGATATCTGTTTCTTCTCCCGCCAATGTGGCCTGGCTTGATGAGTATTCCCATCATCTGCAGTTCTTTTTTTGGAGGAGGTTCTGAGAGGATATTTCATCTGTTGAGGGTAACCGGACCCATTGGGCAGAATATCAGATTAAAGAAATGTCTGTCTAATGCAGAAGTTAGGAGGAACGACTCCCTTTTGAGTTCTCTATCTCACAAAACTGCTTAGACCGAATTCTTCAATATTTAAAGATCATACCAAAACAAACAAGCCTGCCTGCAGCAAACCCAGACAAGCACTTTAAAATCTACTAAGAAAGGCAAGTGACTTTCACACCACAGAGGTGTCATCAACAATGGAGAGTCAGGAACATGAGAAAATGTTCATCTCTGGTCCAGAGCTCCGATCCCACAACACTGAAGAGGCTCCATGACAATCAGGAAAAATCTGTCTACTTAACTAGCACCCAATCCCTCTCTTTAATCTTTCATCCCCTCCAGCACAGCTGTAATGTGGATTCACAAAGTATCATTTACAAATTGCAGCAACACACATCAAAGTTGCTGGTGAATGCAGCAGGCCAGGCAGCATCTCTAGGAAGAGGTACAGTTGACGTTTGATGTGTGTTGCTTGAATTTCCAGCATCTGCAGAATTCCTCGTGTTTACGTTTTTAAATTTACAAATTGCACTGTATTTACACACTTCAGTGAATCCAAAGGCATTTCCCAGTTCATAGTGTCCACCTACAAGAAGGATAAGGTGGGTACACCACATTAGGAACACAGCACCCTGACTTGGAAATATATCCATTTTAATTCAACTTCACAGTCCCATTCCAATAGGTCAGTTCAAGGCATCTTCGACTGCCACGATGAGGCCACTCTCAGGCTGAAGCAGCAACGCTTCTTATTCCTTCTGGGTAGCCTCCAACATGACATCATGAGGATCGATTTCTTCAACTTCCAGTATTTTTGCCTCACCCCCTTCTCTTTTTTGCCTTTTCTTATCATGGCTCCCTGCTCATTGCTTCTCTTCCCCTCATCTGCCCATTACTTCCCTCTGGTACACCTCCTCCTTCCCTTTCTCCTATAGCCCACTCTCCTCTCTTATCAGCTTTCTTCTTCTTCAATCCTTTAGCTTTTCCACCCATCACTGCCAAGGTTCTTACTTCATCTCCCCCTCCCACCTTCTCCCTTACCTAGCTTCATCTATCACTTGCACTCCTTCTCCCCCCATCTTCTGATTCTAGCTTCTTCTCCCTTCTTTTTCTGTCCTGCTGAAAGGTCTCAGCCTAAAACATCCACTATTTGTTCCTCTCCATTGATGCTGCCTGGCCCGCTGAATTCCTTCATCATTTTTTGCGTGTTATTCCGCACTTCCAGTATCTGCAAAATCTTTTGTGTTTGGAAATATATCACCACCTACCCTGGATATGGAAAAATATTATCTGTCGATCTATCTTGATCTTAAGACCATAAGGTCATAACACATAGGAGCAGAATTAGGCCATTTGATCAATCAAGTCTGCTCTGCCATTCCAGCATGGCTGATTTATTATCCATCTCAACCTCATTCTTCTTTCTTCTCCACCTAACCCTTGATGCTCTGACTAATCAAGAAGCTAATAACCTCCCTGGGAAGTGGGGTGGAGGTATGTCTTCATCAAAGGAGATATAAGGCACTCCTTCCCTCTGCTAGCCTGCAGGTCACCCTTGGGTAAGGTGTAGAACCTGCTTAGCCCCCCTATTCGGGGGTCACATGAAGCCATCAGAGCAGGTGGTGGATGGTTGTATGAGCAGCTGGTGCATACCACGTCCTGGTTATGCAACCACTGACGCCAGGTAGACAATCTCTGAAGAGTAATGATAATGGCTGGGGTCACCCGTCTTGTAAAGACACTACCCAGAAGAAAGCAATGGCAAACCACTTCTGTAGAAAAATTTGTCAAAAACAGTCACGGTCATTAATAGACCATGGCACATAATGAGGATGGTGATGATTAACCTCCGATTTAAATGTACTCGATAGCTTGGGCTCTATAGCCGTCTGTAGCAATGAATTCCACAGATTCACTACCCTCAGGTTAAAGCAATTTCTCCTCATCTCTGTTCTAAATGGATGTCCCTCTATTTTGAGGCTGAGCCTCTGACCCCAGAGTCACCCTCAATAGGAAACATCCTCTCCACATCCACTCTCGGCCTTTCAGTATTTGATAGGTTTTAATAAGGTCCCCCCCAATTCTTCTAAACTCCAGTGAATACACGCTCAGAGCCATCAAACATTCCTTGTAAGTTAACGCTTTAATTCCAAGAATCATGCTCGCTAACCTCATCTGGACCCTCCCCAATGCCAGCTCATCTTCTTTTAGGTAAGCAGCCCAAAACTGCTCACAATACTCCAACTGAGGTCTGACTAATGCTTTATAAAGCCTCAGTAATATACCTTTGCTTTTATATTTCAGGCCATTCAAAATTAATGCAAACATTGCATTTGTCTTCCTAACCACCGTCTCAACCCGCAAGTAAACCTTTAGGGAATCCTACACAAGGACTCCCAAGTCCCTTTGCACCTCTGGCTTTGGAATTTGCTCCCCATTTAGAAAATGGAGTATGCCTTATAATGGCGTATGCCTTTACTCCTTCTACCAAAGTGCATGACCATACACCTCCATACACCATATTCCATCTGCCACTTCTTTGCCCATTCTCCTAATCTGTCTGAGTCCATCAGCAGCCTCCCTGCTTCCTCAATACTACCTGCCCCTCCACCTTTCTTTGTATAGTCTGCAAACTTTGCAATAAAGCTATCTATTCAATCATACAAAGCATTGACATAAAGTGTGAAAAGAAATGGTCCAAATATCAACCCCAATGGTCCCCACTAGTCACCAACAACCAACCAGATAAAGCATCCTTTGTTCACACCCTTTGCCTCTTGCCAATCTTCTATCCATGCTGGTATCTTTCTAGTAATACCATGGGCTTTTATCTTGTTAAGCAGCCTGATCTGCAGCACCTTGTCAAGGGCCTTCTAAAATTCCAAGTAAACTGCATCCACTGACTCTCCTTTGTCTATCCTGTCTGTTATTTCCTCAGAGAATTCCAACAGATTTGTTCAGCAAGATTTCCCCTTAAGGAAACTATGCTGACTCTGGCCTACTTTATCATGTGCCTCCAAGTATATGAAAACATCATCCTTAATAATAGACTCCAATATCTTCCCAATCGCTGATGTCAGGCTAAATGGCCTATAATTTCCTTTCTTCCTTTCCTTCTCTTCTTAAAGATTGGAGCGACATTTGCAATTTTCCAGTCTCCTGGAGCCATTCCAGAATCTATTGATTCTTGAAAGATTACTGCTAATGGCTCCACAATCTCTTCAGCGACCTCTTTCTGAAACCAAGTGACTTATCTACATTCAGACCTTTCAACTTTCCAAACACATTCTCTTCTGGCTCCTGATGCTCTAATTTCTGGCATACTGCTAGTGTCTTCCACAGTGGATATTGAAGCAAAATACTTATTAAGTGCATCTGCATTGTTCCCCCATTACTACCACTCCAGCTTCATTTTCCAGCGCCCCAATATCCACTCTTGCACCTCTTTTACTCTTTATATATTTGAAAAAATCTTTTCTTATCCTCTTTTATATTATTGGCTATTTCATCTTTTCTCTCTTTAAGGCTTTTTAGGTTCCTGTTGTTGGTTTCAGCCTGTCCTGGTTTGGGTGGAAGTGTTCAAAAGGATTACATATTTTGGTGAAAAAAGATGGTTAGGACTAGGGAACTGGATACTTTGCAAGTTGTTGAATTGAATTGAATTGACTTTATTACTTACATCCTTCATATACATGGGGAGTAAAAATCTTTATGTTAGGTCTCTGTCTAAATGTGCAACGTGCAATTTATAGTAATTTATAATAAGTAGTATGTACAACAGGACAGTCAATATACAATAGAAATACAATTGTATCAGCATGAATTAATCAGTCTGATGGCCTGGTGGAAGACATTCTCCCAGAGCCTGTTGGTCCTGGCTTTTATGCTGTGGTACCGTTTCCCAGATGATAGGAGCTGAAACAGTTTGTGGTTGGGGTGACTTGGGTCCCCAATGATCCTTTGAGCCTTTTTTACACACCTGTCCTTGTAAGTGTCCTGAATAGTGGGAAGTTCCCATCTACAGATGCGCTGGACTGTCCGCACCACTCTCTGCAGAGTCCCGCGATTGAGAGAAGTACAGTTCTCATACCAGGCAGTGATACAGCCAGTCAGGATGCTCTCAATCATGGCCCCTTTTGATGATGATAAGGAGCACAGACTGATCATTTTCACATTGAGGCCCGCTGTAAATCTCTAATTTCTGCATGTCAGAAGGACATTATTTGATAATAATTTATACAGCCCAGTCAGCCCAGATTCTGACACCCTCCCCCAACCAGGTTACTTTTAAAGGACTGACGCAGATAAAAAGGTTAGTCGGTGATTTGTATAGTCTGGGTTCTGTACAAGAATTACTAATATGATCTCAGGTCAGTGTAACACTCAAGATGTTGTGGCTACACTGGTATCTGGAATTTAAGCTTCAGCAATGTGGCTATTAGGTTTCCAGGCAAGGACAACTTGGCACCACCTAACAAAAACATAATGTAGTACTTCCACAAGAATTTCGTGCTCTACATTAATTTTCTTAAAGGCACTAATTTAACAGTAAGAGAGGGTTAGTGAGAAAGCAGGCCCACAAAATATTAGCATTGGGGTTACAATCAATGATCCCAGTTCTTAAACACCTTTTCTCTAACCACCCAACTCCATTCGAGGCTTTAGAGTGCCCAGCAGTGTTGTGCAGCGGCTCTGCAGTAACGGTTTCATCTGGTTACCTGTCATAGAGCGGGAGAGCCACTGCGGCGAAACAAGTCCTTCAGCCCATCTTGTTCATGCCAATCGTGGTGCTGAACAAGTGATTCCTATTTGCCTGCATTTAGCCTGTGCCCTTCTAAACCTCTCTTATTTCTGTACTTACTCATCACCTTCGTAAATCTTCTCTGCACTTTTTCCAGTTTGATGATGTTTTTCCTACAACAGGGTGACCAAAACGATACACAATACCCTAAGAGTGCCCATTGGGAAACTATGTAGATTAGAATAGTTATTATACACTAGCAGATTGTTCCATCTCACTCAAACCTGTAATGCTTGGGATCTAAGCAGCATGATCACGGTTTGATCTTTTTCTATACTTTTTGCTCATTATTGCTCTTTATTTTAGGGAAAGTTCTCCAAAATCACGCTTTATTCATAAAATTGCCAATATGTATGTCACCATTTACATATTGTTTTATTTATGTAGCCTACAGAATGTCTCTGTGGTTCAACGGCGTCATTTTGCATCTTTCATTGACTCTGTTAAGGTTGTTGGATTTACTGAGTATGCCTGCAAGAAAATGAATCTCAGAGTTGTATATGGTGACATACAGGTACTTAGATAATAAACGTACTTTGAACTTTGAACTGTTTAATAATATTTACATTAGGTTAGTATATTTTTCTTTTCATGCAATTTATGACAAGAAGTCCAAGGACGATCATAAAGATACAGTACTATGCAAAAGTCTTAGGCACAAATATATAGCTAGGGACCTAGGACATTGCACACTACCGTATTTGTCAACATGAAGCAGAGAGTGAGTTTGTAAAACTGCTGAGAGAAACAGATGCTGGGAATGGCAAGGTTAGAATGCCATGGGAGGGGTATGGAACGACTGGCAGAGAGGAAGTGTCAGGGACAGAGACTGGCACATTTGCAGACACACCCAGCCAAGCCCTGAGACATCAGCCAAGGTCATTTGATTCCAAACAGTTGGCTTATCAATCATCACAGAATGTCTCTCTCTGTCATTTCCCACTCTCTCCCCACTCCGTTCCTTTTCCAAACCATAATTCCCCTTTCCCTGCCCCCTTCCCATTCTCAGTCCACAATAAACACCCATATCAGAATCAGGTTTATCAACACCAACGTATGTCATGACTTTTTTTTGTGGTAGCAATACAATGCAATACATAAGATTACTATAGTACTGTGCCAAAGTCTTAGACGTCCTCGCTATATATATATATATATATATATATGTCTAAGGCTTTTGCGCAGTACTGTATAGAGTGACTTCATATGCATTCCAGCCCAGTGAACAAGGCCAGCAGGACCTTAGAATATGACTTTTCCCCTGAGAGTCGTTGTTGCGGCTGCACTGAGCTTCAGTGTGTTCTGAACGTTGGGAATGTGCCTGTCCACAACATTCTGGGATGGACAGCTCCTTGTACTGCAAGACTAGTAAACTTCAGCAAGACTGGAGGCATCTTGATGGGCGTCTGGCAGCAAGTGATGTTCAGCTCAGTACGTGTCCCTGGGAACAGTATGTTCAGCACAGAGTTGTGTGAAACGCAGCTGTTCAGGATGAATCCTGACAAAGAACGTTGCATCCCTTTCCAGATCTTCTTGGCAACCCCGCCTTCAAGGGCAGAGTGCAGTGGTGCTGAGACGTTGGCTGTGCGTAAAACATCTGAAAAGGAGGGCCCTTCTCAACATTAGCAACGCAAGTTTAGCATTTGATTGTGAGTTTTAATGATGAGGCATTCTGCCAAAGAATAGTCCTGCAGGATCCACGCTCTTCTTTTCCCAAGCTAGCCACCAGGATCAGCTCCATTTTGTGTTGCCCCCTTTTCTCTGGAAGTTTGTACATTGAGTCGCTGTAGACACGTCCCATTTGGAAACTGGCTCTGGAGTCTTCTGTGGGGAAACAGGAAGTGGGTCACTCCTGTGCTAAATGCAGCAACACTAAACAGATCACAGATCTGATGGGCAGGCCCACCACGTTTTTTTTTTAGTTTCAAATATATACTTTATTCATAATATATACACTAAATACAATTGGTACACTCCTTCTCTACATTCATCGTACAAAAATTCAGAACGTTTTCCTACTTAAACAGTGTAACACTGAAATACATGAGAGACCTTTGCATATGGCCCAGTGCCTCTATGTCCAGTGATGACAAGTCTTTATTTCTCTCAACACATACTGCACCCTGAACTGTCACTTTAGAGGCAGGCCTGAACCACAAGCATTTGGGCCAATCTGACAACACTAACATTAAACTGGCTGGCAAAGTCACAGGTGATGACAGCATACATTCACACCTGTGGTGAACAAGTTGACATGTTGTTTTGTCTTAATAATTAGTTTGCAGACTGCATTTGTAATCACCAATGAATGAAGCGGATATAAAACTGATCAAGATCAGTGAGATCAGCAGAAAGAATCAAGATAATTCGCTATTAGATAGCAACTTTCACAATCCCCAGAATTTAGAATCCACAAAATGACACAACAGCAACCAGTCTATTTTACAGGACTTACAGCGTCTGCCAGATACCCTGCAGCAACTTGTCTTGGTTTTCTCGGGAGCATCTCCCAAATCTGTACTGTTCCACACTTAGAAGGACAAGTGGGAACATGGTTCACCACTACCTGTAGATCCCTGCTAGTCTGAGAATATCTTAGAAACTTCCACTCGTTTCATTTATTTAATTTGGAGCTACCGTACAGTTACAGGCTATTCTGGCCCAACAAGCCTGTGCCACACAATTACGTCCAAGTGTGACTGGTATATTGTTGTTAGTTGTACTGAGGTACAGCGAAAAGTCTTCTTTTGCTTGCCATCCACACAGATTATATATCAAAGTATTACAAGGTAAAAGTAATAAAATGATACAGAATATACCTTAGCAGTTACAGCGAAAGTGATGCACAAGCAGACAGTAGGATACAAGGCCATGAGGAGGTAGATTGTGAGGTCAAGTGTCTATCTTATCATACTAGAAGTCCATTCAATAGTCTTATAACGTCAGGATGGAAGCTGTTCTTGAGCATGGTGGTAAGTGCTTTCAGGCTGAGCTTCAAAGCCACAGTACGTTGTACAATGTGATATAGTTCTAGTCTATGGAACTCCCTATCCAACAACACCATGTGAATGTCTTATCTCTTCTTCTCAAGAATTCCTTTAGGAACAATGTCAAATTGCTTGTATTGTGGGGGGTTTTTTTTGAGGTAATTGGTGAAGCCAGAGTAAGAACTTCAGACTCTTCAGCAGATGGTCAGAGGGTGATTGACCTGTGAGGTAATTCATTCTGATGCTTACACTGGGCTCCTGTGCATTTTGATGCATGGACTCTCAGTTCTCGATAATATCCTTAACAGTCCTTCTTAATTTTGAACCATCATGGGCCAGGGTTTTCCAAAAGTCAGTGGAGGTATTGTATTATTTTCAAGCAAGCTTTGAGCACATTTCTGCTGCTCACTTGCTAATATTTTCCTGTGACAGACCTGGGAATAGAGTGTCTGTTTCAGTGCTCTTGCATCAGGCATGTAAACATGGTGACCTGCCCAAAACCACTGACTGAGTTTCACTTAGACATCAATGTTGTGGACGCTTCTGGCACCGACGTAGCATGAGCTAAACCTAACTGTGTGTCTTTGGAATGTGGGATAGAATTGCAGCACTTGGAGAAAACGCATGCAATCATGGGGAAAATGTACAAACTCTTTACAAACAGCGGCAGGAACTGAATCCTGATCTTACGGTTGGTGCTACACGACCATTCCAAATAATCTGATTTCTCAGAAGCTGTCAATCCAATAACAAATATAGTTTCAGAGTACTTGCACCATTAAGGCCAAATCTTAATAGTTCTGTATCAAGTACTGTTTTTAAATATATGGATCAGATAAAAAAAAGCACACAAAAATAGTAACGTGCTTTCATTATATCTGATGATGGTGCACTTAACTTCAATCATATTTTACTTTATTTCACTTTCTTTCTTTGCATCTTTCTTTCTAGTTGAGGTGTTGCTGACTCTAACCAGTAAGTAATAAAGCTCCAACACGTTTGGAGTTAAAATTTCAGCCTTATTTGGAAAAGCATTTCACTTCAGTCTATTTCATAGGAACTTCACTAGTTGCCCCTTGTCACTTGGGGTCAACACAGATAGCTTAATTTAGAGATTTTCAAGGCAGACACTTTACCATTAGCTTCCACAGCTAACACTTTTCATCTGATGCGTCTTTTTAAAAACATGTTCTGGAAAACTGACATCGATTTTGCCTTCTCTGGGCTTGTCAGACAGTCAGACCTAATGACATTTATCTTAAATATTATGTTGTGATTACCAACAATGGAAATTAGAAGCAGAGTAAGTCTATTATGTGACTAAGCCTCCCACAAAATAAAACATATAACTTATGATTGAATGATACATTATAAACCATCACAAGTCATACACATTCTAAATTTATTGCTCAACTGACATGATTTAAAAAACTGACATGTATCATTTAAGAAAAACATTTGATTTAAAAGTTGGTAAAAGACTGTCGTCCTACGTCTGAAGGTATAGTTTCTACTTTAGTCCTGATGTCAAAATAACTTGATATTGAATCTATTTATGTACTCACTGGGAGTTTATAATTGTGAACATATGTTTAAGTTGAAGGATAGACATTCTGGTTCTCAGTGTTTACCTTCCTGACTGTTTTGGACAGGACAAGTTTTAAATGCGGATCTGTGGAGAAAGATATTTCCTTGAGCACTCACGGGCTTTCGCTGGGTAATGTTCACAGGGAGAGGTGGCAAATTGTGTTAAACATGTTGTATAAGTTGTCACGTCACCTTCATTACTATTGGGGTGACATTTTCAAAGTACAATAACTGGATGATTTGAGAATTTGAAAGGTTTTGTATACATTATTTATTTATTGAGATACAGCATGGAGCAGACCCTCTGGCCCTTCGAGGAACACTGACCGTCAGTCCCCCAATTTAATGCTAGCCTAGTCATGGGACAATATACTATGTCCAATCAACCTACTAGCTGGTACGTCTCAGACTGTGGGAGGAAACCAGAGCACTCACACATACAAGCTCCTTATGGGCAGCAATGGGAATTAACCCAGGGTCGCCTGGACTGTAAAACATTGTGCGAACCACTACACCACCGTGCCACCCCTTATTTGTTTCCTTACATTTTTTTAATTCTTCTTCTCAACTGAGTGGCCTGAAGGAGGCAGCCAGCAAATAATACATAAGGCAGGGCCCTGTGGAGTGTGAAAGAACAGAGTGACCTTGGAGGACAAATACATGGGCCCCTGGAAGTGGAGTCACGGGTAAAGGGTGCTGAGGAAGGCTCTTGGAACCTTCACAAGTCAGGGCATTGAGTATAAAACTTAAAAGATCATTGTGAGGTTATACCAGGATACTGGTGAAGTCACACTTGGAATATAGTGTTCAGTTTTGGTCACACTGCGATGGGAAGAATGCTATTAAATTATCAAGGTACATAAAAGATTCACAAAGTTGTTGCTAGGACTTGAGAGATTGAGCTTTAGAGAGAGAGTGGACAGAGTTAGACTATAAAACCTGAAGATATAGGAGCAGAATTAAGTGATTCAGCCCAGTTGGTCTGCTCTGCCATTCCATCATGGCTGATTTATTATCCTTTCCAACCCCATTCTATTCCCTTCTCCCCGTAACCTTTTATTCAAAGATTCAAAGTACATTTATTCTCAAAGTATGTATATCCTTACTAATCAAGAACTTTATTCTTTGGAGTGTAGGAGACTAAAAAGTGATCATATTTACAGAGCTGTATAAAACTATGAAGGGCATGGATAGAGTAAATCAACTCAGACTTTTATCAGGCTTGGGGAATGAAGAAAAAGAAAGTGTATAATTAAGGTGAGAGTAGAAAGATTTAAAGGGGAACTTAAGAGGTGACTTTTTCTTCAGAATCTGGTGCGTCTGTGGAATAAGCTGCCAGAGGAGGTGGTTGGGACTGGTACAATAACAACTTTTAAAAGACTATTAGACAGGTACATGGATTGGAAAGTTCAGAAGGTTGTGGGGGAAATGCTGACAAATGGACTAGCTTGGATGGGGCATCTTGGTTGGTGTGGACCAAATGGTCTGAAGGGCCTCTTTCCATGCTGTATAACCCTATGAAGAAATAAGAGCAGGAGTTGGTCACATAGCCCCTTACAATATGGCTGACCTTGACTTTCGCAAATAACTCAAAACACCCTATTCACATAAAAATCTACAAATTCTGCCTTGAACGTACTCAGTGACAGAGCTTCCACACCATTCTTGGGTAGAGAATTCTAATGGACCACTTCCATCTGGATGAGAAACTTCCTTCTTAATTCAGACCTGAATAACTGACCACATACTGTGTGATCACTGGTCCTAGACACCCCAACAAGAGAACATATCAACCCTGTCAATCTGAACGGGATCGATCACTAAGCAGAATAGCCAATTCTGCACTCAAAAAGAGGAAATACCAGAGGCTGCATCTACCATTTGCCCTATTTAGGGTACAAGAGAAGAAAGTGACATTGGTAAAAACAAAACTATTTCTATTGCATGGAGCATTATTTTGGAATCTTATAGAGTCAAATTAGATGAGGGAAAGTATTCTTATAATGCCAGAAAGGTAAGAGATCTGAGTGAGATTCTGCAGGAGCTGTAGAGGAGGAAAGGGAGCGGGGAATGTGAGCAAATTACTGTTAAAAACTGTTCTGCTAAATGCATGCACTGAACTTCCAACAAACAACAAGATATGGCTAGGTTTCTTCTTCATATTTCAAGGAACAGAAGATCATTTTGAATTGTAAATGGCCTAATGTATCTGGCAGATGGTCACACCTGTTTGACGAAAAAAATATTTTATCACCAAGATCCAAAAGGCCACATCTTAACAAGGGCCTACATTGTTCTGTACCCCAACAATTATCTCATGCACACTCTACTCCACAATGTACACAGACTGATCAAAGAAAGCCAGTGAGATTATATCTGAGAGGCACACCACTCACAAGAGTAGAGGGGACATTGTTGTGAATCAGTTTCAGAGATACAGTAATATGAGCTTTCATTTGGAGAAAAATAGATTAATCAAAGATTGCCAACAGGGATTTAGTAAAGTCAGATCATGAGTGACTGTCTTGATTAAGTTATTGTACAAGATTATAGAGGAAGGTTATCATTGACATGAAGTAGGTTTCATCCATCAATGGTCTTATGAAGAGGTGCATTTTGAAAAGACCAGTAAGGGTAGGACATGCACGTACAAAGAATGGCAAAGAATATTTAGGAACAGGGGGACCTTGGTGCGCAAGTCCAAGGATCTTTGAAGGTGGCAAAAAAGACTATAAAGGCAATAAGGGTTCCTACTTTATTCAGAAAAGGTCTAGCGTATAAGATCAAGGATGTCTCACTAAAACTTTATGAAAAATTGGCTAAGCAACAGCTGGAGTACTATGTATAGTTCTGATCACTGTACTACAGAAGGATATTATTGCCCTGGCAAAAGTACAGAAAATATTCACAGGGATGTTTCCTGGGACGGAGCATTTCAGTTAAAAGCAGAGACTAGAGAAATTTGGTTTGTTTGTCCTTGAAAGCTGGAAGGGGACCTGATTAAGTTATAATGAATTATTAGGAATATAGGTAGAATAGATAGTGAATACTTCTCCCAATATATCTAGTAGTTAAAGGGGATCTCTGGAAGATTTTCTTTTCACCCAGACTGGTTGCAATCTGGTACACTGTCTGAGTGGGTAATGGTTAAGGTTTTCTCATAATGTTTCATAGTATCTAAATGAGCACATTTAGATTTAGGAAACTACAGAGTGTAAGTGCTGGTAAATAGATTCATATTGATGGGTAATTGATGCTTAACATGGACATAGAGTCATAGAACACTCCCACACAGAATTTAGTCTGTGTTGATCTATTAATCTGTCAAGCTCCATCAGCTTGGACCTGGATCATTGTACTCCAAAACCCCAATCCACGTACCTATCCAAATCTCTCTTAAATGTTAAAATCAAACCCACATCCAGTACTTCTGCTGGCAGCTCTTTCCCCACTCTCACCACCCTCTGAGCGAAAAGGATCCCTCTCATGTTCCCTTAAACATTTCACCTTCCACCCTTAATCTATGACCTCTAGCTCTAGTCTCACCCAACCTCAGTGGAAAAAGCCTGTTTGCATTTACTCTATCTGTATCCCTCATTATTTTGTATACCTTCATCAAATCTCCCCTTAGATTTCTATGCTCTAGTGCAGGGGTTCCCAACCTTTTTTATGTCCGTAGACCCCAGATAGAGAACACCAGCTCTGGAGAATAAAGTCCTAGCCTATTCAACTTTTCCCTATAACTCAGATCCTCAAGTCCTGGCACCATCCCTGTAAATTTTCTCTGCACTCTTTCAATCTTATTGACATCTTTCCTGTAGGTAGGTGACCAAAGTTGCACACACAACTCCAAGTTAAGCCTCACCAATGTCCTATGCAACTTCAACATAGCATCCCAACTCCTGTACTCAATACTTCGATTCATGAAGGCCAATGTGCCAAAAGCTTTCTTTCCTGTCTACCTGCTCTAGCACTCACCATGCAAATCCTACCCTGGTTTGCCATCCCAAAGTGTAACACTTCACACTTGTCTGCCTTAAGTTCCATCTGCCATTTTTCAGCCCATTTCACCAAGCTGGTCCAGATTCCAGTGCAATCTTTTATAGTTTTCCTCATTGTCCTCTACATCCCCACACTTGGTCTCAACTGCAAATTTTCTGATCCAGAATATGCATTATCATTTAGATCATTGATATAGACGTCAAACAACAACCGATGACCCAATACCAATCCCTGTGGGACACCACCAGTCAGAGAGGTCCATATACTACAACTCTCTGGCTTTTCCGCGAGACCAATGGCTAAGCCAATTTGACATGATGCATCAAAGAGTCCGCTCCTGTAACACAAGAGATCCTGCAGACGCTGGAACTCATGAGCAACACACACAAAATGCTGGAGGAACTCAGCAAGGCTATGGAGGGGAATAAAAAGTCGATATTTCAGGCTGAGACCATTCATCGGGATGACTCTGTGCTGTACGACAGCTCTTTCCACTTCTGTGCTGTATGAATCCATGATTGTAAGGTCTGATTAGAAAATTGAATTAAGAGGGAAGTGGTGGAGTGGGTACAAAATTAGCTCAACGACACGATGCGAAGGAAAGTGATGAACGTTCTTCCAGAAGATGGTCAGTATTGAATCTATTATTTTTGGCCATTTTTATAAATCATCTAGAGAAGATTAGACATTTTGCAAATATTGTGAAAATAGTAATGACACTAGTGTGGGACTCAGAATAATGCAGGTTATTGGAAAAAGTGTGGAGATCCTTGTAGACAAATATTAAGTGATAGAGATTGAAATAACTAATATAAACTGAGAGTATGCAATAAAAATCATGTTATGTATGTAATCCCTCTTTCTCTGTTCCATAGCGCACCTCCACAGAGTGATTTTAATGCCCATGTTCACAAATTCTTGAAGAGGGCCAAATGAATTGAAAAGGTGGTTGAAAGACATGGGTTTGTAAGTTGTGTATTATGAAAGTTTGTAAATTAAGGAATAAGATCATGCTCGGAATTTATATGCCACCCATTAGGTTTGGTCTAGGAGATTATATACTGACCAGAGTGCCACATATCAGGAGAAAGGTAAAATCCTTGGTAACAGTATAGCGCAAGACCCTGCAAAGGATTGTGAGAACTACTGAGAGGATCATTGGGGTCTCTCTTCCACACATCCAAGATATTTATCAAGAGCACAACCCACTCTGCACCCTTAGCATTATCAAGGATCCCTCCCACCTATCCCAAGGTCTCTTTGACCTCGACCAGGCAGAAGGTACCATAGCATTAAAACAAGCACTGTTAGGATGGGAAACAGCTTCTGCCCTCAGGCTGCAAGACTACTGAACTCCCTGCTGGCACCCAGGTCTCATCATACATGCAACACCAGTAGCGTTATACAGTTCACTTTTTAATTTGTGCCATAAATTCGCCTCATGCTAAATATCTTCATCTTTTTCTTCTTGAGCTCCTGCTCCTAGTGGAGCATAGGCCATCAATGAACATCCATCTCCATCATCCTCTGTTCTGAGCCAGTTTCTCGAGGGTAAACCGGGCGAGTCCCTATCATCTAATTTCAGCCTTGACATCTCTCCTCCATGTGTTCTTTGGACGTCCCTTTTTCCCTCTTTCCTTGGGAATTCCATTTTAATGCCTGCCTGTTGATATTGTTGGGTGGCTTCTAGATGTGCCCATTTCTGTTTCCATTTGTGCATTTGTAATTGACAGTTAGCACCTTTTCGTCTCATTTGATCCGATGGTGGAATTTCCTGCCTCACATTCCAGGTACCCAAGGTAGATAGGGACTTTGGTGGCAAAGGAGTTGTTGGCTGTGCAGGATCCTGATGACTTTCCCTACACTGTGTCATGTGCTCACTCGAGGATGAGCCTCTTCTCACAAAGTTGATGGTATGGTTGGAGTTCATCAATGTTTCTGTAATCCATTGCATCCACTGTACAGGGGATCTGCCTATACAGCTTCACCAGAGCCCTGTTGGCCGGCCTTACCCGTTTTCACTTCTCACCATGGGGACATAGAGTTGGACTCTGAGAGGCGCGCTAAATGTCAATCTTCTGGAATACTCTATATTTTATTAATTGTTAATTTATTCGATATAATATTACTTTATGTGCTGTGTGTGAGTTATAGTACTGTGTTGTGCACCTTGGTCCAGGGGAATATTGCGTCGTTTGGCAGTATACATGTATGAGGTTGAAAGACAATAAACTTGGACTTCAACTTTTGAACTTGAGGGGGTTTCCTAGGATATTACTAGGGATGAGGAACTTCTTTTATAAGAAGTTTGATAACTTAGAACAGAAAATGTTCAGAAAGGAAGGTGTAGGAGGGTAGCAAGAAATTCAGATGGAGAGATATAGGACCAGTGAGTGAGATTATCAGAGAAGTAGTGGGGGTTGAGATTTAGAGGAATGCTCTAAGAGCCAGCATAGACTTGATGGACCGAGTGGTCCCCTTTTAGCATCACGAGAAAAATATGGAATATGAAAAAATGAATGACAACTAGTTAGAGAAGAATAGAGATACAACTGGACTGGGAATTGGACTGAGAGCTTTGCCAGATCTTTTGTGGTTGCACATCACTAAGAATGGGCACCATTCTCTGATTCTTGT
Organism: Mobula hypostoma; assembly: GCF_963921235.1. Lineage (NCBI taxonomy): Eukaryota > Metazoa > Chordata > Chondrichthyes > Myliobatiformes > Myliobatidae > Mobula > Mobula hypostoma. The sequence continues at coordinate 172,446,692 of NC_086100.1, forward strand.
GCAATATGGGCAGGATAGTGACATCTGTGCCTTAAAATCTTGATTAGAATTGTCAGATCGTACGCTCTAGTATCAATTGTTTGGTGACAATGAAGTATAAAGTATCAAAGATCTGGAAAATGTTGCAGATGTAGCAGATTTCAAGCAAGGGCAGAACTGGGAAAGATCAGGAGAACAATGGAGAAGGCCTAAGACCAGCAGAACAAATTGAATGACAGAATGGGTGTTAATGAACAAATAAAAAAACAAGATTTTTCTCATTTTAGTGTGATAAATGGACACTACTTTTTGCCCTAACATAGACTTAATTATCACCAAAATAAACTTCCAATTTTAAATTATCTGATGTGAGGAAACTGCTGTTGTAGTACATAGAAGTGACCGCAGTAAACATGCCCATGGACAGGTGCCTTCCAAGTAGCCATTGGCAAATAGGGGCAGGAGGAAAATGGCAGAAATCATAGGGTGGGGGAAATGGAGGGGAAGGGGAATCACAACAGGAAAAAGCATTCTGTTTGGATAACAAGGAATGGTCTAACCTCATTGCACCATAAAACACCGCACTATAGGAAGAATATGATTGGAAAAGTTGCAGAGGAGATTCACCAGGATGCTGCCTCAGTTGGAAACTTTCAGTCATATGGAGAGACTGGATAGGCTGGATTTGTTTTCCCGGGAGTGGAGGAAGCAGAGGCATAATATATAGAGGTCTAAGGGGAATAGATGGGGTAGACAGCAAGAATGATTTTTCCACAGTAAGTCTGTCCAAATTAAGATGACATCAATATGAGGTAGGAGATGGAAAGTTTAGAGGATACCTGAGGGGGAATTTTTTTTCTTGTAGAGAGATTGGAATTGGGAATGTGCTTGCTGAAGAGGTGCTATGGGCAGATACCTTCACAGCATTTAGGATGTATCTAGCTAAGTACTTGAATAGCAATGGCATAGAAAGCTATGGACATAATGCAGGCAAATAGGATTGGAATGGATAGGTAAGTGGTTGGCATGGACGTAGTGGATCAAAGGCTCTATTCTATGAGTCTATGGTATGATCAAGCACTGTCACAATGATTTTGGATCAATCTGCAGCACCTAGTACACTTGTTCTGCGAGCTTTATCAGCACTGTCTTGTCTCTAAAAAGACAGCACTTGCAGACCATGGAGTAGGCAGTCAGTGAAGTTCCAACCAATGCTCCATTGGAAGCTATTGATCCATGTGTGCTTTTCACTTTCCACATGTTGCTTCATTGCGAGCAATAACAGAAGGTCATAGGTCATGATCTTTTGATCCAATTTATCCCTGTGAGTCAGAGAAGTGCACGGCATACTTGATAAACTCAGAAACTGTGTGCAATACAATGAGGGATTGACAGCAGCATTAGGAAAATTGCAACAGAAAGAGCTGGTCCAGTTTCCAAGTGGGCAGGACTTCTGCCAATAATAGATTAAGTTTAGGGTCTGTGTTGGCACGTGGCCAAGTGGTTAAGGTGTCGGTCTAGTGATCTGAAGGTTGCTAGTTCAAGCCTCAGCTGAGGCAGCGTGTTGCGTCCTTGAGCAAGGCACTTAACCACACATTGCACTGCGACGACACTGGTGCCAAGCTGTATCAGCCCTAGCGCCCTTCCCTTGGACAACATCAGTGGCGTGGAGAGGGGAGACTTGCAGCATGGGCAACTGCCGGTCTTCTATACAACCTTGCCCAGGCCTGCGCCCTGGAAACCTTACAAGGTGCAAATCCTGGTCTCATGAGACTAACGGATGCCTATAAGGGTCTGGGTTCAGAAAGGTCTGAATCCTGATGTCCAATACTTCATTATTGAGTGGATCTCCTAGTTCACCCGTGGTTTCTGAACACCTGGATTGTCCTCTTATGGAACAAGCTGTCAGAGGAAGTGGTTGAGGAAGGTATGTTGCAACATTTGGACAGTTGCACAAATGAGAGAGGCTTAGAGGGAGTATGGTCTAATGCAGGTCAACGGGATTAGCTCAGTTGGGTGTCTCAGTCAACATGGACCAGTTGGACGAAAGGGACTGATTCAGAGTTATTTACAACAGTACAAACAGGAAAGGGACTCACGGCCCATGATGACTCTTTCATTCTATGAAAAAGCATTTCATGCATGCATTGTGAGCAGTAAATAGAAGCAACTGAAATGAAAGAAGCAGGTTTAATTTCTCCTAAATACTATCCTAACACAGACCCTTCCTTCAGTTTAGTTCTAGCCTTGCCTTTACCTGACTCTACTTGTTTAAACACTTAAGTCAAAAATCTCTTATGCTTTCCAGCTGTTGACTGATATGAGTTTGATTCTTTGAATTGAATTGACTTTCTTACATCCTTCACATACACGAGGAGTAAGAATCTTTACGTTAGTCTCCGTCTAAATGTGCAATGTGCAATCATGATCATCTATAATAATTTATAATAAATAGAACAGTCGATGTAACATAGAAATACACTCAGTCAGCGTGGGTTCATCAGTCTGATGGCCTGGTGGAAGAAGCTGTCCCAGAGCCTGTGGGTCCTGGCTTTTATGCTGCAGTACCGCTTCCCGGATGGCAGCAACTGGAATAGATTGTGGTTGGGGTGACTCGGGTCCCCAATGATCCTTCAGACCCTTTTCTCACATCTGTCTCTGTAAATGTCCTGAATTGTGGAAAGTTCACAACTACAGATGTGCTGGGCTGTCCGCACCACTCTCTGCAGAGCCCTGCGATTGAGGGAAGTACAGTTCCCATACCAGGCAGTGATACAGCCAGTCAGGATGCTCTCAGTTGTGCCCCTATAGAAAGTTCTTAGGATTTGGGGGCCTATACCAAACTTCCTTAACCCTCTGAGGTGAAAGAGGTGCTATTGTGCCTTTTTCACCACACAGCTGGTGTGTACAGACCATGTGAGGTCCTCAGTGATATGGATGCCAAGGAACTTAAAACTGTTTACCCTCTCAACCCCAGATCCATTGACAACCCTAGATGTCAATAAGGGTTAGCCTGTCTCCATTCCTCCTGTAATCCAAAACCATAAGACCATAAGACCATAAGACAAAGGAGCAGAAGTCGGCCATTCGGCCCATCGAGTCTGCTCCGTCATTTTATCATGAGCTGATCCATTCTCCCATTTAGCCCCACTCCCCTGCCTTCACACCATAACCTTTGATACCCTGGCTACTCAGATACCCATCAATCTCTGCCTTAAATACACCCAATGACTTGGCCTCCACTGCTGCCCGTGGCAACAAATTCCATAGATTCACTACTCTCTGACTAAAAAAATTTCTTCGCATTTCTGTTCTGAATGGGCGCCCTTCAATCCTTAAGTCATGCCCTCTCGTACTAGACTCCCCCATCATGGGAAACAACTTTGCCACATCCACTCTGTTCATGCCTTTCAACATTCGAAATGTTTCTATGAGGTCTCCCCTCATTCTTCTAAACTCCAAGGAATACAGTCAAGAGCGGACAAACATTCCTCATATGTTAATCCTTTCATTCCCGGAATTATTCTAGTGAATCTTCTCTGTACCCTCTCCAACGTCAGCACATCCTTTCTTAAATAAGGAGACCAAAACTGCCCACAGTACTCCAAGTGAGGTCTCACCAGCGCCTTATAGAGCCTCAACATCACATCCCTGCTCCTATACTCTATTCCTCTAGAAATGAATGCCAACATTGCATTCGCCTTCTTCACCACTGACTCAACCTGGAGGTTAACCTTAACCAGCTGCTTTGTTTTTGCGACATTGAGGGAGAGGTTGTTTTCTTGACACCACTGTGTCAGGGTGATGAATTCTTCCCTGAAGACCACCTCATTATTGCTTGAGATTAGGCCAATCAATGTAGTATCGTCGGCAAGTTTAATTAGCAGATTGGAGCTGTGGGTGGCGACGCAGTCATGGGTACACAGGGAATAAAGGAAGGGACTTAGTACACAGCTCTGAGGGGCTCCTATGTTGAGAATCAGAGGGGTGAAGGTGAGGGAGCCCATTCCTACAACCTTTGCAGTATGTTCTGATTTTCTATTACAAATTTCCAGCATCTGCAATATTTTACTTCTAGTCTACTTGAAAGAATTGATTCTGGCCAGAATTTTTGAACCAGTTGCTGATTTTGTAAGATGAACTTCTCTTGATTTGTTAACTCAGATGCACTGAGGTATTTACTACTCAAAACTAATTAGTTATGGAATAATAGATGTAGGCTCTGGTACTAGTGTCCATTGAAGCTCGTGTACAGGCGCACAGAGCAAGATGACTCAAGGACCAAGCTAGGTCAACCATTTAGATAGGGAATTGGAGGTCTGGAGGAGAAGGTCCAGACCTTGTCCTATCTCTCCAGTGTTATTCTCCTGCCTAGTCTCATCACCAGAGATGAACGCTTGTGACCTATCTCCTTTTCCCTAATGATTGATCAAACTTTCTGGAATTAATGAAGTCTCAATCTATGATAACAGAGTGATATTTAGATCCGTAACAGGTGGGATTGCCTATGCAGGTCCTGACATCCCATGACCCAAACATCATATTGTGACACATCTAAGCATGCGTGCTAATCTTGAAAATACTCACCACCTTAGACTGCCTAAATCGCTGGCCACACAGTGAGTCATGAATGCGTTCCAGACAAGCCCCATGCATTGTAACTGTGATCTAAGTCACCGGAGAGATACTGATGCTGATGATATAAAAGTCCATTCAACGCAACAAGTAGGCATCATTCTGGAGACACCTCTTGGTAGAGGCTCACAAATCCAAAGGTACATCATATTTTATAGTCATAGTCATACTTCATTGATCCCAGGGGAAATTGATCTTTGTTACAGTTGCACCATAAATAATAAATAGTAATAGAACCATAAATAGTTAAATAGTAATATGTAAATTATTGCCAGTGTATTATGAAATAAGTCCAGGACCAGCCTATCGGCTCAGGGTGTCTGACCCTCCAAAGGAGGAGTTATAAAGTTTGATGGCCACAGGCAGGAGTGACTTCCTGTGACGCTCTGCGCTGCATCTCGGTGGAATGAGTCTCTGGCTGAACGTACTCCTGTGCCCACCCAGTACATTATGTAGTGGATGGGAGACATTGTCCAAGATGGCATGCAACTTAGACAGCATCCTCTTTTCAGACACCACCGTCAGAGAGTCCAGTTCCATCCCCACAACATCACTGGCCTTACGAATGAGTTTGTTGATTCTGTTGGTGTCTGCTACCCTCAGCCTGCTGCCCCAGCACACAACAGCAAATATGATAACACTGGCCACCACAGACTCGTAGAACATCCTCAGCATCATCCGACAGATGTTAAAGGACCTCAGTCTCCACATGAAATAGAGACGGCTCTGACCCTTCTTGTAGACAGCCTCAGTGTTCTTTGACCAGTCCAGTTTATTGTCAATTCGTATCTTCAGGTATTTGTAATCCTCCACCATGTCCACACTGACCCCCCGGATGGAAACGGAGGTCACCAGTACCTTAGCTCTCCTCAGGTCTACCACCAGCTCCTTAGACTTTTTCACATTAAGCTGCAGATAATTCTGCTCACACCATGTGACAAAGTTTCCTACCGTAGCCCTGTACTCAACCTCATCTCCTTTGCTGATGCATCCAATTATGGCAGAGTCATCCGAAAACTTCTGAAGATGACAAGACTCTGTGCAGTAGTTGAAGTCCGAGGTGTAAATAGTGAAGAGAAAGGGAGACAAGACAAGACAAGATACCCTTAAGATCAAAGGTAACAGTAGGTGATAAAATTCAATTTCAACAGTTATAATGACATTGTTTCCTTCAATATTTTGGATTGACAATGCTTCCTTTGAATTACATATCTACAGAGACAGACACCTCTGAATGTTCAAACACTTTTGTCACAAAACAATTCATGCAATTAGTCTAAAAGCTGTTGGGGGCAGAAATCCCAGACACCCAAAATTACTGTTGTCAAGGTTATCTGTGAGAACACAAATAAGATAAGTACATAAAAACTATTGATTTCCTATACCTGTGACCATGTTTGATATGCTGAGTGACAATGTTAGTCTAGTCTTCCAGCTTGAACTCAGTCACAATGGTGCAATTAATTTAGCCCATGTTGCCTGGTTTGATGCAGGCTAATTAATGCAACTCCATTGTCTTAACATCAGGATGTTGCATATGCAATATTTTAGTCTGTGCTCTTAAATTCAATTTGCTGCTTGTAATTTATAAAAAATACTGAAGGCTAATTGCAAGCTTCCTGAACTCATTTACATCTACAATAATACTAAAGCCTGGTTTATGGTTCAATTAATATCCGCTATATTCACATAGCTTCAGAATTCTTTTCTGCCTTCTTTAAAACTCCTCATGTGCTTCATTTGATCCTAACTTCTGAAGTTTTACATACTTTTCCTTTTCCTTCTTGACCAAATTCATCACTTCTCTAGACATCCAAGGTTCTCTTACCTTCCCATCCCCATTGTTCCATCTAACAGGAACATACCTTTCCTGTACTCTGGGCAATTGATCTTTAAACACCCTCCACAGCTCTGATCTGGACTTGCCAGAGAAAAGGTGTTCCTATTAACGCTTCTTTTTTTTTCTGCCTATGTCCTCGTAATTTGCCCTACTCCAATTTAAAACTCTCCCACAAGGACCATACCTATCCTTATCTATAGCTATCCTATAGATAAGGATAGTTAAGGAGTTGTGGTCACTGTTCCCTAAATGCTCACCACTGAAAGGTCAGTCACAGGCCAGGCTCATTACCCAACACCAGGTCCAGTACGGCCCCTCCTCACATTGGACCATCCACATATTGATTTAAAAAACCTTCCTCGTTACACTTAACAAATTCAACCCCATTTAACCCCTTATGCTAAGAAGGTCCCAGTTAATATTAGGGAAGGTGAAATCTCCCATGGCAGCAACCTTTTTATTTTTACACATTTCCTTAATCTGATTATACATCTGTCCTTCAATGTCCTGGTGGCTCTTGGGGGTTTGTAGTACAATCCTCAGTGTGATTGCACCCTTCCTGTTCCTGAGTTCCAACCAAATGGACTCAGTGTCTGATCCCTGCATTATGCCTTCCCTGAGTGTAGCTGTGATATTGTCCCTGATTAGTAGTGCAACTCCTCCCTCCGCCCTCCCCCCCCCCTTCCTTTTACCTCCTCCACTTTCTTTTCTAAAACTTCAAAAACCTGGTACTATCATGATCCGGTCTGTGAAATCCACATTCCGGTTCACGGTCCAGTCCATCGACCCTTGCTCCAGGTTTTCCTGTCTACCCTGTTTCTGTTCCTGTTTGAGCACTAATTGAAGCAGTTGATTCTCGTTGGGGCTGGCTGCAAAAATACCTTCAGAGACCAGGGCGTGACTGCTGGATTTTTCTTGTCCTTACTCCTCGTATCCCTTCCCTTGCCTTCCGTTTCCTTGCCTGAAGCCTTGCCTTGTCTTGCCGGTAACTCTCACCTCACCATGAAGTTCTTGCCTTGCCTTGCATTACCTGAATCCTTGCCTTGTCTTGCTGGTAACTCTCGCCTCATCTCGCCTGAAGTCTTGTCTTCGAGCCACCCTGTACCTAACTCCCTTCCTGTCCCGTGCCTCCATCGGGCAAACCAGGCCAGATTGCCGTTACCCTGCGGTGGGTCCTGTCTCTTCCTGTCCCTTGTCTTCATCGGGTGGAGTACCGCGCCCTGCCCAGGAGTACCGTGCCATGCCCAGGAGGAGCTTCAAGCCCCCAAGCCTCTAGCCAAGCCTCGCCTCAAGTCTCTAGCCTCAAGCCTCGCCCCAAGTCAAGCATCAAGACCCCAAGCCTCAAGCCTGAAGTCTCAAGCCTCACCTCGAGCCTCTGGTCTCCAGCGCCTCAAGTCTCTGGTCTCCAGCCTCGCATCAAGAGTCTGGTCTCCGGCCTCGCATCAAGGGTCTGGTCTCAAGCCTCGCATCAAGTCTGAAGACTCCAGCCTCGTCCTGCCTGCCAGCCAAGTCACATCCTTGTCTAGTTCTGGGGTCCGAGCCAGAGGCAAGACCCAGGTTCTGGGTCCTTGTCCAGTCTCTGGCTCAGAGTCCAAGCCCGGGTTCCTAGCTCTCTTGTCCAGTCCTGTTCCGGGTTCCCGTAGAGTGGGGGGGTACTATCATGGTCCGTTCCGTGAAGTCCGCATTCCGGTTCACGGTCCGGTCCATCAACCTTTGCTCCAGGTTTTCCTGTCTACCCTGTTTCTGTTCCTGTTGAGCTCTAATTGAGTCAGCTGATGCTCGTTGGGGCTGGCTGCATAAATACCTCCAGAGACCAGGGCATGGCTGCTGGATTGTTCTTGTCCTTACTCCTCGTACCCCTTCCCCTGCCTTCTGTTTCCTCGCCTGAAGTCCTGCCTTGTCTTGCCGGTAACTCTCACCTCGCCTTGAAGTTCTTGCCTTGCCTTGCATTACCTGAAGTCCTGCCTTGACTTGCTGGTAACTCTTGCCTCGTCTCGCCTGAAGTCTTGTCTTGGAGCTACCCTGTACCTAGCTCCCTTCCTGTCCCTTGCCTCCGTCGGGTAAGCCAGGCTGTCTTGCCGTTACCCTGTGGTGGGTCCTGTCCCTTCCTGTCCCTTGCCTCCGTCAGGTAAGCCAGACCAGATTGCCATTACCCTGCGGTGGGTCCTGTCCCTTGCCCCTGTCAGGTAAGCCAGGCCAGATTGCCGTTATCCTGTGGTGGGCCGTGTCCCTTCCTGTCCCTTGCCCTCCGTCGGGTAAGTCAGGCCAGATTGCCGTTACCCTGCAGTGGGACCTGTCCCTTGCCTCCGTCAGGTAAGCCAGGCCAGATTGCCGTTATCCTGCGGTGGGTCCTGTCCCTTCCTGTCCCTTGCCCTCCGTTGGGTAAGTCAGGCCAGATTGCCGTTACCCTGCGGGGGGGTTCTGTCCCTTCCTGTCCCTTGGCTCCGTCGGGTGGAGATCCACACCCTGCCCAGGAGTACCGCGCCCTGCCCAGAAGGAGCTTCAAGCCCCCAAGCCTCGCCTCAAGTCTCTAGCTGAGCCCAGCCCCAAGGCAAGCTTCAAGCCCCCAAGCCTCTAGCCAAGCCTCGCCCCAAGCCAAGCTTCAAGACCCCAAGCCTCAAGTCTCTGGTCTCCAGCCTCGCCTCAAGTCTCTGGTCTCCAGCCTCGCCTCAAGTCTCTGGTCTCCAGCCTCACCTCAAGTCTGAAGACTCCAGCCTCGTCCTGCCTGCCAGCCAAGTCACATCCTTGCCTAGTTCTGGGGTCTGAGCCAGAGGCAAGACCCAAGTTCTGGGTCCTTGTCCAGTCTCTGGCTCGGAGTCCAAGCCCAGGCTCCTAGCTCTGTTGTCCAGTCCTGTTCCGGGTTCCAGGTTTTCAGGTCCATGTCCTAGCCCTCACCCGGTATCCTGTTCCTGTTACTCGTACTTCAGTGTCTGTGTCTTGCACTTGGGTCCATTCCCAGCCACCCCCTTATGACAGGTACATTAATCATTCATTCCTCCCCCTCTTTCAACCAAGTTTCAGTAATGACTACAACAGCATAGTTTCATGTACTGATCCATACTCTCTAAGGCATCATTCTTACCTACAATACTCCTAGCATTAAAATATACACAATTCAAACTATCTGACCCAACTTTGCTTTTCGATATCTTCCCTGACGTCTATCTTTTGATCTGATCCTTCCCTTACTGACCTAGGGGTCCAGTTCCCAGCCCCCTGCAAAACTAGATTAAACTCTCCTGAGTAGCATCAGCAAACCTCATGGCCGGGATATTGGTTCCCCTCCAGTTCAGGTGCAACCCATCCCTCAAGTACAAGTCATCTCTTCACCAGAAAAGGTTCCAATGTTTTAAGAACTTGAAACCTTGTCCCCTGCATCATCTCCTCAACCACTCGTGTATCCATGCCATCACCCCATTCCTTCCTGCACTAGCCAGTGGCACAGGGACTATCTAGAAATTACAACCTTGGAGGTCTTGAGTCGGCTGGGGTGATATACTGCGTCCGGTGCTCCCGATGTGGCCTTCTATATATTGGCGAGACCTGACGCAGACTGGGAGACCATTTCGCTGAACACCTACGCTCTGTCCGCCAGAGAAAGCAGGATCTCCCAGTGGCCACACATTTTAATTCCACATCCCATTCCCATTCTGATATGTCTATCCACGGCCTCCTCTACTGTTAAAATGAAGCCACACTCAGGTTGGAGGAACAACACCTTATATTCCGTCTGGGTAGCCTCCAACCTGATGGCATGAACATTGACTTCTCTAACTTCCGCTAAGGCCCCACCTCCCCCTCGTACCGCATCTGTTACTTATTTTTATACACACATTCTTTCTCTCACTCTCCTTTTTCTCCCTCTGTCCCTCTGAATATACCCCTTGCCCATCCTCTGGGTCCCCCCCCCCCGGTCTTTCTTCCCAGACCTCCTGTCCCATGATCCTCTCATATCCCTTTTGCCTATCACCTGTCCAACTCTTGGCTCCATCCCTCCCCCTCCTGTCTTCTCCTATCATTTTGGATCTCCCCCTCCCCCTCCCCCTCCAACTTTCAAATCCCTTACTCACTCTTCCTTCAGTTAGTCCTGACGAAGGGTCTCGGCCTGAAACGTCGACTGCGCCTCTTCCTATAGATGCTGCCTAGCCTGCTGCGTTCACCAGCAACTTTGATGTATGTCACTAGGATGCCTAAGACTTTTATACAGTAACACAAACAAAATGCTGGAGGAACTCAGCAGTCCAAGCAGTATCCATAGAGAGTAATAGCCAGTTAACTTTTTGGGCTAAGACCCTTCATCAGGATATAAAGTATATTTTTACATTAAAAATCCCACCACTTCAATATTTGAATATCTTCAGGAACCTCAATAATAATGACAGGGCAGCAAGTTTGCTCCTGCCATGGTGTTTTCTGCAAACCAAAACAATTATTAGACCAAGATTTATACTTTCTCTGTCAACATTTTTTTGGGTAACCCATGTTTGTCCTCCAACCGTGTATTTATTTTACAATCTTAAAAAACGAAGCATTTTGTGCAGCAACTTGTTGAAAATTAAACAAGAAGAAGTTCAACAAATTAGTTGACAGTGTCAGTTTGTAGAAAAAGATATTTTATGTAAACATCCAAATGTTAAAAATACATAAAAAGGGCTCAACATTAGATTGCCAAAGGCCAATTTCCTTTTTAACACTGAAGAGCAATAAAGGAGTCATTGAGAAACTTAGTGGGAGGTACTTGTTGTAAAGCCAAAAGCCAACCAGTTGGTGTCAGATAGTTTATTGTAACAGCCCCAAGACATTATAGAGATTCTCTTCACTGTACTGAGTATATAGTGTGGAGAAATAGCATAACAGCTTACAACTTGCAAACTCTGTTTTGAAGCAGTCATTGCCGCAGTGATCTGCTTTCAAGCAGTTTATTACTCAATTGCAGAAAGTCAGTTTTAACAGTTATTGTAATCTGCTTTGCCTTACGGAATCATGGAAAATTATGGCACAGAGAAAGGGCTTTTAACCTTTTACATCCACTGCAAGACAAAAATAGAGCTATTTAAATCAATTGCTCTTCCCAGCTCTTAATATTAATAAGTTTGGCGCGGTAGGGTACCAGTTACCCCAGTCGCTTTACAGCGCTGGCAGTCAGTATTTGGGGTTCGATTCCCGCTGCTGCTGTCGGGAAGGAGTTTGCACGTTCTCGTCATGACCGCATGGTCCAAAGACGTTCAGTTAGGGTTAGTAACTTGTGAGCATACTCTGTTGGTGTCAGAGTCGTGGCGGTTCTTGCAGCCTGACCTGAGCACAGTCCTTATTGATCTGATTTGATGCATTTCACTGAATGTTGCGATGTACATGTGACAAAGTTCATCCCTAACCCTGTAATCATGTAGATGATATGTCAAGTGCTTACCGCACTGTTTTCTAAAATGGATGAACAGCGTACTCTACCCACTTGAGTGGAGAGTCCCACTACTCCCTCCTGGGGTTACAGGACTGTGTATGTGTGTGGGTAGATGGATTCTGTTTTGTTGTGTTCTGTGTTGTTCTGCCGAGTATTGTGGGCATGCTATGTAGGCACCTGCATAGGTCCCCAGCACATGTTTGGGTGTGTTGATTGTTAACACAAATAACACATTTCACTGTATGTTTTCATAAGACCATAAGATACAGGAGCAGAATTAGGCCATTCAGCCCATTGAGCGTGCTACACTATTCCATTGTGGCTTATTTATTATCCCTCTCAACTCCACTCTCCTGCCTTCTCTCCGTAACCTTTGACACACTTACTAATCAAGAACTATGAAGGTTTCAAAGTAAATGCGATAAATAAATCTGAATCTGAAATCTGAAATCTCATTCCTCACTTCCCTCTAATCCCTTAATTAATTGCCATAAACCTGTTAAGGCAGGTTAATAATATCTGCCAAGGGAAATAGAACCTATTGGATCAACCTCCCTAGGCCTTTCATGATTTTGTATATCGCACATCTCCCCACGGTGTTGTTTGGTCCAAGGAAAACAAACCCAGTCTAAAGAGTCGCCTTTTGCGACTACAAATCTCTGGCCCAGGCAACATCCTGGTACGTTTCCTCCACTATCACTTCCTTCCTGTAACATGGTGGGCAGAACAGCAAATAGTCCTCCAGTTGAGACCTAACCAATGTTTAATTGACTCTACCATGATTGATCCCCTCTGCAGGCAGATTTCTGACTGGACATTTAACCCATGCTCACTACTTCACTATCCCATTAGCCATAGTGTTATATAACACAAGAACAGGCTCTTCGGCCAGCCACATCCATGTTAACCATCAAGTATATTCTTCAATTTGACTTGTAAATGAAAATACCTTACATGCCTCTTTCACCTCAGACGGTTGAGGAAGTTTGGTATGGGCCCCCAAATCCTAAGAATTTAGGAAAAATTGAGAGCATCCTGACTGGCTGCATCACTGCCCGGTATGGGAACTGTACTTCGCTCAATTGCAGGGCTCTGCGGAGAGTGGTGCAGACAGCCCACGATTCAGAACATTTACAAGGACAGGTGTGTAAAAAGGGCCTATAGGATCATTGGGGACCCAAGCCATCTTAACCACAACCTATTCCAGGTGCTACCATCCGGGAAACAGTACCACAACATAAAAGCCAGAAGGCAGCTTCTTCCACCACGCCATCAGATTGATGAACTCACGCTGATCTAAGTGTAATTTGTATTACATTGACTGTTCTATTTATTATAAATTACTATGATTGCACATTTAGATAGAGTCGTAACATAAAGATTTTTACTCCCCATGTATGTAAAGGATGTAAGAAATAAAATCAATTCAATTCAATACAAGAGCAGCATTAAGCTTGGTGGAACTTGAAATGGTCTAGTCATCCCTGGTGTTTGAATTCTAACCAGTTGTGTGGCAGATATATTTACAGTTATATCTTCTAGATATGAGGTTGTAAAGACTGAAGCCAGAGAGTGATCAGTCTGGATTTGGATCAGCTTTTGCAGGAGATAAAGGAGAAAAGGTGTTGCAAGGGAATGGTTGAATTGAACATTGAGCATATGGTAACAAAAGTTAGACCTAACCCTCAGCACCGGTATCTCTATCATGTGATTGAGGTAAGATTGGTAGGATGTTGTTCCAATTTTACCCTCTGAATATTAACTTAATGCACACAAAATGCTGGAGGAACTCAGCAAGTCGGGCAGCATCTATGGAGAGGGGGGAAATCAGCTGATATTTTGGACTGAGATACGCTCTTCCCGTTACAAGTTGAAAAGAGTATGAACTTCGTGCAATCATTATTAAACCAAAACAGAGCTCTGTTTTATTTTGTGGAGTTGTGCTGTTCATTGCAAGAAACACTAGTAATATGCAATAAAACACTTCCTATTTTTAACATCAATTATATGTCAGTGTTGAAAAATTTACTCTGATTTTACTGTAAAAGAATTTTGTCGCCAGTCACTATGAGAGACTACTCTGTTAGGGAACAGAAATAAAGACACAGACCTCGGTACACGGTTAACCCTTTTATTACGTGATCACAGGGAGGCAATGTCAGATTACGTCTTAGATTTAAACAGTAAATTTTAGGCAATGGCCAGCAGCTAAATATACTTGGTCAGCGATTTCCAAGCGTTTGTTAGGTTCAAAGGTTCAAAGATCCAACTTAATGTCAGAGAAGTGTATATAACATACGAGGGGTGATTGATAAGTTCGTGGCCTAAGGCAGAAGGAGATGAGTTATTAACTTCAAACTTCCTGCATAATCACAAAGAGTTGAACTGCATGTGCATGTAATGAGAGCTGTATAACTCATCTCCTTCTACCTTAGACCACAAACTTATCAATCACCTCTGCTGTGGACCACTTTCTGGAAGAACAAGATGCCGACTTCTACAAAGAAGGGATCCGTATGCTCCACGACCGCTGGACCAAGTGTGTAAACGTAGGAGGGGGGAATGTTGAAAAATAAATGTGCTAGGTTTTCTAAAATTGACTCCTCCAAGCTTAGGCCACGAACTTATCAGTTACCCCTCGTACATCCTGAAATGCTTTTACTTCACAAACATCTACGAAAACAGAGAAGTGCCCCAAAGAATGAACGACAGTTAAACGTAAGAACCTCGAAGTCCCCCCCCCGCGCGTAAGCGACAGTGAGCAACAAACACCCCCCCCCTCCCCCCACCGGCAAAAAAAGCAAGCATCAGCCCCGCCACCAAGCACTCAAGCATGCACAAAGCAATAGCAAAGATACAGACTTGCAGTTACCCCAAAGACTTCGCGTTTCACCCGGCATTTGGCATACCGTAGATTCCCTCTCTCCCTAATAAGGGAGAAAGAGGTGCCTCCATTTTCCGAGCGAGCAGGGAAACATAGCGAACAACTCGCTTGTTTACGATGTTAGAAGTCCATCATGTCACTTTTTCCGAGCACTGTTCCCAAAGATCTCAAAGACCCTGGGTCTTCAGGCCCACAGCAGTAGATTTTCTGACTCCACCGATGACACACGGGTCTCCTGCCGTGACACCAACCCTCGAACCGCCCGTCTCCAGAGCCCCAAGATGTTAGGTTTCTGAATTCGAGCTGGACTCTCAGGCCGAGCCCTTGGCGTGCCGAACAACGGCCAGTCCTGAAACCCCGAGAACAGGTCCCATTCCCACAAAGAACCAAAGTCAGTGTGTAACTCCAGGTCAGGGTCTTCAAAAGAATCGTAAAAAGGAAAAATAAAGGTAGTAAAGATGGAACTAGAGCTGTTTCTGTAGGTGCAAGCAAAGGAGTTGCTGTTTAGCGCCATCTTCACTCGGCTCAGCAAGTGTACTAACGTTCTCGCGCAATGTACAAAATTAGAGCTACAAGACAGCAATTAGTTCCTCTATTTGCTACTTGCTAGACAATCTTGGAAAAAGGTTAACAATACCGCATTGCTGGCAATATCTATGTCTGGCTATAGTTAGCTTGCACAAGCAAGGCAGCGTCTGACTCTTATCCCATCACCCTCATCTTAAACATAATTTTCTTCCACAGTCAGCTTTAGCCGGGGCAGAAAAAGCTCCTGTGATTCAAGGTTAACATGTTTAAATATTGGAACTATATTCCCAAAGGTAACAGTATTATTTGCCAGATTAGAGGGAGAGGAATATGTCTTTGATCATGATTGCTAAAAACATAAGAGTTCGGAACAAGAACGTTGTCATCTGACACTTCAAACACGGTTTATCATTCATCAATATTATGACTGATCCTCTCCTGTAGATCTATTTCCCTGCACTAGTCTCATCATCCCTAATTCCTTTAGTATCCAGAAATCTGCTTTGAATGTACTCAATATATGGGCCTCCGCAGCAGGGAATTTCAGAACAGGTAATTAAACGAGAAAAAATGGGAATTCAGAAGTTATTGTATTGTCATACATCCTCAGACATCTTACAGAACGCCAAAGGGAAGACCTTTAGTTATTTTTTCCCCTTTCAAACAATTCCAGGAAGATGGCAACGCATTTGATCGCAGTGGCTTCTACAGAGTCAACCAAAGGTAATACTGACTTTTTTAAACGTATAATTTACAATTGCAAGGGGTGCTAGACATAGAACTTAAAGCACTGCAGGCCTACCCCATCAACCAGTTGCTCATTGGCAGAGAAGTTGATGGAGTTGGGATTTGTGCGGATTGTGCTGCTTCCCACGTTGGAGAGGGATTGGGGGGGAGTTGATGCGCGAAGGTGGTGTGCAGTCGAACAGCGAGTGATCATCTTAGCCACTTTGCTTGTGATTGCAAGACCCTGTTGGACATAGTGGACATAATGTGGAATGCTGTAAGTCCGATTCGCTGATCGGTTTTGGTGCAGACAGTGGGGGAGCTGCGTGACCTCAGTTGTAGTGAGGAGTAGGCTTCAAGCTGTGCTCTCACCTGTTTATATGTGCTCAGGAGTCAGAATGCTCCACCTGAGACAGTGTGGCACATCCTCCAAGCTGGAATCGGTGCAATACACACAGAATGCTGAAGGAACTCAGCAGGTCAGGCAGCATCTATGGAAAGAGTAAACAGTCAACGTTTCAGGATTTCAGGGTTCAGGGCTCTTTTCCATAGATGCTGTCTGACCTGCTGAGTTCCTCCAGCATTTTGTGTGTTGCTTGGATTTCCAGCATCTACAGATTTTCTCTTGTTTTGGAATTAGTGCTGCCCCCAAGAGTTCACTCAGCAGAAAACAAGCTGTATTGTGTTCAACTGCAGACTGCTGCAACATTCATGGACTCTGGGTCTTGGACCATTTATTTTTTTGTGTGACTGTTTTTTACTGATACCTTATATGTGCTTGCTGTCTTACATGTGCATTATGTGCCTTGTGCTGTGTGTGACTGTTGGTACTGCATTTTGTATCTTGGCCCTGGAGTAATGGTGCTTCATTTGGCTGTATTCATGGGTGTTCAAGTATGGTTGAATGACAATTAAACTTGAACTTAAACTTTTTTTCTGATAGATTCTGCACTAATTTAGTGCTAGAAAGATCAAACTCTGATATCAGAGATTTAAATCCAGTACTGAGGATTTTACCAACTTCAACTATATTTCACTGACCAGAACAAATAAGGATCATGGCAGCTATGTAGGTGGTGCCCTCTATTCAGAGATACAAATACAGTTTAACCTATTTAGACCTCATTGTCATTATGAACAAATAAAATGAATACACCTGATTAATCTTAATCAAGTTCAAAAGCTTTTAAGAACAGGGCATTCTTTTGGAACTGCTGAGTAAACATTTCACCTATTTATTTCCTTACATTCGCTTACTGCGTATTTGGCATAAATGTTGTTTGGTTGACTTGTTATATGACCCTTATCATTGATTGGATCAGCTTTTGTTAACAATGGGAGGCTTTTCAGTGCATTCGTTTTGAGTTTAGAAGGTGAAAAAATCTATTAATGATGGTCACTGACTTGGATGGAATATATAATTAATGAAATGTGTAATTAATGGAGAATATGGTGTTTGGGTATTGTATGTAACATATAATTGATGAAATTAAAATTGATTAAATATGGGACAAAATTACATAGAATATGAAATCACAAACAAGAGAAAATCTGCAGGTGCTGGAAATCCAAGCAACACACTCAAAATTCTGGAACTCAGCAGGCCAGGCAGCACCTATGGAAAAGAGTACAGTCAATGTTTCGGGCCAAGACCCTTCAGCAGGAAACGTTGACTGTACTTTGTTCCATAGATGGTGCCTGGCCTGCTGAGTCCTTCCAGCATGTTGTGTGTGTTGCTCAGAACATAAGTTTATTTTTATTTATTTAGAGATACAGCACAAAGCAGGCCCTTCTGGCTGAACAAGCTGCAATGCCTAGCAACCCACTTAGTTAACACTGGCCTAATCACAGCACCATTAGCAATAACCAATTAACCAACTAATCGGTATGAATGTGGACTGTGGGAGGAATCTGAAGCACCCTGAAGAAATCCGTGCACTCGCAGGGAAAATGTACAGACTCCTTACAGACAGTACCAGAACTGAGCTGCAAACTCCAGAAGGCTCCGAACAGCAGTAGTGTCACGCTAGCTTCTACACTACTGAGGCACTCCAAATTCTAAGAATGATCAACAAAATTTAATATTGATTGGAGATACAGGGCCTGGAATATAAAAATAATGTAAGATATAGATAAATTCCTACATTAGATATAGACGTTGCACAAGAGAAGTTATTTAGATATAAGTGAAAATGACATAGACTGTTAGAAAAAGGTAGACCAGATGAGTGATATTTAGTTTTCGTTAAAGCACATAAATATTTTAGTAAAATAAATATAAGTATATATTTCAGTTTGGAAAAAAACACTAATAAAGTATTTCCCAGTGTGTATTGCAATTTGTTCAACATGAGGTCTTAGCTGAAACGTCGAAGGTCAGTCCTGAACTGTTTAACGTCTGAATATGCCCATACAATACAGTACACACTCTAATTAGAGGAATAAGTGATTAATTCTCATACCGGTTCTCCTCACGTTAGGGCAGACTTCTACTCCTGTGAATTGCCTGTTCCCCAAACAGCTCACAAGTCAATAATGACAGGATGATGGTGGTCTTCTTAAAGCAGTTCTGATATTTTTTTGGTGTAACGTCTCCTTGTCCTTGTATGAAGCCTTTCCTGCTTCTCGCCTATTAACATAGGTCTATGAAACAAGATAGCCTCGTACCTTTTCATTTTCTTCCCCCGGGTGTTAATTCATGCAAATATTGAGTTTCATAGAAGCCAGCAGCACCCAAATACACACTTCAATATGTGAATCCTCATAATGAGAGAGTCACCAGGGTATCTAATTGCACTTGATCCATCTGCATTCTTACCTTTAAATTATTGGTTTATAGTTGGGATTAGGAGATCCATTTGTTCTTAACTTCCCCTGGACAATCCTGGACAACTGTAGCATTGCGCCCTTTGTGAGTTCCCCTTACCAAGGATAGACTGGACAAGGATGTGTCAATCTGGACCAGGAAGAGAAGCACCCAGTGATAAGGTGGCAGAGAATGAATCTGAGTGTTGTGATTACTGATATTCATATGACCAAAGAGAAGTTAGAATTAACTAATTAGGTACAAAAAGATAACAAAATCAGAAACTTTGTTAAAGGACAGGAACCAGAGTGATGGGATGAGGATGGGGTCTGATATTGGTATACAAATAGTTGCAGTGTGTAGTGAGACTATGAGGAAGGACAGGCAGATGATCAGGCAAAATTGCAGTCAGTGGGATGAATTAATGTCCAAGGATACACCTTGTATCGAAAGGACAGGTAAGTAGGCAGAGAGGGTGCAGTGGCTCTGGTGGTAAAACAAAATTAAATCAAATCCTTAGAAAGAGGAGATTTAGGACTAGAAGGTGTAGAATCCTGGTGCATAGAGTTAAGAAACTGCAGATGTAAAAATATCCTTATGAAATTATATACATGCCTTCTAATAGTAGTCAGGATATGGGATTCAAATTAGAATGGGAAATAGAAAAAAACATGTAAAAGGGCAATGTTAACATAGTACTGGAGGGAATTTCATTATGCAAGTAGATTGGGAAAATCGGGTTGGTGCTGGATCTCATGAGAGGGAATTTGTAGAATGCCTACAAGATGGCTTTTTAGAGCAGCTTGTGGTTGGGTGTTAAGTAATGACCCAAATTTGATTAAGGAGCTTAATGTAAAGGAACCCCATAGGAGGCAGTGATCATAATATGATAGAATTCACCCTGTATTTGAGAGAGAAAAGATAATGTCAGGTTTATCAGCATTATAATGGAGAAAAGGGAATTACAGAGACATAAGCAAGGAGCTGGCCAAAGTTGTTTGGAGGGGGACACTGGTAGGGAGGATGGCTGAAAAACAATGGCTGGCATTTCTGGGGGCAATTTGGAAGGCGCAGGATAGATACGTCCCAAAAATAAAGATGTATTCTGAAGGGTGGTTGATGCAACTGTGGCTGAGAAGGGAAGCCAAAGACATACAAGGAAAAGAGAGGGTAATTAATACAGCAAAAAAAAAGTTGGAAGTTAGAGGATTGGGAAGCTTTTAAAAACCAACAGGAAGCAATTAAAAAATCCATTAAGGAGGGAGGAGATGAAATATGAAGGTAAACTAGCCAATAACAGCAAAGGAGAAACCAAAAGTTTTTTTTTCATGATATATAAAGAGTAAAAGAGAGGTGAGACTGGATATCGGACTGCTGGAAAATAACTCTGGAGAGGTAGTAATGGGGGACAAAGAAATGACGAACAAACTTAATAAATAGTTTACGTTAATCTTCACTATAGAAGACACTAACAGTATACCAGAAATTTGAGAGTGTCAGGGGCCAGAGGTGAGCGTAGTTGCTATTCCTAAGAAGAAGTTGTTTGGAAAACTGAAAGGTTTGGAGGTAGATAAGTCCTGAACCAATGGGATTATCACCTGAACTAGAGGATGACTACAGACCAAGGTTCTGAAAGAGGTGGCTGAAGAAATTGTGGAGGCATTAGTAAAGATCTTTCAAGAATCACTGGAATAGTTCCAGAAGACTGGAAAATTGCAAATGTCACACCACTCTTTAAGAAAGGAGGGAGGCAGAAGGAAGGGAATTATATGCCGTTAGCCTGATTTCAACGGTTGGGAAGATGTATGGGGTCTATTATTAAGGATGAAGTTTCAGGGTACTTGGAGGCAAATGATAAAATAGGCCAAAGTCAGGATGATTTCCTTAAGGGGAGATCTTACCTGACAGATCTGTTGGAATTCTTTGCAAAAATAACAGGTGATATAGACAAAGGAGAGTCAGTGGAAGCTGTTTACTTAGATTTTCAAAAGACTTTTGACAAGATGCCGCACACGAGGCCGCTTAATGAGGTAAGAGCCCATGGTACTACAGGAAAGAAACTAGCATGGATAGAAAATTGGCTGACTGGCAACAGGCAAAGAATAGAAATAAAGGGAGCCTTTCCTGGTTGACTGCCAGTGACTAGTGGTTCTCTGTAAGGGTTGGTGTTGGGACTGCATCTTTTCACGTTATATTGTGGCCAAGTTTACAGATGATACAAAGATAAGTGAGTCCAATAATCCAGACTTTGCTCTGAGTACTGAAATGATGACATTTGTTGCTCCGCTCAAAGAAAATTCCCCTCATAAACTAACAGTCTCTGAAGTTACCCTCAATGATTAACAGCCTTAGGAGCGTGAGCATCCCCTTTTTCTTGAAGAAAGTTGCACCTAATATATTTGCCATTCACTGTGTAGTTTACAGATAACAGCGTGTCACAAAAATACCGCAGGATCAGCTGCACAAATCATTAAATACTACTGTCACAGCAGTAAATAAGATTATCGCATGCTCTCAACTCTCGACTATTTTGAGAGCTTTGTATTGAGAATGATGAACAGTTTGAATGCTTGCTGTTACACACAGAGGTCAGATGACTCTCTAAAGGAGACCTGAACCATCTGAGATGTTTTTATGCATTTAGAAACTGATAAAGTTTGAAGACTTCAATGCTTCATTCGGTAATCAACTGAAGATGACATTGCTTATTTGTCAGGATTATTTGCAAAGTTTAATGAAATCATTCTTTAATTGCAAGGAAATTATATGAATCTTAGCAAAGTGAAATCAGTTGTCTCCACATTTCTGTGTAAGTTAATCCTATTTAAGTGCAACATTGGACGTCGTGAACTTTTCCAGTTTCTGAGGTCTCTGAGCTGGAAGAGAAAGAAAGAAGACCAGATGATGATTTTTCAGTATACTGTACTTGGTTGAGCTGCATAAAGATATGCCAGAGAGATTTCAGGAATTTCTCTCAATCCAAATTCCAGATTGGGTAATAAATCCACTCCTGAACACTTGCAATGAGGAATTAACAGGAAGGATGAAGGAAGAACTGATCTTGCTCCAAAATGACTTTGGGTTGAAGCCAAGGTTCAAAAAAATCATATCAAGACTTTGGGTTGCAGAAAGAAATTTCTGAACACTATCCTGCACAGTGGAAAAAGGTCAATATATTTTTATTGCCTTTCTAACATCATATTCAGTGGAGAAAAGTTTCAATGCAGTCACCCATCTTCTTTGAAAGTAATAAAACAGACTGTAATTTATTGAAGGTGGGGATCTGAGACTCCTTCTGAATCAACATCCAGCCTGATGTTGAGAAGCTGATATCACTGCACCAAGCCCAACCATCTCACTGAAAAGTGAAAGAGCAGTGAAGCAGTGAATAGTTGGACTACTAATTTTATTTGTAACTTTAAATAAACTTGAATGTTCTTTTTCAATTATTTGTCACTGCTTTGAATTTGCAGTTCCTAATTTCTTTCACTGTGCTGAATAAATCAAAATCTTTATAGTTTTTATGTAATGGTTGGAAAGGGAGAGGGGGGCACAGGGGATGTGGTCTGGGAGCCAAGGGATGGTAACCCAAAAAAGTGGGTGAAGCACTGGACACAAAGACCTGTATGGGCATGTACTGTATGATTCTATGTCTATGACTCTAAATTGATTTTAGAAAAGGTTTTGCAGGACATGTAAAAGGTAAATAAAGCAGACAAAGGGACACTTGTGGCCCATAAACAACAGGGATTCTGCAGATGCTGGAAATTCAAGCAACAAACATCAAAGTTGCTGGTGAACGCAGCAGGCCAGGCAGCATCTCTAGGAAGAGGTACAGACAATGTTTCAGGCCGAGACCCTTCGTCAGGACTAACTGAAGGAAGAGTGAGCAAGAGATTTGAAAGTGGGAGGGGGAGGGGGAGATCCAAAATGATAGGAGAAGACAGGAGGGGGAGGGATGGAGCCAAGAGCTGGACAGGTGACTGGCAATAGGGGTATGAGAGGATCATGAGACAGGAGGTCCGGGGAGAAAGACAAGGGAGGGGGGTGGAAACCCACAGGATGGGCAAGGGGTATAGTCAGAGGGGCAGAGGGAGAAAAAGGAGAGTGAGAGAAAGAATGTGTGTATAAAAATAAATAACGGATGGGGTATGAGGGGGAGGTGGGGCATTAGCGGAAGTTAGAGAAGTCGATGTTCATGCCATCAGGTTGGAGGCTACCCAGACGGAATATAAGGTGTTGTTCCCCCAACCTGAGTGTGGCTTCATCTTTACAGTAGAGGAGGCCGTGGATAGACATGTCAGAATGGGAATGGAATGTGGAATTAAAATGTGTGGCCACTGGGAGATCCTGCTTTCTCTGGCAGACAGAGCGTAGGTGTTCAGCAAAGCGGTCTCCCAGTCTGTGTTGGGTCTCGCCAATATATAGAAGACCACATCGGGAGCATCGGACGCAGTATATCACCCCAGCCGACTCACAGGTCCATTGTTGTTTATGTTCTCCCCTCGTCCTCATTCATTTGTTTCGATGGCCTGGCCAGTGGGATATCTGTAAATTGACTCTCAGTAATGTGCTACCTCTTTCGTCTTCTTCCTCAGTAAGAGAAAGCAGGGCAGCCTTTTCAGCTGGGGGAGCACCTCCCAGCATGAGCAGACAGACAGATGAGTCTGTGGTGGCCAGTGCTATCATGTTTGCTGTTGTGTGCTGGGGCAGCAGGCTGAGGGTAGCAGACACCAACAGAATCAACAAACTCATTCGTAAGGCCAGTGATGTTGTGGGGATGGAACTGGACTCTCTCACGGTGGTGTCTGAAAAGAGTATGCTGTCCAAGTTGCATGCCATCTTGGACAATGTCTCCCATCCACTACATAATGTACTGGTTGGGCACAGGAGTACATTCAGCCAGAGACTCATTCCACCGAGATGCAACACAGAGCATCATAGGAAGTCATTCCTGCCTGTGGCCATCAAACTTTACAACTCCTCCCTTGGAGGGTCAGACACCCTGAGCCAATAGGCTGGTCCTGAACTTATTTCCTGACATAATTTACATATTACTATCTAACTATTTATGGTTTTATTACTATTTATTATTTATGGTGCAACTGTAACGAAAACCAATTTCCCCCAGAATCAATAAAGTATGACTATGACTATGACTATGACCACACAACTTTGCACCACTGTTTGAGAAGTCAAGGACTCTGAGGTGCAGATGTGATGACAGAGGGTCTATCAGTGAACATCACCTCATAGTGAAAATAATGGCAACTGAAGGGAAAACAGTAAATCGACAAAAATATCAGATACTTCCAAATGAAGCTCGTTGAAAACCTTTGAAAGTCTTTCAGTTAGAGCCTAAGCCCTGTGCACTATAACAATAGATTAGGCAGGCTAGCGTTTTATTCTTTGATACATAGGATACTGAGGTATGCCCTTACTGAGGCGTCTGAAATTATAAGAGACATACATAGGATGAATGAGAAGTCTTTTCTTCCCCAGAAACAGTAACCAAAAATGAGATACATGGGTTTAAGGTGAGAGGGGAAAGGTTTAAAAGGATCTGAGGGGAAACTTCCTCACTGGGGTGGTGCCAGAGAAGGTTGTAACGACAGGTACAATAACGGCATTTAAAAGACACATGATTAGTACATGGATAGGAAAGGTTCAGAAGGACATGGGAAATGTGGGCAAATGGGATTGGCTTAGCTGGGCATCTTGGCAAGTTGGACCACAGGACCTGCTTCCATGTTGTATTGCTGAATGAATGCATGCATGAATTTTTTTAATGGATTACTGAACCATAATTACAGCTAAGAAAACTTTCTTCCCATACAGAACTTGTCTGTGGATTGCAATACCCTTAAAGGTACTAAAAATCCTTTCGAACTGAGACCTGACAGCAATTAAAGTTGGAAAGAGGGATGCTCACACCCCTAAGGCTGTTAATCATTGAGCAACTTCACAGACTGTTAGCTCATGAAGGGGCATTTTCTTTGAGTGGAGCAACGCATGCCATCACCTCAGTACTGACAGTCAGGCCTGGGTTACTGGATAAGGAACTGTTGACATGGGCCAAGGTGCTGTAGCTCAGCAGGGCGGCAATTCAGAACATTAATGAAAGTGGCCATCAAGGTGTATGCATGGGAATGCAGGACATCATTCCAAAAAAAAAATGGAATAAAAGTGCAAGGTACGTTAAATATTCTCATTATTTTTGATGACACAATGGCACTTGAAGCAGAAGTACAAGAGATTTGATTGCTCAGCAAGCATCTGTTATATATTTATCCTCCATTATTTTCATTCCCGTTCATTACTGGTTAATTCAACCACCAAAGGCTGCAATAAATCCAGTTTAATATCAGTTTGGCCAACTTCCACATGTAATTTGACAAAGCGGAACGTCTAACTACTTTCCACCAATGGAATTTATTATAAGTGGAGGATTTATGAAAAAACAATCAATGTTTACTGAGATATATTTGGATAACAGTCAGACAGACCGACTCCAAGTGCCCCATATAAATACACAATTATGTGTGTTTAGGACTTACATGAACGGAAAGAGGTTAATAGCATGCCTTAATGATACCGATCCTTATTGGCAGTCTAATATCAGCTCTGTCAAAATTCCTACAATACCACACAGTGAAAACTGCAGCTTTACGATGCATAAGGGATGCATGCACATGCCACCCAAACAAAGCACAAAATAGCTTATCCAAGGAATTCTTCATTTTAACTGAATCTGCCTTTTTACTTTTGCTACAGTACAAAGTGTAAGAAGTCCTTTAAAGCAGCATCTTTCAGGTATGCTGTACCTCTGGTGCTTCTGTGAGATTTAAAAATATTCTCTAGTTTGGTACCTTACTATAATCTGCTATCAATAAGGTCGCCGTTAGAAGACAAACATGGTTTGTGATGTTTCTTGATCTTGCCAATGCTTCACTGAAAGGGAATGATTTATACTTGTCCTCCAAAGTAGTCCATGAAGCCACTCAGCTCTGTATACTTGCTCACTGGTTTAAGGTGACAGCTCACCGCCATCCTCCATTTATTTATTGATTTATTTAGAGGTAAAGTGTGGAGCAGGCCCTTTCCGGCCCAGCGGGCTGCACTGCCCAGCAATGCACCTATTTAACCCTGGCCTAATCACCGGACAATTTACAAAGACCAATTAACCTACTAACTGGTACGTCTTTGGACTGTGGGAGGAAACCAGAGCACCCGGAAGAAACCCACGCGTTCACGGGAAGGACGTACAAACTTCTAACAGAGAATGCCAGAATTGAACTCTGAACTCTGAACTCTGACGCCCCTGTAATAGCACTGCACTAACTGCTATGTATCGTGGCGCCCCAGTACTATTAGTCAGAAATTATTTTCCTATTTTCAGAACGTACTTGTAAGGAATGGCCACATTCCAAGATTTCTTTTTTAAACTTACCCTTTCCCTATCACAGTGTCTGAAATGTTGAGCCTCATCGATGCATCCACTTTCAGGTGGCTTCAAATGAGCATGTACACACACAGATAACAAGGGGGATAAGTCTGCAAACAATTCCACTATAAAGAAATACGATTTGTAAATCCAGGTGAACTTACAACCCTTCAACCTCCTAAATGCAATATAGGATTAAATCCCACTTTAAAAGTGTTTTGTGATCTAAGGGGCTTCCTGTGGAATTTATGAACTTATTTTCCACATATGAATGTCAGCTTGGCTCTGTATCAGCACTGAGCATAATCTTCTCTACAAAATTTCTAAATACACACTATCTTCTGCAAGAGAAAACCTTAAATCTGCATCTAATAGATTTCGGTAAAACAAATTTATTGAAGGAAATGTAAATGCAACCACATGGAGTTAATTCGTGGACCATCCACGATCTTATTGAATGTTGGATCAGCTCAGTAGCAGCAACAATGAAGGACCTTCAGCCCATCAAGCCTAGACTTGCTCAATAGGATAATTTCCTGATATATTTACATCCTGACGCACTGTGCAAGAGTCTTAGGCATAGATATATATATATATATATATATAGCTAAAATAAATAAATTTCATTTCGTATGTGAGTGATGATAAACCTGATTCTGATGTGGGTCTCCATTGTGGACTGAGAGTGGGAAGTGGGCAGGGAGAAGGGAATCATGGTTGGGGAAAAGGGGAATAGAGAGGGGAGGGAGCGGCAAGTTCCGGAGATTCTGTAATGAGCAATAAACCAATTGTTTGGAATCAAATGACCTTGCCTGGTGTCTCAGGACTGGGCGTGTGTCCATCCCCTACACGGCACTCCTTCTCCGCAATCTGTCCCACACCCCTCCCGCAGTGCTCCACCCTTGCCATTTCCCATATCCATCAGATTTACAAGCTCGCTCTCCACTCCAAAAGGCTTAGGCATCCTAGCCATATAGCCTATATGTACCTAAGTCTCTTGCACTGTACTGTATCTCAATCCTGTGCATTTTCCAATCCATCAGACAATTAGGTGTGATGCTGTGTTGTAATGAGTAATTAAAACAGATTATGCCCCACTTCTGCAGAGATGGTCAAAGGGGCTTTTTAAAGAAATTTTATATAAGTTTTCATAGGTTGGTGCAACATAGTGTGGGCTAAATTAAAATTCTGAGGATTTTTCCTGATTTTCCTGCCAATTATTTATCTTCAATCCACCCCACAGGAAGAAATTGTCTAGTCTTTAATTTGTTGTTACTTGACTACATTTCAAGCAAACTAGTTGAAAGGCACTTGAGAAAATAATTGAGGATATGAAAGACGAAACATAAGTACCTGTTTCAATTTCCATCTTAATGCTAAATATTAGTTGCCTGGTGGATTGGATATGTGTAAAAACATTTGTGGCTCAGCTGCTGTGTGGCTAAGGTCAGCACAATGCAACGGAGGACAAAATTCAGTTTTACCCTACCCACTACCAAACAGCAGTAAGCAAGAGATGTAAAAGAGCATTTGGACTAAACACTCATTACAGCATGACCATTGGAAAGGGGAAACTAAAGTGACTTTTTTTGTGTGCATATTGTGTTTATTTAGGTGAGGAACAGATTTCAGTTCAGCTCTCTAGAGTTAGCATCAGACAGTCTCGATCAGACATGGCTACTTAGGTGCAGTAACATATTGAGCAAAGTCAGAATCAGAATCAGATATAATGTCACAAAATTTGTTTTTTTGTGGTAGCATAACAAGTTATAAATTACAATAAGACTTATATATATATAATTAAATAAATAGCGCAAAAAAAAAAGAGCAGAAATAGTGAGGTAATGTTTATGGGTTGTTTCATTGTCTGTTCAGAAATCTGACAGCAGAGAGGAAGAAGTAATTCCTTAAACATGGAGTGTGTGTCTTCAGACTCTTTTACCTCTTCTGTCATGGTGGCAATGAAAAGAGGGGATGTCCTGGGTACCTCTTCCTAGAGATGCTGCCTGGCCTGCTGCGTTCACCAGCAACTTTGATGTGTGTTGCCTGGATGTCCTGGGTAGTGGGTGCTCTTAATGATGCATGCTGCCTTTTCCCCCTCTTAGCAGAAGATAAAACACTATAGTAAGGCCTTATTGTGAACAGATTTGGCTCTGCAGAGGAGTAACCCTTCATTTCCAGCAGCAAGATGTACAAAGCTAAATTGAGGGCAGTGACTCTCGTGGTAGAATGGAGGATAAATAATGGGGTGAAGCTTGACAGAGGGGGAATCTCTTGGTGTGGTTAGACTTCCTTAGGACACGGCAGGATATGTAACAGCTGCAGATATGAGCAGTGATGTTTAAAGAGAATCTGCAAGGCATTCTTTTTTTAGCACAGAGCTGTCAGTAGCTGCCTGAAAGGCGTTGCCAGGAGTGCTAGTGGAAACAGACATGATAGTCACAAAGGACTCTGCAGAGGCTGGAAAACTTGAGTAGCACACACAAAATGCTCAGTCCTGATGAAGGAACTCGGCCCAAAATGTTGACTGCTTATTTCCCCACCATTGATGCTGCCTGACCTGCTGAGCTCCTCCAGAATTGTGTGTATGTGTGTGTGTGTGCTTGTGTTTCTGTATGCATTTGTGTGTGGGGGTGGGTTGTTTGTTTGTATGTATATGCATGTGTGTGTGAGAGAGAGTGAGTGTGGCCATATATGTGTGTGTGTGTGTGCAATTGTGTGTGGGGGGGTTGTGTGTTTGTATGTGTGTACGTGTATGTGTGAGAGTGTGAGTGTGAGTGTGTGTGTGTGTGTGTTTGTCACTGTTGACATGATAGTGGCTATTTAAGAAGTGTTTAGACATGGGTATGAATAGGCAGGGAATGGAAAGACATGGATCATATGCAGGCAGATAGGTTTAGTTTAATTTCCAAGGTTGGTTAGTAGTGCTTTCATTATTACCCTGTCATTAAAATGTAATTCCAATATAAGTTCTTAAAGATGCCCCTCAGAAACAAATGTAGAGGGTAGGGAATTAATGCTCAAATCTTGCAGCTGTAGGATCTGTAACCCGTCCATCTACCTGCTGCCTCACCAGCATTCAGAGACTTATACTGTGCTTCTACGTGAGGCAGAAGTTCACCTGCATCTCATTCAACCAGCTCCACTTCATTCTGTGTTCAATATGTATCTGTGGTCTGTATCCCTGCTGTTTTGCTCTATGTGACCTCATCTACACTGGCGTAACCAAGTGTTGGTGAGACCACCATTTTGTGGAGCAACAGACATCTTGAGTTTCTATTTGTATGTCATCTTAACTCTCCTCCCTACTTCCACGCCACCCTGTCTGTCCTTAACTTTCTCCATTGCTGCAGAGAGGTCAAACACAAACTGGAAGAACAGCATTTTATATTCTCCTTGGACAGCCTATGACCCAAGAGAATGAACATTGAATTTTCCCATGCCGAGTAACCCACACACCTTTCTCCAGTGTCGTCCTCTTACAAACATCCACTGGTATTTCTAGTTCTCTTCTCCCTTTGTTACCTTTTCTATTCTCCTTGCCTACATTAGTTCTATTTGCTCATTATCCCCTCCTCATCTGGTTCCTCCAATCTCCATTTCACACTGCTACATACCAGAAATCTTTCCTCTTCCCTATCAGTCCCGACACAAGGTCTTGACCCAAGACATCAGCTTATACCTTTTACCTTCAGTGATGTTGGTTGATCTACTGAGAAGTGTCAGTGTCAACCACAATGGGAGATTTGGAGTCACAATTGTGATAAGCCACTTATCAATGGTAGCTTTCCTTTTTGAACCACATTTTTTTTTGTGATTACCACTAGCAAAACTAGTTATTTTTTGGGCTGCCAGGGTTTATATATATATTTAATTACTACATTTAAAATCCACCTGCTTCTTTAATGGGATTTGAACTCTGATCCAGACTTCTGTGTGCTAGCCCACCAATATAACCATGAAGCTGTTAGACCCAGTTCTCCAGCATAAAACCTTTTCTAATAGCCACTCACCCAAATGTTGGTACCTACTGCCTGTAGCACTTAACCCAGATTTTGGGCTCAGACATTAGAATGGGTCATGATTACGGCTTGACTTGGAGTGAGCAGGCCAATCCTCAACATAACTAGCACTAAGACCGTAAGATATAGGAACAGAAATACCTGTAGTCCATTTGGCCCATCAAGTCTGCTCCATCATTTCATCATGGCTGATCCATTTTTCCTCTGGGTCCCAATCTCCTGCCTACTCTCCGTATCCCTTCATACCCGAATAATCAAGAATCTATCAACCTCTGCCTTAAATATACCCAAAGACATGGGCTCCATAGCTGCTTGTGGCAACAAATTCCACAGATTCACCACTCTCTGGCTAAAGAAATACCTCCTCATCTCCGTTCTAAGAGGACACCCCTCTATTCTGAATGGAACAGTGAGTAATCAAAGTACTTCCTTCTTTGACCAAGTCTATTTCCTGTAAATTAGTACTCAAAATTAGTGATAATTTGTGAAGGATGTCTAATTTGTCAGAGGATTGAGTTTATAGACATTAAGAAGATACATTAAGGAAAGATTTTGATCCTTTACATTATCTTTCATAACCTTTGGTTCCAAAATTAAAAGTTGCACTGTGCTTACATAAACCAAATGAGATCCAAAAGGAAGTAACACTGATGAACACAGAGCAATGCAAGCGAGCAGTGCTGTTGAGTTTTAGAGCAGTTTATTTCTGGCATGATATTTTAAAATATACTTAAGCTTCTATTTTAGGTTTGTATTTTGCTCCTTTGTTTCTTTTGGTGGCGATTGGTTCCTCTGGAGCAGTAGTTTTTGTGGTTTTTGAACCTGGTGCTATTTCCCATTTTAAGTAGTTGGAAGCAGTGGGTGAGTCTGCAGGGGACCCTCCACATTGATCAATGGGCACTTTTCTATATGGGAAGCATATCCTTTCAATTTTAATAAGAAAGCCAAAATAGGCATGCCGTTTGTGTGCTTTTTGGAAAAAAATAATTGGACAAAATTTATCACTGATCTGACAAGACGTCCCAAGAGGGGTTGCAGTTCCAGACTACTGCCGATGCCGAGCTTAAAATGTGAATCTTTAAAGAGGAAATGTATTTTACTCTAGTTCCATGCTTTAGCGGGTTTTGGTATATCGAATGGTCTCATTTTGTTTTTCCTTCAAACCACATATTCCCAGCCTCAAAACTAAGGTTAGAAGGAGCCCAGAAGCAGATATAGTGAGCTAAACTCTAACTTCCCAGAATACTGAGATGTGTACTTTCCAGGTATGACACTCTGTACTGCCACACCATCAACTCTACCCCCCTCAGCAACCCATCTCTCCACTTCCAGAAGGAAACTCTATCCTGTGCACTGCTGTGTGGCCGTTGCCGTTGTCACAAAAACTCCATCATTGCATTTCTTCTTTTTAACTGCACTTCAGAAGAAAACCTGTCAGATTTCCGATCTCAGCCCGAAATGTTGACTGTACTCTTTTCCATAGATGCTGCCTAGCCTGCTGAGTTCCTCCAGCATTTTGTGTGTGTTGCTTGGATTTCCAGCATCTGCAGATTTTCTCTTGCTTCTAATCTGTCAGCTTTATCTGGTTTGGCCTGTATGTGACTCCAGGTCCACAACAATGTGATTAAACATAGAACATAAAATATAGAATAATACAACACAGAAACAGTCTGTGGCTCACGATTTCTGCACCAACCACAATACCAATCCAAATTAATTCCGCACATGCCCTCTATCACTTTATTCTCTGCTTGTTCATGTACCTGTCTAAATGTGTGTTAAGTGTTGCCATCGTACGTGCTTGCATCAACTTCCCCTGGCAACACATTCCAGGCACTTGCCGCCCTCTGCGTAAAAAAGCTTGTTTCGTAAATCTCCTATAAATTTTCTCCCTCTCACCTTAAACCTACGTCCTCTAAGACTTTAAGACCATTCAGCCCAGCAAGTCTGCTCAGCTGTTCCATCATGGCCGATTTACTATCCCTCTAAACCCTTTCTCCAGTCTTCTCCCTGTAACCTTTGACTCCCTTAATAATCAGGAACATATGATTATGTTTGGGATGGCAGGACTTTCATATGAAGAAAGACTGGATGAACTGGGCTTGTACTCGTTGGAATTTAGAAGATTGAGGGGGGATCTGATTGAAACGTATAAGATCCTAAAGGGATTGGACAGGCTAGATGCAGGAAGATTGTTCCCGATGTTGGGGAAGTCCAGAACGAGGGGCCACCGTTTGAAGATAGAGGGGAAGCCTTTTAGGACCGAGATTAGGAAAAACTTCTTCACACAGAGAGTGGTGAATCTGTGGAATTCTCTGCCACAGGAAACAGTTGAGGCCAGTTCATTGGCTATATTTAAGAGGGAGTTAGATATGGCCCTTGTGGCTATGGGGGTCAGGGGGTATGGAGGGAAGGCTGAGGCGGGGTTCTGAGTTGGATGATCAGCCATGATCATAATAAATGATGGTGCAGGCTCGAAGGGCCGAATGGCCTACTCCTGCACCTATTTTCTATGTTTCTATATCAACCTCTGCTTTAAGTTTACACAATGATTTGGCCTACACAGAAATCTGTGGCAATGAATTCACCAGGTTTAATATCACCAGCATATGGTGTAAAATTCGTCACAACCCTCTGGCTAAAGAAATTACTTCTCATCTCTGTACCAATCGGACGTCCTTTTGGTCTGAGGCTGTGCTCTCTCTTCCTAGACTTACCCGCTAGAGGAAACATCCATTCCACATCCACACTATCTAGGCTTCTAGTATTTAATATTTCCATCCTGGATTGATTCTTAATGTTTCTCTGAAGTGACAGAGCAAAGGACAATTGGAGATTGGCAGTAAGTATGTCTTTGCTAGTAAGCAACACACACAAAATGTTGGAGGGATTTAGGTGGTCAGGCAGCGTCTATGGAAAAGTATAACCAAATGATGTTTTGGACTGAGACCTTTCATCAAGACTGGAAAAGAATGGGGAATAAGCTCAAAATCAGGTTTAATATCACTAGGGTATGTTGTGAAATTTGTTGTTTTGCAGCAGCACTACATTGTTGTATTGCTTTATTGCATGATAATAAAAACTAGAAATTACAATAAGAACTATATGTTAAAAAATTAGATTAAATAAATAATGCAAAAAGAGAGCATTAAAAGAAAATATAGTGAGGCGGTATTCGTGGTTTCATTGTCAGTTCGCAAATCTGGTGGCGGTGGGGAAGAAGCTATTCCTGAAATGTTGCGTGTGTATCTTCAGGCTCCTGTACCTCCTCCATGATGGTTGCAATGAGAAGAGGGCATGTCCTGGGTGACGTGGGTCCTCAGTGATGGATGCCGGCTTTTTGAGGCATCGCCTTTTGAAGATGTCCTCACTGCTGGGGAAGTTAGTGCCCATGATGGAGCTGGTTGAGTTTGTGCCTTTCTGCAGCTTTTTCCAACCCTGGACATTGCCCCCTTTATACCAGACTGTGATGCAACCAGTGAGGATGCTCTCCGCAGTAAATAACTCGAAATTTGCTGGAGTATTTGGTGACAAACCAAGTCTCCTCAAAATCCTAATGAAATAGAGCCACTGTCATGCTTTCTTTGTAATTGCATCAATATGTCTGGCCCAGCAGAGATCTTCAGAGTTGTTGGCAGCCAAGAACTTGAAACTGTTCACCCTTTCCACTGCCAATCCCTCAATAAGTACTGGAGTGCGTTCCTTCGACTTCCCCTTCCTGAAGCCCACAATCAATTTCTTGGTCCTACTGACAGTGAGTGCAAGAGTTGTTGTTGCAACACCACTCAACCAGCTGATCTACCTCACTCCTGTATGCCTCCTCACCAGCTGAAATGCAGCCAGCAATAGTTGTATCATTGGCAAATTTATAGATGGTGTTAGAGCTGTGCTCAGCCACGCAGTCATGAGCGTAAAGCGATTAAAGCAGTGGGCTAAGCATGCATCCTTGAGGTGTGCTGGTGTAGATTGTCAGCGAGGAGAAGACGTTACATCTGATCCACAATGACTGTGGTCTCACAATGAGGAAGTTAAGAATACAGTTGCAGAGGATGGTACAGAGGCCCAGGTCTTGGTGTTTGTTAACTGCTGGAGCTAGAATGAAAAGGTGGGGGGGGGGGAAAGAGGGGAAGGAGTACAAGTTGACAGGTGATCGGTGAAGCCAGATAGGGGAAGGTGGATTAGTGGGAGAGGGGGAATGAAGTGAGAAGCTGGGAGGTGAGAGGTGGAAAAGGTAAAGAGCTGAAGAAGAAGATGTCTGATTGATTACCATGGGAGAGAGAGAAGGAGGAGAGGCACCAGAGGGAGGAGATAGGCAGGTGAGAGGAAGAGAAATGGTAAGAGGGGAGCCAGAATGGGGAATGGGAAAAAAGGGAAGAGAAAGGGAGAGCCATTACCAGAAGCTAGAGAAGTTGATGTTCATGCCATCAGGTTGGAGGCTACACAGGCAGAGTATGAGGTGTCGCTCATTCAACCTGAGAGTAGCCTCATACTGGCAATAGAGGAGGCCATGGACCAACATGTCAGAATGAGAATGGGGAGTGGAATTAAAAAGACTGGCCACTGATAAATGCTGCTCATTGTGGGTAGAATATGAGATGCTGCTCCTCAAACCTGAGGAGGCCATGGACCAACATGTTGGAATGGGAATGGGAGTAGTATTAAACTGGGTGGTATTCACATTCCGGAGTGTATGGGGTGTCAGGGAGGGGTAGCACCTCTGGTGGGGGAACATGTCGCGTCCTTTTCAGGGCGGTTTGACCACCTTTGGTCCCCACCTGGCACTCATCACTCAGCTCCCCATAGCTGTTTGCATGTGACAGCGGCCACACCCCGGGCAACGGGCTTCAACAAGCCGGCTAAACCAGGTGAGGGTAGCCGACGGGTCTCAAACCCTCGGTGAGATAGGGAGTTGTCTATCCCAGCATGTGAAGACAGACTCCGGCAGATTGAGCGGACGAGACTAATGGAAGGCCCAACGGTCAAGAAGGCGGTCTCTGCAAGCATCGTGGAACGTGTAGAGCAGGACAAGACACAGAAGACGTCTTGGTCATCCACTGTGCCTAGTCCCATCTCCAGCCGTCTCGACTCTGTCTTGCCACTGGATCCAGATGGGAATTGGGAAGAGAGAGCGAGGCTGACGCTGCACAACTCCCCCTCACTTAAATCCAAATCAAACGCTAGTCTCGACACCATCATAAGCCGGCTGGTGGCGTAGTGACATCAGCACCAGACTCAAGGAGCGAAGGTTCCCGAGTTCGAATCCAGTCCAGCCGCTCCCAGGCATGCTTTCCATCTGTGCCAGGTTGAATGTCGAGCTAGCAACTCGACCTCGTAAAAAGTACTAATGGTGTCAAGGTCTTCATTGATGACGATAAACAAACCTTATTCACATTCCATGAATCAAATACAAAATGTTCAGTAAGTCACTTGCTGATGTGAAGGAAGTATGCCATGTGGACACATAACTGGACATCCAAAGAATGCAAGGAAGAGGAGTAGGCCAATCAGCCCCTCCATCCTCCATCCTCCTCCCTCATTCAGTAAAATCCTGGTAGAGAATTCCAGAGATTTGTGACCCACTGAGAGAAGCAATCCCTCTTCATCTTCATCAGGAATGGACAGCCCATTACTCTGAAATGATCCATTATTTGTTGATTCAATAATAGAAATATCCTGCAACCCTGTACCCTGTTCATCCTGCGAAGAATTCTACTATTTCAGTAAGAAAATCGCTCAGTGATTGGTTCAGTGCTACAGCTGGTGAAGCCACTGTCTCACAGAGCCAGAAACCCAGTTAAATCCTAACCTCGGATTGGTTCAGTGCTACAGCTGGTGAAGCCACTGTCTCACAGAGCCAGAAACCCAGTTAAATCCTAACCTCGGTAACCATCTGTGTGGACTTTCAACAATCTCTGAGTGACCATGTGGGCTTCATCTTGGTGCTCTGCTTTTATCACACCTCCCAAAGTCATGGTGTCATAGAATCGTACAGCAAACAAAATGGGCTGATTCAGCCAGCTCACCCATGCTCATCTACTTTAATTCTCAATTGGAAAAGAACATCTACAATCCAATTTTCATGGCTTGCTCACCTTTCCAGGCCAGGCAACACTTCACTGCTCTGGTGCGGCCTCCTCTACTTTGGTGAGACCCAACATAGGTTGGGGTCTGCTTTGTCAAGCATCTTCACTTTGATAGTAACCAGCAAGATTTCCTGGTGGCCACTCATTCTAATTTCACTCCCCATCCCCATTTTGACAAGTAAGTCCATGGTCTCCTCTACGGCCGCAATGAGGCCACTCTCAGACTGGAGGAACAACACATCACATCATATTCCATTTGGGTAACCTCTAATCTGATGGCATGAACATTGATTTCTCCAACTTCCAGTATGTTTTCCTATCTCCCCTCCCTCTTCTTCAATTCCTCACTCTGACCTCCACCTCTCCTCCTTCTTTCTTTTTCCATTCCCCATTCCTTCTAACCCCTTCTCTTCTCCTCTCCTGCCTACCATCTCCCTCTGGTGCTCTTCCTTCTTTTTTTCCATGGTAAACTCTTCTTTCCTATCAGATTCCTTCTTCTTCACCCTTTACTTTTTCTACCTATCACATCCCAGCTTCTTACTTCATCCCTCCAATCACCCCCCACCACCGCCCAGCATCAGATATCATCTTCTAGCTTGTCCTCCCCCCACCCTCCCACCTTTTTATTCTGGCATCTATTCCTTTCCATTCAAGTCCTGCTAAAGGGTCTCGGCCCGAAACACCGACTGTTAATCCCTTTCCCTACACACAGGCCGACCTGCTGCATTCCTCCAGCATTTTGTGTGTGTTACTCTGCAGAATCTGCAGAATCTCTTGTGTTCATGTCAATACCCGACTTTTATGCAGCAGCTTTATCAAATGTCTTCTGGAAATTCAACTACCCTGCATTGGGTGTTTCCCCTTTATTCACTTTGTTTGTTATATCATCAAAGAACCCTAGTAAATTAGCCAAACACCATTTCCCTTTCATTAGCCATGTTGATCCTGCTTGATTGTCTTATGATTTTTTAAAGGTCCTGCTATTGCCTCCTTAATCTTAGACTCAAGCAATTTCCTGATGACAGACATTTGGCCAGTAGTTTCCTGCTTTCTTCCACTTAATACTTGTGACTTTCCAATCCTGTAGACCTCCCTGGAATCCAGGGAATTTTTGTAATTTCCTTCTACTAACCTGAAAGATTAGTGCATGTGATTTATTGAATCCTGCGCACTGGGCAGCCCAGTAGCGTGGAGAAATGCAGAGAGCCCTGCAATGCTTTGTTGCTAAGCCCCTTCTGCAAAGCACTGCCTGTTCCCTGACACACTCAAACCTGCTCAAAGGTAAGTGTGGTTGCATCACGGCAATTCCAATGCACAGAAATCCCAGAGCCCACAGACACAGGTGGATATGACCCCACTTGTATCATGGCACATTCCTCCACACCATTGAGAAAGTCTATGGGAGACACTGCCACAGAAAGTGACCTCTATTATCAAGGACCCCTATCATCCGGGCTGTGCTCTCTTCTAACTGCTACGGTCAAGCAGGAGGTACGGATGTCTGAAGTCCCACAGCACCAGGTTCAGGTACAGCTACTTTCCTACAACCATCAGGTACTTGAACCGACCCGCACAACACCTAATCTTATAATGCTACCGCAAGAAGAGAACTCTTGGTCCACCTTTTGCACCATAGACTTATCTCTGTATTTTTTACACTAATCAAGTCAAGTTTTATTACTATACTAACCATACAGGGATAGAGTCGAACAAGACAGTATTCCTCAGGAGCCAAGGTGAATAAAATGCATTCAAAGTAGCGAGAGAAAAAAAAGGCATTTTGTTACGCAAGGAAACACATATATTGTCGAAGACCCTGAGCCACATGGTACATCTCCTGGCAGTCCAGCCTGTCATTTCACCGGTCAAACACCAGAAGGCAGACTGATGGGAGAGGCCAGCACTTAGTCGAGCACAGACACCAGACGTCTCCTCACTTGGACTGCAGCAATGGGCAAGCCCGCGGCTTGAGGCCTAGTTCCCACTACAACTGAGACCACACTGCAGCCTCATCGTCTGTCTCACCACCAAACAATGGAACCAGGCCTGCGGCATCTCACATTACCAACGTCCAACAGGGTCTTGCGATCAGAAGAGGAGGGTTAGGCACGGTTACACTGCACCAACTTCAATGCCTTTGAGTAGTAGGCAGCAGCACAGTCTGCACGCAGGTCAGCTCCTCCGAACCTTCTCCCAGCCAACCACTGGCTTCTCCTTTTCTTGGCCGACTGTTGGCTTCTCTTTCTCCAGCCCATCTGCCGGCTTCTCCTTCTCCGACCCCACCGCCGGCTCCTTCAACACCCCGGCCGACTGCTTCAAACAACGAGCAGATCACTGGTGCGGTTATCCCGTTGTACTCATACTTCTTGGAATCCACTGTAGTTTTATGATCATAATATAATTCTTGGTTTGCAGTCTTTTTTACACTGCACTATCTTGTATGTTTTGTCTTCTCCAAGGGTCATCACTATGTCACGGCGGAAAGGCTAGTGAATTCTTGAGAGCACAAAACTGATTGGTCTGGAGTTCAGCCATGTGGTGCTTAAGCTCCTGGTTGGAGTCACCCATAGCAGTGGCAGATAACGAGCGATGCAACCAAGCACTCAGGATAGAGCTGGGCAGAAAACGATGACACATCCCAACAGCAGTGAAGGAGCAGCGAGGGGTCCCCAGACATCTTTCATTCCATTCCACTGGACCCTGACCTAGATCGACCAAGGATTGTGCAGTGGCTGCCTGCAGGCACTGTCCATCCCGGGAATCCAGCCTAACATCTCGGAGACAACCCCATCATACTCAATTCAGGTGAGCGCACTACTACCACGTTATGCACACTGTAATTTATGTTATGTGTGTTGTCTGTGCCTGTGATGCTGTTACAGGCGAGAGTACTTCACTGTACTTGTGCACTTGGCAATAAATTTAACTGGACTTCACTTGCTTCCAGATGAACCCACGGAATCAAATGGGCAGTTGATTTCGGGCGCTGTCGCCTCGGGAGCAACTGATACCACCCTGCCTGGTGAAATGTTTGCCTCTTGTGCAGGAGCTCGTCACTTAACGTACCTAAGTTCTGACTGTACGTCCACTGAAGTGGGCAGGGAAGCTAACATCACAAAGGATACAATTTAGCTAGGGGCTTTCCGCTCCTCCTTTTAAGTGGCGCACCGAAACAATTGCTCCGTAACAAATGAAGAGCGGTGGGGATTGTTTTTATGAGAGGTCTCAGGTTCTGGAGGTGTTGACGGAAAACTTAGCATTAACCAGAGCCAATACAAAAACCTTTGTAAATTCCTTTCACAACTCCATTAATCACGTTCAGTCTCTCTAAGCAACAGTCACCTAATCTCGGTAAAAGTCAAGTCTTCTTTGACTCTGCCTGTGCTGCCAACAGGTAGGTCTCCTAATTCTCAGTTAATTAGCCTCAGTACAGTTGAAAACAGTGAAACATTAACTCTGCTTCTCTCGTCGCTTGCTCGGTCCGCACATCTTAAAACGTTTAAATGATGGACGAGTGGAATCCGTGTTGGAACCTGCACTTGGCACACAATAAACAGGCATTGTAGTTCGACTGAATCAATAATAGTTGTTGAGTAAAAGACACTGCAAAAATGACAGAAAAACAAAACAAAACACAGCGGAGATAGTAACAGGGTGAGAATTCAGCAACGTGCAGCTGTGTCTCTCCTTACCGCTGCCATCAGGAAGGAGGTACAGATCCCCTGCGACCAGATTCAGGAACAGTCATTGTCCTGTAACTATCAGCCTCCTGAACCAGTGTGGATAACTTCACTCACCTCAACACTGAACTGATCACTGGACACAACCTATGGAGTCACTTTCATGGACTATACAACTCTTGCTTTCATTAATACTTGTTTACTTATTTATTTTTGCATTTAAACAGAATGTCTTCTTTTGCATATTGGTTGCTTGTCCATTTTTTTTATTTGTGTGTGGTTTTTCATTGATCCTGTTGTATTTCTTTGGTCTATTGTGAACGCCAGCAGGAAGACGAATCTCAGGGTGATATATGGTGACAGCTATATATTTCTGTCAAGGCTTGGGGAGGAACTTTACCGACATGCTTTTATAATAAATTTACTTTGAACCTTGA
This sequence comes from Mobula hypostoma, assembly GCF_963921235.1. Lineage (NCBI taxonomy): Eukaryota > Metazoa > Chordata > Chondrichthyes > Myliobatiformes > Myliobatidae > Mobula > Mobula hypostoma. The sequence continues at coordinate 172,487,157 of NC_086100.1, forward strand.
ATGCCAGGATACGAACCTAGATTAAGCAACTTCAAAATTTCTCTCCCCAAACCTTCTGGTCACAAATTCCCAAGGATTTCTCCCATATATATGGAAAGAGGAGGACATCAGCAACCCATAATAATGACCATCTTCAATCTCATTACACCATCTCTAGAGAGGTGACCCTACTTTCTGCTACAGACAGAGTCATTATCATGGTCTTCGTCTAACAGAGCTGCTGCTGTACATTATCAGACACTCAGACTTAATCCCGGCCTTAGCTTTTACCTATGTTCTCTTTTAGACTGTGTAGTTTCTTCCTGCTGCCATTGCCGATGCACTGGACTCTGACAACTTGCATTTGTTTCTCAATCACACTTCATTTACTTGTGCACAAGGGGATCAGCACGTCCCCTGTCATCAGACCATTCTGAAGTCTGAACAGAGAAATGATATTTTTATACAGAGTGAATGGTTTGATACAGATACTGACCAAATGGTAACATTGTGTATGTCCAAATTCCTTATTTGCAAAATGAATCACCATTAACACTACGATAATTCAGGTATTAATAGGCAATAGAATCACCACATTAAAGGCCAATAATACTTCAGAATTAGAAAAGTAACTAACAATAGTAAGTGACACTCTAGAATCCTTTGTTTGCATCCTTATCTTGTCTTGGTATTCCAAATGGCTCTGGTCCCCTGCTGTGTTATGGTCTTCAAAGACTGTTCTGCAAAGGCCTCACTTGCCTGGGCTGACCACACACTATCTGTAAACTATCCCTGCCTGGTCACTGCCTTTACACTTGCCTTGTAGGTGCTCCAGTTTCCTTCAACATCTCAACGATGAGCAGGTTGGTAGACTAACTGGTCACTGACAATTGACCCTAGTGTGCAGTGAGAGGGTAAAACCTGGGGTGAGTCGATGAGAATAAAATGGGGCTTCAAGCAGATCAATGTAAATGGGTAAAAGATGGATAGCATGGACTCAGTGGGCCAAAGTGCCTGTTTCTGTGGTGTGCCGTAGAACTCTATGAACTTATTCGGTATACTTAAAGTGGAGATTGATAGGTTCTTTTTTAATAAGGGCATCAAAGATTATGGGATGAAGGCATGATGAGAGGGACAATAAATCAGCCATGATGGAATGGCGTAGTGGACTCAATGGGCCAAATGGCCAAATTCTGTTCCTATGCCTTATGGTCTTCTGGATTCTATGTCCCCTCAGCAACCTCCTGCCAAAGGTTACTCAATTGCAGTGTGGATTTCATTTATCTGGAAGCACAGTGTGTGTCAACCGCAGGAGAAATTCAGGCCACAGTATTAACCACTGTACAGGGACATCTCTGATTTCACTGAAGCCTCTGACGGGGCCATTCAAGAGGGACTGTGGAGCATCCCTATCAAACCTGTCCACTTGCAGAATTGGTCTCCATTTTACACGTGCTACGTAATGACTTGCAAGGCATGAGCTTAACCTTGGGGTCCACAAGAGGTCAATCTCTGTGCTGCCTGCTGTCCGTCAAGGCTACGTCATCACCCAAGAACTCTTATTAACCTTCCTCACCGCAGTGATGCACCTCACTGCCGGCAAGCTTCCTGCAGGAAAAGCGCTGATCTCCAGGACGATGGGAAAACTTCACTTCACTACCAAGCTATCTACCATTAAAGGCCCCCACCACCCAGGACAAACCCCCTTCTCACTACCACCATCAGAGAAGAGGTACAGGAGCCTGAAGACACATACTCAAAGATTTAGGAACAGCTTCTTCTCCTCCACCATCAGAATTCTGAATGGATAATGGCCCCCCTCATTATTTTTGCTCTTATTTAATTTATCTTTAAATGTAAATTTCTTCTTGTAATTTATTGTATATTTTATGTACTGCTCTGTACTGCTGCTGCAAAACAACAAATTTCACAACATAAGCACCAGAGCTTCTACAGATACAGAAAATCGAGAGCAACACATAAAGAATGGTGAAAGGATTCAACAGGTCAGGCAGCATCTATGGAATTGAATAAACAATTGACATTTCAGGGCTGGAAAGGAAGGGAGAATAAAAAATGGGGGGAGGGGATGGATGACAAGCTGGAAGGTGATAGGTGAAACCAGGTGGGTAGGGGAGGGGTGAATGAAATAAGAAGCTGAGGGTTGATTGGTGGAAAAGGCAAAGAGCTGGAGAAGGAGTAATCTTATAGGAAGGAAACTGGACCATGGGAGGAGGGGCAACAGGGGGAGGTGAGAAGAAATAAGAGGGCAAAATAGAAAAAGGAAAAAGGAGGGAAAAAATCCTGACATATGCCAGTGATACAATCAATCTATGCTATATAAGCTATCGCATTTATTTATATTTATTGTGCTTTTTATTATTGTGTATTTTTGTGCTGCATCAGATCTGGAGTAACAATTATCTCCTTTACATTTGTGTGCTGAAAATGACATTAAGCAATCTGAATCTTGACAACAAACTTGATTCTGAATCTGACTCCGATTCAGATTTCAGTATCTGCAACACACTTGCCTCTGCAAACACTCAGAGGCCGAGTTCCAAATCATCATCCACTCAATCGTGTGAGAGAAGGTGCCTTACCTTTAGCATCTGCAAAATAAAAGCCATGAGTCCGCCTGTCACTGCTACACATCCCCATGACAATAAAGTCCATGACAAGACTTTGCCTGCCTTGGGGCCACCTCTGCGGGAAGGCAGGCATTGGAATTTACCACTGCCCTCAGTATCAGCACAGCCATTGGCCATTAGAGCAAAACAGTGTTTGAAGACCAAGACCGCAAAACCAGCACTCCTAAGGTCATGATCTATTGGCAGCAGTGAATCCCTGCACTCCAACTCGAACATAGAGCTTAGAACATAGAATGGTACAGCACAGCACAGGACATACGTCCTACAATGTTGGATAACCCTCTAAACTACTCCAGGATCAACCTAATCCATCCTTTCCACATAATCCTCCATCTTACTTACACACATGTGGTTATCCAAAAGCCTCTAAGTGTCCCTCCTGGTTCTAAGACTTGGACTATCCACAGCAAGCACATCAGAGCAGATAATCAATATTGTCTGTATACAACCGTCCAAATCCATTGGCAGAACAAATGGCACTGCCCTCTCCTTGGCCAGCACTTAGACATGTCTGCTGGGCAGAGCTGGCCAGTGGTGTCATAGAGCACTACAGCACAGAAACCTGCCTAGTCTGTGGCAAACTTGCCATGTGCGGCCAGATGTGCAAATGAAATTAACGTAATGGCCGTCGCAGACAATGCAGGCCGAAGAGCCTGTTCCTGTGTTGTATTGTTCTAGGTTCTAGTCCTCTGGACTGAATCTTCAACTTTATCACATTCTCATATATTCAACCTCCTTGAGTGTAGAAGTGATAAAGAGAATTCTTTAAATAAACTAGGAAGGATACACTAATGTATCGTCGTGTCCATGAGAATTAATTTTAGTTACTTTAAATGCCTTGGATAATCTCAGGGGGCTGGGAACCATAATAATAGATCCACCAGCCTCTGATAAAAAGGAAATTTTGACTATTATGATTCATGATTTATTTTCCTTCCTGATTTTTCTAGGACTATTGTACATTCAGGTTAACAGTCTTGACACATATTGCTTAGCCTTTGTATGTTTCCAATGTTTTCTTTATCTTTTATTTCAGCATTTCTATTTCAATTTCTGATTATTTTTCTTCTCTTTCTTTTTTCAAGTTTTACTAACCATTCAATATTTGTTTAAATAAGAATCGCTGCTTAGCAAGGTTAGAAGATTACATTTAAGAGAGGAAATTAATAGATTTCACAGAGTAATTCATAAAAGCTTTATTTCATTCCAGGAATTTAATTTTCTAGGCTAACCTAGGACCATAGGTGAACCTAAACACATTTGCTGTGGGTTTGACTCAATTATCTAAACATTAATTATTCCTATAGAATGATTATAAAGATTTAATTTAGTAAAAGAAATTTGTAATTTTTAGTCACAGTTCAAGCCTCAATTAAATCTGATTATTCAAATCACGTTGGATTAATTTCCAGTATTCATGTGGCAGCAATTTTTCATGATCTTTTTATCCAAATGTATTCATTTATTTCACAACTACACTTAATTTATGAAGTTGTTGTAACAAACTGTTATATACTGCCATCTAGTGGGCTTTCCAGCCCATTTTTGTGTGTTTGTTTGTGTGTGTGTGTGTGTCTCTGCTCCTTATAAGATTTTATATGGAATATTAGCTCTACTATCTTTCATTTGTTAACTTGTCTATGAGTAGTATAATTGATACAATTATACTGCAAGAAAATGAATCTCTAGGTAGTATATGGTAACATATATGTACTTTGACAATAAATTTACTTTGAACTTTGAAAAAACATAAACTGATATTGATGACATATTGACACCACCATTATGAGAATGCAAGATATTTCCATTGTTAAAATGGGGTCCTACAAAGCAAAAGTTGGGAAGCTCTGATCTGAGATTAATTTCCTCTTAAGCAGGAGGAACATTGTGGCTGCAGTAAGCAGAGTGGGTAGTTGTAGGGCTACTGTGACTCAGTAGAAGAATTGTGTGCAATTAGTTCCAGGAGTCAGATCCTGAGTTCCTTGGTGGAGATACAGTAAACTCACAATTCATTAATCTCTTAAGTGCTTTATCAACCAACTGCACCATAGTCTACCTTTGTATGAACTACAACTGTATCACTTAAGTATCTACCAACAATTACACTCTGACCCAGCTTTAATATGCCTCTCCTTCATTCATTATAAACCTCACATCACCTCTCAATATTTTTCTACACAGAGCTGTCATGAAATGACCGTTCTTGCTGTAAATCAAGCTTTCTTCTAAAATAATAAACTTCAGAAAAAAATTAATTTCTACCTGATCTTCTAAGCAGAGTGACTTTCAAGCAACACACGCAAAATGCTGAGGAACTCAGCAGGTCAGTCAGCATCTATGGAAAAAAGTACATTGGGTCTCAGCCTGAAACATCAACTGTACTTTTTACCATAGATGCTGCCTGGCCTGCTGAGTTCCTCCAGCATTTTGTGTGTGTTGCTTGGATATCCAACATCTGCAGAATTTCTCTTGTAGAGTGACTTACAATTTTTTTTCAAAGTCAAAGTCAAATTTATTATTACATGTACAAGAACATGGATACACAGGTACAATGGAAAACTTACTGCAGCATCACAGACATCAGATGCACAAAATTCGCAAGAAAATATAAATTAAATGTGTGTGGGCCACGTGGCCAAGTGGTTAAGGCATTGGACTAGCAACCTGAAGGTTGTGAGTTCGAGCCCCAGCCGAGGCAGTGTGTTGTGTCCTTCAGCAAGGCACTTAATCACACATTGCTCTGCGATGACACTGGTGCCAAGCTGTATGGGTACTAATGCCCTTCCCTTGGACAACATTGGTGTCGTGGAGAGGGGAGTCTTGCAGCATAGGCAACTGCTGGTCTTCCATACAACCTTGCCCAGGCCTACGCCCTGGAGAGTGAAGACTTTCCAGGTGCAGATCCATGGTCTCGCAAGACTAACGGATGCCTTTGTTGTTGTTTGTATAAATTAAACAGAAATTATACATGATTTTTTACAAGAAAGAACATAATTAGAACAAAAACAAAGTCTATTATAGGGCAAATTGGTCAAAGCGGTCAGTGTTGCTGTTCTGCGGTAACGATTAGAGTTGCCGGGCTGGTTCAAAAACCAAATGGTTGAGGAAAAGTAGTTGTTCTTGAACTTGGTGTGGGACTTCAGCTTCCGTATCTCCTGCCCGACAGTAGTGGTGAGAAGGTGGCATGGCCAAGATCCTTGGTGATTATTGTCATCTTCTTGAAGCAACGCATCCAGGAGATACTATCAACAGTGTGCAAGGCTTTTCCGGTGATGGATCAGGTAGTGTCCACTACTCAAAGTCAGAGTCAGGTCTATTGTCATGTGCCCAGGTACATGGATGTACAAGTGCACTTAGAATCTTAATTGTGACAGCATCATAGGTACATAGCAACCTTCACAAGAAAAACATACATTGAACATAATTTATATCCAATTTCTACAGCAATGAACACAATCAATGACCTACTCTGCAGCCTCTTACATTCCTGTGCATTCTGAAGGTAACTGTGAGATGATGGCATGGCTTCAAACCCGTTAGTACACTTCCAAGACTTCAAGCTTCTATGCAGCAAAAATTGCCAGGATGTGAGAAGAGGACCATGTTGGTTTAGGAAGGTCCCATATTGCCCCGGCATCAAAAAGGTTGAGAAACACTGCCAAAGATCTTACGCCAATTCAGCATTCAGCACTCACAGCAAGGTCATGTGAACTGATAATTCTCCTTCTCCACAAAACCAACATGTGAGTGAAGGCAGAAAAAGCACCAGTGTAAAGCTGGCAGAAGCTTTCACTTTGTAAGGTGGTTGGTGGACCATGCTATCATTTGAAAAGACTGCTAACAATCCTATTGTTATCCAATTCTGCTTCCAGAGGGGCAAGGACTGCAAACTAGGACAAATGTAAGTTAAGATACCACTAGATTTAACACTCAAAGCCACTAGCTTAGACACCGAAACTTTGTCGGCTGTACCATGTTGGTCACCAAGCATAAATGAACAAACAGTAACTAAACTGGAGGAGACAGGGAGCTCCACTATTGGCACTTCAGGCAGTGCAGACGCCCGCAGGTTATGATGCCCATGACTTAATATAATGATTCACCAATGCTGCATATAAGAAAGTGCTACTGGATATGTAGAAAAGGTGAGTGGAAGAAGGTTTGGGGAAAACAGCAACAATAGGCTTTTTTCACTCAGAGTGGTGGGTGCCCGGAATGCGAGGAGTGGTGGTACAGCCCCATGGTGTACAGACATCTAGGAGACTCTTAAATGGGTACATGGATATAAGAAAAATTGGAGGGCATTCTGCTGTGTAGCAGGGCAGTGTTAGATTGACCAAGGAATAAATTTATATAGGTTGACACAACATTGTAGGCCATAGGTCTTGTACTCTGCTGTTCTATACTGTTCTATGTTCTAACAAAATGCTTGTTGCATTAGAAAGTTAAGAGTAACATCGAGGAACCGGGAAGAATCCAGCACCAGTTCTTCCCAGCATGGCAGTGTGACGAGAATACACATAAATTAAGATGTTTGCTGGCCTGGGATACCACCAGTGGCATCAGCAGTTGGTCTGCCACCTGTCCTCAGGGGAGGGAGAGATAAGGCACACAATGAAGCAGCATTTGGAGGTGTTAATGAAGGAGCCATCAGTCTGGGTATTGTCAAGATCGGCTCCCTCTTTGAACCCTGAACTGTTTGAAGTGATGGACAGGTGATCTGGAGATGTGTAATGAAGGGACGGGAGAGAGAGAGCTGTCTAGAGCGGCTCCACCTTTGAACCCTGAACTGTTTGAAGTGATGGACAGGCGATACCCCAGCAGGGGGATAAAAAGGGACAGGTTCGCTAAGGCAGGACACACACGACACTCGAGGTAACGAGACCCTGGAAGCGGTGCGCCTCTCACGAGTCGGTGGGAAGTACCGGGCCACAAACGCACAGGGTGGAAAGGTACGATCAGCGGGAACCCGGTGTGTGTCCGCCCTTGCTTGGGTGCCGGGTTCACTGCAGAGGATCGACCGCAACTGGAGGAGGGGTCACAGTCAGTGACCCCAGGTGACATCACAAAGGACTCGCTCCAAAGCTGCTTGTGAGCAATATCACAGGTCTGTGAGTGGAAGCCGTTTTGAATGATCATTCGTTCTCTCTCCTTCCCCCCACATTGTCCATTGCCATGGCAACAATTACTGCGAACTGAACTAAATTGAACTGGACTTCGTGTCACTTTGAAATTGGTCATTTACCCCTAGACAACGATAGAGCTTGATTGATCCTGTTATCTTAATTCTGTGCACATGTGTGTTTATCATTGCTGAACTGTTGCATTTATTATCCTTTCGATTACTGTGTTGCTTGTTTCTTTAATAAAACTTTCTTAGTTCTAGTAATCTAGACTCCAACTGAGTGATCCATTTCTGCTGGTTTAGCAACCCAGTTACGGGGTACGTAACATAAGTGGGGTTCTCGTCCGCGATTTTGAACGCTAAATTTGGGACGGAGTAAATTGATTGGGTCAAAATTCCCGAAAGAAAGAAAAGACAAACAGCAGAAATGGAGGCTGAGGAATTTATAAAGGCGCCGACCTTGGAGGCATTAGAGGATGCCAGGAAATCGGAATTGGTAGCTGTGGCCAAACGGTTGAATCTTGCTAAGGGGAAGTCGACAATGAGGAGAGAGGAGATACACAGAGCTATCGTAGAGCACTATGTATCAAAAGGTGTGTTTCTCCAAGGCGAGCTGGAGGTGGTGTCTATTGAAAAACCTGCTGGAGACGCGGTACAGGTGCAGCTTGAAAACTGAGACTCGAGCACGAGTTCCGGGTACGGCAGTTGGAGCGAGAAGAGAAAGAGAGGGACAGACAGTTACAGCGAGAAGAGCAGGAGAGAGAGTTAGAAAGGCAAGAGAGAGAGAGGCAGTTGGAGCGAGAAGAGAGGCAGTTGGAGAAACAGAGGGAAAGGGAATTCGAGCTGGAGAAGTTAAGGTTAAGGGCAGAGCAGGGGCTCGTGCCGAACCAAGGTGGAGGGTTCCAGGCGACCCAGGAGGTTAGGCTGGTTCCCCCATTTGACGATACCGATGTGGATCAGTACTTTCTCCATTTCGAAAAAGTTGCTACGAGTCAGGACTGGCCGAGGGATAAGTGGGCTGTTTTACTTCAGAGTGTACTGAAAGGGAAAGTCCAAGAAGCTTACCCAGATTTGTCCGCGGAAGATGCCCAGAGGTATGAGGTGGTGAAATAGGCCATCCTCAGGATTTATGAGTTGGTCCCGGAGGCATACCGGCAGAGGTTCCGGAATGCGAGGAAGCACGTATTTGGAGTTTGCCCGTGAGATGCAGACATATTGTGAGCGTTGGTGCGCCTCGAAGGGGGTAGAGGGGGATTATGACAGACTGCTGCAGCTGATCCTGATTGAGCAGTTTAAAGGTTGTGTCCCTGAGGGTATGAGACCCTACCTAGATGAGAAGGAGGCAGTCACGTTAGCCGCAACTGCTAAGTTAGCGGATGAGTATGCGTTGACGCATAAAATGAAGTTTGCCCCGAGTAAAGGCTACCAGAAGGGTAGTCAGGACGGCGGGGAGAGTCCACCGGAAAAGTCAGAAAGTACTAGTGAGACGGGGACTAGTGAGAAGGATAAGGTAGACCGGGAGCAGTCTGGCAGGAAGTCTCCTGGGGTCATCTGTTATAATTGCGGGAAAGTCAGACAGTTTGTGTCCAGGTGCTTTGCCCCAAAGTAGGAGACGGGAAAAGGGAAGACAGCGATTTTGACTGGCTGTATCGAGCTGTTAAGCGAACCGCTAGGGAAGGACAGGTCTGCCAAAGTTCAGGAAGGGCGCGAGAGATTTATCTCGGCCGGATTGGTGTCAGTGAAGGAGGGGTTAAAACCAGTTCCAGTGCGGATCTGGAGAGACACGGGAGCGTGTCAGTCACTAATACTGAAGAGTGTATTAGAGTTTAGCTCAGAGACCCGGACTGGGGAGGTAGAGGTCAAAGGTGTTGGGGAAGGGACAGAGTCAGTCCCTTTGCACCAGATACACTTACAAAGCAACCTGGTCTCTGGACTAGTCATGATCGGGGTGAGGTCCGAATTACCGATGAAAGGCGTGGAAGTCTTGCTCGGTAATGACCTCGCCGGGGGAATCGTGTTCCCAGTCGTGAGATTGACAGGTCAGCCTGCCAGCATTGAGGCCCCGCCCATGGACTCACAGGTTCATCATGGGGCTGCGGTAGTGAATTTAGCTGTGGTGGTAAATTTGGCTGAAACGTTTCTGCCAACCTTGTACGAGAAGGGGGTAGAAAATGAAAAGAAGGAGTGTAGTGAGACAAGAGGTAGTGAGGGAGCTGGGACAGACGTAGCATTAGCCAGGAAAGAATTTGTGCAGATGCAGGAGCGAGACGAGGGGCTGATGGTTTTGGCAGAGAGAGCTCTCTCTGACACAGACTTGACAAGGGAACTAGTAGGCTATTGTGCGGAGGAGGAAGTGCTAAGGAAGAAAGGGAAATCAAGTACAGTACCCACAGATGAGAAATGGGGCGTGGTGCTAAAGAGTTATGAGGATGAGGTTTTTAACCCGGCCCACAAGGTACCCCCCGGGTGGACATTTTGCGGTGCTGGAGGAAACAGTTGGTGGAATCATGAAAGAGATTTACCAGCTGCCCAGGGGGAAGGATGTTATTGATTACGGCCGACGCGAACTGGGACGGTCACAGGCTTTTGATACTCTAACAAACCTAGTTGGTGTTAGCGCGAAAATCAATGAAGCTAGGGGCCCCCTGATAAGAGAAAAAAAACCATTCTGAAAAGATTAGTATGGGATCGATCAGATGGGAAAAGGTTATTGTTTTGGCCAGGTCTGCTGATAAGGTCTCTCCCTTAATCCCCGAACAAAGCGACTCTTTAGGAGAAGTAATTAAACGACTCGCACCCATGTGTTTGATTGTCCCGAGGCGATGCAAAGAACTGGGACGTTGGGTGGTGTCTGTTACAATAGGCCAGCCTAGTAAACAACAACCATATAGAATGAGTAATTCAGTGACTAAAGGGCTGACGAACACAGAGGTGTGTATTGGCAATTTAATACGGCTGTCTGAAGCCAGCTTTATAGTGAACCTTGAAAAAAATGAATTCGGCCACACGAAGGTCACTTACCTGGGAATTGTGGTGACACAAGGGCAGCTGGCAGTGATGCAAGCTACAGTGCAGGCTATCGCTGACCTCCCAACCCCGACAGACAAGAGGGCCCTCAGAAGGCTCTTGGAGATGGTGGGGTACTGTAGGAAGTTTTGCAATAACTCTGCAGTCACTACCCCTCCCCCTCCTACTAAGCCCTTGCGAGAGAAAACTGAGTCGGAATGGGACGACCCTTGTTATTGTGGTCCGGGACAAAACCAAATGAGAGGTTACATTGATCAGCAATTTATCAGTGCTTTTGGCCACTGTGAAGTTTGCTAAGTTGGAGCCTGGTCTAAGGGATTATTAATAACACGTGTAAAAGGAACAGGAAAATGTGATGGCTGACTGCCTGTCAAGGTGTTGACAACTTCAAATTCTCTGTATTAGCCAAATAGCTGATAAAGATGTATATTTGTGTGTATCAAATAATGTACTCATGTTTGTAATTTTTACCCCGGTAAAAATCCTTAAAGGGGGGAAGTGTGACGAGAATACACATAAATTAAGATGTTTGCTGGCCTGGGCTAGCACCAGTGGCATCAGCAGTTGGTCTGCCACCTGCCCTCAGGGGAGGGAGAGATAAGGCACACAATGAAGCAGCATTTGGAGGTGTTAATGAAGGAGCCATCAGTCTGGGTATTGTCAAGAGCGGCTCCCCCTTTGAACCCTGAACTGTTTGAAGTGATGGACAGGCGATACCCCAGCAGGGGGATAAAAAGGGACAGGTTCGCTAAGGCAAGACACACACGACACCCGAGGTAACGAGACCCTGGAAGCGGTGCGCCTCTCACGAGTCGGTGGGAAGTACCGGGCCACAAACGCACAGGGTGGAAAGGTACAATCAGCGGGAACCCGGTGTGTGTCCGCCCTTGCTTGGGTGCCGGGTTCACTGCAGAGGATTGACCGCATCTGGAGGAGGGGTCACAGTCGGTGACCCCAGGTGACATCACAAAGGACTCGCCCGAAAGCTGCTTGTGAGCAATATCGCAGGTCTGTGAGTGGAAGCCGTTTTGAATGATCAGTCATTCTTGTTCTCTCTCCTTCCCCCCACATTGTCCATTGCCATGGCAACAATTACTGCGAACTGAACTAAATTGAACTGGACTTTGTGTCACTTTGAAATTGGTCATTTACCCCTAGACAACGATAGAGCTTGATTGATCCTGTTATCTTAATTCTGTGCACATGTGTGTTTATCATTGCTGAACTGTTGCATTTATTATCCTTTCGATTACTGTGTTGCTTGTTTCTTTAATAAAACTTTCTTAGTTCTAGTAATCCAGACTCCAACTGAGTGATCCATTTCTGCTGGTTTGGCAACCCAGTTACAGGGTACATAACAGCAGTAATCCACAATTCCAACAGACACTTTCACCATGTGGACCCTGATGGCTCATCTAGAACATAGAACAAACCCTTCAGTCCATCGTGTCCGCACTGACCATGATGTCAAATTAAATTAATCTCATCTGCCATGGTCCATATCCCCACTGTTCACTGCCTGTTCATGTGACTGTCAAAATATCTCTTAAATATCGTTATTTCACTATGCAATCTCCCCTGACAGCACCTACAACTCTCCATGCTTAATATAAAGCATGACTCACTAATCTCCTTTAAACTTTCCTAATCTTTCCTTAATCCTATGCAAACACGAGGAAATCTGCAGATGCTGGAATTTCATGCAACGCACATAAAAGTTGCTGGTGAACACAGCAGGCCAGGCAGCAACTTTTATGTGTGTTGCTTAATCCTATGCATTTAGTATTTGATATTTCCATCTGGCTATCTACCCTATTTTATATACAGCAACAACTGATGGACTTACATAAAATCATAATTTTATGTATGTCTATCAGGTGCTCCTCAGCCTCTGAGAGAAAACAACCCAAGTTTTTCTAACTTCCCCTGAGAGCTAATGCATTCCAATCCAGGCAGCATCCTGTTGAACATTATCTGTAGCATTTCCAAAGCCTCCACATCATTAAGAAAGTGCAGTGATCAGAACTGCACATAATCCTCCAAACTAGGTCTGAAGTTTTATGCAGCTGTGACTTCCCAACTTTTACATTCAGTGGTCCATCTGATAAAGACAAGCCTGCTCTATGTTTTCTTTACCACCCTATCCATTTGTTACCAGTCTTAGGGAGATAAGGACTTACACTGCAAGATCCCTCCATACGTCAATGCGTCTAAGGGTCCTGCCATTCATTGTACACTTCCCCTTTGCATTTAATCCACCAAAATGCAACACCCCTCACTTGTCCAGATTAAACTCCCATTAAGCATTTCTCAGATTTCAAATTGGTCTATATCATATTGTTCCAGGCGTGGTGGGGGGTGGGGTGTTGTCAAGGACTATAAATTGGAACAAAGACGAGTAAAAATACCACTAACACACACAAAATGCTGGAGGAACTCAGCAGGTCAGGCAGCATCTATGGAAATAAACAAACAGTTGATGTTTTAGGGCCAAGATCCTTCTTTTGGACTGATAAGGAAGGGGGAAGAGGACAGAATAAAAAAGATGGGAGGGAGGGGAAGGAGTTGGAAGGTGATAGGTGAAGTCAGGTGAGTGGGAAAGGTAAAAGGCTGGAGAGGAAGGAATCATGATAGGAGAGGAGAGTGGACCATAGGAGAAAGGGAAGGAAGAGGGGACCCAGGGGAGGTGATAGACAGGGGAGAAGAAGTGAGGGGCCTGAGTGGGGAATAGATAAAGAGGGGAGGAGGAGGGAGTTTTTGTTTTACAGAAGGAGAAATTGATACTCATGCCATCAGGTTGGCGAATACAAGGTGTCACTCCCCAACTCTGAGGATAGCCTCTTCATGGCAAAAGAAGAGGCCATGAACTGGCATGTCAGAACAGGAATGGGAATGGGAATTAAAACGTTGGGCCACCAGGAAGTTCCACTTTTGGCAGATGGAGCGGAGGTTCTTGATGAAGCAGTGCCCCAGTTTATATCACGTCTCACCAATGTAGAGGAGGCCGCTTTGGAAGCATCGGATGCAGTAGATGACCCCAGCAGATTCACAGATGCTGTCTCATCTGAAAGGACTGTAAAGATACCACTAGATTTAATACTCAAAGCCTCCAGCTTAGATGCAGAAACTTTGTCTGCTGTAGAAGGTAGCATGGAGGCTGATCTGTACCATGTTGGTCCTTGGGCGTAAACGAAGATGGGAGAGAAGGGCAATTCAGCTATCGTCTCCCAGACAGTGGAAGTCCTCACAGGTTGTGCTGCCCATGACTGAATATAATGGCTCACTGAAGCAGTCTATAAGAAAATCCTATTGGACATGTAGAATGTAAAGCCACAGCTCAACCAATTGTGGAACACGTCTACAGCTCCATCAGTTTCTGTGTTAGCTGTAAATCAGACTTCCTGTATTTTTGTTCAAGTCATTGATATGTACTCAGTGGCCACTTTATTAGGTACTCCTGTACACATGCTCATTAATGCAAATATCTAATCAACCAATCATGTGGCAGCAACTCAATGCATACATGCGAGTAGACATGATCAAAAGGTTCAGTTGCTGTTCAGACCAAACATCAGAATGGGACAGAAATGTGATCTAAGTGAATGTGACTGTGGAATCATTGTTAGTGCCATAGGGGGTGGTTTGAGTGTTTCAGAAACTGGCAATCTCCTGGGACTTTCACGTACAACAGTCTCTAGAGTTTACAGAGAATGGTGCAAAAAAAATAAAACAAAACATCCAAAAAGCTGTGGGTGAAATATACCCTGTTAATGAGAGAGGTCAGAGAAAAATGGCCAGACTGGTTCAAGCTGACAAGAAGGTGACAATTTCATATGTTAATTGTTATCACTGGAATATTGTCAGAGTATCAGATGATGGAGACTTCTTTCTTCCTTTTCTCTTTTCTTAGTTCACTCTTTGTTCTTGCAACACTTAACAAACTTGCCATAATCCTAATAATATCAGTAACCACCACATTCTTGACTTCCAAAGACCTCTAGATCAATATCAACACACCCAACAGGATCAAGCGATGAGCCCAAATTCTTCATGATTGATGTTAGGTTTGCTCTAAACCTTTTGGTCTGTTTCCCATTCTGTTCATCAGTAGACACTAGAGTTGACTAGTGTCCCAGTGGTAGAAACACGCTATTGCCTAAATCAACTGAGAACACTCAAAGCTACCTCTCAAACAACGGCATCTTCACGATTTCCTTTGTTACAAACATGATTTTTTATTTGAAGGGAAGGGACAGAGGGAGCCAAAGATCAAAGGGCTACAAGAAAATATAATGCTTGAAAACTGAAATAGATCAAGTTGTTTATACACAATAAACAAGGAGAGAAGCAGTTCTGATGAACACAGAATCTGAGCTTCTCTCTTCATTCAGCATTCACCGTTTCAGCAACTTCTGTTTCACAGGAGTCTACCGCCATCTACTGGTAGATAAAGTCCCCAATCAAAATCAGAATCACACAAAATGCTGGAGGAACACTGCAAGTCAGGCTGCATCTGTTGAGGGGAATAAACTGTCAGGATTTCATGCTAACATTTCCTTGGGACTGGAAAGGAATCTTCTGCCCATTCTCTAATCTGTCTAAGTCCTTTTGCAGACTCTGTGCTTCCTCAAAACTAAAAGGTTCTTGATTAATGGGGAGCAGGCATGAAAAGGGGGTTGAGAAGAATAATAAATCGGCCATGATTGAATGACAGAGCAGGCTTGATGGGCTGATTCTGCTCCCATCTGTAAGGCAATCCCATTCCCACACCTATTTCCTGTAACCCATTCCCTTTCACATTCCCTTTAACTTACTCTCCTGCCAACCACCCACATGAGAGGCAATTTACAGTGGATACTCAACCCCTGAAATCACACGCCTTTGGGGTGTGCGAGGATGCCGCGGCAGTTGGAGGTAACCCACATGGTCAGAGGGAGAATTCACAAATTCCAACAGGGAGCACCTGAGCTAGGATGAAACCTGAGTTACTGAACTCGGGAGAGCATCTCTGTATTGGTGGGCCATGTTCTAGTAAAGAAATTTAGGGTCTAGAAGCGGAGCAGAAAAACATTACTGGAATGTTTCCAAAGATAAAGGACTTAGGTCTGTGTGTGGACTGGCGAATCTGGAATTGTTCTTGGAATAAGGAAAGTTGCTGAGGATCTGACAGAGGAAAGTACAGTGGTGAAGGATGTAGGCAGAACATTGCCTGAAGATAAGATACAGGAGCAGAATTAGGCTATTTGGCCCATCGAGTCTGCTTCACCATGTCATTATGACTGATCCATTTTCCCTCTCAGCACCAGTCTCCTGCCTCCCCACCCCCCATATCCCTTCATGCCCTGATCAATCAAGAATATATCAACATCTGCTTTAAATATACATAAAGATTTGATCTCCACAGCTAACTGTGGCAACAAATTCCACAGATTCACTACTCTGGCTAAAGAAATTCCTCCTCACCTGTGTTTTAAAAGGATGTCTCTCTATTTTGAGACTGGGTCATCTGGTCTTAGACTCTCCCACCATAGGAAACATCCTCTCCATATCCTCTCTATCAAGGCCTTTCGCCATTCAATAGGTTTCAATTAGGTCACCAATCATTCTTCTAGATTCCAGTGAATACAGGCCCAGAGACATCAAATGTACTTCATACAATAAGCCATTTAATCCTGGAATCATTTTCATGAACCTCCTTTGAACTCTCTCCAGTTTCAGTACATCCTTTCTAAGATGAGGGGCCCAAAACTTCTCACAATACTCCAGATGAGGCCTCACCAGCGCTTTATGAAGTCTAAACATTACATCCTTGCTTTAATATTCTAGTCCTCTTGAAATGAATGCTAACTTTGCATTTGCTTTGCTCACCACAAACGCAATCTCCATATTAAAATTTAGGAAATCCTGCACAAGGACTCCCAAATCCCTTTGCACCTCAGATTTTTGTATTTTCTCTCCATTTAGAAAATAATCAACCCTTTCATTTCTTCTACAAAAGTGCATGAACATACACTTCCCAACACTGTATTCCACCTGCCACTCTTTGCCCATTCTCCTAATCCGTCTAAGTCCTTCTGAAGCCTCTGTATTTCCTCAAACCTACCTGCCCATCCATCTATCTTTGTGCCATCTGCAAACGTTGCAACAAAGCCATCAACACTATCATCCAAATCATTGACATATAACGTAAAAAGCATTGGTCCTAACACAGATCCCTGTGGAACACCACTAGTCACCATCAGCCAATCAGAAAATGCTCCCTTTATTTGCACTTTCTTTGCCTCCTGCCAATCAGCTGCTGCTTTATTCATGCTAGAACCTTTCCTGTAATACCATGGATTCATATCTTGTTAAGCAGCTTCATGTGTAGCACCTTGTCAAAGGCCTTCTGAAAATCCAAGTGCACTACATCAACCAATTCTCCTTTGTCTATCCTGCTTGTTATTTCTTCAAAGAATTCCAAAAGATTTGTCAGACAAGATTTTTCCTTGAGGAAGCCATTCTGACTATGGCCCGTTTTAGCATGTGCCTCCAAGTACCCCAAATCCATATCCTTAACAATCAACTCCATCATCTTCCCAACCACTGAGGTCAGACTAACTGACCTATAGTTTCCTTTCTTCTGCCCCTCTCCATTCTTGAAAAATTTAGTGACATTTGTAATATTCCAGTCTTCAGGAATCATTCCAGAATCCAGTGATTCTTGAAAGATCAGTACTAACTTCTACTATCTGCTATCCTTTAGCCACCCCTTTCAGAGCCCTAGGCTGTAGATAGTCACCATCTGGTCCAGGTGACTTACCTCCTTTCTGAGCTTTCAGTTTCCCAAGAACCTTCTCCCTAGTAATGGTAACTTCACATACTTCATTACCCCTGATACCTGAAACTTCCACCATACATCATTGGCGATAAAGATGAAGGAGCAGATGCCCCTCAGTGAGTTAAGCAAAAACTTCCAGTTTGCAGCCAGTGTTTAAGGATATTTCACTTCATACTCAGCATCAAGAAAAGGGTCAAGGCAAGGCAATTAGTGCAATCACCTAAGCCAAATCAGAGACAATGGAAGAGAGAAATGGATGGGAAACTGCGTCCATCACCCGACCTTCTGGAAATGAAGTGGGAGATGGAGGAGTTGAACTTACAGGAAGTATCAGATGATTAGATCAGTAAAGAAACTGCTCTTGATGCTTTTTTTTTCAGGTATTCAGAAATGGTTGTTGTTGGATTACTACTGATGAGTGACTTTCTTTAATTGGGGTTAACATGGTACAAGTAAAGAACCATAGGGACCCCAATTGGATTTCTGATGACTAGTGAAAGGAAAGTGTTGGTACTAACACCCCAGGGTGTCACATTGGGGAATTAACCTTGACAAATCACCTCCCTGGAAATTGTGAGAATGAGACTGGAACACCATATGTTGGATCTGCTCTTCATATTCCTTACCATAGTGACAACTGAACAGGCCCGCTATATGTACAAGCTTCATAACATGCGGAAATATCCAGAAGGAGTTTAGATTTCACTTACAAATCCACCTACTTATTCTATTAAATGGTAAGGATCTACAAAGAGAGAAATTTAGTTCCTATCATCAAAAGGAAGAATATTGGGTTTTCCTGGATGATTTAGTTAAGAATGGATTAACAGATTATAGGCTTGTTTCTTATGATAACTGTTCTTTAAATATTTTGCCTGGCAATAACAGGGCGTTCTTGAAATTTGCTTTGTCAAGTGATACTTATTACATCACTACTTCAAGCACAAACTACGAAAAGGGTTCTTTAATTTGCAGTTTGAGAATTAAACTAATGTTGTGGTTTCCAATATTGCAGTTTCCAATGTTGCAAGGGATAAATGTTACTCAAGTCTGTTGTGAAACCACCTAGACACCTGAAAATATATATATCAATGATAATACAGAGCATTTACATAGATATGTATCTACTGCTCTTCCACCTATCCCTCATTTTATTGCAGAGTCTGATAGCATTATTAACCATAATGGAGCTATTATTAGATAATGGGATGAATTATCCAAGTCTATTAAAGATCGTGTGGATTTATCTAATGATGTTTTGAAGGTCCGTCCTTTTGGAGCAAAGTTTGGAAATGGAGTCTGTACGTTAGTGTAAATCAACATACATCAAAGTTGCTGGTGAACGCAGCAGGCCAAGCAGCATCTGTAGGAAGAGGTGCAGTCGACGTTTCAGGCTGAGACCCTTCGTCAGAACTAACTGAAGGAAGAGTGAGTAAGGGATTTGAAAGTTGGAGGGAGAGGGGGAGATCCAAAATGATAGGAGAAGACAGGAGGGGGAGGGATAGAGCCGAGAGCTGGACAGGTGATAGGCAAAAGGGGATACGAGAGGATCATGGGACAGGAGGTCCGGGAAGAAAGACGGGGGGGGGTGACCCAGAGGATGGGCAAGAGGTATATTCAGAGGGACAGAGGGAGAAGAAGGAGAGTGAGAGAAAGAATGTGTGCATAAAAATGAGTAACAAATGGGGTACGAGGGGGAGGTGGGGCCTTAGCAGAAGTTAGAGAAGTCAATGTTCATGCCATCAGGTTGGAGGCTACCCAGACGGAATATAAGGTGTTGTTCCTCCAACCTGAGTGTGGCTTCATCTTTACAGTAGAGGAGGCCGTGGATAGACATGTCAGAATGGGAATGGGAATAGGATGTGGAATTAAAATGTGTGGCCACTGGGAGATCCTGCTTTCTCTGGTGGACAGAGCGTAGATGTTCAGCAAAGCGGTCTCCCAGTCTGCGTCGGGTCTCGCCAATATATAAAAGGCCACATCGGGAGCACCGGACGCAGTATATCACCCCAGTCGACTCACAGGTGAAGTGATGCCTCACCTGGAAGGACTGTTTGGGGCCCTGAATGGTGGTAAGGGAGGAAGTGTAAGGGCATGTGTAGCACTTGTTCCGCTTACACGGATAAGTGCCAGGAGGGAGATCAGTGGGGAGGGATGGGGGGGAACGAATGGACAAGGGAGTTGTGTAGGGAGCGATCCCTGCGGAATGCAGAGAGAGGGGGGGAGGGAAAGATGTGCTTAGTGGTGGGATCCCGTTGGAGGTGGCGGAAGTTACGGAGAATAATATGTTGGACCCGGAGGCTGGTGGGGTGGTAGGTGAGGACCAGGGGAACCCTATTCCTAGTGGGGTGGTGAGAGGATGGGGTGAGAGCAGATGTACGTGAAATGGGGGAGATGCGTTTAAGAGCAGAGTTGATAGTGGAGGAAGGGAAGCCCCTTTCTTTAAAAAAGGAAGACATCTCCCTCATCCTAGAATGAAAAGCCTCGTCCTGAGAGCAGATGCGGCAGAGACGGAGGAATTGCGAGAAGGGGATGGCATTTTTGCAAGAGACAGGGTGAGAAGAGGAATAGTCCAGATAGCTGTGAGAGTCAGTAGGCTTATGGCAGACATCAGTGGATAAGCTGTCTCCAGAGACAGAGACAGAAAGATCTAGAAAGGGGAGGGAGGTGTCGGAAATGGACCAGGTAAACTTGAGGGCAGGGTGAAAGTTGGAGGCAAAGTTAATAAAGTCAACGAGTTCTGCATGCGTGCAGGAAGCAGCACCAATGCAGTCGTCGATGTAGCGAAGGAAAAGTGGGGGACAGATACCAGAATAGGCACGGAACATAGATTGTTCCACAAACAACAAAAAGGCAGGCATAGCTAGGACCCATACGGGTGCCCAAAGCTACACCTTTAGTTTGGAGGAAGTGGGAGGAGCCAAAGGAGAAATTATTAAGAGTAAGGACTAATTCCGCTAGACGGAGCAGAGTGGTGGTAGAGGGGAACTGATTAGGTCTGGAATCCAAAAAGAAGCGTAGAGCTTTGAGACCTTCCTGATGGGGGACGGAAGTATATAAGGACTGGACATCCATGGTGAAAATAAAGCGGTGGGGGCCAGGGAACTTAAAATCATTGAAAAGTTTAAGAGCGTGAGAAGTGTCACGAACATAGGTCGGAAGGGATTGAACAAGGGGTGATAAAACAGTGTCGAGGTATGCAGAAATGAGTTCGGTGGGGCAGGAGCAAGCTGAGTTAGTGTAAATCCTTGGATTTGCATTATTGCACCATTTTATTATTTTGCTCTTTGTTCTTTTCTTTTTCAATCTTTTTATTAAGTTTCAAAATTAAACATAACAATAATAGTAATGATACATAGAGATCGGGATTACAATAATAACAGTTAACACGTACAAGCACAGATTCCAAGTTTAGCCTCCCAATCTCAAGTAACTGACCATGAAAAAAGATATTTTATAAAGAGAAAAAAAGAAA
This sequence comes from Mobula hypostoma, assembly GCF_963921235.1. Lineage (NCBI taxonomy): Eukaryota > Metazoa > Chordata > Chondrichthyes > Myliobatiformes > Myliobatidae > Mobula > Mobula hypostoma. Next base: position 172,508,234 of record NC_086100.1, read on the forward strand.
ACCCCCTAACCTAAAAAAAAACAAACAAAGCTTGGGCTGTCATATTACATCGGCTAAAGTTATTATTTGTCGTTAACTCCGCTCCTCTACACATGAACAAAAAAATTACTGCAAAGGATTCAGAAAGGGTCAACTTACATCATATGAAAATATTGAATAAATGGCCTCCAAGTTTCTTCAAGTTTAACCGAAGGATCCATAGTAACACTCCTATTTTTTTCCAAGTTTAGGCATGCTATCATTTGGGAAAACCATTGAAATGTAGTGGGGGGATTAGAATCTTTCCATTTAAATAAAATGGATCTCCTGGCTATTAATGTAACAAATGCAATTAGACGACAAGCTGACGAGGATAAACGACTAGAGTCTATCACTGATAGTCCAAAAGTTGCAGTAATAGGATGAGGTCGTAAATCAATACGCAGAACTACTGAAATAATATCAAAAATACCTTTCCAATATTTTTCTAGAAGAGGACAGGACCAGAACATATGTGTCAAGGAAGCTACCTCAGAATTACATCTATCACAAACAGGATTTATGTGGCAATAAAAAAGAGCTAACTTATCCTCGGACATATGAGCCCTGTGAAACACCTTAAATTGTATCAAGGCGTGTCTGGCACACATTGAGGAAGTATTGACTAATTGAAGAATTTTTTCCCATTTCTCCGTAGATAAAGATATTTGAAGTTCTCTTTCCCACTCATACTTAATTTTATCAGATGTACCTAGATTTATTTTCATAATCAGATCATAAATAATTGTTATTAAACTCTTCTGATAGGGGTTTAAACCTAAAATTTTTTCTGTAACTTCAATTTGATGTGAAATTGGAAAGGTAGATAAAGTAGTGTTCAAAAAGTTTCTAATCTGTAAATATCTGAAAAAGTGTGATCCCGGCAAATTATATTTATTAGACAACTGTTCAAAAGACATAAAACAATCATCCATGAATAGATCACAAAAACATGATATTCCCTTTGTTTTCCATAAAAGAAAAGCTTGATCAATTCTAGATAGTTGAATGAAAAATTAGATATAATAGAACTTGACAGGATAAATTTGTTCAATCCAAAGAATTTATGAAATTGAAACCATATTCATATTGTATGTTTAATTATTGGATTTATGATTTGTTTATTTAATTTAGTAAGTGCAAAGGGAAGTGCAGCTCCTAGAATAGAAGTCAGCGAAAAACCCTGTACAGACTCCGGCTCGAGGTTCATCCATCCTGGACATTGAGCTTCATCCAATCCTTGCGTCCAAAACGTTAAATATCGAATGTTGATTGCCCAGTAGTAAAATCTAAGATTCGGCAAAGCCAAACTGCCTTCTTTTTTTGATTTCTGTAAATATTTCTTACATAACCTGGAATTTCTATTCTGCCATATATATGAGGAAATTTTAGAATCAATAATATCAAAAAATATTTAGGGATAAAAATTGATAACACCTGAAATAGATACAAAAATTTAGGTAAGATAATCATCTTAATAGTACTAATTCGACCAATGAAAGATAAGGACAAAGGGCAATACACACAAAAATTGCTGGTGAACGCAGCAGACCAGGCAGCATCTATAAGAAGAGGTACAGTCAATGTTTCGGGCCGAGACCCTTCGTCAGGACTAACTGAAAGAAGAGATAGTAAGAGATTTGAAAGTGGGAGGGGGAGGGGGAGATCCGAAATGATAGGAGAAGACAGGAGGGGGAGGGATGGAGCTAAGAGCTGGAAAGTTGATTGGCAAAAGGGATATGAGAGGATCATGGGATGGGAGGCCTAGGGAGAAATAAAGATGGAGTGGAGAAGCCCAGAGGATGGGCAAGGAGTATAGCGAGAGGGACAGAGAGAGAGAGAAAAAAAAATCTAATAATAATAATAAATAAATAACGGATGGAGTACAAAGGGGAGGTGGGGCATTAGCGGAAGGTAGAGAAGTCAGTGTTCATGTCATCAGGTTGGAGGCTACCCAGACGGAATATAAGGTGTTGTTCCTCCAACCTGAGTGTGGCTTCATTTTGACAATAGAGGAGGCCGTGAATAGACATATCAGAATGGGAATGGGACGTGGAATTAAAATGTGTGGCCACTGGGAGAGCCTGCTTTCTCTGGTGGACAGAGCATAGGTGTTCAGTGTAACGGTCTCCCAGCCTGCGTCGGGTCTTACCAATATATTGAAGGCCACATCGGGAGCACCAGACGCAGTGTATCACCCCAGCCGACTCACAGGTGAAGTGTCGCCTCACCTGAAAGGACTGTCTGGGGCCCTGAATGGTCGTAAGGGAGGAAGTGTAAGGGCATGTGTAGCACTTGTTCCACTTACAAGGATAAGTGCCAGGAGGGAGATCAGTGGGGAGGGATGGGGGGGACGAATGGACAAGGGAGTCGCGTAGGGAGCAATCCCTGCGGAAAGCAGAGGTGGCGAGAGGGAATGATGTGCTTAGTGGTGGGATCCCGTTGGAGGTGGCGGAAGTTACAGAGAATTATATGTTGGACCCGGAGGCTGGTGGGGTAGTAGGTGAGGACAAGGGGAACCCTGTTCCTAGTGGGGTGGTGGGAGGATGGAGTGAGAGCAGATGTACGTGAAATGGGGGAGATGCGTTTGAGAGCAAAGTTGATGGTGCAGGAAGGAAAGCCCCTTTCTTTAAAAAAGGAGGACATCTCCTTCATCCTGGAATGAAAAGCCTCATCCCGAGAGCAGATGCGGCGGAGACGGAGGAATTGCGAGAACGGGATGGCATTTTTGCAAGAGACAGGGTGGGAAGAGGAATAGTCCAGGTAGCTGTTAGAGTCCATAGGCTTATAGTAGACATCAGTAGATAAGCTGTCTCCAGAGACAGAGACAGAAAGATCAAGAAAGGGGAGGGAGGTGTTGGAAATGGACCAGGTAAACTTGAGGGCAGGGTGAAAGTTGGAGGCAAAGTTAATGAAGTCAACGAGCTCAGCATGCGTGCAGGAAGCAGCGCTAATGCAGTCGTCGATGTAGCGAAGGAAAAGTGGGGGACAGATACCAGTATAGGTTTAGAACATGGATTGTTCCACAAAGCCAACAAAAAGGCAGGCGTAGCTGGGACCCATATGGGTGCCCATAGCTACACCTTTAGTTTGGAGGAAGTGGGAGGAGCCAAAGGAGAAATTATTAAGAGTAAGGACTAATTCCGCTAGACGGAGCAGAGTGGTGGTAGAGGGGAACTGGTTAGATTTGGAGTTCGAAGAGAAGCGGAGAGCTTTGAGACCTTCCTGATGGGGGATGGAAGTATATAGGGACTGGACATCCATGGTGAAAATAAAGCGGTGGGGGGCCAGGGAACTTAAAAATCATCGAAAAAATTCAGAGTGTGAGAAGTGTCACGAACATAGGTAGGAAGGGATTGAACAAGGGGGGATAAAACAGTGTCGAGGTATGCAGAAATGAGTTTGGTGGGGCAGGAGCAAGCTGAGACAATGGGTCTACCTGGACAGGCGGGTTTATGGAACTTGGGTAAGAGGTAGAAACAGGAAGTGCAGGGTGTGGGAACCATTTAGTAAATAGTTGTTGAACATGATCAATTAAGAGTAAAAAATTAACTTTAAATAGATCCTTGTGCTTCTTAGTAATTTTAACACCCAAATAAGTAAAATAATCAGTAACTAATCTAAATGGTGATTGTCTATAAATTGGAATTTGCATTTTAATGGGCAAAGCACACTCTTATTAAGATTCAATTTATAACCAGAAAAACTACTAAACTGAGCAAATAGTGTTATTACTGCAGGGATGGATTTCTCTGGGTTAGAGATATATAGTAACAGGTCATCTGCATATAGTGATACTCTATGCGTCCCATTCCCACGAATAATGCCAAATATATTAGGTAGTCACAAATAGCAATTGCCAAAGGCTCCAGGGCAATATCAAAAAGTAAAGGACTTAAAGGACAGCCCTGTCTAGTACCTCAGAAAAGCCTAAAGAGGGGGATCTCTGATTATTGGTAAATACAGCAGCCAGAGGTATACGATATATTAATTGAATTCAGGATATAAATTTTGAGCTAAAATGAAATTTTTCAAGTATATCAGATAAATATTCCCATTCAAGTCTGTCAAATGCCTTCTCAGCATCAAGCGAAATAACACATTCTGGAGTTTTAACTGAAGTAGTGTATACAATGTTCATTAGCCTCCTAACATTAAAATGTGAGTAACGATTTTTAATAAATCCTGTCTGATCTTCAGAGACAATTTGTGGTAGTACCTTCTCTATTCTAATTCCTAATATTTTGGAAAAAACTTCAGAATCCACATTCAACAAAGATATAGGTCTATATGATGCACATTCAGTGGAATCTTTATCTTTTTTAGGAATTAATGAGATAGATGTTTCCTAAAAGGATTGTGGTAATTTACCTACAGATAAGGCATCTTTAAAAATTCTACATAACCAGGGAGAAAGTACATCTGAAAAAGATTTATAAAATTCAACTGTATACCCACCCGGGCCAGGTGCTTTACCAGAATTCATCAAAAAATTTGCTTTCCTTATTTCCTCTTCAGTAATGGGTGCATCTAATGTTAAACATTCATCGGCTGGTAACTCGGAATATTTAGTTTCCTTAAAAATTCATGCATTATGGTAGGATCATCAGGAAATTGATGATCATCAGGCGGGAGGAGAAGATGGCAGTGCGACGCGCATGCGCAGCTCTCCGGTGAAAATGATATTGTTTCTGTTAAATAGGGGCCGTGGACAACTCTGATTTGATGGAGACAGACATGAAAGCACAGAGGAACATCTGGAGAAATTTCTGAAACGCCAATTCGCTGCCGCTGTTGCTGGGCGATCGAGAATCTTCTGGAGGGAAGGCCCCAAAATCCCCGGCTTTGCCTGCTGCTGGTGACTGAGGCTGAGGTTGAATGGTTCGGATATAAATGGTGCTCAGTACTCAGTGTCAGAGGGCTGATCGGAGGCTCGAAGTTTTTGGACGACTCAGAGTCGGACTGTGGTCGAGCATGGCAGGGAGTATTTTCTTCTTTCTCCCGTCTACGTGAGATGTGGGACATTCGTGAGACTTTGAACTTTTTTACTGTGCCATGGCCTTTTCTTCATCAAGTTGTGGTATTGTTGCACTGTTGTAACCATATGTTATAATTGTATGGTTTTTGTTAGTTTTTCAGTCTTGGTCTGTCCTGTGTTTTTGTGATATCACACCGGAGGAATATTATATCATTTCTTAATGCATGCATTACTAAAGGACAATAAAAGAGGACTGCGTGTCCTCATAATCTAATCTAAAATTCCGATTGATACAAATTGGTATAAAATTCTTGAAAAGATTTATTAATTTCATCATGGTCAATCATCAGTTTGCCATCCCGTCTACGAACTTTATTAATCTGACGTTTCGCCAAAGCAGCTTTCAATTTGATTAGCCAGTAATTTGCCTGATTTATCACCATGTATGTAAAATTGACTCTTAGTTTTAAGTAACTGATTTCCAATCGGGTCTCTTAATAACAAACTGTGTTGCATCTGAAGTTCAACTCTCTCTGTATAAAGCCCCAAATTAGGAGGGATGGAATATTTTTTATAAATTTCTTTAATCTTATCAGCCAATGCACGTATTTCACCATTAATACATTTTTTCACTCCAGCAGAGTATGAAATACTTTGCCCGCGAATATATGCTTTAAAAGTGTCCCATAATATCCTACTGGAAATTTCTTCCATTGAGCTAGATGAGAAGAAAAATGCAATCTGTTCTTTAATAAAATTATGAAAATTTAAACCTTGAAGCAAAATAAAATTGAACTGCCATTGTCTTGTACTAAAAATTGCATCCCTAAATTTAATTGATAATTTCAAAGGCGCATGGTTGGAAATGGCAATTCTATCATACTCACAGGTAGTGACAAATGAAACTAATCGAGAATCAATAAAAAAGTAATCAATTCTGGAGTAATTATGATATACACGACAAAAGAAAGAGAACTCTTTATCATTAGGATGTAAAAATCACCAAATGTGTAAAATTCCCAAGTCGACTAAAAAGGAATTAATAAAAATAGCAGATTTGTTTGGAAGTGCCTGATTGGGCGCGGACCTATCCATCATAGGATTCAAACAACAATTAAAATCGCCTCCTATTATTAACGTATATTCATTTAAATTAGGAAGAGATACAAATAAATGTTTGAAGAATTCAGGATAATCAATATTTGGTGCATAAACATTAACCAAAACTACTTTTTGGTTATAAAGTAAACCAGTGATTAATAGAAATCTACTATATGGGTCTGAGATTATATCATAATGAACAAATGATATCGAAGAGTCTATAAAAATGGAAACACCTTTCACTTTGGTCAATAAGTTTGAATGAAACTGTTATTCTTTCCAAAACCTTAAAAAAACGCTGATTATCCTCCTTCCTCACATGAGTCTCTTGCACTGCTCTTTGTTCTAATGATTATCCAGTGTGTTTTCCTAAGTGTTTTCCAATGGCAACTTAAACAGCTTATGCGCTAAATGCCATTTCAAGATCCTTTTTGGTGATTTTGTCTGGCTTTATACCATGATATTTTCTTACATTAAGTACTATAACATTCTATTTTATTTGTTCTTATCTATGCAAACATACTGTATGGTATTAAATTAGGAATATTTTATCATATTCTTTTGTGTTTTTATTCTGATATTATTGATATTACTTATTTATCTGTGTTTTACAGTCTATAATATTTTGAGTATCTTTATCAGTATCATTTGATGAAGTCATGAATACTGATGTTCTTTCGTACTGTACTCATTCAGACATACAAATAGGAATTTGATCTCCAGAATCTTCTCTTGATCAAGAAGGGGGAGATATTGGCCCTGAAGGAATTAAAATATGGAAGAAAACATCTAGCTTGAATGAGTCAAAGACAATGGAAGTTTAGTCAACGGAAGATGTTATAAATTGGAGAAGTGGTCTGTGTGAGTATTAGTACAGCGGGAATAGTAGGATTCATGTTTTAAGTTTTGGCTTAGGGTCAACATAGTTACATTAATATTAGCGCAGAGAAAATAATGTGCTACCTTTCATTAATTAGGAGCTGTGTTGTGAATTGCCTGACCTAGATCAGTTGATGATAGGTCAACAGCATTGAAAAGATAGTATTGTACAGATAGTAAATCCCTGCACGTGACCTAAGTGCTAAACCTGCCTATGCACCTCCTCCCTCACCTCTATTTAGGGCCCCAAACAGTCCTTCCAGGTGAGGCAACCCTTCACCTGTGAATCTGTTGGAGTTGTTTATTGTGTCCAGTGCCCCCGATGCAACCTTCTCTACATTAGACAAACTTTTCATAATTTGGGGGACAGCATCGTCAAGCACCTCTGCACCATCTAGACAAGCGGGACCTACTGGTGGCCAAATAGTTTAATTCTGATTCCCATTCCCGTTCTGCCATGTTGACCTCTTGTTCCAAGATGAGGCCACCCTCAGGGCGGAAGAGCAACACCTTATATTCTGTCTGTGTACCCTCCAACCTGATGGCATGAATATCAATTTCTCCTTCTGGTGAACAGAACTACCCCCCCCCAACTTCTTCTACTTCCCAGACCTTCCACTTCTTCTCACCTGCCTATTACATTCCCTGGGTCCCTTCCTCCTTCCCTTTCTCCTATGGTCTACTCTCCTTTCCTATCAGATTCTTTTTCCTTGAACCCTTGACCTTTCACCCACCTGATTTCACTTATCACCTTCCAGCAAGCCTCTTTCCCATACCCCCTCCTTTTTATTCTGGTATCTTTTCCCTTCTTTGTCAGTCCTGAAGAAGGGACTTGGCCCGAAACATCAACTGTTTACTCTTTTCCATAGATACTGCCTGACCTGCTGAATTCCTCCAGAATTTTGTGTGTGTAGCGTTGGACAGGGTCCGGAGGAAATCCGTGAAAATGTTCCCAGGGATGAAAGAGTTAATGTATGAGCTGCATTTGAAGGCTCTAGGCCTATATTAACTGGAGCTTAGAAGAATTAGGGGGAGATCTCATTGGAACCTATTGCATATTGAAAGGCCTAGATAGAGTGGACATGGAGAAAGTATTTCCTCTGGTGAGGGAGTCGATAAGACTCAGAGAGGCGACAGAATTTCTTTAGCTGGAAGGTAGTGAATCTGTGGAATTCTTTGTCACCGATGGCTGTGGAAGCCAAGTCATGAGTTACAGGGTGCTCCCAGAAGTGTGACTGTATTCACGAGGAGTCCCAGATGTGAGAACGTGTGATAAGGTATATAAGGAGTCAGCAGGGAGTGTGGCAGTGTTCATGGAAAGTCATCAGTAACATCACTGTGTCTTCCAGAGCACGTCAGGGAATGGGACAGTGCACATAAGACTTCGCAAATCTCATTTTCATGATACATTTACAGGCAGGAAAAATGAACAAGCCCACCTCTACAATTACCAAGGTCACCATGAAAATCAGTTATTACTTTCACACTCATCTTTTCATTACAACCCAACAATTACTAAGGCTTTTACCAAGTACAGAAATGTCAAGGTGTAACCACTCAGGGAGACACCTCAAGATCATAAGACGTAGCAGCAGAATTAAGTCTTTCAGCCCATTGAGTCTGCTCCACCATTTCCTCATTGCTAATCCATTACTTCTTAACCCCATTCTTCTTCCATCTCCCCCAATCTTTCATTCCCCGCCTGATGAAGAGATCAAACATTGACATCACATGGTGACTATGACACCAATGGGACACATCACAATAAGATGAAGCATTATGACAAGATTTAAACTCTGGTCACCTGGAGACCAGAAGCAGAACAACTACCCTCAGCACAGCTGAGGATCATTTGCTGATTTGGATCCTGGTGTAGACATGATGTGTTAATTTGCCTCTTCGTGCTGAAGATTTTGCTGATCATGTTGAGATCTGCCCAGTCCCCAAGGGACAAATCTAGTTCTTGCATCTTCCTGCTCGATGAAGCTGCACGAATCGAGTCAGGACCTGGTGAGTTTAAACTACAACACGGCAACACCACAATGCACTGAAAGGTCTTATCTTGGGCTCCAGAAATCTTACCCCTCAGTGAGATTTCATCATGTCCTCAAGTACTTTCCCTGAACTGCATCTTCTGTATTGGAAGCCCAACAATGGAACAGACGAACCCAGCAGACTGTGGAAGAGAACACATTCTGCCAAGGTGTGAAGCCCCTGAGAGAGAGAGAGCTGGAGAAAGGGAGGAGGAGGCCAGAGAAGGGCTTGTGTGATCGTCTGGAGCACCATGATGGGATGAATTGCCTCTTCCTGAGATTCAGGTTCCTGTTCCTTGGTGGGACTTCATTCCAGATTTGACTAACTTTCCTGAACTAAATCTTCCACATTGAAACTCTGAAAAGAAGAGAGGGAAACATGGAGAATAGGTGGAGATGTCTGAAGTGGAAGGAAGAAACTTGCAGAAGATAGACTCCCTAAGAGAGAGAGCGGCAGCAACAGTGAGACCATGTATCAATTCCTTCCAATCATTTTATTAGGATGATCTTGGGGGGGGGGTGGTGGATACAAGATTAGTTGCAGATATTTGGGGTTCAGCTCTGGGTAAATATGAGCAATTACTGCTTAGGGCCCACCATCTTTGATTCAGGGCAGTTGCTAAGTAGCTGCTCCCAGCTCATCCAGCCTGGGTAATGTCATCAAAGGCCCTTCATTGATGTCAGACACATCCCTTGATTCTGCCTGAAGATGATGCCTAATGACCAACTGCAGACTGGGAAACCTACCATCTTTAACAGTGTTTCATCTTCCATCAGAATCTAGAAGTGTCAATGGGCTTGTAGTTGTTTTGTAGTAATCTGTTTTTTGACACATGCGCTAACGACTTGGACGAAAATGTAGATGGAGTAATTAATGAGGTTGTGGATGACACCAACGTTGGTGTGCAGTGAAAGTGAGGGTTGTCTAAGATTGCAGTAGGATAGAGACCAGCGTGGGACATGGGCCAAGGAATGTCAGGTGGAACTGAACTGGGACAAGTGCGACATGATTGACTTTGGAATGTTAAACCAGAGCAGAACATACAGGACGAATGACAAGGCACAGGGAGAGTTGGAGAGACGCATGCAGAGTACCGGCATGGGTAGACAGTGAAGAAAGTGTGACGTGTTCTCATGCTGTGTAAATCTGTGTAAACGATCCTGTTGTTTTCAAGTGGGAAGCCAGTGAATTTACTTTCTCTTTCTTCTCCCAGAAGGATAAAACCGCTGGAAACCATGGTATATCAGGGAAACGGAGGCTTTCACCTCATGAATCTGTGATGAATTCATTAGTGAGCCGTCCACAATACAAGCCTGAGACTGCAGATCCTAACTGCAATCAAACCAACGTTTCTCAGTTCAGTCCCTCTGTGTCCCATCCACCTCTCGGTGCTAATTCAACAGCCACTATCATTCTCCTCCATGGGTCAACTGAGTCGTGGAGATGGTGTGTAACCACCTCTTTGGCCTCAGTACTATTTCCATCCTCTCCATCCCGGAGTCGGACGATTCGCCCTTCCACTTCTAAATTTGTTTTTGCATACATTTATTTCTAACTTTAAAAGTTGCCATTTCATGTGTTGATGGGTGTTTGTCTGAGATTTTTTGTTCCAATTGTGAATTTTGGCAATGCTTTCTCACCAAGATGGACCTTCAAGTCTAGACTCCATCGGCAACAGGAACTGAGCCTGCTCCAGCTCAAAGTTCAGCTCAGCATTACTCGGAGTTTCCGCATTGTCACTGGAGTGGGCCCAGTCCATGCGGTCGGTTTTTGCCAATGATGGCTGGGGGCTTCACCTTGGCACTGAGGCAAACAGCCTATCAGGGGATCCCCCAGTTGTCCCACCCAAAGCTGCACAATGGGAGAAGCAGGTTAAGCCGCTCTCAAACTAGTCACAGCCCTCCCAGGCCAAACCCTGGTACACCATAGTATTGAGACCTCCCAGAATAGAGAAAGGGTCCCAGCTGACTCTTTGGAGTCTTTGCTCACCAGAACAAAGATCCTCTTCAAATCTGGATGACTACGCAGCAGTTGTTATGGACTTCATTAAAACCTGTGTGGATGAGTGTGTGCCTATGAAAAATTGCTGACATTCCCAATTCAAAAGCCATGTATGAACCAGGAGGTTCATTGTCAACTGAGGGCTAGGCCAGTGGCATTTAAGTCTGGTGACCCAGGTTTGAACATAAAAAAACAGGTATGACGTGCAGAGGGCTATTCAAGAGTGACGAAATAATCTCGAGCGAGGTTGGAAGTGACATCAATTGCACATCAACTCTGGCAGGGTTTGCAGGACATTGCTTCCTACAAAGCGAAACCTAATAACATGAATGGCAGCGATGCTTCACTACCAGATGAGCTCAATGCCTTCTATGGCCACCTCAAAAGGGAGAATATAACTATAGCTGGGAAGACCCCTGCTGCACTTGGTGCCCCTGCGATCTGTCTTAGGGGCCAATGAAAGGCTGCCTTTCAAGAGGGTGAACCCTCACAAGGCAGGATGCCCCAGATGAGTAGCTTGTAAGGCTCTGAAAACTCGTACCAACCAACTGGCAGGCATATTCAAGGACATTTTCAACCTCTCACTGCTATGGATGGAAGTTCCCATCTGCCTCAAAAAGGCAACAATTAACCCAGTGCCGAAGAGTAGTGTGAGCTTCCTTAATGACTATCGCCCAGTAGCACTCACATCTACAGTGATGAAGTGCTTTGAGATGTTGGTCAAGCTACAATCACCTCCTGCCACAGCAAGGGCCTGGACCCCCTGCAGTTTGCCTATTACCAGAATAGTCTACGACAGACACAATCTCAATGGTTCCTCACACGGCCTTAGACCACCTAGACAACACAAACACCTATGTCAGGATGCTGTTCGTTGACTGTAGCTCAGTGTTTAACACCATCATTCCTACAGTCCTGATCGATAAGCTACAGAACCTGGGCCTCTGTACCTACCTCCGTAATTGAATCCTTGACTTCCTAACCAGAAGACCGCAATCTGTGCAGATTCGCTGACGATCAACACTGGCGCACCTCAGGGTTGTGTGCTTAGCCCAGTGCTCTACTCTTTCTGTACCCATGACCGCGTGGCTAGGTTTTGCTCAAATACCATCTATAAATTTGCTGATGATACAAGCATTGTTAGCAGGATTACAGGTGGTGACATAAGGGCATACAGGAGTGAGATATATTAGCGAGTTGAATAGTGTCACCCTCATCTCATCATTATCATCAAGGAGGAAGTACTAAAGCTTAAACGCACAGTCTCAGCGATTCAGGAACAACTTCTGCCTCTCTGTCATCCGGATTCCTAAATGGACATTGAACCCATGAACAGTACCTCACTTTTGTATTACTTCTGTTTTTGCACTATTTTTAATTTAACTATTTAATATACATATGTATACTTACTGCAATTGATTTATTTATTTTTCTATATTATTGTGTATTGTACTGTACTGCTGCTGCTAAGTTAACAACATATCCTGGTGATTTGTTCAGGCTACATTCCTCGAGCACGGACATATCTGTCGGTGTGTCATTCACCAACAGCAAACTTCATACTCACTGCTGTCACCAACCTAGCCTCGTGACCCTGGTCTCCTGTTGGCGGCATTTCATTCAGGAGAACTATTCTCTTGGACTCCACCCTACTTGGGGGCACCCGTGTTGTGGTAGGTTAAACTTTGTGGAGGATAGTCACAGGTCTTGATTGGCCCGTTATGTGGCTCCCCCTTCCCAATGTGGACCCACTAGCAGCTTCTCCACAAGCTCTATTGAGGGCATTTGGGTTCCTGTGGCCAGCATAGCCAGGGAAGGTGCATGAGCCCCAGTAGCACCTATCCTGAGTGGTTGGGCTCATGAGAAAGGTTGAACCCTTTCAGATCCTCCCTCGGAGAATCAGAATCAGGTTTAACATCCCTGGCATATGTCATGAAATTGTTGTTTTGTGGCAACAGTACATTGCAATATATAATAATAAAGACTGTAAATTACAGTAAGAGATATATATAAATTTTAATTAAATAGGTAGTGCAGAAAGGGAAAAAAAGAATTAAGGTAGTACTCATGGGTTCATTGTCCATTCAGAAATCTGGTGGCGGAGGGGAAGAAGCTGTTCCTGAAATGTTGAGTGTGTGTCTTCAGGATCCTATTTCTCCTCCTCAATGATAGCAATGAGAAGTGGGCGTGTCCTGAGTGATGGGGTTCTTAATGAAGGATGCTGCATTTTTAAGACTTCACTTTTTGAAGCTGTCTTGAATACTGGGGAGGCTAGTGCCCATGACGGGGCTAGCTGTGTTAACAACTTTCTACGGGTTTTTCCGATCCTGCGCAGTGGCCCTTCCATACCAGATGGAGATGTAACCTGTTGGAACACTCTCCATGCTACATTTGTAGAAATTTGCGAGAGTCTTTGGTGACATTCCAATTCTCCTCAAACACCTAATGAAATACAGCCACTGTCATTGCTTCCTTGTCATCAATATGTCGGTCCCAAGATAGAACCTCAGAGATGTAGACACATAGGAACTTGAAACTGCTCACTCTTTCAACTTCCAATCCCTCGATGAGGACTGGTGTGTGTTTCCACAACCTCCCCTTCCTGAAGTTCACAATTAATTCCTTGGTCTTACTGACACTGAGTGCAAGATTGTTACTGTGACACCACTCAACCAGCTGATCTATCTACTTCCAGTCTGTCTCCTCATCACCATCTGAAACTCTGCGAACAGTAGTTGTGTGGTCAGCAAATTTATAAATGGTAATTGAGCTGTGCCTAGCCGTATAATCATGGGCATAAAGGAAGGAGAGCAATGGACTAAGCATGATTCCTTGTGTTGATTAGAACTGAGAGTAAGATTGTGTTGAACGCTCACCTGCAGTCAATAAACAGCTGCCTGACGTAAGTCTTACTATGGCCCAGGAGATCCAAGGCCAAGTGGAGAGCCAGCGAGATTGCATCCACTGTAGACCTATTGTGGCAATAGGCAAATTGCAGTGGTTCAGGTTCTTGCTTAGGCAGAAGTTGCTTCTAGCCATGGCCAACCTCTCAAAGCACTTCATCACCATAGATGTGAGTCCCACTGGGTGAAAGTCATTGGGGCAGCTCACCCTGCTCTTCTTGGGCACTAATATGACTGTCACCCTTTTGAAGCAGATGGGAAGCTCCAAGTGCAGCAGTGAGAGATTGAAGATGCCCTTGAATACTCCGGCCAGTTGGCTGGCACAGGTTTTCACAGCTTCGGGGTCTATTCACCCCCTTGAAAGATGTTCTGACATCAGCCTTTGAGACAGAGATTACAGAGTCATCAGATGCTGCAGGGATTTGCACAGGTGTAGATAATTCCCCCTTTCAAAGCATGCATAAAAGGTGTTGAGCTCATCACAGCCATTCATGATGTTAGGATTCACGTTGTAGGAAGTAATGGCCTGCAAACCCTGCCAGAGCTGACATGCATCCTATTCCTTCTCTAAATTCAATCAGAATTGTTTTTCGCCCTAAAAATAGCTTTCTGTAGTTCGTACTTGGACTTCTTGTATAGTTCTAGATCACCGGTCTTGAATGCCACAGATCTAGCCCTCAGCAGGCTATGAATCTCCTGGTTCATTCACGGTTTTTGGTTTGGGTACATCCAATATGTTCTCAGAGGCCCAGACTCGTCTAAACAGGTCTTGATGAAATCGTTGATAACTGTGGCATGTTCATTCAGATGACAAGATGAGTCCCTGAATATTGTCCAGTCCACTGACTCAAAACGAATATAGGGAAGCAAGAAAGGAGCTTAAGAAGGGGCTGAGAAGAGCAAGAAGGGGGCATGAGAAGGCCTTGGCGAGTAGGGTAAAGGAAAACCCCAAGGCATTCTTCAATTATGTGAAGGAAAAAAGGATGACAGGAGTGAAGGTAGGACTGATCAGAGATAAAGGTGGGAAGATGTGCCTGGAGGCTGTGGAAGTGAGCGAGGTCCTCAATGAATACTTCTCTTTGGTATTCACCAATGAGAGGGAACTTGATGATGGTGAGGACAATATGAGTGAGGTTGATGTTCTGGAGCATGCTGATATTAAGGGGGAGGAGGTGTTGGAGTTGTTAAAATACATTAGGACAGATAAGTCCCCGGGGCCTGACGGAATATTCCCCCGGATACTCCACGAGGCGAGAGAAGAGATTGCTGAGCCTCTGGCTAGGATCCTTATGTCCTCGTTGTCCACGGGAATGGTACCGGAGGATTGGAGGGAGGCGAATGTTGTTCCCTCGTTCAAAAGAGGTAGTAGGGATAGTCCGGGTAATTATAGACCAGTGAGCCTTACGTCTATGGTGGGAAAGCTGTTGGAAAAGATTCTTAGAGATAGGATCTATAGGCATTTAGAGAATCATGGTCTGATCAGGGACAGTCAGCATGGCTTTGTGAAGGGCAGATCGTGTCTAACAAGCCTGATAGAGTTCTTTGAGGAGGTGACCATGCATATAGATGAGGGTAGTGCAGTGGATGTGATCTATATGGATTTTGGTAAGGCATTTGACAAGGTTCCACATGGTAGGCTTATTCAGAAAGTTAGAAGGCATGGGATCCAGGGAAGTTTGGCCAGGTGGATTCAGAATTGGCTTGCCTGCAGAAGGCAGAGGGTGGTGGTGGAGGGAGTACATTCAGATTGGAGGATTGTGACTAGTGGTGTCCCACAAGGATCTGTTCTGGGACCTCTACTTTTCATGATCTTTATTAACGACCTGGATGTGGGGGTAGAAGGGTGGGTTGGCAAGTTTGCAGATGACACAAAGGTTGGTGGTGTTGTAGATAGTGTAGAGGAGTGCCAAAGATTGCAGAGAGACATTTGTAGGATGCAGAAGTGGGCTGAGAAGTGGCAGATGGAGTTCAACCCGGAGAATTGTGAGGTGGTACACTTTGGAAGGACAAACTCCAAGGCAGAGTACATAGTAAATGGTAGGATACTTGGTAGTGTGGAGGAGCAGAAGGATCTCGGGGTACATGTCCACAGATCCCTGAAAGTTGCCTCACAGGTGGATAGGGTAGTTAAGAAAGCTTATGGGGTGTTAGCTTTCATAAGTCGAGGGATAGAGTTTAAGAGTCGCAATGTAATGATGCAGCTCTATAAAACTCTGGTTAGGCCACACTTGGAGTATTGTGTCCAGTTCTGGTCACCTCACTATAGGAAGGATGTGGAAGCATTGGAAAGGGTACAGAGGAGATTTACCAGGATGCTGCCTGGTTTAGAAAGTATGCATTATGATCAGAGATTAAGGGAGCTAGGGCTTTACTCTTTGGAGAGAAGGAGGATGAGAGGAGACATGATAGAGGTGTACAAGATAATAAGAGGAATAGATAGAGTGGATAGCCAGCGCCTCTTCCCCAGGGCACCACTGCTCAATACAAGGGGACATGGCTTTAAGGTAAGGGGTGGGAAGTTCAAGGGGGATATTAGAGGAAGGTTTTTTACTCAGAGAATGGTTGGTGCGTGGAATGCACTGCCTGAGTCAGTGGTGGAGGCAGATACACTAATGAAGTTTAAGAGACTACTAGACAGGTATACGGAGGAATCTAAGGTGGGGGCTTATATGGGAGGCAGAGTTTGAGGGTCGGCACAACATTGTGGGCCGAAGGGCCTGTACTGTGCTGTACTATTCTATGTTCTATGTTCTAAAACAGTCCTGTAAGTACTCCTCGGACACCCTTGACCATATTTTCTTGGTCCTCATCACTGGTGCTGTGGTCTTTAGTCTCTGCTTATATGCTGGGAGTAGAAGTACAGCCAGGTGATCTAACTTTCCAAAGTGTGCTCATGGATTGCACAGTAAGCGTGGTATAACAGTGGTCAAGTGTCCTTGTCTCCTCTGGTTCTACAGGTGATATGTTGGTGGTAGTCATTCAGAGACTTTGTCAAGCTGGCCTGGTTGAAATCTCCCACAGTAACGGTGAAGACATCAGGTGTGTAGTTTTGTATCTGCTGATTACATTGCTCAGCTGCTCCAGTGCCTGTCTGATGTTGGCCTGAGGAGGATTGTACACCACTCTCAGAATGATGGCAGATAAAGTGGTTGACAATTGACCATTAGATGGTCCAGATCAGGTGAGTGGGGCTGAGACAAAACCACCATGTTTGTGCACCATGATGAACTAATCATAAAGCGTACTCCATCTCCTCTGTCTTTAAAAGACTGGATTGTCCTGTCTTTGCAAAGAATGGTGAAGCCTTCGGGCTGCAGCGCCACATCTGAAATTGACTGCGTGAGCCACGTTTCCTTAAAGCAGAGTACACAGCAGTCCTTGGTATCCCTCTGGTATCTTGCTCTAAGGTCTTTAGTTTTGTAAAATCAATAAAAATCACTCCTCGTTCTTCTAAATTCCAGCGAATACAGGCTTTGAGCCATGAAATACTTCTCATAAATTAATCCTTTCATTCCTGGGATCATTCTCATGAACCTCCTTGGGACTCTCTCCAATGCAGTACATGCTTTCTTAGATAAAGTGTCCAAAAATATCCACAATACTCTAACTGAGATCTAAAAGTACCTTATACAGCCTCAGATTTATATCCTTGCTTTTATGTTTTAGTCCACTTGAAATAGATAGATAATTTATTGATCCCTAAGGAAATTACAGTATCACAGTAACATTACAAGAGCACAGATATACAAATATTAGAAAAGTAAGAAAGAATAAAAAAAGTCACCTTAAAAATAAATGCTAATCATGCATTTGCTTTACCGATTGTAACTCAACCTGCAAGTTAACCTTTAGTAAATCCTGCACGAGGACTCAAGTCTCTTTTCACCTCTGATTTCTCAATTTCCTTCCCATTTAGAAAACAGTCCATATGTCTATTCCTTCTAGCAAA
The DNA here is from genome assembly GCF_963921235.1 of Mobula hypostoma. Lineage (NCBI taxonomy): Eukaryota > Metazoa > Chordata > Chondrichthyes > Myliobatiformes > Myliobatidae > Mobula > Mobula hypostoma. The sequence continues at coordinate 172,526,097 of NC_086100.1, forward strand.
GTGCATGACCATACATTTCCCGACACTGTATTCTATCTGCCGCATCTTTGCAAATTCTCCTAATCATTCTGCAGACTCCCTGCCCCTCCACCTATCTTTGTATCATCTAAAAACTTGGCCACATAGCCTTCAATTCCATTATCCAAATCACTGGCATGCACTATAAAAAGAATCGGCCCCAACACAGACCCCTGCGGTGCACCACTAGTCACTGTATGCCAACCAGAAAAGGCCCCCTTTATTTCTACTTTTGCCTCCTGACAATCAGCCAATCTTGTCGATGCTAGAATCTTTCCTGTTATACTATGGGCTCTTATCTTGCTTAGCAGCCTCATGTGTGGCACCTTGGCAAAGGCCTTCCAAAAATCTAAGTAAACAACATCCACAGACTCTCCTTTGTCTATCCTGTCAGTTATTTCCTCAAAGAATTCCAACAGATTTGTCAGGCATATTTCCCATGGCTGTTTTGGCCTATTTTATCGTGCGACTCCACAGACCCCAAAACCTCATCCTTAATAATGCACCCCAACATGTTCCCAACCACTGAAATCAGGCTAACTGGCCCATAATTTCCTGTCTTTTGCCTCCCTCCCTTCTTAAAGGATTTTCCAGTCCTCCGGAATTATTCCAGAATCTAGTGATTAATAAAAGATCACAACTGATGTTTCCACAATCTCTTCAACTAGCTCTTTCAGATTCCTGGGCTGTAGTCCATCTGGTCCTGGTGACGTATCTACCTTCAGACCTTTCAGCTTCCCAAGTACCTCTCTTTAGTAATAGTGACTACACTTACTTCTGCCCCCTGATGCTCTCAAATTTCTGGCTTGCTGATAGTGTCTTTCACAGTCAAGACTGATGCACTTAAATTCATCTACTATTTCTTTGTCACCAATTACTACCTCTCCAGTGTCGTTTTCTGAGGGTCCAATATCCACTCTCACCTGTCTTTTATTCTTTACATATCTGAAAAAAAACATTGTATTCTCTTTGAAATAATTGGCTAGCTTACCTTCATATTTCATCTTTTCTTTCCTCACTGCTGTTGTAGTTGTCTTTTGTTGGTTTTTAAAATCTTACCAAACCTTTAGCTTTCCACTAATTTTTGCTGTATTATATGCCCTCTCATTTGCTTTTATGCTGTCTTTGACTGTCCTTGTCAGGCTTGGTTGCTTCATCCTCTCTTTAGAGTTTCAGTTGACAAACCAAACCTCTTCAAACTCCTAATAAAATGTAGCTGTTGTTTTGCCTTCTTCATAGCTGCATCGATGTGTTCCACCACCAATATAGAGGAAGCTGCATCAGGAACACTGGACACAAGAGACGACCCCAGCAAGTTTGCAGGTGAAGTGTTGCCTCACTTGGGAGGACTGTTGGGGCCCTTAATAGAGGTGAGGCATAGAACTTTGGCGGCTTACAGGGATAAGTACCAGGAGGGAGATCAGTGGGGAGGGACGAATGGACAAGAGAATCACAGAGAGAGTTATCCTTGCTGAAGGAGGATGGGGAGGTAAAGATGTGTTTGGCGGTAAGATCTCTTTCAAGGTGGTGGAAGTTGTGGAGCATGATGTGTTGAATGTAGAGGCAGGTAAGGACAAGAGGAACTCTATCACTGTTAAGGTGGCGGGAAGATGGGGTGAGCGCAGATGTTCAGGAAATGGAGGAGATGCAGGTGACAGCAGCATCAATGGTGGAGGAAGAGAAACTCCTTTCTTTGAAGGAGGACGTCCCGGAAAGAAAAGCCACATCTTGGGAACAGATGGCATGGAGGTGAAGGAACTGAGAAAAGGGAATAGCATTTTTACAGTAGAGCGGGTGGAAAGTGGTAATGTCGAGATAACCGTGGAAATCGGCAGATTTATAAAAGTTGTCTGTTGACAGCTTGTCTCCAGAGATGGAGATGGAAAGGTCAAGAAAGGGGAAGGAAGTGTCAGAATGGACCAAGTGAATTTAAGGGCAAGGTGATAAATTGATGAGGTCAGCATGGGCACATGAAGCAGTGCTACTGCAGTCATCAATGCCGGGGCAGAAGAGTTGGGGGGCATCATTGGGGAAGGCTCAGAACATGGACTATTCTACGTAACCAATGAAAAGGCTGCAATAGCAGGGACCCATTCGGGTGCTTGAGTCTGGAGAAAGTGGGAGGAGCCAAAAGAAAAGTTACTGAGGGCGAGGACCAGTTCTGCCAGATGGAAGAGGGTGGTGGTGAAGGGCAACTGTTTGGTTCTTTTATTGAGAAAGAAGTGGAGAGCTTTAAGGCCTTCTTGACTGGGAATAGAAGTGTATAGAGACTGCACATCCATGGTGAGAATGAGGCAGCCGGGGCCAGGGAATTGAAAGTTACTGAGATCAAGAACATGAGAAGTGTGGCAGATGCGGGGAAGCAACTGAACCAAGGAGGATAGAATGGAGTCAAGGTCTGAGGACATGAGTTCAGTGGGGCATGAGCAGGCAGAGACCATGGGCCTATCCCGACAGTCCGGTTTGTTAGGAAGGAAATCAGGATGGCTGAAAGGAGGCACAAGGTTACTCTAGCAGACAAGATGAAGGGGAATCCAAAGGGCTTCTACAGATGTTAAGAGCAAAAGGATAACAAGGAACAAAATTGATCCTCTGGAAGATCAGAGTGGGCATCTGTGCGTGGAGCTGAAAGAGATGGGGGGAAATCTTAAATGGCTCTTTTGTAACTGTATTTATTCAGAAGGACACAGAGACACATGTAGCCCCCCCCCCCCCCGCTACCCTCAGAGTCGCTCGGCTCGCTGTTGACTAGGGAAACAGCCCTCGGCCCCGCCAAACTGGGTAATTAGTTTGTGTGGATGCTGTGTGATGTACCCCACCCCACCCAAATAACAGACAATACACCAGACACGATTAAGTGATTTACAGTTTATAGATATTACTGGACCTATATAATCAAGAGAGAATAAAATATAAAAGGAAAATAAAACACGCCACACTTATCAAAGTTCAATCTCTTCGTGCAAAAACAGTTGGAGCTCTGGACCCCTCGGACCACCTCAAATGGCCGCCTGGGACCAACAACGGTGGTCAACCAGACGCTCCACACGAGTCCATCTCCGTCTCCTTGCCGAATGCCCCACTCGGTGTCCAACCCCGTTAGCGGACTCACAGCACCTGCTCCATCCTATCTCTCTCTCTCCCGCCTTCTCCCCCAAAACCCCGCGCATGCAATATCTTACAGACACACCAAAAACATAACAACTATCCCAATTGGTTCATAACACCTTCTCATCAGTAACGTGATTCAACAAACTGCTAGCGGGAGGGCTTTCTCATAACAAAGAAGCATTCCCAAGTATAACATAACAAAGAAGCCATTTTAATTAGCCTAGGCAGTAACATAAGAGACAAAACCCCCTTACACTCTCCCCCCACCAAATAAAGTCATGTCCTCATGACTTCTAAATAACTCGCCAACCAGTCCTGCAGACACACAACACACACATACACAGATACACACAGTGACAGTGCTCCCCAAACAGTGGACCTTACTCCCGTCCCATGGGCGCTACATAGGCCAACCCATCTGGGAGCTTCTTAACCCTCCGAGACCTCCGTACCCCCCCACCTAAACCCAAAAGGTTCAGACACCACTAGGGATACCTCGGGCCTGCTTACCAACTCCTCTGTCACTCAGGCCACCATTACAGCTCAGAGTCCCCTGTCCCGTGACCGGGGCCCCGCTTCTTTTCCTTCCCGATCCTGCCGTAACTCAGACTGCCCACAGCTAGCCCTCCCCACTACACCTGACTCAGTGGGAGAAGGGCCAAAGGTCTGTTCCTCAATCACGGGGAAGTTAGCAAAAGGCAGCAGGTACCACATGTGCAGCACATCATCCTCCGAATCCGTATTCTTCCTCATTCCCTCGATCGGTAGCTGCTGTTTAAATTCTACCCCTTCAGCCTCCTGCAGTAGAGACATCAGCTTTTTCGGGGACTCCTTCAACTCTCGCCACAGCCTCCACAGTTCTGACTCAGGGTTCTTGGCCATCTCAATCTGGGAGGCAGCTGCCCCACCAGCTTCTTCCACCCTGACCTGAAAAGCAGCAGTTAAAGGATCACACATCAAAGTTGCTGGTGAATGCAGCAGGCCAGGCAGCATCTCTAGGAAGAGGTGCAGTCGACGTTTCGGGCCGAGACCCTTCGTCCTGACCCTTCTTCCTTCAGTTAGTCCTGACGAAGGGTCTCGGCCTGAAACGTCGACTGTACCTCTTCCTAGAGATGCTGCCTGGCCTGCTGCGTTCACCAGCAACTTTGATGTGTGTTGCTCCACATTTGACACTTTGCTTCGGTCGCCCAGGCTCAGCCACTCGCCTCGCTTCATAGTCCCCCCAGGCAAATCCAAGCTCTAGGCGGTCATCCACATACGCCAAAACTCCACACACCTTCACTCCCCCCATGGTCTTCCTCGTGTCCCGCAGGAAGGATGCAGGGGCTCCGGATATGCCCTTGGGCATTTTTTCAGATCGGAAGAATCCTAGGGAACTAATAACGGCTGTCTTCAGTTCGACAGCCGCACTCCTCGGGATCTGGCAACATCCGCTCCTCAGATCCAGCACATTAAACCACGTCGCATAATCCACACACAAGTTGCCTCCATCTTCCACGCCGCCAGGGTCCAGTTGCCGTGACCCCTCTCTCACTGAGGTGTCTTCAGTGGTCAACTCCCCTCCCTCATGGTAGTTCGGAGCATCTACTAAGAGGGTCTCACCCTCAGCTACTTTCCCCAGGCCGTACCACCGCTGGGTCTCGTTTAAATTCGGTACCGGCTCAAGGCTGCTTCACACATCCTCAGAAGCAACTCGACACACTGAGTGCCCAGACAATGCCCCCATGAACTCCAGGGTCATTAACCAATCATCGTCTTCTGGATAACTACTGCCACTAGTACCCAAAGTCTCCGGTGCCCTTGCGGTTGTCAAGGGTAGATGCTTCAGACACCGGTTGTAAAACGAACTGTACAACAACTTGACCTGTGCCCCGGGGTCGAGGATGGCTTTAGCATCGCTTCCCTCTATCCATAACGACACCCTGGGGCGTGGTCCCTCTAAGCCTTCAGGAATAGGGTCTTTTCCTTTCGGAAGTTCATTGGTACCTTGCTGGGAACATGCTTCCTCAGGGACCCCAAGCCGGTCCCCCACTGGGCCTCCAGTAAGTTTCCCAATACCTCTCTAATCAGCTGAACAACTGAAGGAGGGGCTGATCCCCTGAAATGATCCCCCGGCCCTGCAAGCAATTTAGCCTCCCTTCTAGCCAGAGAAGACGCACTGAAAACTTTCCCCCCTCTTTCAAATAACTGACAGCTGTCACTATGGTGTAAGTGAACCTGACAGCTCTAACACCAGCCTGCCTACTTAAACTTCCAACCAATCCCTGTCGCTCTCCCTCAACCGAGCACTACCACTCATCTAACAACTGAGAGATCCGCTCCTCCCACATCTCACAGGCCTCCGCCCCTCTTGGGGTGGACACTATCCCAAACGTCAGGCACAGCCTGCCAGAGCTAGAACATTTATTCGCCGACACTAACTCCAAATCAGACCACACTTTCCTCTCTCCCCCAACAGCATGGACAGCCCCGAGTGCCACCTCCAACTCGTCAATGCCAGCCTGAACTCAAACAAAGACTGCACCTACCACGCATACAGCAATAACCCACAGAGACACACATTACAGATTTAAACAGGGCACCTACACAGCATACCAGTAGACCCAATCCCGGACGAGCCGCCAATTTAGCTCCCCTGGCCACCTTCAGGGTCACTCGACTCACTGTCGTCTAGGGAAACAGCCCTCGGCCCCACCAAACTGGGTAATTAGTTTGTGTGGATGCTGTGTGATGTACCCCACCCCACCCAAATAACAGACAATACACCAGATACAATTAAATAATTTACAGTTTATAGATATTACTGGAACTATACAATTAAGAGAGAAAATATAAAAGGAAAATAAAAAGCACCACACAAGTCCGTCTCCGTCTCCTCACCGAATGCCCCGCTCGGGGTCCGACCCCGTTAGCGGACTCTCAGCACCTGCTCCATCCTCGGTCTCTCTCTCCCACCTTCTCCACCAAAACCCCGCGCATACAATATCTTATAGATACACCAAAAACATAACTATCCCAATTGGTTCATAACACCTTATCAGTAACGTGATTCAACAAACTGCTAGCGGGGGGGCTTTCTCAGCATTTAACATAACAAAGAAGCATTCCCAAGTATAACATAACAAAGTAGCCATTTTAGTTAGCCTAGGCAGTAACATAAGAGACAAAACCCCCTTACGCACAGAATATGAGGTAAAGCAGCAGCAAGGCCATGTACCCTATACAGATTACAGACGAGGTGTTTGCTGCCTCAAGGCTCATTAGGACGGATAGATCCCCAGGGCCTGACAATGTGTTCCATCAGACCCTGTAGTAGACTAGTGCAGAAATTGTAGAAGCCCTACCAGGGGTAGTTAAAACATCCTTGGCAAGGGCTAAGGTACCAGAGAATTGGAGGAGAGCTAATGGTGTTCCATTAAGAATAAGTCAGGAAATTATAGTATTGAATCTGACATCAATAGTGGGAAAGTTATTGGAAGGTACTCTGAAGGATCAGATATACAAGTAGTTGGATAGACAGGGACTTATTAGGGAGAGTCAACATGGCTTTGTGCGTGTAAGCAATGTTCCCTCTAATTTGTAATGACCAGTGTGCGCAAAAATTATGTACTGTGCAATTTCTTGCCCAGTGATAACGTGCAAACTGAATTTTTAAGTGGAGGTAAACTTGAAGTTATTCTAAGGATAATAAACTACCAAGTCTAGTTTAAAAGAAAGTAGCTGTCAATAAAAACTTTGAACACCTCTGGGTTTGATCGTTTTTGCTCTCATTCATCTGCACTCTCACAAAACACATGTAGCAGGTAATGAAGGATTTTCTGACCAGACATTGTTTGTCCTTAGCTGCATCTCAGCCCAAAACATTGATTCTTTAAAAAAAATTCCTCTCCATTGATGCTTGCTGACTTGCTAAGTTCTTCCAGCATTTTGTGTGTTGTCCAAGATTTCAAGCATCTGGATACTCTCGTGTTTCAAATCAGAATTAGATTTATTATCACTGGCATATGATGTGAAATATGTTATTTTGAGACTGCAGTAGAGCGCAGGACATACAAACCCACAAAATACTGGTGTTAGAATTTATCATTCCTTACATTTTCTCCTCTTTGATACACCAAGATCAAAGTGGTCCCCCAATTTACATTGGGTCTCACCAATGTAGAGGAGGTCACATCAGCAGCACCAGATACAACAGACTCCCCCAACAGATTCACAGGCAATGTGACTTTGCAAATGTCCTGTTCAAGATATTCCCTTCAACATTCCATTTTATTTCCCAATACTTCAATGTTAAATAGAACGAGGAAGAATAATTCAAAATATGTTGTGCAATGTCTCCACATTTCCTTGTTTTCAAGCACCATTTTAGCTCTGGATCTCCCTTAACCCTGTTAAGGAGCAGCGAAAATGATCAATCACTCCTCTACCATCCCCGAGGTCACCATGAAAACCAGATATTCCTTTCACTATCCTTACACCATTGTAACCCAGCCAGTGACCAAGACTTTTACTAAATATGGAGATATTGAAGTATGACTACTCAGGGGCATCAAACCCTGACACATCACAATGAAATCCTGCATCATGACAGGAATTAACCTGGAGACCACAGGCAGAACAGCATGGCTGAGGATGGTTTGCTTATTTGCTGGCTGGTGTAGACATGTGGTAAAATACCTCATAGTGGCTGCAGATTTTGCTTATCTTGTTAAGATTTGCCCAGTCCCCCAAGTGAGGCCTAATTTGGAGTTTTGCATGCAGTTCTAGCCACTTACCTACAAGAAAGATATCAATACGATTGAAAGGGTGCAGAAAAAAACTACGAGGATGTTGCCAGGACCTGAAGACCTGAGTTTATAGGGTAAGGTTAAGTAGGTTAGGACTTTAACCCCTGGAGCGTAGGAGAATGTCGGGGAGATTTGATAGAGGTTTAAAATTATAACCACTATCAATAGGGTAGACCCAAGCAGGCTTTTTCCACTGAGGTTGTATGAGACCAGAACTAAAGGTTATGGGTTAAGGGTGAAAGTGAAATGTTTAAGGGGAACATGAGGGGGATCTTCTTCACTCAGTAGATGGTGAAAGCATGGAACGAGCAGCCAGCAGAAGTGGTGGATGTAGGGTTGATTTCACCATTTAAGAAATTTAGACAGGTACTTGGATGGAAGGAGTATGGTGGATTATGATCCAGATGCAGGTCAATGAGACTATTTTCTAAGTCGAGAGAAAATTCAAAAATAAGGTGCAAAGGGACCTTAAATTGGAGTCCTTGTGCAAGATTCCCTAAAGGTTAATGTGAAGGTTATTGGTGTTGAGGAAGGCAAATACGATGTCAGCATTGATTTTGAGAGGACTGGAATATGAAAGAAAAGAATGCAATATTGAGGCTTTATAAAGCACTGGTGAGGCCTCACTTGGAGTAGTAGTAGGCAGCCATCGAACCAAGGGGATCATGGGTTTGCACCTCTGGTGGACTATGTCCTCTCCAGGGCACATGACTGGGCAGGAAGATTTTAAGAACCAGCTGTTGCTCATGCAGTGAGTTCCCCCTCTCCACCTCAGATGTAGTCCAAGGGCAAGTGCCACTACAGCTTGGCACCAGTGAAGTTGTAAACATCAACTGCCTTAGGCACTCCAGCTCCGCATTTCTTCCACAGGGTTTACTCCTAAAACCGTTCCCATGGGTGGGTATGGCTGCAAGGCAGTGGAGGTTTAAAATCAGTTTTCCTTCTCCACACTGTGAGCAAGTTTGGGAGGAAGAGGATAATTGTAAGGACTAAAGCCTGTGTTCAGTGTGCCACAGGGGTTACCTCTAGAACCTATGTATATTGTTTGTTATATATATCTTTTGGATGTGAATATACAAGGCATAGTTAGGAAGTCTATCAGTATTAAAATCAGTGTTGCAGGTACAGCAGTTCAAAAGACATTAAAGTATGTTTGCAGTTTTACAACCCGAGATTAGTCTTCGCAGAGAGCCGTGAAACAAAAACACGGAACCCAGTTGGAGAAAGTTAGAACCCCCCCCCATGCAAAAAAAATTGTGCAAATGGCAAAAAAAAAACACACACACACAATGTTACATGCCAACCTACAAAAATCAAGGAAAGAGGCCAGGCATATTCAGTTTCAGCTCAGTTCTAGTTCAATCTAACACCGTCATTTATTATATGCGAACACCCTGATCAAAATCGCCCCTTTCCTTCTGAGTCACAGCCAGACTCAGTGCTGGAGACCCAAATCCTAGGTCCTCACTGCCCCCTCACTTCCTCCACCCACCCCCTCCCCCCCCCAAGTATCCCAAGTGGTACACCAGTTATTGAGGGGAACTGGTCATAGGAATACCTGCAGTGGCTGCCTATCCCTCACCCCACCCCCAAACAGTTACCCAGTTAGCTGAGGTGCAACTACTTTCCCCCCACATCTGTCAATAAACTCTCAGCCTCCTGAATGATCCAGAATTCATCCAGCTCCAGTTCCCCAAGGAGATGCAGCTGGATGTACTTCTTGCAGGTGTAGTCAGGAATACTGTATTGGAGGTCTCCCCAGCTTCCCACATCCTACAAAACAAGAATTCCATTGTCCTAATTGTGCAAGAAGCTTGCCCGAAACAATCTCTTCTCACCAAAGCCTCTTGAGCCAAATCTACAAGTTCCCACACTATCCTCGCCCTGGCCCCCACAATGAAACATCCTTCCACTCAACCCAACTTTTTATTGGCCGTTGCCAAGTGTCTAACTACCCAACAAGCTCAAGCATTTCTGAATATCGCGCTTGGTCCTGTTCACTTTTTAAAAATCACTCACCACAAGCAACAGCTTGCGCAATCAGCAACCTAAAAGCATTTTGAAATGTTATGCAAAACAATAAATTTGAAAAATACATTGGATAAAGTAATGCAAAAGGTGGAAGCACAAGTGAGGCAAGGATCAGTTTCTATTGATCTTCTTACAAAGTATGTATAAATCTTTTAGTTAACATGTTTCAGACATAATTAGAAATGGAAAAAAACACATTACCAAGATGCAGCTCACTTCTGAGCAGTGGTAAGCATTCTAAAATACTGACTGAGCACAATTCTTTGAAATTTCACTTTAAGTTTGAGACAATTGCTGTTATCTACTTTGGGGTGATCAAAGGAAAGTAATTGTTTCTAAACAAACTGGAGAAACTCAGGTCAGGCAGTTGACATCAACTGCTTGTTTCCCCACCACAGATGCTGCCTGACCAACCGAGTTTCTCCAGCAGTTAGTTTGTTGCTACAGATTCCAGGACATGTAGTCTCTTGCATCTCCTCACTAGAAATTAACATGGCTCAGCAAGCAGTTAAGGACAAGTTAGTTACTAACTTGTTGCAAGTACTACAGACATCTTTGTTCCTAATTTCTGAAAGCACTAGAAAGTCAGCACCTGTAATTTTGCGTAAATGTCCAGTCACCAAGGATATATTTACAATTGTGTAGCAAAGATGCAATTCCAGAATACATGAATTTTGCGCTGAGAGATTAGAAAGCATGGTCTTGTCTGCTTGGTTTAGAAGTACAAAATTCTTATAGGAGTTGATTGGGGAGATATTTCTCCCTTGTGGAAAGTACACAGTGACCTCTGGCTCTTTCCACTACAGAGAACCATCTCCCTTGTCAACTTCTAAAAGAATTTTATTCTTGTAAACTAAGATCACTGTATAGTGCCCATCATGTTCCAGACTGGTGGATTTTACAATACAAGGGAATAAAGATTCATGCAGGAACATGGAGATATGCAGGATCAGGCTTATTCCTACTGTTATTTCTTATTATTCCAAATCTTGCACACAACTGCGAATGTAAAATATTAAACTTTATTTCTCTAGTAATTTAGTTATAAAAGGAAGTTCATATCTTGTCACTAAGCTATATTTACAAGACACAGGGAAATCAGTTCTTTTTCATATTAGAAATTAGTTCATCGCAGATCTTTGACAGTTCCAAGTTTTCTTTAGTCTGTAGGGAAATAAAACAAAATTGCAATTACAAAACTGGTTTTTAAACCCTACTTTAATTCTACACATTGCCCATATCTTGAAATAATTCATCAGGAAGGCTAATTTTTTATTGATCATTGCTGTTCCTTCAATGTACCATCTTTAACTGCTTGCTAGCTTGCAAAGTGGTGGCAAAACAAATCTGATAAGCCACACCACCCTTCCAAACAGGGCAAAATGTCAAATACCGAGGAGCATAGATTAAGGTGAGACGGAATGTTTATAAATCTGCAAGGAAAATTGTTTCTTTAAGGAAGAGAGTAGTAGGTACTCAGAATACATTTCCAAGGAGGAGGGTAGAAGCAGATACCATAAAAATGTACGAGGCATTTAGTTGGATGTGAACAGGCAAGGGATGGAGGGATTTAGATTAGCACTATGGTTGGTAAATACATGGTGGACTGAAGGGCCTTGTCCTAAGATTTACTGTTCTATAACATTTGCTAGATTTCCATATTGGATTGTATTAGGAATGCCTTTGAGGTGGTGGTGTAATATTTGAGATTCCCAGAAGAGTGAAAATCAAGTATTTAGATGTGGCCTTCTCCTGCCTTCAACTCTACCTCTCAAATATCAAGACAAAACTCCATCCACTTGTTCAATAAAAGAAAATCTGGAAATGTTATTGAAGTGCCAATAGGTGTTCATAATAGTGTACTTTGTACACTTTGTTCATTTCCCACTTTCAGAGAACCCTCCTACATTCCAGTGTGGGAGAGGATTTAAATAAAATTAAATACAAATCCAAAAAGTGGCATTTTCAAATAACACACATGTAAGCATACACAGAACACATTTAGGCTTAAACCAAGTCAGATAACAATCCTCTACCAGAGAAAAGCCCATCACCAAATGGTTGAGCCAGCAAAAACAAATCAATCATAAACTACAAATTTAGTTCCATGCAGAACCACTGTGGTGTTAAACAACTTATTTCAGGCAGGGCATGTGTGAAGGGGGAATGAAGGTGATCAGAATGATTTAAAAAGTTAATGGTTAAGTGCAGGTTTACAATGACCATCTGTCTCATTTCAGTGAGATGATTAAATTTAAAGTGGCCTAATGTACTCATCAGGATTTGTTGTGAATGATGAGAAAAGGGAAGCCTGAATGAAAAGAATTGTAGTCTATTTCTCATAACCTTATCTTCCAGACTCCTTTCCAAGGAATTAATTTTCATTTGCTCCTTCCGCAGATGAGCCTCGACTGCAGCAATTTCTGCTGTATATTTATTGCGAACTTGCGCAATCACTTCATTTGCTCTGTACAGGAACAGGAGAAAATGTTAGTACCAGCAAATGTACTGTTAAACTCTAAATTGTCCTAAGCAGAATGCACTTGTTTACTAAAACTGCAACCCCACTGACTGATTTACTGTATATTTGACTCCATATTCATTTGAAACCCCAGTCTTCAATTGGCCCAAAATTAGATTACAAATGTGGCAGGATTTCAACTCAAAACATTTCATCCCACAGATGCTATTAAACCCATCGAGTTCTTCCAGCAGATTCATTGTTGCTCTAGATTACTGATGTGCCTGCAATTTCAACCCAAAATGACTTGCCTTTAATTATGACCTCTGAAATTTCAGGTCAATTCAAATGATTTTTAGATGATTAGAACATACAGAATGGATGATACAAGGAATAAGTACTGGTTTCATTTAGCATTTTGTTAATATTTAACTAGGGTCATCATTAACTTCTTCCCACTCATTTCCCCAAGATACTTAAATAGCGGAACTAATGCTAAATTTAAGATTACTCACTGATTCAATTTTTCTTCAGCATGAGCTTTTAGAGCCTGGTATCTCTGTTCTTCCTTCTTAATCCTTGCAAGATAATCTTGAGAACATTTCTTTAGTATCTCTTCATTCTATATAAAAAACACAAAATTGCTGAGTGAACCATTGTCAACATTGCATTTCCTGAGCACTGAATACGAGACAGAAGAGCCAGTACAAAATGTCTTTCTAGAGCTCCTAGTCAGGACAGATCAATTGCAGAAACGTTTGCTGTGCACTTATTCTAAGACAAATTTGAAAGCAAACCATTTCAGTAATAGTAGTTGATTCACAGGTCAGAGCAGGATTACAAAAGAGAAACAAGTCTGATTTACAGGAGACACTACAGATTAGGAGTCATACTCAGAATGTACATTGCTATCAAGGCATAAGTTCCCAAAGTAAAGTGTGTTTTCTCCCCCACATCTGATGCTCACGAGTGGTTAAAGGAAGATATATCAAAGGCAATTTGATAGTCCCCATAGTCTTGCTTCAGCCAAACAGCACCACTTAAACTGGTCGGTACAAAGATCAACCGACATAGAAACAAACACAAAAGGTAAGCAAGGATCAGTAGGGTGCAAGGGCATGCAGTACAATGGAACAATCCTCATTCTAGCCAGCTACATTCCAATCCATCATTCCTTTCCACAGTCAATCTTTATCCATGTCCAATGGGGAAAAGCATACATTGCATTCAATTAGTGCTGTATAAATCACTGTTGAACATTCTCAAATTGCCAGGCATTTGTCTCCAATACTTTTCTCCACAGTTTTGAGAAGACACCATACAAAAATAAAGTCCTTTGGAGATGGTGACCAAGGATTCTCCAGTTGTTACAAAATTAGTATGCTCAAAAAGATTTTACAATTAGTAACAAAGAAAATTTTGCCATCTCAAAACAAACTGTTCGTTCTTTTGCCAGGGTGCTCTCTTCAAGCCAGATACAATGTCTTCAATAGCTCAACACCATTGTTCAATAGGAAGTGCATTCAATTAATCCAAGAAATGTTTCCCAGCAAGGAAATTTCTTCCCATCCCTTTTATTGTCAAGGAACCCTGCTGACAACAAATGAAAGAACACCTTCTATAATGGTCACTGGTATGACTGGATCCCTACCTCAAGTCCAGTCATTGGAAAATCTTTTAAACACGACTGTCACAGGACACCAAGTTTTTCATACTTGCAAAAATTAGACATCATAGCAACTAGCTTTAATCAAGCTGTTATGACATCCTTGACAATGTTATAAGACATTGATAAGGTTATGTGAAATGATGTTTGCACACTATAAGTAGAACATCTCACCATTTTAAACTTGTTTTGCCATTTCTACATTACACTGTACCAGTCCAAAAATTACTCACAGCTTCAAGTCCAAGGCAGAACTGTACGACAACAATAAATCAGCTCAGTGTGAATCCTCACCAAAAACTAAACAGTGCACCACACTAAAGGACTGTTTATCATTGAGCAGACTGATAAAACAATCTACTGAAGCTCCTACTTCATTGTCATAATTTTAAAAGTTTGGTCTGCAAGACAATCTTCATGAATGTAAATATTAAAACTGAATACAAATCATAGGAGCACATTTTTAGCAAAATAAACTTGCCTTTATGTAACCATTAATTGCTTCTTTCTGTTTTTCAAATCGTTTGAATAGTTCAGAAAATGATATTTCAGCTGAATTCAGATCCTTTAAGAGTTGCTGTTTTTCTTCAGTTACTTTGTCTACTTCTGCCTTGGCCGTTTCAACCTTTTTGCTAGATGCCTCTGAAATATTTCAAAAATAATCTTTAGAAGTACGATTTCTAAATAACTATGTTAATTGGTTAATGTATCAAACATTGCCAAAGGAAAAAATGCATTGCCTGAATTACCAAGCTTCTTAAATTTAAAAAACCATGAAACAGGAATAAAACTTACCGTTCATTTGCAAAACCAATTCAGTATATCCATCAATAATTTTCCTAGAAAAAACAAATTTGGCAATAAAAGACCACATTCCCATTAATCAAATGGATGAGAAAACTTTTCACATGAGAAGTACTTACTTCATTTCTTCACATTGTACAAGCTTTTCCTCATGCTTCTTTTTCCATTCCAAAGTTATAGCTTCCTGACGAGCAAGCTACCAAAAATAAAGTATTCCACGGTAAGTTCTAAATCCCAAGCTGATAAAGCACAAGCGTCAACCCAATAGGCTGGAAAGGGCGTTAGGGCAGCTATGTATCAAACAACGCAAAAGCTACCAATTCTAAATTTCAAATCCTACAAAGGTCCAAAACAAGCCTCAACAGATAAAACTATATTATGTAATTTAAAGATTCCGATCTCAGGATCTGTCAAACAGAACAAGTTGCTGATCTGTTGATTAGAACAGTTTATTAACAAATCGTACAGGTCACACCATAACATGGCACTAATCTCTTAACTATAATACGATACTTCCTAAGCAATGGTACAAAAACACAAATCAGGGTTCGCAGCATTATTCAGAAAATTCCCAAGAAGCACAACTATTTAGGAAGGTGTGTTTAACCTTAGATGGAAGTTACCAAAATTGAACCTTGAAAACATTAAGACAACTGTTAGTACATGCCTCTTGCTTCACAGCTGATATGGCCTCATCTGCCTCTTGCTTCACAGCTTGAATTGCAGCATCCATGTCTTTTTGGCTATATTTGAGTACATCAACAATTGTATCTTCAGCAAAAACAGTAGGTGCAAAATCAGCCACTGGATCGTTAAGAATAGGTTGCACATCAGGAATTAAGGGAGCTGTATCCTTTAAAGAAAAAAATACGGGTGTGAATTGATTTACAAATCAATTATGAAAAAATTCAATGATATAGAAGCATTACTAGATTAGGGTTTAATACCCTTAAAGGAAACATCTTTACAACTGAAGGTAGGTTATTTTAGTTAACGTGTGCCATCAGTTTCTCTAACATTAAACCAAATCAACTTTGCTTCACTTATTTACTTCATATAAATCTCAGTGGGCACATGGCCAAATGGTTAAGGCATTGGACTAGCGACCTGAAGATCGTGAGTTTGAGCCCCAGCCGTGAGAACGTGTTGTGTCCTTGAGCAAGGCACTTAATCACACATTGCTCTGTGATGACACTGGTGCTAAGCTGTATGGGTCCTAATGCCCTTCCCTTGGACAACATTGGTGTCGTTGAGAGGGGAGACTTGCAGCATGGGCAACTGCTAATCTTCCATACAACCTTACCCAGGTCTGTGCCCTGGAGAGTGAAGACTTTCCAGGCACAAATCCATGGTCTCGCAAGACTAATGTGTGAGTGAGTGAGTGAGTGAGTGAGTGATATCAAAGCTTAATCTCACATATTCCATCTCTGATGAAAGGTCAGAAGTCTGTACCCCACTCCATTTACAGCCTGACCTACCAGAATTTCTTTTCAATACACCTAGCAAACCTTCACAGCATTAAATTCAAACTTCAAAGTTAGCAAAAACTGTTGAAACAAAAGATACAATACTTCTCTAGTCCCCAGTATCCTGAGCAATATATTTCAACTGTTGTCAGAAAAACAGAGGTGCTTTTTGCAAACATAGCATGTTTCTGGTACCAATGATTTCACATTATAGTCCGTACAAGTTTAAATTTTTGCTACTAATTAAAGAACAAAAGATGTTTTGATTTATTTTCACAGCTTGTAGGGTTGTTTATTAAGGTGTTCAAAAATCTTTATTCCATTGAGGTCATTATTCATTTATTAACTGATAATGAAATGGCACTATCTTACGTTAAAAAAAACTAAGTTACTTACCACTGTTTCTTCATTAGGAAGAGCAAGAGATCTGGTTTCAAGATCAATAATACTGGAATTGCATGACAAAAGAATTTAGTTAGCTAAGTATTTATACTGTTTAAAATGTTTATGTACTGTGATTTAACATTGGATGTTACAGGAACAGCGATGGCAGTTAAGATGGAAACATTTGAGGAAAAGCTCACTACTTACAGCAGTGATACTTTCTCCACCTGAAACCTTACTGCACTTCAACATTTAAGAAAAAAATGGCACATCAAGAAATTCTACATTTTTTAATTTATATCATCCAAACCAGATTACATTTTGGCAACAGCTGTGATAACACTTTAGACAAAGAGGGTTAAGAAAATAGTAAATTAACAAACATTTTACCTTGCAGTTGGTGGATCTGCCACATTGGGCTTAGTTTCCAGGGGCTTAGCAGTTACCTTAATAGGACTTTCCCTCAACAGAGGATCAAACTTCAGGTATAGAGACTGCTTTCTCAAAGCAGAAGCATGAAACTAAACAAATTACAATAGAAAAAGCAGCTTCGGTTAAACTAGCTTGATATTGCAAGAAACACTCAGTGTGCATTTGATTACTAACGTAACTGGTTGGGCACAACACTGTGGGCTGAAGGGCCTGTTCCTGTGCTGTACTGGTCTACATTCTATGCTGCTCTAATTCTTACCTTGTCTAGCGTATGGGCAAATCCAGACCCACTAATTTAGTTGGATCTTCTTAACTGAAGAAATTTCGGCACTCAGTGCTACTTGGCTTTACATTAGTCTATGAGCACTAGCCCTGGCTTCTCCCATAGTCTCGAACAGCCTTACTGCATCCAATCTATTCAGACCTTTTGGATTTTTCCCCCACCCCATATTTCCAAGATCTCTACTCATTCACCCAAATTCTAGCAAACACAAACCTAACCGGCACTCATCATACATCAATAATGCCATCTCATGGACACATCTGGGGAACTTCCACTGTACTTCCTTCATTGCAAGAGCATCTTCCTTCAGAGACCGAAACTACCATACAAAACTTCAGAATGGGGGTCTCAAGTCCTCACACAGATGCACCTCCCCGTTCCTATGCTTATTATGGTGGCTAACATACCATTTGCATTACTTTCAATGGCTTCATTCCATTTCATTGCACCTCACCTATTCATAAGCTCTGTTCAGAAACAACCCATCTTCCTGTTTTGGCTATCAAAGTGAATAACTAGATTTACCTACATACTGTATCTACCTTACATTTGCCTACTGCCTCAATCCGAGTGGCCCACCCTGGTAAGGAATCAAAGTTAATTACAAAAAGAATGCACTTTTAAACTTACCAGTGAGTGACCAAACTGCTCCAGGTAGTCAACTTCAATTGGTTCATTAAATGTTGGAACTGCAAGGGAAAACTTTCAATATTACAATGTTTAAAAGTACTAATTTTTTGTCACAGGTAAAAATCACCTTCACTAAGAATTGCTAATTAAAAATCATTTGATAGTTCAAATGTCAAATCACAGCAAAATCTTGTATTGCTGGCAACTACAAAGCTATGCAAATTGATAAATCAAATAAATTATCCATAGCTAATCTAGTCATGATATACAACTCTAATCCTATACCATCCCAACCAGCTCCATGACACATTGAAATTGCTGAGTAGTTATTAAGTTGCTATAATTTCTAAATGCTTCCCACCACTACAATCAATGAACAATTATTAATCTTACAAATCATGCAAAATTAAAACAGCTTCAAACAACCTAGAGTACAAAAGGGTACAAAGAAGGTTCACCAGATTGATTCCTGGGAAGGCAGGACTTTCATATGAAGAAAGACTGGATGAACTGGGTTTATACTCGCTGGAATTTAGAAGATTGAGGGGGGATCTGATTGAAATGTATAAAATTCTAAAGGGATTGGACAGGCTAGATGCAGGAAGATTGTTCCGGATGTTGGGAAAGTCCAGAACAAGGGGTCACAGTTTGAGGATAAAGGGGAAGCCTTTTAGGACCGAGATGAGGAAAAACTTCTTCACACAGAGAGTGGTGAATCTGTGGAATTCTCTGCCACAGGAAACAGTTGAGGCCAGTTCATTGGCTATATTTAAGAGGGAGTTAGATAAGGCCCTTGTGACTAAAGGGATCAGGGGGTATGGAGAGAAGGTCCTGATAGGGTTCTGAGTTGGATGATCAGCCATGATCATAATGAATGGCGGTGCAGGCTCGAAGGGCCGAATGGCCTACTCCTGCACCTATTTTCTATGTTTCTATGAAACGAAATGCAAAAGGAAGGGTTGACATAGGATTACAGCAAAGGAAAATTATGTGATTAAAAAAAAGCAAGGGACAGAGTATTAGGAATTACTAACACAGCCACAAGCAATAGTGGTAATGTAGGACATAATACAGAAATTAGATGCTTCTAACAGGAAAATAATCATGGATCTTTAATCTACACTACCCAAAAAAAATATGGCTGTGGTAATGTTTGTGGCATACACAAGATGGTTTTCTAAAGGGCCCAAGGAACAGTCCATTTTTGATCCAAAATTCTGCAATAAGGACTAATGGTAGTTCAAGAGACCTTTAAAGGAAATGACCAAAACATGCAGGAATTTTCTTTAAGCACCAAGAGCAACTTAGTTCTATTTGAAAACAGGTTCTTAATTTTAAAAGTAAATTATGAAGTCAAGGCCCATGTTGGCTATGAGACACTGGGAACCATATTGAAATGTATAGCAATAATGGAGTAATTGCTAACTTTTCAAAATATCTGCAGCAAATACAGTGGATTCCAATTAATTGTAACACATCATGATCAGTACATTTTGGCCTAATTAGCTGAAGTTCCATGGAAATAGTTTAAAAGTATAAAATGACAAACAAATTTAACCAAATAAATTATGCATTTAAATTAAATACAGAACAAATTAAGACACTAATACCACCTCAGTACAGTTTCTAATAGTTATTTAAGGACTGTATGCTGGACTGTAATCTTTTGATTTTGCTGTAAATGAGCAAAATCAGTACAGATTCCTAGTGCAGATAATGGACTGGATTTATACAATGCTTTTGACGACTTCATTCTCCAAATCTTCATTTTCATTGTTGATGCCTTCAAATTCTTCGTAGTTCCTAACAAAGTCATGAATTTTCACTGTTTAATTTTCACTCATAGCCATTTCTGGCATCTCCACACCAGAATGCCTGAAACTGCAGTAACCAAAACCGTTCTGAGATGTCTTGCTGCTTATTTCTTGCCAACTATCAGTGACAAAAATCACTGCATTTGAACACAAACACATGCAACTGATACTATTTAAAAACTGCTCACTTCTAGCACTGTGTCTAACGGCCACACAAGCGCATGCAACTGACTCCAAAAGCTTCAGCAGTAGTCTCCTGTCCAAATTAAGTGGCAGTGTTGCAAGTAAACCAGGGGAACCCCAGTTATTTTGTTGACTAACATTTGTTCTTTAAGAGTTGTCGCAAGTAAGTGGCTGCCCCAATTAACCGATAGGCTTAACTAGATTCCACTAGTTTTGTGATCTGGCTGTAGAGAGATTAGAACAGGGCATGTTTTATGCATTAATCTAATAATACATTTTAAAAATTGGAAATACTTAAGACAGCAAAGTGGGGCCAAGGACTGATAAGGAAAGAGGCTACAACAATTGGCAAGCTGGAAACAAGCTTCAAATATTCTATGTACAAAAGAAATATTGATGAATAAAGGAAATGGTAGAGCACCAAAATGAATATTTTGGGCATCTGCATTGCTAGAAGATAACAAAACTCCTAGAAATATTACAGAACTGCAAGCTAAGAGTGAGAACCCAGTTCAAAGAAATTAGCAGTAGTTTAAAAAATTGGGAGAATTTAATAGGGGCTAAAAAATAAATCTTCAAGAACTGCATACCAAGCTTGCAAATATCCCAATGGATATAGCAAACACTGTCACTGTCCACAATGCCATATGTAGATATTGGAACAGACCAGAAGCTAGCATATGTAATCCTACCATTTAACCAAGTGGGCATAAACAGGCTATACTTCGGGGGCGCTTGCAGCTAACAGGGCTCGAGAAGAATTTGGCTGTGGCCTTAACAGTCACATTTGTACAATACATTCTTGTACCTACACGGTTCATCATGAGAATAGAGACTAAAATAGGCAAGGATAGAACAGCCTGTCCCGCTGTGGTCATGCTGTACTGTGCAGGCCATGATGCCAAATCAAACAGATCACATCTGTCTGCACATGATTCACATTCCCCACTCTAAGTGCCTCAAATACCAATTTCATATCTGCTTCCACCATCCTCCTTGGCATTTTCCAGGTACCAAGCACTCTAAAACCTTGCCTTAGCACCTTTAAAACTTAGCACCCATCACCCTGGAAGACTGAAGTGGTGGCCCTTTCGAACACATACCCAAGACAGTACAAACACCTTGTTTGCATGGGGTATGCAATGCCACCTCTTGATTCTTTAAATTTGCCCATAAAAAGCACAGAATTATTAGCTTTACTGCCAAATGAAGCAGTGAATAATTTAATTTAAATAAACCAAGAGCAGTGAGATGTTTTCACAGGAAATGTCTAGCACGGCTTCATTCCAGCTAGATGAGAAGACATACAGTAATATTGGATGATATATTTTGATATCCTCACAGATCTTGTGTACACAAGTTTTGAAGAGTAAATAGGTCAGTTAGCATTAGTTTTGCTCTGACTACATTCTCATGTTATTTGTGAATGAACACGGAAGAGTCAGTGATAACAATGGCAACATTATGGATATTAATATTTTTGCAATAAACATTAGTAAACTATTTGCTTGTTACCAAGATATTTTTAAATTGTGTTTACCCTTGTTCAGAATGTCAGATACAATAGTAAAGAAATAAAACATTCAAATGATGGGAGAAGCAGAGATTTAAGAGTTAGACAATGAATACACACAAGCAAGCAACAGGACTCATCCTTTTCCTGAAGGACATAATTATTGATAGGACTTTATCAATGATAATCTGTTTTGAATTACCATGGCACACGAGAACTTTTTGTATTACCACCTATTCCCATTGAAGTGTAGTGTACAGTACAAAACTCACAGGACTTGACAGTAGATTAAAGCACCAGCATAAATATTTCATCCATTTGCAATGTTTAGAAATAAAATTCAATATCAAAATAGTCATGCAAAACCAAAATCGGAAGTCATGAATCAAGAGCAGCAAATCTTTGGAAGTCTGTATCAAGGACATTTATGGATATTAAGAGAACTAAGTGCCAAGGGATTCATTAAATTCAGTGCAGTAACTGCCATGAAAGAACCGGCCCATTGTGGCTTCTATTGTGTACATTGGTTATTGCTCCACTGATTTAAAAAGCTCAGTTAACCAAGGCCTCAGAATCAGGAACAATAAACAGTTTTATATAAGTGGATTCCAGTTAATTGGCCCATCAGTTAACTGGGGCAGCCATATATTTGGGACAGCTCTCAACAAATAAATTAATCAAGAAAATAACCAGGATCCCCCTTATTTGGGAAACTATGCTGCTTAACTGGGGCATGAAACTTGTCGAACAGTTTCTAACTAGCATCAGTCGCGTGCACTCGTGTAGCCATTATACACTACACTGTGCTTAGAACAAAGATTTTAAAACAGCATTATTCAAAAAGCAGTGATTTTTGTCACTGATAGTTGATGAGAAATAAGCAATAAGACAATGCAGAACTGATTTGCTCCCTGTGGTTTTAAGCACTCAGACTTGGAAATGCCAGTGACAGCTGGGAGTGAAAATGAAATGATTTTACTACTTCAGCAAATCAGGAATTATGAAGAGTTTGAAGGCATTGGCTATCATCCTGGATGTTATGAAATGAGGACTGAGGATGCAGTCACTGAAAGCATTGTATGAATTGCTGTCCATTATGTGCAATAGGTGTCTGCACTAATTTTGTTTATTTACAGTCAAAAGAATACAATACAGACAATCCCTCTGTAGTTAAGTATTAGGAACTAATACAGTTTTAAATTCAGTAGTATTGGTAGTGTTCCAATTTGTTCTACATTTCTATATTCAATGTCAGTAAGACCATGGAGCTGATTATTGACTTCAGAAGGAAACCAGAGATCCATCCATGAGCCAGTCCTCAGAGGATCAGAGATAGAGAGGGTCAGCAACTTTAAATTTTTCACTGTTATTACTTTGGAGGACCTGTCCTGGGACCAGCACACAGGTGCAATTACAAGTTTTGCAAAGATTCTGCATGACATCTAAAACTTTGACAAACTTCTGTAGATGTGTAGTGGAGAGTATATTGAGTGGTTGCATCACAGCCTGGTATGGAAAACGAAGGGTATGTATCTGACGAAGGGTTCCAGCCCGAAACGTCGATCGATCTTTTCCACTGATGCTGCCCGACCTGCTGAGTTCCTCCAGCGTGTTGTGAGTGTTGCTTTGACCCCAGCATCTGCAGATGATTTGTGTTTATGGAAAACCCAATGCCCTTGAATGGAAAATCCTACAAAATGTAGTGGATATGGCCCAGTCCATCACAGATAAAGCTCTCTACACTGATCACACACATCTACACTGGGCACTGTCGCAGGAAAGCAGCATCCATCAGGGACCTCACCACCCAGGCCATGCTCTCTTCTCGCTGCTGCCATCAGGAAGGTGGTACAGGAGCCTCAGGACACTCCACCAGGCTGAGGAACAGTTATTACCCCTCAGCCAACAGTCTCTTGAACCAGAGGGAATTCAACTTCACTTACCCAGTAACTGAAATGTCCCTACAACCAATGCACTTAGTTTCAAGGACTCAACTCATGTGTGATGTTTATTGCTTATTTATTATTTCTTCATTTTTGTATTTGTGGTTTGTCATCTTTTGCACACTGGTTGAACGCTCAAGCTGGCACATTTTTTTCATTGATTCTGTTATGGTAATTATTCTATTATGAACTTATTGAGTATGCCACAAGAAAATGAATCTCTGGGCTGTATACGGTGGCATGTGTATATTAACAAACATACTTTGAATTTAAGATATATAATTTGTGTTTGGTTCGTCTTTTTTATTGCACCTTTTAAACTATTTCCATGAAACAGGCTAATTGGGCCAAAATACACTGGTGCCGACGCATCCCAATTATAGAAACATAGAAAATAGGTGCAGGAGTAGGCTATTCGGCCCTTCGAGCCTGCACCGCCATTTATTATGATCATGGCTGATCATCCAATTCAGAACCCAGCCTTCCCTCCATACCCCCTGACCCCTGTAGCCACAAGGGCCATATCTAACTTCCTTTTAAACATAGCTAATGAACTGGCCTCAACAGTTTGCTGTGGCAGAGAATTCCACAGATTCACCACTCTCTGTGTGAAGAAGTTTTTCCTAACCTCGGTCCTAAAAGGCTTCCCCTCTATCCTCAAACTGTGACCCCTCGTTCTGGACCTCCCCAACATCGGGAACAATCTTCCCGCATCTAGCCTGTCCAATCCTTTTAGGATCTTATACGTTTCAATCAGATCCCCCCTCAATCTTCTAAATTCCAACGAGTACAAGCCCAGTTCATCCAGTCTTTCTTCATATGAAAGACCTGCCATCCCAGGAATCAATCTGGTGAACCTTCTTTGTACTCCCTCTATGGCAAAGATGTCTTTCCTCAGATTAGGGGACCAAAACTGCACACAATACTCCAGGTGTGGTCTCACCAAGGCCTTGTACAACTGCAGTAGTACCTCCCTGCTCCTGTACTCGAATCCTCTCGCTATAAATGCCAGCATACCGTTCGCCTTTTTCACCGCCTGCTGTACCTGCATGCCCACTTTCAATGACTGGTGTATAATGACACCCAGGTCTCGTTGCACCTCCCCTTTTCCTAATCGGCCACCATTCAGATAATAATCTGTTTTCCTATTTTTGCCACCAAAGTGGATAACTTCACATTTATCCACATTAAATTGCATCTGCCATGAGTTTGCCCACTCACCCAACCTATCCAAGTCACCCTGCATCCTCTTAGCATCCTCCTCACTGCTAACACTGCCACCCAGCTTCGTGTCATCCGCAAACTTGGAGATGCTGCATTTAATTCCCTCATCCAAGTCATTAATATATATTGTAAACAACTGGGGTCCCAGCACTGAGCCTTGCAGTACCCCACTAGTCACCGCCTGCCATTCTGAAAAGGTCCCGTTTATTCCCACTCTTTGCTTCCTGTCTGCTAACCAATTCTCCACCCACACCAATACCTTACCCCCAATACCGTGTGCTTTAAGTTTGCACACTAATCTCCTGTGTGGGACCTTGTCTGCAATTAAGCAGAATGCACTGTATTATTGTGCACTAAAAGCACGCTGGCTGGTCCTCCCCTCAAAGATGGGCAGGAGACCTCAATTCAGCACTGTCGACCGAGATGTATAGGTGTACCATAGAAACTTGTCTGAATTTCCCTACAATGCTCAGAAAGGAAAGCACTTGGAATGAAACCTGCATCTCTGACGAACAAAAATTGTTTGGGTTGGGAGGAGTGAACTGCAGTTACGTAACTGCATTTGCAGGCAATAATAATAGTTTGACCAGATATGCTCAACACCAGCTAAAAAATTTCCAAAAGTACAATGACTGAAATATAACACCTTTCTAAAAAGAAATTTCCACTTGCAGGCAATAGATGGGTGACATGGACAGAGGAAGAAAGAGCAACACCCTGCAAACATTTGCCCAGCATTCAATCACTGACAGAAGGAAGATTACCAGGTAGATCAGATTATAACATTCAAGTTAAAGCAAGACCAATTAATTTTATCAAGTATTTTGAAATTTATGTTAAACAATAATTTGATCACCTTCAGGTGTTTGAATTAACACTTTGTATGCTTAATAGATACTGATTTGAAAATATCAGAATTCATGATTTGCTCTCTACCAGTGACACTAAAGCTAAAAGTACATAGATGGATTAGTTTCAAGACAATTATCTTGAAATCAGATGAGATCACAGGCAAATGTTACTGACAATAAAAACAGCTTAACAAGACAGACCAGAAAACCAGTCTTACTTTGGTCAGCTGGTCTGAATTCTTCAGCTTCGCCTTCAATGATGCCATCGAGAAATTCAGAGCTTCCTGCCATGGTGAACTCAAGATTTTTCGTGTCCTGTGTCACTTCTTCACACCTCGATGGTTGTACTCTGTCTGAAATCCTCCTTTCAGGATTAGATACTGGCATGGACTCAATAATATCTCCAATAGCAAAAACTTGAGGCTCCTAAAAATGAAAAAAAGTTTTTGCATGGTTCATTGTCTTACTTAAATTGCACATTTACACCATGACTGAAAATTTGTTTTCAGTGGTTTGTAAATCCAGACTGCCCCTTCTGATTGGTGAAACTTTATTTCTGAAACTGTTCCATTTCAAGTTTGTGTTATGTAGTAAGTGTTTCTAACTGGGATACAGAAGTAAATTTTGCACTTTCCCTTCCGTCCCATATTTACCGCTCAGGAATTAAAATGCAGCAACATCAAAAAGTGGGATGACTGACCCAGCAATTGGTCTTTTTGTAAATCTTTCAAATGAAGTGCATCTTATGTGTTAGCATTATCTTGCCAAAATTGAGGAAGAAGAGATACCAGGCTCTGAAAGTACATGATGAAGAAAAATTGAAACAATGAGAAACTTTAAATTTAGCATTAGTTTCACTATTCAGATTTGCTTGTTAGTAGCAATGTACTGGGGGATGGTGGCACAAAAAGAAGGGAGATGCAAATAATAACTATAGTTCTCCATGGACAGTTAGGAGCAGCAAGTACCTGGGAGTGCACAAAACAGACCTGGTCCCTCAACACCAGCCCTTTGGTCAAGAAAGTACAACAGTTCCCACTTCCTGAGGTAATCCCTCCCAATCTAACTTTTTAAAAAAATATATAAACAGGAGCACGATTGAGAGTGTCCTGACAAGCTACAAGACCCTGCAAAGGATTCAGAGGACCGCTGAGAAGATCATCAGTCTCCCTTCTACCTATCCAAGACATTTATCAGGAGCACAGTGTATGTGGGGCCCTTAGCATTGTCAATAATCCCTCCCTTCATCCAATCTCTTTGACCCTCTACCATCAGGAAGAATTTACCACAGCATGAGGACAAGGACTGTTAGGATGGGAAACAGCTTCCGTCCCAGGCTGAGTGACTACTCAACTCCCTGCAATCTTCAAGGTCTCACTACGTATGAAGCACCAGTAGCGTTACACCATTTACTTTTTAAAATTGTATTTTTTAAATAAACTTATTTTACTAATTTATTTGTAGTGATATTACTCTGTTGAGAGAGCTATATGTACTGTGCACTTTAGTCTGCAAGAAATTGTTTCATTTGGCGGTACATATATAAATGGTTGAATGACAGTAAACTTGAATTTAATAAAATACTTAAGTTAACTGGTACTAGTTCCTTGGCTAGAACATGGAGAAACGATGAAAAAAAATCTAAAAATCATTGCATTAACCTGAAATCCTAGGGAAGATAAAGAGGCAAGTCATTCAGGAGAGAAATTGTTGGCACCTTGGTAACCTAGAACAATATATTGAAAACACTGGGTTGAGCAGAATCTGTGGGAAGCAACAAATTAATGTTTTGGGTTGAAATGCTGCTATGTTTGCAATGTAGTTTAATCAACTGAAATCTGAGAGCAATTGACCTCAGTCCTGAATCATATAAACCAGTCATGATCTAAGGGATTGCTGTTTTAGTAAACAGTTTTGATATTGTGTACCTGAATTATTGTCCTTTTAGATTTCAAGATTTCACCCACCTGAAATAAAGGAATTGCTGAGACCTCCCTCATCGGCTTAACCTTACAAGTGTTCCTAAGAATAATAAATTCAAATTATTAATGCAAGTTGGGCAGACAAATCCAATTTAAAAGAAAAAAATACACACATTTGAGAGACAAAGGATAAAAACGAAGTAGGACAGAAGAGCTGTAGTCAAAACAAGGGACGTCTTGTGATGAGCTCTGTTAAAGGTGATGCTTCCACATTATAATGAATACAGTTTAAACCTCCTAAGCCTTAGTCTCCAGTATACACTCAGTGGCCACTTTATTAGGTACACTGCTCATTAATGCAAATATCTAATCAGCCAATCATGTTGCAGCAACTCAATGCACAAAATCATGCCGACGTGGTCAAGAGGTTCAGTTGTTCAGACCAAACATCAGAATGGGGGAGAAATGTAATCAGTGACTGATTGCAATGATTGTTGGTATCTCAGAAACTGATCTCCTGGGATTTTTATGCACAAACCTCTGGAGTTTAGAGAATGGTGCAAAAAACAAAATGACATCCACTGATCACCAGTTCCGTGGGTAAAAATGCTTTGTTAATGAGAGGGATCAAAGGAGAATGGCCAGACTTGTTCAAGCTGACAGGAAAGTGACAGCAACTCAAGTCTTGTATTACAACTGTGATGTGCAAAAGAGTATCTCTGAATGCACAACACGTTAAACCTTGAAGTGTATGGGCTACAGCAGCAGAAGAGCACACCTGGGTCTACTCCTCTACCTAATAAAATGCTGTTGAGTGTACAAGGTCATAACTACAAGCCAAAATATCTACCCACATTTCTTGGGGTTTCATATAACATCAGGCATAGCAGTGGCTCAATTCTGCGATAAGTAGAGGTTCTCTAAAGCAGGATATAATATTCTTACTGTCAATGTCAATTATTTCCAATCATGTGTCATAAAGAATTATGGAATAGTTGGAGGACAAAGAATGAAATTGTGGTCAGCAGTCATCTCAATGAGGCACAAATCAGGTTCAAAGGAAAAAACAGCGAGTGATTAAAAATATTTGTATGATCGTTGAACGTTACGTTTCAGCAGGGTGTTCATCTAATATCCACAGAATTAACAAGATTTTTTAAATTTCTTATTTCTTCAGGGGAATGCAAGCATAGCTAAAAATTCTATCTCCAACTGCCTAGAATATGTGGGGCAATCCTTCACTTCGAGCCACCCCAAAGCTTTGTTATCTAGGAATTTGATTCAGTGGCTATAAACGACATTAATAAGCCTGCTGAGATGGTATTCTCATGCATCTCCTGCTCAGAGAGCTCTTTTAGCACAATTCCTAATAAGCAAAATTCAAGATTAATGTCTCTAGTTGCTTATTACCACCAGCATACACTCTAAAGGTATGAAAAGTGTCATTGTTCTACTAAGATGCAAATTTTCCTCAATTTACTCAGTTTTGCCTCACCAGGACAATTCAGTTACAGACCTCTCTATCCACTCAAGTCAAACATTGACCAAAGAGCAAAATTAAAGGAGAGGCATTGATTGCCCTTGAGACCAGAGCAACATTTGGAGTGACATCAAGATGCCCTGGTAGAAGTGGACATCAAGGGAAAAAGAAAACCTTTAAAGAGCATAGCTGTACTTCACACAGGTCTGTCTTCCCATTTCTTCAGGTAAATGTCCTTCTCCCAATCATTTTTAGCTGCTTTATAAAAGATCTTTCTTGACAACATCATAATATTCAATTCCATCTGCAATGCAAAGGATCAATGCCTGCTTGCATTAAGACTGAAAGATCTTATTGGTATGGGCTCATGAGTGCAAAGTAATATTTGTCTAATGAACTACCCAGTCATTGAATGCAGTCCTGCATAATTACTTCAGATTTGTCATGACCAGAAGCTCAGCTGAACCAGCAGGAAATACCGTGGCTACAAGAGCAGGTCAGATGGCAGTACATGTCAGTGACTCTTCTCTTCTACCAGGCTCTTTAGACAAGTGTGATGAAATACTCTCCACCTCCATTTAACACTCAAGTGCAATACCACCACAAAGAAAGTGGCCCCCTTTGTTGACACTATTAGTATGTACCATCCACAACCTTTATGGCTAAGAATAATAAGAACAAGGATACAGGAATACCAAGTATAATATTAACGTTTCTTAATTTCCACTGCATCTAAAAACTTTAAACCTCCACCAGCATTGTGAGGATGATCTTCAGATAAACTGCAGCGGGTCAAAATGGCTCATCTCTACCTTAACAGCAATTAGGAATGTACCCTGACCCTACCAGCAATACCTGTGCCCTAAATTTTAACATGGGAAATGCCGGGTTGCAATTTAGAACTCACAAAAACAAAATTTTAAAGGAAGTTTTTGTAAAAGGCTGAAGAGTGGGTTAACAGATTAGAGTAATTTGGTCAACTAGCTAAGATAGTGTTTCAACCCATTTAGTAAGCATATTATCATGACTAGCCCATGCCAGAGTACTGTAGGATGTTTCTTGTTTTTTTTTTAAAAATCCTTCAATGCTTCAAAAAGCTACAAAAGACAGGCATTCAAGTGCTTTACTATATTTAAATAAAAGAACCATTGAAATTTGATCCACTTACTTCTTTACAGGTTGCTTCTGAACCTCTTTAATTCCTTTAGTAGATCCATTTGCCCCTGGAGTGCTTTCTGGCTTCTGCAATATATCCACTTTGTCCGCAGATGGCTCAACATTCTCTTCTTTATCTTGCAATAATTGCTTTGCAGCGTTGGCTTTTGGCAACTTAGAGCTGGGAGAATTACTAACTTTTGAAATTCCACCAAAAGGATTGAAATTTGGGTCATCTAGTTTGTCCCAGTCAACACTGTAGTTAAATTTTGGGACTACAGGATCAGTTTCACTCAATTTTACAGCCTCCTTACTCTGTTCTTCCAATTTGCAGTGTTCATCAGGGTGAATTTCATTCTGTTTTATAACTTCCTTAATCTGCTCTTCAGATTTGTTATGCGCTGATTTCTCTGTAGTTTCTTTGGACCTCTTAGGGCATAACTGCCCTCCAGGTCTTTTCCCCAACTTCTTTGGTGGTGGTTTCTTCTTCACTTCATCATCAAATGCAAACTCCAACTTTACTGGTTGCAAAGAATCAGCATCAGCTTTCTGGGCATTTTCAGATGCAAGATCTAGAATAAGTACTGGGGAAGTCTCTGGTTTTTGCACTCCCGTCAGAAGGGAGTCAGAGCTTGTGCTGTCACAGTTGAGATTCAATGAATTTTCTACAGGAAGTTCTAAACTTTCCACTGCTGCCTCACTTTTGCAAAGATCAATCTTCTCAAGACAATCTCCCTCAAAGCTGTTCAACTTCTGAGATACAATTACCTCAGAATCCTCCTCTATGTAGTTGCTTTGACACTCCATTTGTAAAGGCATGTCTGCTGATGTGTTCATTCGCTGATCTGCATTAATGTTATAGGGAGGGGTTAAAGACATTTTTGCAGTCTCCTCAAGAAGCATTTGACTATTCACTGGAGTAATTTTGAGACTTTGCTCACGAGAGTCAAGCTCGTTGTCACTCGGTTTCTGAGCTGGCGAATTCATAACTTTTGAATTACTTTGAAATGGATTTATTGCATCAAGCATGTCAAGATCAAGTGTATATGCTCCATGAGATGGAACTTGTTCCTCGTTGGCAAAAGATTGGCTAGTCTCTGTCAGAGATAAAAAGCATCTCAAATTTAATGAACAACAACCAGAGGCATATTTGAAAAGTACCCCGCTAAATGAAATCAGCCAAAGATTTTATTTTTGTTTCAAAAGCTAATTTAAGTTCAGAAACCTTATGTCACTTTGCAAACTAGTTTCAATTCAGAGTAAATGCTAACAATATCTTGACTTTTAACTCAAAAGTGAACTGGCAGTAATTGTGGTCAAAATTATGAAAGCTCAATTTTACATTGCCTTTTTTCCAATAAACAGGATTTTAGAAAATATGATAAAGTTTAACTTACTTTACAAACTAACTTTGCATACAATAACACAAGATCAAGAGTCACAATTCAAATATACCAAATAAAATAACCAAATATACTTGCTTTGTTTCAATTGCTCTTCTGATTGCAGATTAAATACTTCAGAACTTCCACCAGAATCTTTGTGCCTGTAATTGTAAAAGATATTTAAGCGATCTCTCACCATTAAGGTGGACAAGTCCCCAGGGTCTTACACAATATACTCCGTGATATTGAGGGGTGCCATGACCAAGATAGTCTTTTCCCAGCTACAGGAGAGGTTCTTGTGGACTGGTGAGTAGTTTATGTTTCTTTTTTCAAGGGGGAAGGGGAGGGCTAAAGCACTGGTATAACCCTCAAAATTATAAACTGCCTAGTCTCACTTTAGTGGTAGAGAAGCTATTTTTGGGGACTCTTAGGAACAGGACTGATGAGCATTTGGAAAATGATGGCCTAATTTGGGATAGTCTTTAAGGGGCTGGATAAGTCATATAAACGATTGAGTTTTGAAGTAATGACCCAAGATGCTCAAAGGGTAGAGCAGTGCAAGGAATTTTGACAAGATGCCTCATGAACTCATTCAGAAAATTAAGATGCACAAGATCCACAATCACTTGGCTTCAGAATTGCATGGCGCATAGGAATCAGTGCAGTGGTTGATAGGTCTTATCCTGGCAAAAAGCCACAGACTTAGTGGTGTTCCATAGGATAAAAAAAAAAAATCAGTTACAGATATGGTTAGAGAACTGATAAATGGTAAATGAAAAGGAAAGGAACAGTTAATGACAGAACCTTTAACATGGTCCAAGTCCACAGCTCCCTGAAAGTAGCCACATAATTCATTAGGGTTTTCCAACGTGTACTGCTTTATTTGTTGAGGCACTGAGTTCAAACTTAGAAAGCTATGTTGCAGCATTATAAAGCTCATCAGGCTGCATCAATTCTGATTGCCCCATTTTAGGAAGGATGTGGAGGCCCAGAGAGAGCTCAGAAGTGTCCCGGCATGCTGCGTAGACTGGAGGATTGCTATAGAGGCAAATTATAAAATTGTGTGAGGCATTGAGTAGACATCTGACATCTTTCTTCTCCAATAAAGTATCTAATAGAGGGGCACAGTTTAAAAATGCGCAGGGGAAGTTTTTTTTTAAATATAAATAGTGAAGAGCACTTGAAAAATACAGGATGGTGCAGGCAGACATGATAAACACGTTTAAGACACTTATAGATAGGCACATGTAGAGAATGGAGTGATATGGGCCATCTGCTTGCTGGGATTAGGTGCCACTAGCTTAGTTTGGCACGTCATGGGCAGCAGGGTCTATTCCTGTGCAATTATGTTCCATAAAGCCATACGACATAGGAGGAGAACCGGACCATTTGGCCCATCGAGTCTGCTCCACCATTCCATCATGATGGATTTATTATCCGTCTCAACCCCATTCTCCTGCCTTCTCATCACAATCCAAGAACCTATCAACCTCTACTTTAAATATATTCAACAATTTGGTCTCCAGAGCCATATGTGGCAATGAATTACAGTGGATACAAGATGGGAGTACACCATACCACCTCCTCAAACCTTGCACAATTGGGTTAGATTACAGTTATAGTCAGAGCACCACAGCACAGAAACAGGTCCTTCCCCACATCTAGCCCATGTTGAATTATTTCCATAAAACTTTTAACCATCTTTAGAAGAAAACATCTAACAGCAGCTAGCGTCCATCAATTTATTATTGGAAGAAATTGAGTGTTACACTATACATCTGACGCAATTGTAACTAAGGTTAATTAAACTCAGATGTAATGTTAGAAAGCTCCACCTGTGGAGGGATGAAAATGAGGTTTACCAAATTAAACTTGGGGGGAAAAAAAACTATGGGAGAACGAGAGGCAGCAAACGCAGGTATGGACAAGCGAGAGAAATGCAGCAAACTATTAAAAATTAAATATATAAACTGTTAAAAGTAGAATTAGTAGTGAACATCGCTACTCTATTTACTTGAAAACCTCAGTGAAACCCCTGGCAAGAGAGAATATATCAATAGAAGAATTACTGAAGCTACGGCTGTAACAAGCACCAGCTATAGCGAGACAATATCAGCAGAGATGAGTGTCCAAAATCTCTGCTGTGTAACTGGGAATTAGTTCTGTTAAATCATACCAAGGATTTGGTGAATTAAAACACTTTTGCTGTCCCAAGTGTAAAATGTGTGTGTGAAATATGTTCAGTAGTGTTGTAACTGAGAAATGTTTGGAAATGACGTGATTTTGAGATAGAAGTCAGAATGAGTACAAGAACTTACTGTAATCCTGTTGTATACAGATCAGGTTTTTTTGTTGTACAAGTTTTGAGAAGTGACTTTCCATGGATGACCAGCTATTTCATCCAATGAACCAAGAAACAAGATGACGAGCCAACCATGATCAACAAACCAGCACGGAACAAAATACTTCATGACGTGTTGGATTTAACATAGTTGGATGTACAAGTTTATTATTCATTTAGAGGATCTGAATTTGATTTCCTGCAAGAATTGATTTTTGCAAAGACTTTGATAAGTTACTAAATGGGATTTACTTTAAAAATTGTGATGTTGGAGAATTGTCATGAAAGGAATTAAGTTGAATATTTTTTAAAATTTAAACTTGTAGACATAGTGACTTGAACTGAAACTGAAGTTAACCATAATACCCAAGAATAGAAATTCAATTAGTTCTAACCAACTAGGGATAAATAGAAAGGCAAAAGGTTAGTCTATAAACCTTTAAATAGGGAATAATACTAGACCTAATTAATTACAGAAATTAGAGTAATAAATGTTATTCTAATGAACATCACTGATTCCAATTGAAAAGGAATTTGATATCTGAGATTTGGAATCTAAACAGAATGTTGGAACTTTGAATTGTTCTTACTCATGTAAATATTTTGCATATATTACTACTTTTTATAAATAAATTTACCTCCAGAAGTGTGCATTTTTTTTTTATTCACTGCCTCCTTCCAATACCCAAACTGATGGTCCACTGGGACCTAGCGTTATGCTATGTAATTTGATCTTCAAGAGTGCGGCGAATAGTCACGCGAGAAGAGACAAACACTACACAGGTGTTACACAATACAGAAGTCATCTTTGTGTATAATGGAGTTGAATGCTTATTTGGATCCTGTTATCTTTGCAGGCAAGGCAGTATCTCAAAGTATACCCAACAGGGAAAATAGGCAACCCAGAAGCAAAGAGATTAGCACAATCTCATTACAGCACCGACCACGACTGATCAGGATTATTCCTGCCGCTGTCTGTAAGGATTTTGTATGTTCTCCATGTGACTGTGTGGGCTTCCTCCGGGTGCTTCAGTTACATCTCATCAGAACTGAGAAAGCATTTAACTGAGTAACCTTAACGGGAATATTCATAACTGAATACAATATCACAGGACTGTTAAAGTCTCAGACAATTACATAAAACTAGCTTAGAACCAAGTACACACATTTTGGCTCACTGTGACAGAGTACTTATTCTTGTAACACAAAATGCTGGAGGAACTCATTTATTCTTACCATTTATCCTCATTAAGATTTTCTGGACCCTGTATGTTCAATGCAATTTCCTCATTGTTTCCAATTTTCTGAAATGCAACATTGGTGATATGTGGACTCAATATTTTCCGTGTAACAGGGTCTCTTGCAGGGGTTTGGAAGGACACCTACATTGTGAAAAGTTAGTTTAGAACAGAGGAATATATCAATAGCATCTCTGTAAATATTCAGTGCCCAAAGTAGCTAACTCTTGTATCTGTGGTGATACTTTGCAATTAAATTTGAATAGAAAACTCAAATGTTTTAAGAGACAAATGAAAGTCAAATTTAGCCTAACCTCTGCAGCGTATTTAATGTACTGAATAGCACCAAGTAGGGAACAAAGTAGTGGACTGGAAATCAAATCAGAAATTAGACTCAACGTGCATAGCTCACCAGAAAACTTGCTTCCACCAATAACCATTGCCTACTGCACCATTAAGTTTTGCTACACAGATATTTTTAGTGCAGAGTGATATCTTATATGATAAAAAGCTTCAGTTGTTAAATATTCTGAAAATACCCATCCTTTGATTTATTTGAAATGAAGAAATTTTATATACAAGTTTTAAGTTTCAGATCTTTGGAGAACCAAATAATGAACATTAAAGTTCAACAAGTTGATTAAAAACAGAAAATAGACAAACTATTAATGCTATAATGCAAAAAAAAAGCACCTTGGAAAGTTTTGTTGAACTTTTTGGAGGGAAATTTTCCTTCTCTGTTACTCGAAGAGTTGGTTTCCCAGGGTTTGCAATCGGTGTTGACGGGATACACTGTTCATCCATTATAGTGGAGCCTTGAAGGTCCAAATAACTGTTTTCATCCAAATGCAAACTCATACCAGATTGGCTGAGAAAGATGCAAGGCAAGATAAACCACTTATAACTGTCTATAAATAATTCATAGAAACAACATTAAACACTAATACAAAGTCACTAGTTTTCTGAATACATTACTTCCAGATTTTTCAGTGTTCTTTTAACAAACTGTATATTCACACATGGAACCATCAAGACTCCATCCAAAAATTGTACTTGAGATACAAAACTGTCAACTAAATAATGAACATCAATACTCTTCCATTAGTTTATATCTATTCAGCATCCTCTGTCTCAACATCTTTCCTACAGTGCAGTGATTGAAATACATACTATTAAGTTGTAAAACCATTTCTTCAGGGTCAACATGAAAGATGAACATTTCTCTCTGGACAGGTGCTTCTGGACTTTAACCTCTAATTCCTAAAACCAGAGATTATTATTGTAATCTTTTCTGGTATCCTTCTATCTCACATCCTTCCTATAAATGAAGCGACCAGAACTGAACACAAGACTGGAAGAGCAAGACCAGAGATTTATAAAGGCTCAGCAAGTTATACAAGCTTCTATCGATAAAATCCCATTTTAATATGCTTTATTAATTGTGCCCCATCACCTGTGAACCCATATCCCCAGGGCCCTGCATTCCTTTACCAACACTATCTTTTACCCTAATGTTATCTCTTCATACTTCTTACCAAAATGCATGAGCTCACATTTCTCTGCCTTAAACTTCACCTGCTATGCTTCTATCCATCTACCAGCCTTTTTACATAGACTATACTTCCATTTTACAGTGCTATCAAGCTTCACATCACATGCAAATTTAGAAATTGTGACTTTCACCGAAAATTAGGATATTAATATGGATTAGAAACACTAACTCCTGGGAATATCACTATACACCACCCCCCAACCCCAGTTTCAATAATGATCACTCACCACAATCTTGCTGTCAACTATTAGCCAATTCCACATCTATAATATCAATACCTTTTATGCACTGGTTCTATTAGGCCTGTAGCCAAATAGGGATCTTTGCGCCTTTTGACAGCTCTAATGACAAGCCATTTGTGACTTTTGTTTGCCTCAGCTAGCCCTATTTGCCTGCATTTGACCCAATCCCTTCAAATCTTCCTATTCACAAATACATAATTGAAATAGTTCTAGAAAAGGCATACAGGCCAAACACTGGAAAATGAAAATAACTCAGGTAGACAACTTGGTTGGCAATGACAAGATGGGCCTTTAAAGATCCCGTTTACATGCTACATAAACATAGATTTTCTCGATAGATCACAGCATCTTATGCCCACATACACCCTTAGATCTCAAATCCAGCATTTCCCTAAACATATTTAATGTAACCAGTACAGTAAACTCAAGTAACATCCCAGCAATTGGATTCAGCACATACGCTCTCTTTCTGGGAGAGTCAGTTAATAGAGAGGGGCAGAACACTAGGGTGATGGAGACGGAATCCTTCACCACCCAGATGACCATCAAGTACAGCAGTCCCAGGGCTGCAGAAGATAACACAAAAGTTTGTTTTTTTTTACATTTTTGGTGTCATTTGCACAGCACATTCAGTTGGGGTAAGTTTTTTTTGTTTAAAGACCTTAGTAACATTCCACTCATGTGACGTTATACGCCCCATTTTCGAGAAGAATCCCACCAGTATTCATTAACAGTGCAACAACTAGACTCTGGTCCTTCCCCGCAAAGACTTCGCGTTGGCTGCACCAAGCTTCGCTGCATCCCTTCGTATGACTAGAAAATGGTAGTCGCACCACAGCTCGCTGAGTTAAAATGTCAACACTGTCTGCGTTCCCCACCACACCCAACCCCAACCCCAACCCCAACCCGTCTCCCGCCGCCGGTCCTCTCCCGATCCATCTGCAGACCCCTCCACCTCACTCTCCTATCCCAATTCCCCCACCCTCCAACCCTACCGCCTACCTCCCACCACCGTCAGCCCCACTCCACCCTTCTCCCGCGGCCAGCCCCTGCCTCACCTTCCACCGCCGCCCGCTCCTACTCTACTCCGCTCCGGCTCCGGCTCGCTCGCCAAATTTTAAAACCTGACCGTTTGGCGCCACGTCCAATACAAAGCAGCCGCTTTCCAAGGTCATCGTTCAGCTGGTTTACAAACGGACCAATCGGCAGCCGGAGAAAGGCGTCGCTCTTCTCGCGAGAAGACAGTGCCATGGAGCCCCTCTTGCTGCTGAAGCTGTGTGATTGGGAGCATCTCGTCGCGGGTGGGGCCTGTTATCCCAGCTTGTTAGACACCGCGCTTTACACAGAGATTAGCAACACCCAATATCGTTTGCGGAATGCACATCATGAAGGTTGCTACTTGTGTTTTATATCAAATTGGCTATTTGTGTCCCGAGGGTCCGGTGACTGGGGTTGAAACAAAGGACTGAGCCTGCTGCTGGGAGTTCCTCTCAGGCAAGAAGGGGATAGAGGTGGAAAGAAAACGGTGGAGAAGACGGAGATATTGGGTGAGAGGAGTTGTATGGAGGAAGGCAAATGGCAGGTTTCTGGGGAAGCGACCGATTGAGGATTGTAGTGGATTATCATCCAGTGATGAAGGCAGTAAACTAGATTTAAATCAAATGAGGAAGGAAGAGTTTAAGGTTTTGTTGAGTTTGTTTCTGATAACAATCCAGTTAAACTAATGACTTGAAAAAATAGATATTGTGAGTGCAAAATTTTAAAGAGATGGAGCAAACACTCAGTATTTTGTAGAGATAGTAGGCATTGTGAGAAAACCTTGGGTATTAAAAGCTGTAGGAGGAAGGAAAGTAACATCAAGGAATAATATTTAATGATAGTGGTTTGGGGAGTAATCATTGGAGTGCCTCTAAATGTATTCATGGACCAAGTTTAAAAATAATTTAGTTTGGGGCAAAGTTGTAGATGCTAAATGTTTAAAAGAAATTTGTGGTGAATAAGAGCAGATGGCTAATCATTGCTGATTAAATTTGATGAAAAAAAATTGCTGGATAGGGTTAATTTAGGTTATCTGATTACATGGTTTGAGTCAATTTCCTGCCCCCTCAGATGTTTTCAGTACCAGAAGTTTGGCCATGTGGCAGTTGTGTGTAAGAGTAAAAAGCAGTGTGGTAGATGTGAATAACATGAATATAGCAATTGTAGAGATGTTGTTAGGCTAAAATGTAGTAGCTCAGCATTTAATACCTTCATTTCCACAATCCTGATTGAGAAGTTGTAGAACTTGGGCCTCTGTACCTCCCCCTGCAATTGGATCCTTGACTTCCTAACCGGAAGACCACAATCTGTGCAGATTGGTGATAACATAGCTGATGATCAGTGCACACCTCAGGGGTGTGTGCTTAGCCCACTGCTCTATTCTCTATATACACGTGACTGTGTGGCTAGACATAGCTCAAATTCTATCAATAAATTTGCTGACGATACAACCATTGTTGGTAAAATCTCAGGTGGTGACGAGAGGGCGTACAGGAGTGAGATATGCCAACGAGTGGAGTGATGTCACAGCAACAACCTGGTACTCAACATCAGTAAGACAAAAGAGCTGGTTGTGGGCTTCAGGAAGGGTAAGACAAAGGAACACATACCAATTTTCATAGAGGGATCAAAGTGGAGAGAGTGAGCAGTTTCAAGTTCCTGGGTGTCAAGATCTCTGAGGATCTAACCTGGTCCCAACATATCGATGTGGTTATAAAGAAGGCAAGACAGTGGCTATACTTAGGAGTTTGAAGAGATTTGGCATGTCAACAAATACACTCAAAAACTTCTATATTTGTGCCATGGAGAACATTCTGGCAGGCTGCACCACTATCTGGTATGGAGGGGCTAGTGCACAGGACCGAAAGAAGCTGCAGAAGGATGTAAATCTAGTCAGCTCCATCTTGGGTACTAGTCTACAAAGTATCCAGAAAATCTTTAGCAAGCGATGTTTCAGAAAGGCAGAGTCAATTATTAAGGACCTCCAGCACCCAGGGCATGCTGTTTTCTCACTGTTACCATCAGGTAGGCAGTACAGAAGCTTGAAGGCAGGGGTCCCCAACCTTTTTTGCACCGCGGACCGGCCGACCGTGGTGGTGGGGGGGGGGGATATTTCTTGATCATATGGTTTTGGAGGATATCGAGTTGAGTAATAATCTCTTGTGCTCTGTACTCAACTAAATAACTAAGGAATCAATTTCCAGATCATTGGGAGACAATAAAAGAAGAGTTGTTCCCTGGTGGGCAGATGAATGTAAAAGAGATGTGGAGTGGAGTAAAGCTTTCAGAAAGTTAGGCAGTGTTACTTCTGTTCATCTTTCATGCAATATAAATGAGCACGCTCAGGTGTTTGGTTGGTTGTGGTTGGTGTGCAAGAAGGAGGTCACTTCAATGTATATTGCTTTAATTAGATCTGTCTTTGATTACGGTGGTGTTGCTTATGCGTCAGCTTCACCAGTGGTCTTAAAGTTCAAGCTCAAGCATTGAGATTGTATCCTGATTATGTACTTTAGTGCTCTGATTTGTTCTTGGATTTGACATCTTTTAAAACAAGTATTTCAAGTTGTAGGACAGGCGTTCTTCTTGAGGTTGGACAACTTCTGTTGAGGCTGCAGTATCTAAGCTTGTGTATACATTTCATGTAATGTACATGATCGTACATAATGATTGGAGGAGCCTATTGTTTATTGAGAATGACTGGTCTACTTGTTTTAATAGAGATGTTGCATGAAAAGTCAATAATCTAGTGATCATTTTACTATGAAAGACAACTTTTTTTTTCTTTAGTTTCATCAGAAGTTGGTATGCTTCCAAATTAAAATGGTTTAGTTTCAGGCATTTTTAGCTTTTTGTATTTGTGCTCTTAAAATGATTAGAGCAAAGTTAATGGAAAATCATAGACCATTGGTTAACGAATCTTCTAAGAGGCCTCATTTCAAAACCAAGACATGCAAAATGATGTCTTATGTATCAGAATCTGGAAAGATTTAATCAGCAGGTGGGAGTGACACAGTGGCATAGTGGTTAGTGTAATGCTTTACAGCACCAGTGATTGGAAGATTGACGTTCAATTCCCACCAGTGTCTTTAAGGAGTTCTCCCCACAACCACATGGTTTTCCTCTGGGTGATCCGGTTTCCTCCCACATTCCAAAAAAGACACACAGGTTATGTACCAGTAAATTGTGGGCATGCTATGTTGGCGCTGGAAGCATGGTGACACTTGTAGAGTTCTCCCAGTACCTCAGACTCTGGAAGATAAACAAACAATGCATTTCACTGTATGTTTCAATGGTTATATGGCAAATAAAGTTAATTTCTTATACATCAATTGAAACAATCACAATCTCCTTTCTTAAAAATCTTGTTTCTTTGATTATTTTGTCTGATAATTTACGACCCTATGCCATGAATCATCTTGAAGAACTGGACAAGGATAACAGACTTAGCTGCTCCTATTTGTATGCATATTCAAAAGCTTCAGTGAAAACTAAAACAAGACATACAAACATACTTTTACTTTTATTAAAGTGACTCTGCTCCACATGCATTGCTTAGAATATTGACAAAAGTCAATCATCATATAACCCAGTAATGTACTTCATAAAAAAAATCAAACTTGCAATCTTATGCTTACAAACCTAAAGTGAAAACAATGGAGTCCTATTGATTGTATCTGTGCACCGCTTTCTATGTTATACACTACCAATGTGTAATTTTATCTTTAATATATAACATTTTTACTTAGTCCAAATAGCTGCCACAAAACAGCATTTTCACGTTTGCTAAGACAATGATATAACCGATTCTGAAAACCGCAACTCCCACCCCATCTTTAACATAATGTAACCAGTCAAATATTTTGATGCTTTTCAACAATCTCAGAGATTGTTTAGATTGTTTCAGTTTAAAATAGTACCAGCTACATTTCCAAATTAGACGATAAGACATAGGTGCAGAATTAGGTTAATCAGACCATTGAGTCTGCTCCACCACGTGATCATGCCTGATTTATTATCCCTTTCAACCCCATTCTCCTGCCTTCTCCCCATACCTTTTGAAGCCCTTACTCATCAAGAACCTATCAACCTCTGCTTTAGATATACCCAATTCCAGTGTTGAACTTGAAACTTCCACAGCAGTCAATATGATTCTCCAATAGACCTGCTTTGTTCTTCCAGTCTAGTATTAGTTCATTCCTATCCATGCAATAATTTCTCTCAAATCTGGTCTCCAATCTTCTGAATAACTTATCACTACCAATATTCAACCCCTCAGAAATATTTGTCACAGACAGGCAGACTAGCCTTGTGTGTACATTAATGAACCTCCAATACCACTTTTCAGTCACCCCTCCCAACTTGTTCACATTGAAACAGACATCTCTTCCTTTAACACTTAAACAGAACTCTTTACGATCTCTGCACCCAAAGGAAAATAATCTAATCCCCACATAATAATGATTACAGAGTATCCATTCTTTAGTTAGAGCCTTCAGCATTTTGGGCATCGAGGGAGAGAGGAAGAGGAGAGCCATCCGCAGTACCACCGGTGCGGCAGAGAGGGCCTCAAGATGGCTGTGGCTCAAAAGAGGGGAGC
Organism: Mobula hypostoma; assembly: GCF_963921235.1. NCBI lineage: Eukaryota > Metazoa > Chordata > Chondrichthyes > Myliobatiformes > Myliobatidae > Mobula > Mobula hypostoma. The sequence goes on from NC_086100.1 coordinate 172,568,648, forward strand.
CATGGAGTCATAAGTAGCTAGCCATCTGGACACAAGCTGGGGTCTGATCAGCCCCGGCTGGGTCACCTGGAGGCCGTTGTATGATGTTGAAAGACCCGAAACACCCGATGATTCCAGGAACATCACTGAAGATGTGTCCAGAAGCATCAATAGATGTATGGACACAGCATTCTTCAATGAATCCACCATCAGCTATTCTAAAGTCCTTTTTGTAGACTTGCGCTCCTTCATCAATTTTACTTATTCAAATTTGTTCCTTGATTAAAATGCTGTGGTCACTGTAGATAGCATGCTTATTAAGCTGGTCATCCAAAACATTAGCTGCGCAGGTAGAAAAGTGATGGGTGACCACCAGGTGGAGCAGTGGATGAAGTCAGGTATCTGCGCAAATAAATACTGTATACAGTACATACCACATTGGACACCACACAGGGGTTGCGAGGGCGGGGGAAGGAACTGCGGGGGAAGCAGCACGGCCAAGTTTCTGACACAGCAGGGAAGAACGGTTATGATTATAAGGAGACATGAGACTGATGCTGGGATCTAGAGCAAGAACCAAAGTGCAGGTGGAGAAGCATCCGTGGAGATTACACATGCCAAAGTACAATAAAGAGCATTGTTTTGCATGCCATCTGTACAGATCATGTTATTAACTCCAGAATCGGAAAAAGCTGCAGAAGGTTGTAAACTCAGCCAACCCAATGTTGGACATGAGGCTCTAGGGCATCAATTACACCTTTACAAGTCATAGTCATAGTCATACTATTGATCCCGGGGGAAATTGGCTAATGCTTCATAAAGACACCACCCATTATTAAGCTCCCTCCCCTCCCCCTCCCCCCCCCCCGGAAGTGCCTTCTCATTGCTACCATCAGGGAGGAGGTACAGTCAAATACAGAAAACAAACTGTTGGTCCTGTAGGCAGAACAGATACAGTGGCATGCAAAAGTCTGGGGACCCCGGTCAAAATTTCTGTTACTGTCAATAGCTAAACGAGTAATAGATGAACTGATTTCCAAAAGGCATAAAGTTAAAGATGACACATTTCTTTAATATTTTAACTTTATCAGTCCACAGGATGCAAAATGCATCAGGCTTGTTTAGATGTTCCTTTGAACCTTTTGAATAGAACTTTTTGGCCGCAATGAGCAAGGGTATGTTTGGAGGAAAAAGGGTGCAGAATTTCATGAAAAGAACCGCTCTCCAACTGTTAAGCACGGGGGTGGATCGATCACGCTTTGGGCTTGTGTTGCAGCCAGTGGGACGGGGAACATTTACTGGTAGAGGAAAGAATGAATTTAATTAAATACCAGCAAATTCTGGAAGCAAACACCACACCGTCTGTAAAAAAAAAGCCAAAGATGAAAAGAGGATGGCTTCTACAACGGGATAGTGATCCTAAATACACCTCAAAGTCCACAATGGACTACCTCAAGAGGCACAAGGTGAAGGTTTGCCATAGCCCTTACAGTCCCCTGACCTAAACATTATTGAGAATCTGTGGATAGACCTGAAAAGAGCAATGCATGCAAGACGACCCAAGAATCTCACAGAACTAGAAGCCTTTTGCATTGAAGAATGGGCGAAAATCCCCCAGACAAGAACTGAAAGACTCTTAGCTGGCTACAGAAAGTGTTTACAAGCTGTGATACTTGCCAAAGGGGGTGTTACTAAGCACTGATCATGCAGGGTGCCCAAACCTTTGCTTTGGACTCTTTTCCTTTTTTGTTATTTTGAAACTGTAAAAGATGGAAAAAAATAGTTTTCTTGCTTAAAATATTAAAGAAATGTGTCATCTTTAACTTTATGCCTTTTGGAAATCAGTTCATCTTTTACTCACTTAGCTATTCACAGTAACAGAAATTTTGACCGGGGCACCCAAACTTTTGCATGCCACTGTATGGGCATATAACAGCACATGGAAGGATTGGAAAGCTAACTTGTCTGTACTTAAATGCACGGAGAATGACTGGTGAGGCAGAGGGTTGATCTGTACATGGGAAAATGTTATAATCACAGAGACATGGTTTAAAGAAAGGAAGGAGTAGCAAATCAGTGCTTCAGTGTGTACAAGTTTCTGGCAAGACAGGGAAGCAAGTAAAAGAGATGAGAACATTGCTATATGGAAATTGAAGTAATGAGAGTTCAGCGGCAAGGTGTTCCCATGAGGTGATCAGTAAGGAGAGATCAAGATATTTCTGGATGTCAAAGAATTTTGAGGATTTGAAGTAAAGAAAGGACGCATATAGCAGGTACTGGGTGCAAAAACTGGTGTACTTTCAGGACTACAGAGTGTGTATGTGTAAGGGGTAACTGAAAAAGAAATTAGGAGGGCAAAGAGGGGCCATGAAGTATCCTTGTCCTACAAGATTAAGGAACATCTAAAGGCATTTTAAAATATTAAGAGCAAGAAGGTAACCAGGGAAAGAACAAGGCCTGTTGAGGATCATTCAGGGAGCAATCAGTGCTCGGAACCAAAAAAATATGAATAGTATTTAAAATAATCCTTCTCGTCCATATTCACTGAGTAAGAGAGGAGATTGCTGGTGTCCTCGTGGGGATTTCTAAATATTCCCTAGCTGGCATCTGGAGTGCACTGCCTGGGAAGGTAGTGCTCTCACATAATTTAAAACATATCTGAACAATACCATCTGAATCACTAAGGAATGAAGCTACAGATGCTGCTAAATGAGAGAAGAATAGATAGGTTCAAATGTTCGGTCTGGGCACGACAGGCCAAAGGGACAGATACTGTGCAGTTTCATTCTGTCACTGACAGTGACAGCACTTCAAAAAGCACTTGGGACATTCTGAAATTGCCAGTGGTTTGACATGAATTCAAGGGATCAAAGATCAATTTTATTTGTATATACATGTATTAGGAATTTGCTGTGGTTGTGTTGGTCAGGGCACAACATGCAACAAAAAGCAACTTGCAACAATAACAAAGGATGATTTAAAAAATAAAGTTAGAGGTTAAAGGACAGAAATGGAATAAAATGTGCATAAATACATAAATGCCAGCATATATTTGCAATGCAAACAGCATAATAAAAAGTGTGAGTGTGATTACTTAAACTGAGTATGATGTTCTCCTAAGGAGCTGTCTATTGATGAATCTTCAGCTGGCCGTTGAGGCCATTCTGAGATCCAGATATTTCAATGTAGTTGCCTGGACTTCTCCCTTGACCTTACCATTGTGGGTGACCCTACCAAGAGCCAAGCACCAATGGCTAAACTCCAGATAGCATCACTTTTTACATGATGTCTACAGTACAGTGCAGTGACAGAGGTAATTTATAAAGGGAGTGGGACTAAAATGGTTGATCAGATTAACTGCTTGGAGGAAGAAACTTTAATTTTGTGTGAAGATTTTATTTTAATAGCCTTCTTCAGTTAAAACATTCTTTGTAAATTACCTGTCATATACCATGTCCCATATACCCATCATGTTCATTATTAAGCAACACACATCAAAGTTGCTGGTGAACGCAGCAGGCCAAGCAGCATCTATAGGAAGAGGCGCAGTCGACGTTTCAGGCCGAGACCCTTCGTCAGGACTTAATGATAAAAATAGATGCTGCTTGGCCTGCTGCGTTCACCAGCAACTTTGATGTGTGTTGCTTGAATTTCCAGCATCTGCAGAATTCCTGTTGTTTATGTTCATTATTAATATTACTGCCTCTCCATCTCCCAAACTATAGTTTATAATTTTAATTGACAAATCCCTACATCCTGTTTTTCCCAGTGGTATGTCTTCTCCACTCTTCCATCAAAAGCTCAGCCCCTTGCAGATATTCCATTTGTTTTCCTCTTCCTTTGTTTCAGTAATGGTATCTGATCTTTCAGCCATGTCCTCCTTGAATATTGTGATTACTTAAACTGTTGCAACCAATCTCTTCAAATAAAATAGCAGTTCTGCTCCCTTCTTCCCAATTCCTCATTTATTTTATTATGCTCATTGGTTATGCTGCAGGATAACATTTTTTTTTAAATGCAGAAATAAAGCATGAAATGTCACGTCAGTTCAAGGTACGTTTAATGTCACAAAAAGCTGAATCTGAAATGTTGTCTCCCTGCCCCTCTGTGGAGTTTATTATTGCAGATGTGCAGAATTTTACAATGGAAATTTACTCTTCAAAAAATATTAAAGCTAAGTCTGATAGACGTAGCATTCATAAATGTTGCTACTAAAATAGGGAAGCTAACCACTACAAAAGGATAGGCACATGGATGGGTTCAGGTGCAGGCTGATGGCACTGGGTAGCATGATAGTTGGGCACGGACTAGATAGTCCAAAGGGCCTGTTCCTGTGCTGTAGTGCTCTATGACTGAAAGATTATTGCCATTTACTGATACAAGTTGGCCTGGGCTCTCACCGTGTTAAAGGCACGATGTAAATGTCGGGGGTGGGGGGGTGGGAAGAATGTTATTTCTTCTTATCCCATGAGTTTTAGTGAAAACTATCCCTCGTTTTTAATTCAGACGAACATACCTTGGTCTTTTGCGCGATAAAACCACGAAATTAATTTGCATTTTTTGCATAACGGACATAAACAGAAAATGAAATCAACCCCTGCAAGTTGCTTTCCCTGGGAATAGACACAACTCGGGATCGCCCGGAGCCGCGCTATTTGCGCATGCGTGCATGGGCGGGCCCGGGACCTGATTTTCCTGTTTCCACGGAGACCACAACTGGGGCTTTTGACAATGAACAACCCCGAGGTGGTGTTTACGTTGTTTTACGTCGTTTTGTGCTTCTGCTTCGTCTTAACCCCGACTGAGTTCCGTTCGGCGGGGTTGACGGTGCAGGACCTGCTGTCCGATCAGCTGGGCAGCGAGCAGCTTGCCTTCGTCCACTACCACATCCGCCGGACGGCCGCCACTCTCGCCGTGCACTCACTGCTGCCGCTAGGTAAGCGCCACTGCTCCGGTGGCAGGGGAGGACGGCCCGAGCGGTCTGCTGGCACTGTGGGACTGGCCCAGACTGTCTGCTGGGACCTAGTCAAGGAGTTGTCAATTGCTTGTATTAAAAGTTTTGAACTCTCTAATATCAGTTCCAGTGATCACTGTAGTTACTGAAACTCTTGAAGCAGGTGTGTATTGAGTCCGTGTCATCTGTACTTGCTGACGCATGTAGGAAAAGAAAATTACATTCTACTTCCTCACTTGGGTTTCTGCAGAAAGAAACTGAGTATTGAATGAATTCCTGATATTAAATCAGAATTGCAACCTTGTTCTGACATAAAGTCTTTATCCTGGCCTATTAAATCTATTTCTCTTTTTCACAGGTACTGCTTTTTCCAATTTTGTTCTTGTTTCTATAGTACAAACGTAGTTTAACTTTAGCCAGTGTACCAGATTAACTTTCTTTAGCCTCCAACCTGATGGCATGAACATTGACTTCTCTAACTTCCGCTAATGCCCCACCTCCCCCTCGTACCCCATCCATTATTTATTTTTATACACACATTCTTTCTCTCACTCTCCTTTTTCTCCCTCTGACTATGCCCCTTGCCCATCCTCTGGGTCCCCCCCTCCCCATTTTTCTCCCTGGGCCTCCTGTCTCATGACCCTCTCATATCCCCTTTGCCAATCACCTGTCCAGCTCTTAGCTCCATCCCTCCCCCTCCTGTCTTCTCCTATCATTTTGGATCTCCCCCTCCCACTTTACCTCTTCCTAGAGATGCTGCCTGACCAGCAACTTTGATGTGTGTTGCTTGAATTTCCAGCATCTGCAGAATTCCTGTTGTTAACTTTCTTTCCAACTAATTGCATGCCAGTTCTAAATTTTTTCCTTGTAGCTCCCTTGCAAGAAGGCCCTGGTGAGGCAGTGGATGTCATTTACTTGGATTTTCAGAAGGCATTTGATAAGGTGCCACACATGAGGCTTCTTAACAAGATAAAACCCTATGGTTTTACAGGAAAGATACTGGCATGGATGCAGAATGGCCAACAGGCCACAGCCAGCGAGTGGGAATAAAAGGGGCCTTTTCTGGTTGGCTGCTAGTGACTAGTGGTGTTCCTCAGAGGTCAGTATCGGGACTGCTACTTTTCACATTGTTTGTCAGTGATTTAAATAATAGAATTGATGGCTTTGTAGCAAAGTTTGCGCATGATACGAAGATGGGTGGAGCGGTAAGTAACGCTGAGGAAGCAATGTGATTTCAGCAGGACTTAGACAAGTTAAAAGAATGGGCAAATATGGCAGATGGAATACAGTGTTGGGAAATGTATGATAATGCATTTTGATAAAAGTAACAATAATGTGGATTATTATCTAAATGGGGAGAAAGTTCAAACATCAGAGGTGTAGAGGGACTTTGGAATCATGCAAGACTCCCAGAAGGTTAATTTACAGTTGAGTCTGTGATAAAGAAGGCAAATGCAGGGTTGGCAGTTATTTCAAGGGGAATAGAATATAAAAGCAAGGAGATAATGCCGAGTATTTATAAGACTCTAGAGTCTTAGAGCCACACTTAGAGTATTGTCAACAAGTTTGGGGTCCATATCTCAGAAAGGATGTGTTGTCATTGGAGAGAGTCCAGAGGAGGCTCATGAAGATGATTCCAGGAATGATGGGGTTAACATATGAGAAGCATTTGGCAGCTTTGGGCCTGTACTCACTGGAATTTAGAAGAATGCGAGGGGATCTCACTGAAACCTACTGAATGTTGAAAGGACTAGATAAGGTGGATGTGGAGAGGATGTTTACTATGGTGGGGTATCCAGAACTAGAGGGCACAGCCTCAAAATTGACTGGCAATCCTTTGGAACAGAGGTAAGGAGGATTTTTTTTTGGCTGGAGTAGTAAATCTGTGGAATGCTTTGCCGCAGACTGTGGTGGAAGCCAAGCCCGTGTGTATATTTAAGGCGGAAGTTAATCGTTTCCTGATCAGTCAGGGCATTGAAAGATACGGTGAGAAGGCAGGTGTATGGGGTTGAGTGATATCCGGGATCAGCCATGATGGAATGGCGGAGCAGACTCGATGGGCTGAATGGCCTAATTCTGCTCCTGAGTCTTATGGACATACAGCGACATTTTGCCAGCAACTCTCAAAACTGCTAGATACTCTACTAGATATATTTCGTCTGAACTATGATCACTGCAATCTGCAGCCTGTAATCTTCTTTTAAGAAATGTACTTTTAAACCATCTAAACGAACTAGCAATTTTGCAGTCTCCTGAAGGAGGAACTGTTTGTGCTTGACCCGCTTCCCTCTCATCTTACCATTACCATCGGGTGGGGGGTGGGGGAAGGTGCAGGAGACTTGGATCCCACGCTACCAGGTTTTGAAACAGTTCTTGCCCTGCAGCCACTGGGCTCCTGGACTGGCTTCACTCACCTCAGCGCTGAACTCACTCAGTAGCTGTGGACTCACTTTTAGGGACCCTCTTGTTTCTTTGTTTTGTGGGCGCCAGCAAGAAGATAAATCTCAAGGTTGCATACTGTATACATACTTGGATAATAAATTTGAACTTTGAACTTCTTTAATTTAGTCCTCTAGTGTATCTATAACTTTTACGTTGCATTGAAACCCATCAAACACAGGACCAAGATGAAATCTAATTAAAACAAAGTTTACATGCAATACAAAATAGTCCTTGCACTTCAAAAGGGTGTAAGTTAACACTTGAATGCAAGGGTTATTTCGGAGAGAAAGCAAGGTTGGAGGTGAACCAATTGGCATATAGAAGTGAGAATGGAAATCTGGTTGAATGGTGCCACAACAATAAACTCTTACTCAATGTGAGCAAAACCAAAGAGCTAATTATGGACAGGAGGAAGATGCTGGAATTTTATGAGCTAGTCCTCATTGGGAAATCGGAGATGTAAAGAGTCAGTAACTATAAGTTCCTTGGCATTATCATGTCAGAGGATCTGTCCTGGGAGCAGCATGCAAGTGCCACAGTGCCTCTACATTCTAAGACGTTTGTGTAGATTCAGTGTTTCACCGTAAACTTTAACAAACTTCTATAGATGCACAGTGGAGAGCATCCTAACTGGTTGCATAATGGCTTGGTATGGAAACACAAATATCTAGAAACAGAAAAGTGTACAAAAAGTGGTGGACAGAGCTCAGTCCATCACAGTCCTTCCCTACCATTGAGCGCTGCCACTAGAAAGCAGCATCCATCCTCAAGGACCCCTACCATCCAGGACATGTGACTACCATCGGGTAGGAGGTACTGGAGCCTTGGGTCCTACACCACCAGGTCAGGAATGGTTATTACCCTACAACCATCAGGCTCCTGAACCAGAGTGGATAACTTCACTTACCTCAACATTGAATTGATTCTACAACCTACAGACTCACTTTCAAGGGCTCTACAGCTCATGTTCTCATTTTTTTTATTATTTGCACAGTTTTTTTTTGGCACATTGGTTATTTGTTAGTCTTTGTTTATGTACAGTTTTTCATAAATATTGTTTTCCTGTAAATCCCTGCAAGAAAATAAATCTCCAGGTAGTATGTGGAGATATAATATATATGTACTTTTATAGTAAATTCATTTTTGACTTTGAACTACGGAGGATTTTTTTTGCAATTAAGTTTTGACATAAACTTTGCAAGTAGGTACATAATGTTCCTTTACTAATATGCATGTTCCTATTGTCAATCTTCCTTTACTATTTTTTGTCTTGCAGGTTATTTTGCAGGAATGTGTTTTGCAACTTCTGATGAAAAGTACTACTATGTTCTTGTGAGCAAGGGATGGATTATTTACTTGGCGATAGCTGTGCTAATTCCTGTCATTGTTAGTCTCATCGTTTGGTATTGGTCCTTAAATAATTGGGGCAACCATCCGATAGCCCGAAGCCTTGCACACTATGCCCTTCCTCAGTCCAGTTGGAGAGCTGTGGCATCTTCTGTGAATACAGAGTTCCGACGGATTGATAAATTTGCCTCCGGTGCACCAGGAGCCCGAGTTGTTGTCACTGATACCTGGGTGATAAAGGTGACTACGTATCGTGTTTATATAGCACAGCAACAGGACATTCACCTCACCCTGACTGAATCAAGGCAGCATGAACTGTGTCCTGACTTAAATACACCTGTGCAATTCCTCACAATCCGAGTGGGCATCATCAATCCACACATCACACCATTTGACATTAGGTAGGTGATGTAACCCAGTGTAGAGTCAGACTTAATTTTCCATTGCTGCTTAAAAGTTGAGACTAATTGTCAGATCATTTTTGAGCTGATTTCCTAATATTCTTTCCTTAACACTTTTAAAGTCTTCTAACCTCTTTCCCTTAATACAACAAAACCATAGCAAGTGGGGTGCAAATAAAAGAAAATGATTAGCATTAGCTCTTGTCACAGATTGAAATTTCTTTTTTTTTGTTTGCAGGTTAAATTCAACAGAATATGGTGAACTTCGTGAGAAGCTCCATACTACAATCCGGAATGCCCATAATGTGGTCATCCATCAGTCTCTGAGTGACATGTTTTTGGACACATTCAAGATTCAAGTAGAATTAAATCAACCTTATCATCTTTCTGGGAATCAGGTATGCATTGTCACAATTAATAATATCATAGTGAATCTGTGGCAACACAATCACAGAGAAATAATAAAAAGCATAAATGTTGTATGCTTTATTCTGGGCTATATTTCAGGTTAATGGTCTTCATCATGAAACGTAACAAGGTTTAACCATGCACAGAAGTTTTAAAGTTGGGGAATAGGTCTGATTATGGAAAGCGTCTGATGCTAAATGAAAAACAATAGCAGTGCAAAGCAAAGGTGGGTGCAAATTGGGAAAGTAAACAAAGCTTCTCCAATTGAACTGGAAATAGAATCATTACTATGCAAAGTATGTTGGGCTTAATTGTTTAAAAGTAAAATAAAGCTACTCCACAAACTCTGTATCAGTCCCTGTTCATTACCTTACTTAACAATTGATTGGAAGCCTCCCATCTTGTGATTTGAACTGGCCTTAAAATTTTTAGCACTTTCCCTACGTTGCATCAGATTCCATCACCTTTGTGCTTGCTGATGTATATTCACTTCAGATTACTTTCATTCTTACTTCTACATCCCTCTTCACCTCTATCTCTGTAACCGTCTTACACCATGCAACCCTCCAAAATCTCTCTGCTTCAAAAGCTCTGACCATGAATTTCCTTGTTCCACTGTTTACGGCTTTCCCTTCAGCTGTGTAGCCTATAAGATTTAGAATTTCCTCAACATATCTGTTGCTACCTCTCCTGCTTTCTCTCTAATCTTTATCACACTGCTTCCTCCTCACCTCCTTGGTTAAATTTCAAATCACCTGTCCTAAACACAAGAAAGTCTTCAGAAGCTGAAAATCCAAAGCAACACATACACAAAATGCTGGAGGAACTCAGCAGGTCAGGCCACATCTATGGAAATAAACATTTCGGGCAAAACCCTTCTTCAGGACTGGGGAAAAAACGGGGTAGGCACTGAATAAAAAGGTGGCGGGGGGGGGGAAGGAAGATAACTAGAAGGTGATAGGTGAAGCCAGGTGGGTAGGAGAGCTAGAGAGGAATTGGCTGTCCTAACATCTACTCAAGATGTTTTAAAACACCTTAGGAATATATTATGGGTTGAAATTTGGTATTGTTTTATTATTGTTACAAATATCAAGATACAGTGAAAACCATCAATTTTTCTCTGTTTCTTACATTTCTGATGGTTTCTTGCAACTTGCTCTCTTGATCTGTATGTATACTGTTCATACAGATCAAATTGAGATAAAATAAGGTAAAACAATAATAATATAGAATAAAGTGGAAAAACTACCAAAAAGTGCATAAAAAGGTGATAAACACAGTAGAAGCATAGGAAGCTGGATGGGTTTCAACTTATTGCAACTTTGACCAGACTGATTTAAATGATTTAAACCTGCATACTTGTTCAAAAAATGTATTGCTTTTTATCCAGCTTTGCAACCAGTAGAGTTTTGTTTAATGGTTTCTGAAACAGTAACAGATTAGAGGATGGTTTTCTCAAAGGAGGCCATATCTGTCTTAGAAAGTGTTGAGGCACTGCTACCATAGCTGAAAAGGGAAATTTAAAGTGGATTGTGCTTTTATATGAAAGCTTGAGTATGTCACATTAAGACTATCTAAATTATTGTTTAAAAATTGCTTCACACCCCTTATCCCACTTTTTTTCCATAAATTTATAATCCCTTGGAAATCTGTAATCCTTGTCATTGATTATAAGAGTTGGAATTAGGTCAACAAAAGAAATAAAAACCGAAGTAGTCCACATAGTCATACAATTTATTAAGGTCATCCATTTTCCAGTTTGATCTGTCATATCCCTAGATACTCTTTTTGTCAAAAATCTATTAATTGTAGCCTTGAATGTGATAAATCCTGTCAGAACCTTTTGTCTACTTTATGAAAAGCTGTTTGGAAAATACAGATTTACTACATCTATTAGTTTTCTATCATAAACCTTGCTGCTTGTATCCTTGAAACTCCATCAGATGCCTCATGCCCAATCACATTATGTTCTGTATTGAACAGCTTCTTATCAATAGTAGATCGCAGCATTTTCCTGACAATGTGTCTCAAGCTAACTGGCTGCTAATTCCCTATTTTCTCTTGGCTTTGTTTTCTTATATATCATGACTTTTTTCATAAAGAGTGGAATTTTGGAAGAGCATTCCTAATGTATTCATCATCTCTGAGGGGATCGCTTTTACAATCCCAAAGTGCTCAGATTGGAGTTGTATAGTCCAGTTCTATTCTGCACAATCATCAGGAAAAGAATATAATTGATATTATAAGAGAGTAAGTGTGTATTTTGCAGCTTGGCATCGAAGTGAATATTAAAACTATGCTCTCGAGTTTCTAAACCCTTTCACTCTGCTTCAGATTTGAGTATAATGAAGATTAAAGACATGTACAGATGAGGGAGGCTATTTATTAAATCTAACATGTTTCCATAGAAATTTGCGGTTCGTTTCCCATGCCCAAGCATAATCATTGCTCCCATCTGCCATTGATAAGTTGCTGTCTTCACTTTGAAAACTCTTTCAGAAATTAATCTTTCTTGGAAAAGAACATCCTGTCATTAATACTGAATTTTCTTTTATTTAGTTTGTGTTTATGTCCTGATATCTAGCAGACACAATTACAAGAAATTAAACTTGTTCCAGGTTAACGAGCCAGAATTTCACAGTTAAATAACAGCATTTGAAGTTTATAAACAAAGAAATCACATCACAGTCTTGTGATACAAAAGAGAAACCATATGGGTTGTAATTGCACAAATCATTTGGCAATTTGTGATAATAAGGCACTATTGTGATTGCTCTTGCAGAAAATTGATTCAGCATTTGCGTTTTATGAAACTTCTTCATTTCTATACTAATTGCCAATTAAACTTGATGTAATGTAATGCCTGTTCTTAATGTAAAAACTCTTTCAATGGGGATATTTATTTTTTCGCATTGCCATTCAATATTCTGGCCCAGTGGAGTCTCATTTTTGCAGGTAATGAGTTGTTCATGGAAATTTATAACCATTCAAAACAGGAACATTTCCTCTCTTTCCCTCTGTCCAATCCCTGATTCTTTCTTTATTTCTGTATTCAACTTGGAGCCATAGAAATATTACAATAGGAAGGAATCCAGAAAGAACTAGCCTTCCTAACCCAATCCTCAAGTACACACTTGACTCTGATTCATTTTCCCACAGTCCATAAAAACTGACATTCACCAAGATCCCAGTAGCATTGTTACTCTCTTTATTGGCTTGTGCTTCATGGAATTTCTAACATGAAAATTTGTGCTGAAAGAGGAGGTGAATTACTTCCTTTGTCGCAGGAGATGTGGGGGTTGATCACTTTGATTGCTTTAGGATTAAAATGACTACTGAATTGTTTTTGATCATGAAGTACAACCATACATTGGCTGTCTGTATTCAGTCATGTGAAATCCAGCACAAATCTGTCAGCTCAGAATCAGATTTACTATCACTCATATGACATGAAATTTGTTGTTTTGCAGTAGCAGTACAGTGCAGAGACATAAAATTACTCTAAATTGCAAAAGTAATAGTGCAAAAAAAAGAAATAACAAGGTAGTAAATCATAAGCACAACAAATTCTGCAGCTGCTGGCAATCTTGAGCAATGCACACGAGATGCTTGAGGACATCAGCAAGTCAGGCAGCATCCATGGAGGGGAATAAAGAGTCAACATTTTCAGCTGAGACACTTCATCAAGACTGGAAAGAAAGGAGGAAGAAGCCAGAATAAGAAGGTGCTGGGCGGGGGGAGTGGGAAGGAGTATAAGCTGGCAGGTAATGGTGAATCCAGGTGAGGGGGAAGGTTGGTGGGGAGGGCAGTATGTCTTTAGAAGGTTTGGATTTCTTTTGGGGAAATTGGACTAGAAAAATGATAAGTACTTCATCTGAGTAAAAGGAATCAATAAATTGTTGTGCTGTAATGAGCAAACCATGTACCAGCCTCAAAAGAAACCAAAATGGATAATATTGGGGAAAATCAAAGAATTGATCATTTGTTTTGTGAATGAGCTGTCAAACCTCTTGAACTGGGCATAAAAGAGCCATGGAAGTGTTTGAAAGAGAGGAGGAGTATTTAAAAGAAACACATTAAAAGTGTTGACAGTATTGTAGCCAACACCTTCCAGTATATTTCAAATTAGTGTCCATGGGAATGTGGTGTGACCAAGTTCTGTGTTGCATTACAGATCATATTCCACTTCAAAATAGGAATCTATTCCTGTTTATCACTTGTGAAAACTGTTATAACAGAAGCTATGTAAATGGAAAGTTGTTTTATTGCTTAAAAAAAGGATAGGTTTTCAGATTTCGTTAAGAAAAGATAGAATATAAATTTAAGTCATAGCTTGTGTGACAATAATTCAAATCCACAATGGTGCTGTCACTGTTTCATCAAATCAAAAATAACATTGATCTTGAAGACATAGTTATACTGGTAAGTAGGGCAGAGTTGGTAATATTGTTTGAAGAATTGTATAATACCAAGAACTTTGTAAGTTAACTGAATCGCAATTGTTCTCCAAGAATCTTTTAGAGGTGGCTGATAGAGATATTATCTATTTCTTTTAACTGCACACTGTTTCTTTAAAACAGGAACTGGAACCATGCATTGGCTGCATGCAGACAGCTGCTAATATCAAACTTGTCAAAGTCTGTATGGACCCAAATGAGGGTGAATGTCAACAGTGCTACTGTCGTCCTATGTGGTGTCTGACCTGCATGGGGAAATGGTTTGCCAGCCGCCAAGACCAGCAGCATCCAGAAACGTGGCTTTCAAATCGGGTGCCTTGCCCTACTTGTCGATCAAAGTTCTGCATTCTTGATATCTCTGTTGTTAGCTAAAAATTACTCGTGAGCCTAGTTGTCTGTTTACACGCAAAATTTCATTTCTGGCCTTGTGCATTCTGGTACTGTAATAACAACCAATTTTCTTGTTAGATGGTTTGAATGCCTCTGAAACTTTCATTATTCACTTGTTTAAAATTTTGACCCAAGGATTTGTGAGTTGCTGCCTCAAAATCCAACAAACTCTGGAGGAGTTTCTGTAACAAAATTCCTGAGGTATTAATTCTCTTTTTTACTCCATTACAGAGTGGCGCAGTGCTGCAGCAGTTAGTGCTGATGCCTCATTGCCTTGGAGATGCATGCTCAGATTTGGCTTCGGCTGCCATCTGTATGAACTTTCACATTCTCCCTGTCATTCCATGAAGTTGTTCCAGGTTCACCAGTTTTCTTATATATCCCAAAGAAGTGGCTACTGTAAATTGCCATCTTAAAGAATTAAGGGAATAGTTTTTAGATCTGAAAGAGAATCTGTTGCAGGGGTACTGGGAAGTAAGGTGAGTGGATTGAGGTTGATAGAATCGTTCTGGGTGGTGGTATAGATTTGATGGGCCAAGTGGCTTTCTTCTCTGATGTAATTAGCAGGTTAAATTTACTACACCTAAACTGAAACCTTGTGTCTGCATCTGGTGGGAAGGTTAAAATCTAATGGCTTTGTCACAGAAGAAGTCAGATCAAGAATTCACTATAATGGGGGGGGGGGTGGTCACAGCTAGTAGAATTACTGCCCCACAGTGCTGGGTTCAATCCTGGCCCAAGATGCTGTCTGTGTGGAGTTCGCACACTCACCCTGTGACTACATGAGTTTCCTCCCACGTTCCCAAAGGTCTGTGCAGGTTGGTAAGTTAATTGGCCATTGTAAAATACCTCTTGTGTTCAAGTGAATGAGAAATCTGGGAGGAGATGATTAGAAGATGCAGAGAATAAAATTTTAATTAAAGAGGGATTGGCGTAAATGGATGGACAATGGTCACTAAAGTTTGGCTTGTTGGGCTGAGTGTCTGTTTCTGTGTTGTGTGACTGGATGACAATAATTGAAGTTTTAGAAGTTATTTTAAATTACTTGAACTGTTTCTGAACTTCATACTTGTACATTTTATATAATTCTAAACTGCCTTTTAGCTTTATACTTCAGAGGCAATTATTACATATTTTTATATCTGCAGTTGTCCACATTATCACTACAAATTACACGATTACTGCAGAAAAAAACACAATTATGGGTGGTAAATACCTATGAGAGAATTGAGATGTATTTTTTTAAACACAGTTCTCCTTTATTGACGATTGCTGAATCCTGTTACTATTGTGGTGATGGGATTTTCTGATTTCCTACAGGAAAATGTTATTAGTCATTGTATTTTCTGGGACAGGGTGTTCTTCAACTGCACTTTGCTAGTTCCCTGAATAACAGAGATATTAGGAAGCCTGGATTTATTACCTAATGGAGATTTTGGTAATGGACCTTATTGAAGTACAGTAGTCTGTATGATGATGATGCTTCCACAATTCCTCCAGTAGAGGGAGGAAAATGGTGCAACACTCTCTAGCTTGTTTAACAATAAATGCAAAGAATAGTGTGCTGTAATTTCATTTTAAATCCTTGTAGATAAACAGATGACACATTATCTTCATTCACATGAAACGATGATTTAACACAATTCTTACACCCTGAAATCATCAGTAAAGCCAACTATAATCCTTTCCATTTGGTAGTAACAAAAATGTGCATTTTGATTAAACTAAGCAGCATTTGAAAATTGTCATGCTGATGGGGTTTTCTCTAGGAATAGATCTAAACTCTTGCTGGCCTTGCTCTTTGTTCAATGAAAGGGAAAACCAATACATTAGCGAAGAAGATTCTTAGTTCTGAGAACATTGATGTGGAATTTTCATGATTGGAGTTAAGGAACAGCAGTATATTGACTACCAATAGTAGGGATGGCATTAAACAGGAAACCAGATGCATAAAATAAGGGCACAACTCTAATCAAAGGATAACTGATGTACAGATAGGTCAAGCAAATCGAATTAGAAATAATAATGTAGAGGAGGAATTTCTGGAGTGTATGCAAGGTTGATACCAGTATGTTCTGGAGACAGGCTGTCCTATTTTGGGTGCAGTGTAATCAGAAAGGATTACTAAACAATCGTGGGGGAAAGGAATAATCCTTCTGATCGTAATTAATTCTTCATTAAGATGGAAAGTTAGAGAGTTGATTTTGAAATGTGGGTCCTGAATCAAAATAAACAATAATATTATTGAGCCAGAGTTGGAAACCTATAGGTATGGCAGTGGATGGTCAAAAGCATATCTTTAATGAGAGTATGAATTAATGATAACAGTCATTCATTCCTGTCTGATGCAAAACTAAAACAGAAAAGGTGACTCATCTATGGATTTCAACATCTGTGAGGGTTACTATCAAATTTCTGGGGGGAAAGTAGAGAAAAAAGCCAGTTAAAGTGGAAACCGGAGGATTTGGAGCTGATTAAGGAGGACAAAGGGGTTGATACAGAAAAGGAAAACAGAGTGTGTGCACGACCTAGAGAGCACAAACTAATTGTAAAGGCCTCGATAGATAAACAAGGACAAATGTAGGCCACTACAGTCAGGAACTGAAGAAAAAAGATGGCAAGCCAATTGAATTCATAGTTTGGAAACAAATAATCTTACAGAAACATAGCGTTGAGTAAGAGGGAGGAACTAAATAAAATAAATATCACAAGGGAAATAATTTGGGGGAAATTGGAGGGATTAAATCCACAGGGGCTGATGGTCTGCATCTCATTGCATTTCAGGAAGTAGACCTAGAAATAATGAGATGCTTTGATCATCTGGAGCTTTTGCAGTGGATTGGAGGATAGATAACCTGACTATTTTAAAAAGAGATAGACAGAGAAAAGAGGGAAGCTAGAGACCAGTTATCTTAGAGATCAATAGTAGGCAAATTGCAAGAGTCCATTATAAATGATATAATAGCCTGGGACTTGGAGAAGAGAGATATGATCTGACAAAGTTAACATTGGTTAAAGGAAAATTATACTAGACAATTCAACTGGAATTTTTTTTAATGAGCTTTATTTCAACTTTTAAGAAACTTTTTGATAAAGTTCACATGTAAAAGATATAAGAGGTTAGTATATGAAATTAAATCACTTGGGATTGAGAGCAAAGTGTTGACGAATAGAGAACTGGCTGTCTGAGAAGAAGCAGAAATGGGTCCTTTTTTCCCCAAATTGGCAGATAGTGTCTTGTGGGTTACCAATGCTGGGACCAATCTGATTCTTAAATAGGCCACAGTTTGCCCATCAAGCATAATACTTGTCATGGAATATTGTGTGTCCATCTATTCTATTTATGAAATCCAATTAATATGCATACATTCTAGTGTAATTTATAATGCTGCCACCTTGAGATTCTTGAGTGTTTTAAAGTTTGGTGCTTTATAATGTTCTCTAATATGAAGTGTCCCATATGCTGATCTTGTGATATGCATAACTAATGATGCTCTTATTCAAACACTTTGATTTGGGCATCTTTGGGGCCAGCATTTATTAACCATTGCTCTCTCCCCTTGAAAGTGAAGGCGAGTAACATTCTAGAATTATTGCACTATGGAAATGTAATCCCATTTGTTGTGTTGAGTTCCAAGATTTTAAACCAGCCATGAGAAAGAATTGGTGAATCAGGATGGAGTGTGATTTGACACGGTACTTGCTATTGGCATTGTTGCTGTGCTCCTGCTATCCTTTGAGTCACAGCTTTGGAATATGCGTGGTAGATACTGTAGTTGTATTGAAGATGGAAGAAGTGAGTATTTGAAGTGGAGTGCATAATGCTAATTAAGCAATGTCCTGAATATCTATTGATCAAAAGTGTAAGGAGCAGATCATAAATTGATATTGTAAGCAACACTATAGTTAGATTGATTCCTTTTTAAATCTTTTTATTGAGTAAGTATACAAAAAAGGTAAGCCATATAAACATTAATACAATGTTAAAGTACAATAAAATTCCAAAAGATAACAATACCAAAAAGAAAATACTACAAACAATGTAATTTAAGCATAAGAAACCAAGATAACATAATAGTATACTAGATTTTATATATATCAATGGAAAAAAAAAGAAAAAAGAAAAAAAAAACCCCCCAAAAAAAAACCCACCGTGCAACTACCTAAAAGCAAAGCAAAGCAATGGGCTAACTTGAAACCAAACAGAGTTAAACTTAAAATCACGTCCTCAATCCCGACCTCCATTAAAACAGTGAAAAAAAAACAAGAAGGGTAAATATTACATTAAATGAAAATATCGAATAAAAGGTCCCCAAATCTGTTCAAATTTAAATGAAGAATCATAAAGGTTACTTCTAATTTTCTCCAGATTCAAACATAAAATCGTCTGAGAAAACCAAAAAAAGGTAGTTGGAGCATTAAGCTCTTTCCAATGTTGTAAAATACATCTTTTCGCCATTAAAGTAAGAAATGCAATCATTCTACGGGCTGAAGGGGAAAGATTACTAGAAATTTTAGGTAGTCCAAAGATAGCAGTAATAGGGTGAGGAGAGATATCTATATTTAATACCTTAGAAATAATATTGAAAATATCTCTCCAAAAAGTTTCCAAAGTAGGGCAAGACCAAAACATATGAGTTAAAGAGGCTATCTGCCCCGAACATCTATCACAGAAAGGATTAATATGCGAGTAAAAACGCGCTAACTTATCTTTGGACATATGTGCTCTATGAACCACTTTAAATTGAATTAGGGAATGTTTAGCACAAATAGAGGAAGTATTAACTAATTGTAAAATCTGCCCCCAATCATCCACAGAAATGGTAAGCCCCAATTCCTGTTCCCAATCTACCCTAATCTTATCAAATGGAGCTTTCCTAAGTTTCATAATAATATTATAAATCATAGCCGATGCACCTTTCTGACATGGATTAAGGTTAATTATCGAATCTAAAATATATATAGGAGGAAGCATTGGAAAGGAAGAAAGTATAGTACTTAGGAAATTTCTAACTTGTAAATATCTAAAAAAATGTATTCTTGATAAGTTATATTTATTAGATAATTGTTCAAAAGACATAAGGGAACCATCTAAAAATAAATCCAAAAACCGTAAAATACCCTTAGTCTTCCAAGTTTGAAAAGCGCGATCCGTAAAAGAGGGAGGAAAAAATATGTTACCTAAAATAGGAATCGCTAACCCGAATTGATTAAGATCAAAAAATTTTCTGAATTGAAACCAAATGCGCAAAGCATATTTAACTATCGGGTTAGAGACCTGCTTAAGGCGTTTCGAATCAAAAGGAAGAGAGGAACCTAAAATAGAACCAAGTGTATAACCCTGAACAGATTGTAATTCCAATGCTACCCATTTAGGAATAGATAGTATGTCCCGGTCAAGTAACCAAAATTTCATATGTCGAATATTAATAGCCCAATAATAAAATCTAAAGTTAGGTAATGCTAAACCTCCATCTCTCTTAGCTTTCTGTAAATGTATTTTACCCAGTCTCGGATTCTTATTCTGCCAAATAAATGAAGAAATTTTAGAGTCAACTTTATCAAAAAAAGATTTAGGAACGAAAATTGGTAATGCCTGAAACACATATAAAAATTTTGGCAAAAAAAACATCTTAACTGCATTAATACGACCAATCAAAGTTAAATATAAGGGAAACCATTTAGATGAAAGTTGAGTAATATGGTCTATTAATGGTAAAAAGTTAGTCTTAAATAAATCTTTATGTTTACAAGTAATTTTAATCCCAAGATATGAAAAGTAATTATTAATCAATTTAAATGGAAATTTATAATATAAGGGAAGATGTTTATTAATCGGAAAAAGTTCACTCTTACTAAGATTTAATTTATAACCTGAGAAAAGACCAAATTGTGCTAATAACTCTAAAACAGCAGGAATGGATCTCTCAGGATTAGAAATATATAAAAGTAAATCATCAGCATAGAGTGATAATTTATGGGACTTTAATCCCCGAGTTATCCCAGTAATATTTGAAGATTCTCGAATAGCAATTGCAAGAGGTTCTAATGCAATATCAAATAATAGGGGACTAAGAGGACAGCCTTGTCGAGTACCACGAAAGAGAGGAAAAAAAGGTGAGTTTAAGGAGTTAGTACGAACCGAGGCTACAGGGGAGTGATATAACAGTTTAATCCAGGATATAAATTTCAAGCTAAAATTAAACATTTCAAGCACCTTAAATAAATAAGGCCATTCTACTCTATCAAAAGCTTTCTCGGCATCTAAAGAAATAACACACTCAGGAACATTTTGTGAGGGAGTATAAACGATATTTAACAATGTACGAATATTATAAAAAGAGTAACGACCTTTAATAAAACCCGTTTGGTCTTCCGAAATAATAGAAGGAAGTACTTTTTCTAGTCTATTTGCTAATAACTTGGAAAAAACTTTAGAATCAACATTTAATAAAGATATTGGTCTATAAGATGCACATTGAGCAGGGTCTTTATCCTTCTTTAGTATTAAAGAAATTGATGCTCTATTAAAAGATTCCGGAAGTTTACCAAGTTTCAAAGAAGCCTCAAAAACCTTATAGAGCCAAGGAATCAATAAAGAAGCAAAACATTTATAAAATTCAACGGTAAACCCATCAGGGCCAGGAGCTTTCCCCAGATTCATAGAAAAAATAACATTCTTAATCTCATCCATTGTAATGGAAGTATCTAATAAAGAAGACATATCCTGTGAAATCTGAGGGAAGTCTAACTTATCTAAAAAATCATTCATATATTTAGAATCTCGAGGAGACTCTGATTGATATAAAGAAGAATAAAAATCACAAAAGGTTTGATTAATCCCCACATGATCCAATATCAATCGATCATTTTGGTTATAAATCTGATTGATTTGAGATTTAACATAATTAGATTTCAATTGATTAGCCAGCAGCTTGCCAATTTTATCACTGTGAACATAAAAATCACTTCTTGTTTTCTTTAATTGGTTTACAATCGAAGACGAGAGTAGTAAACTGTGTTCCATTTGAAGTTCAGTTCTTTGTTTGTATAGCTCCTCAGAAGGAGCCATAACATATTTCTTATCAATTTCTTTAATCTTGTCCACAATTGCCATCTCCTCCTGCTTCTGTTTCTTCCTCAAAGCAACGGAATACGAAATAATCTGACCCCGAATATAGGCTTTAAAAGTGTCCCAAAGAGTGTTAACCGAAATATCTTCTGTATGGTTAATTGTAAAAAAAAGCTCAATCTGTTCATTCATAAAATTAACAAAGTCCGAGTCCTGAAGCAACAGCGAATTAAAACGCCATTGTCTATTGTTTGGTATATTGGCCATAATTTTAATAGAAAGCTTAAGTGGAGCATGATCCGAAATGGTTATAGAATCATAATCACATTTAATCACTGAAGGAATGAGACGAGAATCAATGAAAAAATAATCAATTCTTGAATAGGAATGATGAACATGTGAAAAGAAGGAAAAATCTTTTTCCTGAGGATGCAGAAAACGCCAAATGTCCGTCGACCCAGAATCAGAAAGGAAAAAATTAATCAAATTTGCAGATTTATTAGGTAAAGTCCGTAAAGGAGCCGAACGGTCCAAAGCTGGAGATAAACAGGTATTAAGATCTCCGCCCCAAATCAATGAAAACTCGTTCAAATTCGGAAACTGATCAAACAATGATTTATAAAATTCCGGACAATCCATATTAGGAGCATAAACATTAACCAAAACTACTTTTTTATTAAATAGTAAACCACTAACCAGTAAAAATCTACCATTCGGATCAGAGATAATATCCTGTTGTATAAAAGTAACTGAGGAGTCTATAAAAATAGAGACGCCTCGAATCTTAGCATTGGAGTTCGAATGAAATTGTTGTCCCTTCCAGAATTTAAAAAAACGTAGTCTGTCCCCCCTCCGTACATGGGTCTCTTGTAAAAATAAAATTTGTGCTTTAAGTCTCCGGAACACTTTAAAAACTTTTTTCCTTTTAATAGGATGGTTAGATTGATTCCTGTTGTCAAAACATTTAGAATTGAAAGGGATAGGTCATGGTTTTTTTTTATGCCAGACCATTACCTTTCAATAATGGAAACTAGATACTGCATTTTAAAGCTCAGAATATCTTTCATGCAGACAAAATTACCAGTCATTTATATCCATCCTGATAGATGGGTTTCTTCTAATTAGTGAATCCCAATATAAATACTCCATCTGTTTGAACATGCTGGTACGTTATAATTAAGTCTGTTACCAAAGTTTTTGAAATATACATAGCTAGTTCAAATTAATTATTTATTCATTTGCGATGGATTGCTTACAAACTTAAAATAATCTGTCTTTCATCTTATATGTCACTTTTTTGGTGAGTAAATTAGCTTTCAGCACACTGATGAATTTACTTATCCCCCCCCCCAAGAGGAATGTAACTAATTATTGTGCAACTAATTATATTCACTTTCTTTTCCCACCACTTACGATATTTCTGGATTATGTGTGACTGTTTGGGCATATTGAATTTTGCCCTTTTCACTCTTTGGTGATCTTTAATCCATTCTTCAATATACATCCTGAAATTCTTTTTCTTCACAAACATCCAGGAAAACAGAGGAGTGCCCCAAAGAATGAATGACAGTTAAATGTTAGAACCCTAAAGCCCCCCCCCAACTCCCCCTTCCCATGCAAAAGCAGCAGCAAAGTACATCGTGAACTTGGTATGTACTGGATGGCTTCTACAAAATAGTTATTATCTTGCAGTTCGTAACCTGCAAATGCCAAATTCTAGTACAATTAAATACTAAATAGGGTCTGGTTAAAGTACATAAATGGATTTTGTAGCCTGGGAGATGGTGGAAAGCTATAGTGGAAACAAATATGTTGCACTTGGGAGATATAACATCAAAATGTGAAAAGGAATGGAAAATGTGGAGGAACCAAAAGCTATGGATCCCTTTAGATGGCAGAGCGTGTAGGTTAGGTAGCTAAGAAGAAATGGAATGCTAGTTGAGTCATATAATAAAGCAGAAAGATGTCATCACAGCTATGTAGCATATACTCAGAGGCCCTGTTAGGCGCAGGAGTGAAGCCCAGTGTGGTCTGCTGCTGCTGAAGTCTATCCACTTCAAGGTTTGACATGTGCGTTCAGAGATGCTCTCTGCATACCGCTATTATAATGTGTGGTTACTTGAGTTGCTGTTGTCTTCCTGTCAGCTTGAAAAAGTCTGGGTATTCTCTGACCAAGGTATTTTTGCCCACAGAACTGGCGCTCACTGGATGCTTTTTTATTGCTTTTTGCACCATTCTCTGTAAACTGTAGAGCACAGGTTCCTACCCTGGGGTCCAGGGACCCCTCAGTTAACAGTAGTGGTCCATGGCATAAAAAAGGTTGGTAACCTCTGCTCAAGAGACTGTTGTGTGTGAAAATCCCAGGAGATTAGCAGATTCTGTGATTCTCAGACCACCCTGTCTGGTACCAGCAATCATTCCACAGTCAAAGTCACTGAGATCACACTTCTTCCCCATTTTGATGCTTGGTCTGAACACCAACTGAACCACTTGACTATGTCTACATATTTTTATGCCTTGAGTTGCTGTCACATCACTGGCTGATTAGATATTTGCATTAATGAGCAGGTGTACCTAATTAAATGGCCACTGAGTTCATTAGTTACCCCACAACTAGTGCATCGTGTACACTTGTGGCCAGTACATTATAGAACATAGAATAGTACAGCACAGTACTAGCCCACAATGTTGTGCCGACCCTCAAACCCTGCCTCCCATATAAGCCCTCACCTTAAATTCCTCCATACACCTGTCTAGCAGTCTCTTAAACTTCACTAGTGTATCTGCCTCCACCACTGACTCAGGCAGTGCATTCCACGCACCAACTACTCTGAGTAAAAAACCCTTCCTCTAATATCCCCCTTGAACTTCCCACCACTTACCTTAAAGCCATGTCCTCTTGTAGTGAGCAGTGGTGCCCTGGGGAAGAGGCGCTGGCTATCCACTCTATCTATTCCTCTTATTATCTTGTACACCTCTATCATGTCTCCTCTCATCCTCCTTCTCTCCAAAGAGTAAAGCCCTAGCTCCCTTAATCTCTGATCATAATGCATACTTTCTAAACCAGGCAGCATCCTGGTAAATCTCCTCTGTACCCTTTCCAATGCTTCCACATCCTTCCTATAGTGAGGTGACCAGAACTGGACACAGTACTCCAAGTGTGGCTGACCAGAGTTTTATAGAGCTGCATCATTACATCGCGACTCTTAAACCCTATCCCTCGACTTATGAAAGCTAACACCCCATAAGCTTTCTTAACTACCCTATCCACCTGTTAGGCAACTTTCAGGGATCTATGGACATGTACCCCGAGATCCCTCTGCTCCTCCACACTACCAAGTATCCTGCCATTTACTTTGTACTCTGCCTTGGAGTTTGCCCTTCCAAAGTGTACCACCTCACACTTCTCCGGGTTGAACTCCATCTGCCACTTCTCAGCCCACTTCTGCATCCTATCAATGTCTCTCTGCAATCTTTGACAATCCTCTACACTATCTACAACACCACCAACCTTTGTGTCGTCTGCAAACTTGCCAACCCACCCTTCTACCCCCACATCCAGGTCGTTAATAAAAATCACGAAAAGTAGAGGTCCCAGAACAGATCCTTGTGGGACACCACTAGTCACAATCCTCCAATCTGAATGTACTCCCTCCACCACCACCCTCTGCCTTCTGCAGACAAGCCAATTCTGAATCCACCTGGCCAAACTTCCCTGGATCCCATGCCTTCTAACTTTCTGAATAAGCCTACCATGTGGAACCTTGTCAAATGCCTTACTAAAATCCATATAGATCACATCCACTGCACTACCCTCATCTATATGCCTGGTCACCTCCTCAAAGAACTCTATCAGGCTTGTTAGACACGATCTGCCCTTCACAAAGCCATGCTGACTGTCCCCGATCAGACCATGATTCTCTAAATGCCTATAGATCCTATCTCTTAAGAATCTTTTCCAACAGCTTTCCCACCACAGACGTAAGACTCACTGGTCTATAATTACCCAGACTATCCCTACTACTTTTTTTGAACAAGGGGACAACATTCGCCTCCTTCCAATCCTCCTGTACCATTCCCGTGGACAACGAGGACATAAAGATCCTAGCCAGAGGGTCAGCAATCTCTTCTCTCGTCTCGTGGAGCAGCCTGGGGAATATTGATAGCATTACAAAGGGCTCAGAACAAATTAGCAAGGATCATCAGGAATAATGATTTTAAACTGTGTGAAGGTTTGGTTGAAGTTTATAAAATTATGAGAGCCCTACAGAGTGTGAATAAGAAAAAATTTTTCTTTATTTGTGTGCTCAGTAGCCTTGCCTGATACCAGTATCACAAAACAGACACTATTCTGAAAAGCATACACAAACTGCTGGAGGAACACAGCAGGTCAGACAGCATCAATGGAGGGGAACAATTTCTTCAATCTCACCAAATATCACAACATTTTTGGCATAAGCTATCGATTCCAATTCTAGTTTCTGCAATAAAAACACACATAGGAAATAAAGGCGTGGATTATTTGCACATTAATACCCCTTTGAGATCCTTACTCCTGCCTTGTCTTAGCACCCAAAGCCCATAGTAATTTGTGAATTCTGATCATCCCGGTTGTCTAACATGGTATTCAAGACTGTATCAAGTATAATTAGCCTCATAGTCTTTTTTTAGCACAACACTACAGAGCCACAGAGTAATACATCATGGAAACAGGCCCTTTAGCTCAACGCATCCATGACAAACAAGATGCCCATCCAAGCTCGTTCCGTTATGAAATATAATAAATATTTGACTTGGGCATTGCAAAATAGGATGACATATTGAACTACTTTGATTAAATTAAAGTCTGCCAAAACTTGATCAGACAAAATAGGTAATAGTGTGCACATCCTAATTAATTTCAAAGAGCTGGGACGATAAGACATTGAGAAGCTGTGAGAGCAATTTTTAGAGATATTTATTTTAGAGACGTCCAGCATGCTAACAAGCCCAACAAACCAGTGCCACTTAATTAGACCCATGTGACCCATACAACTTTGGAACGTGGGAGGAAACTAGAGCACACAGAAGAAACCCATATGATCATGGGAAAGCATAGAAACTCCTTACAAGGACTGACTCCTTACAAATGTTCTGTCCTCAGTGCAGAATGCCTTTCCAAGGGATCTGACTTCCCCCTAAAATGAGGGGAATTCATACTTAGTGGCCGGGTCTCTGACTCTGAGTAATGTTACTTTCCTGCAAAAATGAAAACTTCATAAAGAAGCTGCACTTCTTTCAACATTAATTTCCTAGTTGGTATTAGCACAGCAGAAATACTACAGGAAGGTTATGTCCTGTGAGATTGTGTGAAGGTCGAAACACAATGTAAGATGGAAGTGTGCAGAAGACTTTGGTAGAATTGTAGCCCACTATATTTGATAGAAAGGAGGGTGAGAGCCCTGATATCTTCATTGTCCTCACCAGGTGGTTCAACCTTTTGCTGGGACTATGCTAGCATCCTAGAGGATACCTGTTAACAGGTTCTACCTATCTACATGATTCATGCCACTGCTACTGTTTGCAATTTGTATCAAAATATTTTGTTGGCAGATATATTTTCCTGACAGACATGCTAGGTCAATTGGAAAAATTGAAGCTGCTTGAATGGTGAGAGTCAGATAACGCAAGTTTTAGATATAGGATTACAAACAGGAGAAAATCTACAGAACATTCACAAAATACTGAAGGAACTCAGCAGGTCAGGCAGCATCTATGGAAAAGAGTAAACAGTCAACGTTTCAGGCAGAGACCCTTCATCAGGATTATCCACACCGATGTAATTCTAGTGAATGTCTTGGAGAAGTTCTGTTCATTCCTTATTTGTTAGTCTTAAAGCAACAATTAACATCACCAGCGCTTAATGTTCAATGCCCATCTCTGCCTTTAAGAAGTTTGTATGTTCTCCCAGTGACTGTGTAGGTTTCCTCCAGGTGCTCTGTTTTCCTTCTACGTTCCTAAAGCTATATGGGTTAAGGTTAGCAAGTTGCAGGGATTTTCACTGGATGACCAGTCCCTATACACCTCCACCCCCATCAGAAGGGCCTTAAAGCTCTTTGCTTATTTCTGGACAACATACACAACCAGTTCTCTTCTGCCACCACTCTCCTCCATCTGATGGAACTGGCCCTCACCCTCAATAATTTCTCCTTTGGCTCCTTCCACTTCCTTCAAATCGAAGGTGTAGCCATGGGTCCCAGCAATGCCTTCCTTTTCATCAGCTACATGGAACAATTCATGTTCCAAGCCTACACCAGCATCGCTCCCCAACTCTTCCTATGCTACATTGACGACTGCATTAGTGCTGTTTCCTGCACCCATGCTGAGCACATCGATTTCATCAACGTTGCCTCCAACTTCCTCCCTGCCCTCAAATTTACTTAGTCCATTTTTGACACCTCCCTTCCCTTTCTTGATCTCTCTGTTTCCATCTCTGGAGACAGTCTATCTACTGATATCTTTCACAAACCCACTGATTCTCACAGCTACCTAGATTATACCTCTTCCCACCCTGTCAGTTGTAAAAGTGCCATCCCTTTCTCTCAGTTCATTCGTCTCCGCTGCGTCTGGTCTCACGATGAGGCTTTTCATTCCAGAACAACTAAGACATCCTCCTTCTTCAGGAAAGGGACTTCCCTTCCTCTACTATCAGTGCTACCCTCCCCCACATCTCTAACATTTCACGCACATCTGCACTCACCCTATCCTTCTGCCGCCACACCAGGAATAGGGTTCCTCGTGTCTTCACCTACCACCACACTAGCCTCCACACATAATTCTCCGTAACTTCCAGCATCTCTAAAGGGATCCCACCACCAAGCACATCTTTGCTGCCCCCTACTTTCTGCTTTCCTCAGGGACAACTCCCTTGTCCACTTCTCCCTCCCCACTAATCTCCCTCCTGATACTTACCCTTGCAAGGGGAACAAGTGCCACACCTGGCCCTACACCTTTTCCCTCACTACCATTCAGGACCCCAAACAGTGCTTCCAGGTGAGGTGACACTTCACCTGCGAGTCTGTTGAGGTCATCTACTGTATCCAGTGCTCCTGGTGTGGCCTCCTATATATCAGTGAGCCCCGATGTAATTTGGGAGACCACTTTGCCAAGCACCTTCAGTCAGTCTGCCACAAAAAGCAGGATCTCTCAGTGGCCACCCATTTCAATTATACTTCCCATATCCATTCCAATATGTCAGTCTATGGTCTCCTTACTGCTGTGATGAGGCCACACTCAGGTTGGAGGAGCAACAGCCTATATTCCATCTGGATAGCCTCCAATTTGATAGCATGAACATCGACTTATGGTAATTAGTCCCCTCCCCTTCTCCTTCACCATTCCCCATTCTTGTCTCCTTCTCACACATTATCTCCTTACTTGCCCATCACCTCCCTCTGGTGCTCCTCTCCCTTCCCTTTCTTCCATGGTCTAAAGTCCTCTCCTATCAGATTCCCTCTTCTCCAACCATTTATCTCTTTCACCAGTCAGCTTACCAGCTCTTTACTTCACCTCCCTCCCTCCTCTCCTGGTTTCACCTGTCACCTTCTACGTCTTGCTCCCCACCCCCCACCTTCTTATTCTGACTTCTCCCCTTCCCTTCCAGTCCTGATGAAGGGTCTTATCCTGAAACGTCAACTGTTTACTGTTTTCCATAGATGCTGCCTGGTCTGCTGAGTTCCTCCAGCATCTTGTATGTGTTGATGTGGGCTTGCTACATTGGCACTGGAAGAATGACAACACTTACGGGCTGCCTCCAGCACATCCTTAGACTATGTTAGTCATTGATGCAAATGACACATCTAGTTGTATGATGTATATGTGACAAATAAAGCTATTCTAATCTTTAAAGTTAGTGTTACCTCTCTACAACTATTGTTTGTCCTGCACTTAACAATTTGGGAAAACATTTAATTGGAGTAGAGGGAATGCTATTAGACAGGAACTTGAGAACATAAATTGGGAGCAGATGTTCTCAGTGAAATGCACAGCAGAAATGTGGCAAATGTTTAGGGAACATTTGCATGGTGTTCAACATGGTATGTTCCGTTGAGGCAGGGAAAAGATGGTAGGGTAAAAGAAGCACGGTGTACAAAGGATGCAGAAAAACTAGTTAAGAAGAAAAGAAAAGCTTGAAAGGTTCAAGAAACTAGGTACTTGGAGACTAGGTCTTGAGAGGTTCAAGAAACTATGTACTTGGAGACTAGGTCTTCAGAGGTTCAAGAAACTAGGTACTGTTAGAGCTCTAGAAAATTACAAGGGTGCCAGGAAGGAGTTTAAGAATGGAATTAGTAGAATAGAAGGGGCTATGAAAAGGCCTTGGCGAGCAGGATTAAGGAAAATGCCCAAGGCATTCTACAAGTACATGAAGAGCAAGAGGCTGAACAGTGTGAGAATAGGACCAAACAGATGTGATAGTGGAAATGTGTGCATGGAGCCGGAGGAGGTAGCGGAGGTACTTAACGAATTCACCAGTGAAAAGGACTTTGGCAAAGTGGGGTTGACTTACAGCAGACTGGAATGCTTGAGTGCATAGATATTGAGAAAGAGGATGTGCAGGAGCTTTGGAAAGGTATTAAGTTAGATAAGTCACCGGGATCGGATGAGCTGTACCCCAGGCTACTGTTGGATGCAAGAGGGGAGACTGCTGAGCCTCTGGGGATGATCTAGGGACAGGAGAAGTACCAGAGGATTGGAAGGTTGCAAACATTGTTCCCCTGTTCAAGAAAGGGATAACCCAGGAAATTATAGACCAGTACGTCATACTTCAGTGCTGGGCAAGTGTTGGAGATGATCCTGAGAGGCAGGAGATATGAGCATTTGAAGCGACAAAATCTGAGTAGGGATAGCATCACAGCTTTGTCAAGGGCAGGTAATGCCTTACGAACCTGTTTGAATTCTTTGAGGATGTAATATAACACATTGATGAAGGTAGAGCAGTGGATGTAGTGTATATGGATTTCGGTAAGGCATTTGATATGGTTTCTCATGTAAGGCTCATTCAGAAAGTAAGGAGACATGGGATCCCAGGAGACCTTGCTTTATGGATTGAGAATTGGCTTGTCCACAGAAGGCAAAGGGTGGTGTAGATGATTCGTATTCTGCACGGAGGATGGTGACCAGTGGTGTTTCACAGGAGTCTGTTCCAGGACCCCTCTTCTTTATGATTTTTATAAATGACCTGGATGAGGAAGTGGAGGGATGGGTTAGTAAACTTGCTGATGACACAAAGGTTGGGGGTGTTGTGGGTAGTCTGGAGGGTTGTCAGGTTACAGTGGGACATCAATAGGATGCAGAATTGGGCTGAGAAGTGGCAGATGGACTTCAACCCAAATAAGTGTGAAGTGATTCATTTCATTAGGTCAAATTTGAAGACAGAATATAATATTAATGGTAAGAATCTTAGCAGTGTGGAGGATCTGAGAGACCTTGGGGTCCGTCTCCATAGGACACTCAAAGCTGCTGCGCAGGTTGGCATTGTTAGGAAGGCGTATGGTGTGTTGGCTTTTTTCAACCATGGGATTGAGTTCAAGAGCCGTGAGGTAATGTTATAGATACCATGACATTAGTTAGACCCCACTTGGAGTACTATGTTCATTTCTGGTCACCTCGCTACAGGAAGAATGTGGATACCATAGAGAGAGTGCAGAGGAGATTTACAAGGATGTTGCCTGGATTGGAGAGCATGCCTTAGGAGAATAAGTTGAACTTGGCCTTTTCTCCTTGGAATGACAGAGGATGAGAGGTGACATGATAGAGATGTATAGGATGATGAGCGGCATTGATTGTGTGGATAGTCAGAGGCTTTTTCCCAGGGCTGAAATGGCTAACTTGGGGGCATAGTTTTAAGGTGCAAGGGGATGTCAGAGGTAAGTTTTTCCACAGAGAGTGTGGGTGTGTGGAATGCACTGCCAGTGCCGGTGGTAGGGATGTATACAATATCTTTTAAGAGACTCTTAGATAGGTACATGTAGCTTAGAAAAATAGAGGGCTATGCAGTAGGGAAATTCTAGGCAGTTTCTAGAGCAGGTTACATGGTTGGCACAACATTGTGGGCCGAAGGGCCTGTAATGTGCTGTACATTTCTATGTTTCTATGCAGGTCTCTAATTAGTTGCAGGTTTTGTGAACTTTGTGCCCCATTCATCACTCTACTCAGTGCTAGATGCCATCATATTCCTAACTCTGCTGGATTGGTCGATGAATTTACATAGGGTCAGCAGGCAAAGTTTTGAAAAGGGCCATGGATGTGAAATGTTAACTGTGTTTCTCTCTCCGCATATGGTGCCTAACCTTATGAATGTTTCCAGCTTTCTTCAATAACATCCCTGTGCGGCGTGACATTCTACCATACAATATAACAAAACTCAGTGGGTACTTTACTCAATATCTCCTGTACCTAATGAGGTGGCCGCCGAATGTACGTTCTTGGTCTTCTGCTGCTGAGCCCCACCACCATCAAGGTTCCAACGGGTTGTGTGTTCACAACTGCTCCTCGGACACACTACCGCTGTAATGTGTGGTTATTTGAGTTGCCACTGCCCTTCTGTCAGCTTGAACCAGTGTGGTCAATCCCCTCCGATCTCTCTCATTAACAAGATATTTTCCCACAGCTCACTAGATTTTTTTTCTTGTTTTGCACAGAAGTCTCTCTTGAGACTGTTGTGTGTGAAAATCACAGGAGATCAGCAGTTTCTGAGATACTCAAACACCCATCTGGCACCAACGATTATTCCCTGATCAAAGTCATTTAGATGGCATTTCTTCCCCATTCTGTTATTTGGTCTAAGCAACAACTGAACCTTGACCATTTCTGCAAGCTTTTATGTATTGAGTTGCTGCCACACAATTGGCTAATTAGATACTTACATTAACTAGCAGGTATCCAAGTGTATCTGATAATGTGGCCTCTGAGTGTATCAGTCATTATTGCTGTAAAATTCTTTCATTTTAAATAGAAATTGAGGTGACAATCTCAATGGCATTGCAAGAGCAATCTTTTTATTCATTAAGTATACTTCAAAGTTCCTTAAGGTTATTATAGCCCGGGTGGTAATGGGGACAAGCTCCCACTACCTATTGAATGCTCCCAATGGCATGCACCTCAGGGAGCATCTGACAACCAAGTCCAGCTCCTGGCCTCCACGTGTGGCTTAGCTACTGAGCCTGGCAGAACTGCTCTTACTGACAGCAGAAGGGGCAGAGCCGAGTTACTGGCACCTTAAAACCAGTCGCTTCAGGCAGATGGGGCTCGTCAGCCATGGTTGGCAGCTCATCTAGGAGAAGGAAAACTCTGATCTCAAACCTCCACTGTCTTGTGGCTACACCCACTCATGGGGAAGGCTGAGGGAGTAAACCTTGAGGGAAAAATCCAGAGTTGGAGTCCCTAAAGCAGTCCTACGTTGAGTTCAATGCTGACTGGCAACTCCTGTGATGCTTCTGCACCAAACTGTATTGGCCTCTGCCGTTCCTTTGAAGTATGGTGAGACGGGGGCTTCCGTTGGTCAGGATCGACCATGAACATTGCGTTCTGGCCATCTAGATACGCAAGCCTGGGAAGTACAATATGGAGAGCAAACTGTTGCCCATGCAACAAGCTCCCCCTCTCCATGCATCTGCCACAGCTTTTATGGGTTTCAGATTTTGTTTCACCTGACATTTTGCTGTGCAGTTGTGGGAAATGTTATAGCCTTCAGTACAGCCAGACTGCGTGAAACCTAATTTTGGTTTGTCACCCACAACCGAAGTGTGTAACTTATAGCATCCACTTTAGCAGATGCAAGGCTGGAAACTGAACTCTATTTGAAAAGGCAAGTCTATGGTCTTACACAGGGGCATTACAGTTCTGGATAGCCGAGAGGCTTTGCAGACTAGCACAAAGTCTTTTCATCTGCATGCTCCACTATTGCAGAGGAAGCCTGTGTGGCACCAAGTTGTGGGTGGGATGCTGGGTTGTAAAGAAGTGGGGGTTAGAGAGTATTGTGGTGGTGTGGTTAGAGGAGATCTTAAGGGATAGAGAAGATCAGGCTGGTGAGAGTGGATTGGCAGGGGTAAGAACTTAAGGAGTATGAGCTGCATTACCTTTCCCTTGGTACACTACCAGGTGAGAAAAATGCTCTCATCATCTATCTCTTTCAAACATACATGTTTCAGTGAGACCACCATATACTCTGAATTTCACAGAGTATCAGTCCACCCCACTGATAAGCCAACTCACCTTTCTCAGATCCCTACATCACAGAAATCAGCCAGTTCGATTCTCTGAAAATCATATTAAGAAACAGCTATGAGCACTGGATACAGCAAGGACTAAGGGACTAGACAGCATCCTATTTGTAGTACAGAAGACCTTCACAGCAGAACTAGTTATGCCTCCAGCTAAGCTACAACAGTGCAGTTGCAACACCGGAATCTTCCCATGAATGTGGAAGATTGCCTTGGTCTACTCATTATATCATGTAGAGTTATCATATAAATATGGTCGGGTGCTTCCAATGCATCGGCAAGTTTGCGGCACTTGGAGGTTCATGGCAGGGAGAGTTTCTCCCTTCTGCCGCCTGTCGATCAGGACTTTGAGACTTTTTTTTTTACCATGCCCATGGTCTGCTCTTTATCAAATTACGGTATTGCTTTGCACTGTTGTAACTATATGTTATAGTTATGTGGTTTTGTCAGTCTTAATCTTGGTTTGTCCTTTTTTTTGTGATATCATTCTGTAGGAACATTGTATCATTTTTTAATGCATGCATTTCTAAATGACAATAAACAAGGACTGAGTGTCCTTATAATCTAATCTAATAAGGAAAAAAAAGGGTGCCAAGGGAAGAATGATATCGCTGGGTGATGGGCGGACTATTCAAATGTATTGGAGTGGGATTGCAGCTATCTGAGTTTACTAACAGAGAAATGAAGGGTCAGAATATAGTGTGAAAAATCTCAGTTCTGCCTACAAATCTCTGAGCTTCAATCCATTAATTTCTTCTGTTTTTGGATTTGAAAAGGATGCTCCCAGGATTGGAGGACCTGTGTTACGGGGCAGATTGACAAGGCTAGGTCTTTATTCCTTAGAATGTAGGTGACCTCGGAGAAATGTTTAAAATATTAAGAGGCATAGATAAGGTGGAAGGTTGCAGTCTTTTTCCCAGGGTAAGGGAGTTCAAATTATGGGGCATAGATTTAGGGTGTAAGGGAAAAGATTTCGAAGGGACCAGAGGGGCAAATTTTTTCATGTGGAGCATGGTGAGTATATGGAAAGAGCTGCCAGAGGAAGTGGTTGAGGCAGGTACCGTGTATCATTTAAGAAGTACTTGGACAGTGGTATACAGTGGCAGGGTTATAGAGAGACGGGCAGATCACAGGAAATTGGGATTAGCTCGCTGAGCACTGTGATCAATATGGACTCATTTGGCTGAAGGGCCTATATCTATGTCTTATCGTTCTAAGACTCAGTTTGGACAACAGCAAATCAGACAGAACCTAAATATTTATTGACATCATAATTTAAACAGGAATTGCTGAAGGTAACAGAATTGTCCTAGAATTCTGTGCAAGAAAAATGGTAATCTGACCCCAAAATATCACTGTCGACGGAGTTCTAGAATATAAAATATTACTTTGTTTCCATTGTTGCATTATTCTTTTGGATTAAGACCCTTGCATGTCTTTATTCAATGTAGCAAAATGAATACTACCATTTACCATCTGATTCAAGCAAACTAAAGATCAAAAGTATTCATTAAGATCATCAGCAGGAAATGTGGCTAGTCGCAACTGTTTCTCTCTGACTAGAGTTAAACAGGAAGCAGAAGAATTTGAAGGCAAAAGGAGCAATGCTTCGCTGTGTCTGAGGAGCTTCTAAACTGTCAAGATATGGAGCTGAGTTCCTCCAGTCTCTACAGTAAACTTCTACCCTTAATTCAACTCATGCTTCTTCTATCTTGCACGGCTATTGCAGGTAAGAATGTAGTTGATTTCAATATTTTTAGATTGTGGATTTTTTAAAATTACTGATAATACCAATGATCATTGGTTGCTGGTTCCTTTGATTTAAGGAGGAACATCTCAAGTAGGCTTAAGTAGAAGGTTTAGATCTGTAATGTTACATTCAAATAAAAACTAAATGTTAGGGATAATCCACAGTTAATGCAGTATCGGTAGATAGAGTACCAGTCTACTGGAGGAACTCAGCAGCTTCTGCTGAGGAAAAATAAATGTTGATGTTTTGGCTTGAAACTTTACATCAAGTTTTTCCCCTTCACCCCAACAAATGTTGCTCAAGCCTAGCAGATTGTGTTTTTTTTGCTCCAGGTTCCAGTCAGTCCCTTGTGTCTCTATAGATTTCAGGTCAATGATCCTTTATCAAACTTGGAACATAGAGAAAGTAAACATATTCTATGTCATAGAGAAGACGAACAATGGAGAACAAAGTAAATGCCCCGACAAAGGGAGCAGGAAGGTTTTTTAAAGACCTGCTGAATATCACCATATCTTGTTTTAATTTACAGTTTTCAGCATCTGCAGTTTTATCTGAATTTGTGCTACATTTCAAAACTGCTCATTAGGCTTCAAGTTATGTTTGATGGGCAAATGGAAACATCATATTTGGCTACATGATGAACTGTGGACACGTATAGAATTGACCATCCCATAAATAGAGTTCTGGTTTTGATGCACGAACATTCCAGTTCATCAAATATGCAAATAATTTTATATTAAGAGGTGGTGGATTTTTAGTTACTGTATTATTCATTTTCAGGACGTCGGCCATGCACTCAAGGCCAACATTTATTGCCGTACTTAATTCAGTATTTCTCCCCTCTTGAGTCTTTTATTTTGGACACGTGCCAAGGTACAACGAAAAACTTGCATTGCATACTATCCATACAGATCACTTCTTTAAAATGCTACATTGAGGTAGTACAAGGTAAAACAATAACAAGATGCAGAATAAAGTGTTAGAGTACAGAGAAAGCACAGTGCAGACAGATGGTAAGGTGCAAGATACATTGTGGGATTAAGAGTCCATTTTATTGTACTGGGGAAACATTCAGTAGTCTTATAATGGCAGAACAGAGGCTGTCCTTGAGCCTGGTGGTACATGCTTCCAGGCTTTTGTATCTTCTGCCCGATGGGAGAGGGAAGAAGAGAGAATGCTCAGTGTCTTTGATTATGTTGGCTCCTTACTGAGGCAGAAGTACAGACTGAATCCATAGAGGAGAGGCTGCTGAAAAGAGTGCATAAAAGATTTACAAGGACATTGCCAGGACTCAAAGGACTGAGTTTTTGAGATGATCAACAATCTAAGACGTTATTCATTGTGCAGAGGAAAAAGGATGGGTGATCATAGGTATAAAAAACCATGAGGGGGCATATATAAGGGTGAATGTGCAGTCTGAGAGGAAGTCGTTCAGTCTGGTACCTTTGCAACATTTATAAGGCATATCCACAGATGCATGAATAGAGAAGATTTAGAGCAGGGGTACCCAACCTTCTTTAAGCCATGGATCCCTACCATTAACCGAGGGGTCTGTGGATCCCAAGTTGGGAGCCCCTGGTTCGGAGGGATCTGGGCCAATTTCAGACAAATGGAACCAGCTTAGGTGGGCATCTTGTTTGACGTGAATGATTGGGACCGAAGAGCCTGGTTCAGTGCTGCGTGACTCTACGAGCAGCCTTGTTGAACTGCTGCAAATCTGGTGAGGATTGTGGATTTGAGGGCTGCTGTTCAAGTATCACGGGAAAGTAACTGAAGCGCATGTTGCACCTGGAAGGAAAAACGGCAACTGATGTGCTCTCCGGTGGAAGGACTAGATGGTTAGTTGTTACGAGTGGAATGCCCACCTAGTGGTCTGTGTATCCTGCCTGACGTTGAGCTCCCTCATATAGGCAGTTGGAGGATATTCTACCCAACTCCTGAAATGTGTCTGCAGATTGTGGAGAGAATTTAGATTTTCTACCCACTCTGAACTGCTCAAGGAGCCATAGTTTTTATTTGGCCGGTTCAGCTAAGTTACCAGCCCCCTAGAGCTGAAGGTTGTGAGCACAGTGATAGAGATCTTCTGAAAACCAATCAGATATAATAGCAAAGAAATACAGACAGCCTCAAAAATTTTTATACGGTATATAAAGTTCAATACAGATACATTTTCTTTTTGTGCCAAAATAGGGACATCAGTACTTGCTGATGTCAATCTGACTGGCAAGAGAGTGAAGGAAGTCAGAATGAGTGAGTACCATACTAAATTTGTAACTTTTAGATAGTCAGTTTACAATCCAAAACTAGGGAAATGAATCTAAACAAGGGAGATTATATAGGAGTGAGACGTGAGTTGCAATGCTAGGTTGTGGAGTTTCATTAAAAGGCATGATATTTGATGGGTAATAGGTGACATTTAAAGCAGAAATACAGGAACAGTGACTGTTATAATTCCATCCTTGACTAACCTTAAAATGCACAAGGATACATAACCCAACTTTGGCTAATATTAGCTACAGATTGTATTAGATCCAGTGAAGAGTAGTTTTGCCAGACTAAGTTGCAAACCTAAGTATTGGAAGTAGTTTAGATTTCAGCTAAGTGAAAAAAATAATTAAAAGGGCACAAGTAGGCACTGAGAGTATACTTGCAGAGAACATAAAAGTAGACTCTAACAGTTCCTCCAGGTATCTAAAAAGAGAAAGTCAAAATGATGTCAAACATAAATCTCCAATAAAAATGGGAGAATTCGTCATAGGAAGACATGGATGAATTAAATGGTTCCACTTTGACAGAGGAGAATACAAGTAAACCCACAGAAATGTTAAGGAACCAGGAATCTAATGAAATTGGAGGATTAAGAACAAAAAGGAAAGAAACAGTGCTGATGAAATTAATGGCACCCAGTAAATCCCCAGGACGTGATCACTTGCAACCTAGAAGACTGAAGGTAACCATTAGAAACAGTGGATGCAGTAGTAATCATTTCCAGAGTTCTATAGTTTCAGCACATTGAAAAATGGCAAAAGTAACTGGTGGATATTGCAGGGATCAGTGTTTGGGCATCAGTCATTCATAATATTTATCAATGATTTAGATGAGGAAGAGAATGTAATATTACAACTTTTGCCACTGCCCTTAAACGTAAGTGGGATTATAAATTGCGAGGAGGATGCAAGGGGTTTCAAGGCAAATTGGATAGACTGAGTTAATGGGCAAGGACATGGTAGATGTGGTATAAAGTGGATAAATATGAAGTTAGCCACATTGGTAATAATACAATGCAGGTACATTGTATTATTTAAAGTGTTATAGTGGGAAGCATTGATGTAGATATCCTTGATGATGAGCCACCAAAACAGATCTCATGGCAGGCAGTTAAGAAGGCAAGTCTTTTATGACTTTCATAATGGAAGGATTTGAATGTTGGAGTAAAGATGTCTTGGTACAATCATAAATTCCTTGGTGATACCACAAATGGAATATTGTGAACAGTTTTAGTCTCCTGAACCACATACAATAAATAATATATAAGCCATTGAGAGAGAACTAGAATGATTCTGAGAATGGTAGAACTGTCATACAAGGATAGATTTTATTCACCACAACTTAGAAAACATGAGAGGACAACTAAATAAACATTCAATACTTGCAGGCAATAATAATTGGGCATCTAAAGGATTTTTCCCCTGGCTGGCACACCTAGAATGAGAGGTCACAATGTCAGGTTACAGTGCAAAAGATTTAGTACTGAGCTGAGGAAGAGACTTCTCCTGAAGAAAGGTCTCAGCACAAAATGTTGACTGTTTATTAATTTCCATGGATGCTGTCTGACCTGTTGAGTTCCTCCAGCACTTTGGGTGTTGCTGAGGAGACTTTTCACCCAGAGGGCGATGAGCTGTGGAATTCACTGCCACCAGGCTCACTGGGATCGAGCCTCAATTTTATTTTAGAATGAAATAGATATGTTTGCGGAGTATCGGTATCAGGAGAGAAGAGGACTGTGGTACTGAAATAGATGATAAACACAGCTGGTACTGTTCTATACTCTATGTCTTCAGTACTACAGCAAGCATGTTGCCTGGTCCAGATATTTTCAACTATGCCTTGATATCTTGTAGAGAGAACCAAGTTGGTCAAAGCAAGGCTTCTGTGATGGTGAGATATCAGGGGGAAGTCGAAACGGGTTACCTATTCAGCACATCTGGCTGGAAATGGTTGCAAATGCTTCAGCCCTTCCCTTGATCGTTATAATCATTCAGCACGTGGACGTTTTTCTCCTGCTTGTTGTCTATTTGTCTAACACACCCCAAAATGTGATTTGGCACATAGAACACAAAACAGGTACAGTGATGTTGTGTCGAACTAATTCAATTCGTAATAAAAAGCCCAACAAAAGTAATCAGTCTGCACAATGTCCATATCCTTCCATTTCCCACAGATTCACATGCCCGTCCAAGAACGCCTATATGGAATGCCTATATTGCACTTGACTCCACCACGACCTGTGGCAGCTTACTCCAGGAAACAACCACTCTTACATTAAATGGATGCTCACTGGAATAAGACCTTTCAACCCTGGAAAAAAAGATAGCAGCTATCTATTCTCCCCGTGCCTCTCAGACTTCCCCTCTGTCTCCACTGCTCCAGAGAAAACAACCCAGGTTTATCTAACATCTCCTTATAGCAGATGCCCTCTAATCCAAGTAGTATCCTGGTAAACTTTTACTGCACCTTCTCCAAAGCCTTGACATTCTTCCTATAATGACACAACCAGAATTCAATACAATACCCCAGATGCAGCCTAACACGTGTTTTATAAAGGTGCAACATAATTTCCCGACTCTTGAACTCAGTTCCTCGACTAATAAAGGCAAGGATACCAAGTGCTTTCTTTACACCTTATCGACATGCAGCCACTCTCAAGAAGCTATAGACTTGAACAACAAAATCCTTCTGCACGTCAGCACTGTTAAGAGCCCTGTCATTAACAGAACACTATTCCTTTACATTTGATCTCCCAAAGTGCATAACCTCATAGTTGGACTGATTAAATTCCATCTGCCATTTCTCCACCTATATCTGTAACTGATCTATATCCTGCTGTGTTCTTTGCTGGTCATCTATGTTATCCACAACACCACCAATCCTTGCATCACCTTCATTGACTGGTAATAAAACAAACAGCTTAAGACCCTGTACAGATCCCTGCAGAACACCATGAGTCATGGAACTCCAGACCAATACGCTCTTTCTTCTATTGGCAAGCCAAGTGGCCTAAGCACCTCAGATCCCATGCATCTTAATCTTCTGGCTGAGCCTCCCATGAGGGAACTTGTCAAATACCTTACTAAAACCCATGTAGGCAATATCCACAGTTCTACCTTCATCCATTACCCTTGTCAAAAACTCAGTTAATTTAGTCAGACATGACATTTAGTCATGCCCTGCACAATGCCATACTGACTGTCCTAGTTATGTTTTCCAAATGCTTAGATCATATTCCTAAGAATCATCTCCATTAACTTTCCTTGAACTGACTTGAAACTTACCAGTAAATAGTTTCTAACATTATACCTATTTCACATTGGCTACTTGCCAGTTCTTCTGGATCTGGTCTGTGGCTAGACAAGAGAAGACACAAAGTTATCGGTCAAGGTCACAGCAATCTTATCCCTGCCTCTCTCAACAGCTTGAGATATATCCCATTGGGTTCTGGGGACTTAACCACCTTAATGTTCTTTAAGAGATTAAACACTGCCTCCTCCTTTAGCTCAAGATACCCGAACATCATCTTATACTCCACCTCCATGTGTGCAGATGCTTGATCTGATCCATTGTATGATTGTTTAGTCCTCTTTGTTGCATGCTGCTTTTGTTGTTTAGTGTTCCTATGGTTCTGCTCATGTGTCTAAATGTTGCCTTGAGTTCTTAATTACCGATTGTTAGTCAATTCTCCTAACTCACCGAAACCTCACAGTGGGTGTTCATCTTCTGTTCTTAGAATTTTCACATGTACATCTTGACCTTCCAGCACCTCAGTGGAGATCAGTCATGATGATAGTAAGGTCCTACATAGGAGGCTGGTCAAGAAGGTTCAGTTGCTTGTCATTCAATATGAGGTAGTAAATTGGATTAGACATTGGTTTTGTGGGAGAAGCCAGAGAGTGGTGGAAAAAGGTTGCCTTTCTGAAGACCTGTGACTAGTGGAATACCACAGGGATTGGTGCTGGGTCCTTTGTTGTTTGTCTTCCATATCAATGATCTGGATGATAATGTGGTTAACTGGATCAGCAAAATTGCTGATGACACCAAGACTGGGGGTTTAGTGGACAGCAGGAAAGAATATCGTGGTTTGCAGCCGGATCTGGACCAGCTAGGAATATGGGCTGAAAAATAACAGATGGAATTTTATGCAGACAAGTGTGAGGTGTTACACTTCAGTGGGACCAACCAGGGTAGGTTTTACACACAGGAGTGCTGTACAATAAAGGGATCTGGGAATACAGGTCCATAGTACATTGAAAGTGGCATCACAGATAGGTGGGGTCATAAAGAAAGCTTTTGGCACATTGGCCTTCATAAATCCAAGTACTGAGTGCAGAAGATGGGATGTCACGTTGATGTTGTCTAAGACGTTGGTGAGGCCTGATTTGGAGTATTGTGTGCAGTTTTGGTCACCTACCTATGGAAAGGATGTAAATTAGTTTGAAAGAGTACAAAGAAAATTTACAAGAATGTTGCCGGGACTGGAGTACCTGAGTTATAAGGAAAGATTAAATAGGCTAGGACTTTATTCCTTGGAACGTAGAAGATTGAGAGGAGATTTGATAGAGGTTTACAAAATTATGAGGGTTGTAGATGGCGTAAATGTAAGCAGAGTGTTTCCACTGAGGTTGGGTGGAACTACAACCAGAAGCTATCAGATAACATTGATCATCCACATATTTTCAGTTTACCCTAGACAAGGAAGTATGGATTAGGAACATTGCCTGATTTGTGATATCTCCCTTATTGCCTATGATAGTAAATTGAAATGAATGATGAATAATTAATCATGGGTTAAGGGTGAAAGGTGAAACGTTTAAGGGGAACGTGAGGGGAAACTTCTTCACTCAGGGGTCATGAGAGTGTGGAACAAGCTGCCAGCACAAGTGATGCATACGAGCTTGATTTCAACATTTAAGAGAAGTTTGGATAGGTACGTGGATGCTAGAGGTATGGGGAGTGGGGGGAGGGGCTATGTTCCCAGTGCGGATCAATGGGAGTAGGCAGTTTGGCACAGACTAAACCCACTTGAAGAACAACACTCCGTTCTACACAGAGCAGTGGTAAAATATAACTTCCATGCAAGGCAGACGACAATTTTCTTAGAAAAATACAGCATAGAGACATGCCCTTCAGCCCTTTTCTATGAATCTATATAAGAAATATATCTGTTATAGTGTTTTTTTCCAGTGGGGAACTAAATGCTATAATTAGAAGTAAAGACGTGCGTTCGTAAATGCAGAGGTAAGTGTTTCTATTTATAGGACTGACCAAGAAACGTATCATCTGTGCACAATTGCCTTGCATGGAAGTTATATTTTATCATTGATCTGTGCAGAACAGAGTGTGGTTTTTCAAATGGGTTGTTTGGAAAGTTTGTCATGGAAACCAATACTACAAAGTTTTTCAAGGTTAAATTCCGTTACTTGTTTCATGATGTGTTGATTAATTATTTATCATTCATTTCAATTAACTATCAGGCAATAAGGGAGATATCACAAATCAGGCAATGTTCCTGATCCATACTTTCTTGTTTAGAGTAAAATGAAAATATGTGGATGATCAATGTTAACTGATAGCTTAATAGTCATTTTTCAAAAGTGTTAGCATGTTATTTCATTGTGGCTAAATACTTTAAGCACATTAGTGCTCATTCACTCCCTTGTATCCCTTGCACTATACAACAGTAAAGCAATTTATTTCTGCAGTTTTCAACTGGTTGAAACTGCTAAAAGGAACTCAGCTCCTTCAGCTGAAGATCCGAGAAAACCTTTTGTTTCTTTATTAGTTTTTCTGTTTCACACTGGTATTTTTTCTCTTGTTTCACTTGTTCTTATCCTGCTT
Organism: Mobula hypostoma; assembly: GCF_963921235.1. Lineage (NCBI taxonomy): Eukaryota > Metazoa > Chordata > Chondrichthyes > Myliobatiformes > Myliobatidae > Mobula > Mobula hypostoma. The sequence goes on from NC_086100.1 coordinate 172,612,220, forward strand.
CTTTTTGTCTACAAGTAGAGCCCATTACCAGATTGGTCATTATTACACATTCATTGATAACTTTGAAAACAGAGTGGGATAAAGGCTTCAAGGAGAATAAAATTGGAGGAATATGGGCAGAATAAAGCAATGGGACAAATCTTAGAAAGCAATGAAGTCAACTTAATGGACAACAGCCTCCTTGGAAACTCCCACTCTGAATCCACTGCTACCTACAAAGTTATCTCAGTATTGAAAGTGCACGTCCATTGTCAGTGACTTGGAAAGTATTTATTATAAAACTAGTGGTGCTTACAATCAAAATATTATTCCCTACATACTGTACACATGAGATTCTGCAGATGCAGAGAAACACAAGATGTTGGAGGAGATCAGCAGGTCAGGCAGCATCTATGGAGAGGAGTAAAGAGCCAACAATGTTATGTTTTGTGACTTCAAAACATTAAACTAATTCAAGGGAAGACACAGGAGTCCGACATGTGAGTGAGTCTAACTTCATGTTTACTTTGAGCGAGGGGAGCACATATCACATGTGTGATGATATATGCAATTCACATATTTATACATATAACTTGCAATTAATTATTTAAATGAATAAGAATGTTTAATCAAACTATATGTGTGTGTGTGTGTGTGTGTGTGTGTGTGTGTGTGTGTATATACACACACATACATACACACAAAAGGACTGTGAGAACAGCAGAGAAGGTCATAAGGGTCTTCCTACCATCCGTCGGGGACATTTATCAGGAGCGCTGCATACGCAGCGCCCTTTGTATTATTAAGAATCCCACCCATCCATCCAGCATCCTCTTTGACTTTCTACCATCAGGCTGGAGACAATGCTGCAAAAAAAAAAATGAATGGTCAGGATGAGAAACAGTTTCTTCCCCCAGGCTATTAGGCTTCTGAGCTCCCTGCCACATCATGTTTGAAATGTCACTGGTTAATCTGTTCCGTACCTTACAACACTTAATATTAATGCACTTTAGTTTGTTATTTATGTGTGATTCATCTGTAGATTTTATCCTTATCTTCATAAGTTATCGTGTGTTATGTGTACTACTGCGCTTTACACTCTGGTTTGAAGAAACATTGTCTCGTTTCTATATACATTATACGGTTATATACATGTATATAGTTAAATGACAATAAACTTGACTTAGTTTATTTTTCTTTCCAATTGGAAATATATTGTACCAATTTGCATAGCTCAACTAAATCTCCCTGCAGTATAAAAAGTTCACAGTATACCTCACCCAAAGGGATCTCTCCATTTTACCTTCTATGGAGTTAACAAGTATAGCTTGGATTTATGAGTCCAGGTAATCTCTGTACAAATGGAGTTAATGGTTGAGGGAGGGGTGTGGGGGTGGTGTGTGATGCAGATGTAAGCTTGAAGTCCATCAACAGCAAATATTTTTGATGCCGGAACTTTCTAGAGCTACTTAGTTCAACATTGATCAATTGCAATTTAATAGCCATACTATGAAAGGTACAGAATTACCGATTGCATACTTGGCTGCTGTCTCTCCTGAGAATTCTATTTCTGCTTCTTTCATGAATCTGACTGCTAAGGTGAAACTGGTATCAACCTACTCTATGCAGATGCCTGGTATCACTATTTAGACAAGTGCAGTTAAAAGTAAGATATTCTTTTTAAACCATTATGTGTATCTATTCCTTTCTATCACAACTGTTCTCCTTCCTTCTTGTGTTTAAGAGACTGAGGTCTCACTGTGTCTGGATGCATTAAATGATCCTTCAGAATATAATCACTGATGGATTTGACCAAATTTTGCACTTGGTTTTGATCTTATTTAGCCTTTGCCTCACATTCTCATTGTTGTTCCTGGTTACATTTCATTCAAGGCAGTTCATAAGTATATATTGTGATACAGATTAGGAGCATATTTTAACACATTATTTCTGTGCTATGTTAGTCTAAATGCAATGTTGCTTAAACATTCTAATTTCTAAATAATTTCTTTTTTTAACAGACTGTACTTTGGAGTAAACTATTCAAAGATTTCACCGCCCCCTTGCATCAGAATATCAGATTCAGATTTAATTATCACATGAGAAATGCAACATTTGCATTAACAACCAACACAGCTAAGAATGTGTTTGGTTCGCATTGCAATGACCCAAATGAATAAGTGACCTTAGTTGTTTGTGGGAGATTTTGGACGTGGTATGTGGCTAATCGGCCTTTATTTCCACGCGAGTCATCAATAAAGCCATCTGCTATCACCCTCTAAATTACTTTCCTCCCTTGATGTTTTCTTTAAGCATTCCCAGGCAGGTCGTCAAACAGTAGACAATAGACGATAGGTGCCGGAGTAGGCCATCCAGCCCTTCAAGCCAGCACCACCATTCACTGTGATCATGGCTGATCATCCACAATCAGTACCCTTTTCCTGCCTTCTCCCCATATCCCTTCACTCCGCTATCTTTAAGAGCTCTATCTAACTCTTTTTTGAAAGAATCCAGAGGATTGGCCTCCACTGCCTTCTGAGGCAGAGCATTCCACAGAACCACAACCCTCTGTGTGAAAAAGTTTTTCCTCAACTCCGTTCTAAATTGTCTACCCCTTATTCTTAAACTGTGGCCTCTGGTTCTGGACTCCCCCCAACATCGGGAACATGTTTCCTGCCATGAGAGCACTGCTCTCCAAAGTGTGTCTTAATGATTATAGAAAGTGAAAAAGAAGGCTGAAAGTGGCTAGCTCAACCCCCACCATCAACCTCTCCCTTCTTTGACTGGTAACCCAAAAGCGAGGCTGGAGATCATCTGCTCTTTAAGCCTCCCAACAAAATAGCTGCTTTCGAATGTGGTGCATTAACCACAATGTTTTCTTCTGTTACTATCTGCCTTCAGTTCCATTGCCAGGAGGATAACTGTGCCAAGATTACACCCCGACACATGAATGATCAAAACTTAAATTCATCCAGCTACAGCTTCAATTCAGCTAGATCTAGCAAGTGCAGTCTATAGTAGCCCACCTCACAGCAGGAGACCAGGAGGAAACTGGCTCCGTAAAGTGCTGTTCCCACCCTGAAAGGGTTAGAGTCAAGTTGAGTTTATTGTCATATGCATGAGTACATGTATGCACAGGTGTAAAAAAAACTTACAGCAGTAGCACAAGCACGTATTACCATCCTCAACATTCACAAGAAAGAACAAAAATTGTGCAAGTAAAAATGTCTATTGGAGTGCAAAGAGATCAAAGTGGTTACAGTTTTGCAAAGGAAAACAGGCTGCAAACAGAATGCCTGCCTTCAGCAAGCCCAGCCATACAGCATTTAGATTCGTGCAGAAATTATTAAAAGTATGTTTACTTCATGTGAGTAACAAATGAATATGTTCCTGACACCAGTGTTCCTGACCCTGGCTCCAGCCACATACCTGCCCCACTCCAGAGCCCATCTCTAAGCACAGATCTGTTTGTAACTTAAAACTCACCTACAAAACTCTGATGGTTACAGGACTTGGAAAGTCACACAGGTGGAACTAACACACAAGATCGAGGTAATTTTATGTCCTGAAAGACAAACATAGCAACATGAGAAATTCTGCAGATGCTGGACATCCAAAGAAACACACACACAATGCTGGAGGAACTCAGAAGGTCAGGAGGCATCCTTGGAAATGAACAAACAGTCAATGTTTCGGGCTAATACCCTTCTTTGGAACTTAAGGAAAGGTTCTGGCCCAGGTTCCTAAACCTGACCGGTCTCCAACCGCAATTTGTTAGACACCACCAGTTCAGTCTCAGGAGGAATGTGCTACATACACCACCATTTGAAGCCTTGAAATTACCCAGATCATTATAGATAGTAAATCAGCATACAATTAGGACTTCCTGTGTGTTTTATCACACTGCACTGTTTCAGTAGTCTGCTATTTTCTTTACTCGGAATTAGTTAATGTGTTTGCCTGGAAATTCTGGGCATGGGAACTCTCAAGGGTCTGAGCTAAAGGCCAATTAACATATTCTGTCACAGAAAGCTATTCAGCCCATCAAGTCTGTGCCAGCTCCCATTAATCCCAATGACCTCCCCCCCCCCCCACCACCCCCCACATTTCCACGTGGTTTTGTATCATTCTGGGATGATTTCAGGGTTGAAAGGCTTATCATAAGAGAAGTGTTTGATGCTCTGTGCCTTTATTAACTGGAATTTAGAAGAATCAGGGGTGACTTAATTGAAACCTATCGAATGGTGAAAAGCCTTGATAGAGTGGATGTGGAGAGGATGTTTCCAATGGTGGGAAAGTCTAAGACCAGAGGACACAGCCTCAGAATAGAGGAGCATCCTTTTAGAATGGAGATGAGGAAGAATTTCTTTAGCCAGAGTGGTGAATCTGTGGAATTTGTTGCCACAGGCAGCTATAGAGGCCAAGTCACTGGGTATATTTAAGGCAGAGATTGATAGATTCTTGATTAGTTAGGAAATGAAGGGATATGAGGAGAAGGCAGGAGACTAGGGCTGATGGGGAAAATGGATCAGCCAGGATGAAATGGCAGAACAGACTCGATGGGCCAAATGGCCTAATGCTGCTCCTATATCTTTCTTATGGTATTTCATCTCATGTTCCCATCAATTACCTGTTAATTATTTTACCATTTAGATCCAACAGACGGTCATTTACAGATAATAATTAATACAGTTATATACCAGCACATCTCTGAGATCTCAGCAGAAACTGGATTTCCCAGAGTAAACCCATGTGGTCAGAAGGAGAACGTGCTGATGCCTCATTGCGAGCACCCGATGTAAGGGTCGAATCTGGGTGCTTGGAGCTGCAAGGCAGCAGCATTGGTTCTCTGTCAAAACGCCATTCGGAAACCGAGCTGAGACTGCTGGTGGAGAGGTGACTGTGGTTTTACTTACAGCAGGGTGACGTTAGGATCAGAGCGACATAGCAATGTAGTGCCACATTGGGACTGTTAGATGGAAGAAGGCCCAACAGGTTTCTTGTCCTGGAGTATTTAGATTAGATTAGATCAGATTAGATTCAAAGTTATTGTCATTGTGTCGAGTACAGATACAAAGCCAATGAAATGCAGTTAGCATCTGACCAGAAATGCAAAGAATCGTGTTATTTACAAAATAACTACGAATAAAAAGTAAGTGCTACAGCACACAAATATAAAAGTACTGAGACAGTACAATATGGGTGCAATACTGCTTAGCGCTGTGATGTGAGGTTCAGCAGTGTTACAGCCTCAGGGAAGAAGCTCTTCCTGTGCCTGCTGGTGCAGGAGCGGAGGCTCCTGTAGCACCTACTGGATGGGAGGAGAGTAAAAAACTTACAGCAGTAGCACAAGCACGTCCATGGTTAGGGTGAGATGCATCCCTGATAATGCTTTTCGCCCTGCCCAGGCAGCGCTTATGGTAGATGTTCTCAATGGTGGGCAATTGGGTGCCGATAATCCTCTGGGCAGGTTTCACCACACGCTGGAGTGCTTTGCGGTCCGATATGGGACAATTGCCATACCACACTGAGATGCAGTTGGTGAGTATGCTCTCAGTGGTACAGCCGTAAAAGTCCGTCAATATCCTGGGACAGAGGTGAGCTTTCTTGATGTTCCACAGGAAATAAAGGTGTTTTTGATCAGGATGGAGGAGTTCAGGGACCAGGTGAGATCCTCAGAAATGTAGACACGAAGGAATTTGAAGCTTGATACACACTCCACTACAGCTCCGTTGATGTAGATGGGGACGTGAGTGTGGCTCCTAGCATGCCTGAAGTCCACAATGATCTCCTTGGTCTTCTGGGTGTTAAGGGCCAGATTGTTGTCAGCACACCACGTGGCCAGGTGCTGGACCTCGTCCCTGTAGGTCGTCTCGTCATCCCCTCTGATCAGGCCAACCACCGTGGTGTCGTCTGTAAACTTATTATGGAGTTAGAACCATGTACAGGAATGCAGTCATAGGTGAAAAGGGAGTACAGAAGAGGGCTCGACACACAGCCTTGAGGCACGCCGGTGTTCAGGGTGAGAGTGGAGGAGGAGAGGTTCTCTAACTTAACTGATTGAGGTCTGTTAGTCAGAAAGTCCAAGGTCCATTTGCAGAGGGATGAGCTGATACCAAGCTGGCGAAGTTTGGCGATCAGCTGCACACCAAGCTGCCATTTTCTGAGATACCTACTGTACCTAATAAAGTGACCACTGGGTGAATGCCAATGGTCTTCTGCTACTGTAGCCCGTCCACCTCAAGGTCTGATGTTTTGTGCATTCAGAGGGGCTTTTCTGCACACCACTGTTGAAACGTGTGGTCATTTGAGTTACCATCTCCTTTCTGTCAGCTTGAACCAGTCTGGCCATTCTCCTCTGACCTCTCCAATTAACAAGGCATTTTCAACCACAGAACTGCTGCTCATTGGATGTTTTTTGTTTCTCGCTCCTTTCTCTGTAAACTCTGGAGACTATTGTGTGTGAAAATCCCAGGAGATCAGAGTGTCTGAGATGCTCTAACCACCCCGTCCGGCACCAACAATCATTCCATGGTCAAAGACACTTAGATCACATTTTTCCCCCATTCTAATGTTTGGTCTGAACAGCAACTGAACCTCTTGACCATGTCTGCGTGCTTTTATGCATTGATATGCTGCCTCATGATTGGCTGATTAGAGAGCTGCATTAACGAGTAGGAGTACCTAACAAAGTGGCTATTGAGTGTTTACATCCTTCAGAGAAGTGGAGATCCATAACCTAGCAACTCTCTGGGTGTATGTCATCTGTCTGCTTTTATTCACAGATGAAACAGCGGATTTTAAAATTATTCAGTACCCTCCAGAGGCCAATGTTTCTGTGGGCAACAATGTAGTGATGATGTGTTCCTGGGACAGCAACCAGATTGAGAGCGTCAGAGTGAACTGGCTAAAGGACAACATCAACATTTTTTCAAACAAAACAGGGAAATACCAGTATGGAAGGACAAAGTACATTGTTGAAATGAACAACTCGAGCCTTACCATTCTGAGTGTCTCGCAGAATGACTCTGCAATCTACCACTGCGAGGTATTCGTGGAAATTCCATCAGTCAGAAGAGCAAGGGGAGAAGGGACGATATTAAACGTCATTGGTAAGATGATTCATTGTGCTTCTACCTTATGAATTAAATATGCACAACAGACATGTATGTTTTATCTATTATACTTGCAATTTTCCCATCCAGGCAGATTCTGATTGCTATTCCGGATGGAGTCATAGAGTTACACACAGAGGAAAAAAAAATTGCTGAAGGAACTCAGCAGGTCACTGGAGGGAAATGAACAGCCAACATCTTGATTTTCTACCAGGACTATAAAGAAAAAGGGCAAAAGTCAGAATAAGAAGGTGGGGAAGGGGAGGAGCAATAGCTGCAGGTGATAGGTGAATCCAGGGGAGGGGAATGGGCATGATGTGAGAAGCTGGGAGGTGATAGGTGGAGGAGGCGAAGGGCTGAAGAAGATGGAAGCTGATAGGAGCGTGTAGTGGGCAATGGAGTAAAGGAGGTAGATAACTGGAGGGAGAAAGGTGTGGGTCTTGAGGACAGGGAAGGGAAGGAGAAGGGACCAGAGGGACAAGGGAAAACTAATGGGAGGGGAACAGGTAGGTGTAGCTAATGGAAGTTAGAGAAATAAATATTGATACCATCAGTTTGGAGGCTTCCAAGAGAGAATATGAAGTGTTATTCCTCTAATCTGTGTCTCACCTCAACTTGGAGTACTGCAGGCCGAGCACAGACATATTTGTATGGGAATGGGAAGTGGAAGTATGAGAGATCCTAGCTGTTATGGCGGATGAAGAGATAGGGAGCAATGGAATAGAAGCAGGACCTTTGACCCCACTTGTCTATGCTGATCAAAGTGCGTAGCTGAACCGATCCCATTTGCCTGCATTTGCTGATATGCCTCTAAAGGTTTCCTGTCCATGTACCTGTATAAAATGTCTTTTAAACATTGTAATTGTATCCACGCTACCACTTCCTCTGGCAGCTAGTTCCATATAACCTCCACCATCTCTCTGAAAATCTTGCACTTCAGGTCCCGTTTAAATCTTTCCCCTCTCCCCTTAAACCTATGTCCTCTAGTTTAACACGCTCCTACAATGGGAAGCAGAGTATGAACATTCACCTTATTAATGCCCCCAATGATTTTATAAACTAGGAATTGACCCTTCAGGCACCTACACTCCAGAAAAAAAGAACAGCGCAGCCTATGCAATCTCGCTTTTTTATTTAAAGTAAGGCAAAGACTCCCGAGAAAGCCAAAAATATATTCTGTTACAAATGCACCATCGGGAAGTTTTTAATAATGCTTTAAAACCAGCAAAGTAACCAGAACAGTGTCTGGACACGTGCCTCTGTGCTCTGCAGGGGTTCTGTGTTGAATTAGATTCCAGGCCATTGGTATTCTACTGACCTCTGCTGGAATATTGTATAATTGCACATAGGGGGCAGTTCAATACCGTCTGTTAAACATCAACAGTTAAATATCCTCCAAAAACTCATTGAGCAAGGTCCTTGGTAACAACTAGCTGCAAGGAGATTCTGGAACTGTAACTCTGTATTATTTAGTCATAGAGAAATACAGCAAGGATACAGGCCCTTCAACCCAATGAGACCATGACGATCACAGACCCCACCCAACTAGTCCCAATGGCCTACATTTGGCCCAGATCCCTCCATACCCCTTTCCCTACCTATCCTACTTCTTTTTAAAAGATGCTGTTGTACCTGCCTCAACTACCTCGTCTGGCAGTTTGTTCCATAGACTCAACACCCCCTGTGTGAAAAAAGTTACCCCTCAGGTGGCTTTGAAATCTCTCCCCTCTCATCCTAAATCTATGGACCCCTAGTTTTGGTCCCCTACGCCAGGGAAAAGACTGTTGCATCCACCTTATCTACGCCTCTCATAACTTTAAACATTTGTATAAAATCACCCCTCATTCTCTTCAAATATATCCAAAAAAGAATTAATACCTTTATTTTTCTAAAGTAAAAAAATTGGATCACTCTTTTATTTGGAATAATAAAAGACCAAGGATTAGTAGATGTCACTTACAAAAGTTGAAAAAGGATGGAGGTCTTGCTTTGCCTAATTTATTAATGTATTATCGGGCTGTTAATGTCCAATACATGTCCTTTTGGTTATATTGGGTTGATAAAAACGATCGGCCAGTTTGGGTAGACCTGGAACTGAAAGCTGTGAAACAGTTTTATTTAACCTCGTTATTGGGAGTTGCTTTACCTATACAATTAGCTAAAGTTGCTAATTTAAACCTATACCCTGTGATTAAGCACTCTTTACAAATTTGGCTCCAGTTCCGCAATTTTTTTAATCTTAAAAAAATTAAACTTTGTAGTTTAATTTATTGAAATTATTTTTTAAGCCTTCTTTGAGTGATCCAATTTTTTTGTCGCCCCTCATTCTCCCACGCTTCAAGGAATAAAGACCTAGCCTGCCCAACCTCCCCCGTAACTCAGGCCTTCCAGTGCTGGCAACATCGTCATAAATCTTCTCTGCACTATTTTCAGGTTAACCACATCTTTTCTGTAACAGTGACCTAAAGTGTGCAGAGTACTCCAAGCGTAGCCTTACTAAGAACTTAATCAACTGCAATATAACGACCTAGTTTCAATACTTGTTATTCTGACATATGAAGACCAGCATGTTAAATCGCAATTTCACCACCGTATCTAACTGTGACGCCACTTTCAATGAACTATCCATTTGTATTCCTAAGTTCCTCTGTTCCAATGCACTCCCTTGTGCCTTATTATTTGTAACGTGAGTCTTACTCTGGTTTGGCTTTCCAAAATTCATCACCTCACACTTACCTGCATTGAAATCTATTTGCCACTGCTCAGGTTCATTAATTTATCACATACAGTGAAGCATTAAAAAAAAATTCACCACTGTGTCGAACTGTAAAGCTACTGACAATGAACTATGTACTCCTAGGTCCCTCTGTTCCAATAAACTCCCTAGTGCCTTATCATTCCTAGTAGAAGTCCCACACTGGTTTTACTCTGCAAAATGCATTATCTACATTTGCCTGTATTGAAATCTATTTGCCACTGCTCAGATTCATTTATTTATCACATGTACCTTGAAACATACAGAGGGACATGTCGTTTTATGATAACAACCAACACAAGACGTGCTGGGGTAACCCACAAGTGTTCCCAACCAACCTCCTAACTCATCAAGATCCCCCTGTAATGTAAGATAATCTTCTTCTCTGTCTGCAATACCTCCTAATTTCAAGACATCTGCAAAGTGAATGATCAAGTCTTCTGCACATGCATCCAAAATCAAATTAATTAAAAACAGAAAACACTGAAGATACTCAATAAGGTAACCAGCATCTGTGGAAAGGCAAACAGAGTTTTAGGTTGGTAAACTATCCTGGTTCTGACAAAAAGTTGTTGGCCTGGAACATTATCTCCAATTTTTTTTCTTCCTACAGAGAGAGAATGGAGGGATGTGGACATTGCATTGGCAGAAGGGTTTACTTATAGTAATGAAAAAATACTTATTGTAATTTTATAATAATTAGTTATAAATATTTACAGTAATTTTTGCATATTGCACTGTACTGCTGCTGCAAACAACACATTTCACAACACATTTTGGTGATAATAAACCTGATTCTGATTCAGATTCTCATTTATAGATAATTGACAACAGGTACAGGAGTAGGCCATTCAGCCCTTCGAGCCAGCACCGCCATTCACTGTGATCATGGCTGATCATCCACAATCAGTACCCTGTTCCTGCCTTCTCCCCCATCCCTTGGCTGTGCTATCTTTAAGAGCTCTATCTAACTCTTTCTTGAAAGCATCCAGAGAGTTGGCCTCCACTGCCTTCTGAGGCAGAGCATTCCACAGATCCACAACTCTCTGAGTGAAAAAGTTTTTCCTCACCTCCGTTCTAAATGGCCTACTCCTTATTCTTAAACTGTGGCCTCTGGTTCTGGAATCCCACAACATCGGGAACATGTTTCCTGCCTCTAGCGTGTCCAATCCCTTAATAATCTTGTATGTTTCAATCAGATCCCCTCTCATCCTTCTGAATTCCAGTGTATACAAGCCCAATCACTCCAATCTTCCAACATATGACAGTCCCGCCATCCCAGGAATTAACCTCATGAACCTACGCTGCACTCCCTCAATAGCAAGAATGTCCTTCCTCAAATTTGGAGACCAAAACTGCACACAATACTCCAGGTGTGGTCTCACCAGGGCCCTGTACAACTGCAGAAGGACCTCTTTGTTCCTACACTCAACTCCCCTTGTTATGAAGGCCAACATACCATTAGCTTCCTACACTGCCTGCTGTACCTGCATGCCTACTTTCAGTGACTGATGAACAAGGACACCCAGATCTCGCTGTACTTCCCCTTTTCCTAACTTGACACCATTCAGATAGTAATCTGCCTTCCTGTTCTTGCTACCAAAGTGGATAAGCTCACATTTACCCACATTAAACTGCATCTGCCATGCATCTGCCCACTCACCTAACCTGTCCAAGTCACCCTGCATTCTCATAACATCCTCCTCACATTTCTCACTGCCACCTAGCTTTGTGTCATCTGCAAATTTGCTAATGTTACTTTTAATCCCTTTATCTAAATCATTAATGTATATTATAAATAGCTGCGGTCCCAGCACCGAGCCTTGCGGTACCCCACTAGTCACTGCCTGCCATTCTGAAAGGGAGCCGTTAATCCCTATTCTTTGTTTCCTGTCTGCCAACCAATTTTCTATCCATGTCAGTACACTACCCCCAATACCATTTGCTCTAATTTTGCACACTAACCTCCAATGTGGGACCTAATCAAAGGCTTTCTGAAAGTCCAGGTACACTACATCCACTGGCTCTCCCTTGTCCATTTTCATAGTTACATCCTCAAAAAATTCCAGAAGATTAGTCAAGCATGATTTCCCCTTCGTAAATCCATGCGGACTCGGACCAATCCTGCCACTGCTATCCAAATATGCCGCTATTACCTCTTTTATAGTTGATTCCAGCATTTTCCCCACCACTGATGTCAGGCTAACTGGTCTATAATTGCCTGTTTTCTCTCTCCCTCCTTTCTTAAAAAGTGGGATAACATTAGCTACCCTCCAATCCACTGGAACTGATCCTGAATCTATAGAACATTGGAAAATGGTTACCAATGCATCCACGATTTCTAGAGCCACCTCCTTAAATACCCTGGGATGCTGACCATTAGGCCCTGGGGATTTATTAGCCTTCAGTCCCATCAGTCTATCCAATACCATATTCTGCCTAATGTGAATCTCCTTCAGTTCCTCCGTTACCCTAGGTCCTCTGGCCACTATTACATCTGGGAGATTGTTTGTGTCTTCCCTAGTGAAGACAGATCCAAAGTACCTGTTCAACTCATCTGCCATTTCCTTGTTCCCCATAATAAATTCACCCGTTTCTGTCTTCAAGGGCCCAACCTTGGTCTTAACTAACTTTTTCCTCTTCACATACCTAAAGAAGCTTTTACTATCCTCCTTACCTTCGTACCTCATCTTTTCTCCCCATATTACCTTTTTAGTTATTTTCTGTTGCTCTTTAAAAGTTTCCCAATCCTCTGGCTTCCGGCTCATCTTTGCTATGTTATACTTCTCTTTTATTTTTATACTGTCCTTGACTTCCCTTGTCAGCCACGGTCACCCTTACTCCCCTTAGAATCTTTCTTCCTCTTTGGAATGAACTGATCCTGCACCTTCTGTATTATTCCCAGAAATACCTGTCATTGTTGTTCCACTGTCATCCCTGCTAGGGTATCTTTCCAGTCAACCTTGGCCAACTCCTCCCTCATGGCTCCATAGTCCCCTTTGTTCAACTATAATAGTGACACTTCTGATCTTCCCTTCTCCCTCTCAAATGGTAGATTAAAACTTATCATATTATGGTATATTATTTAGTGAGGCATTTAATTCCTAGTTTAATTAGTTAAGGGCCTGCTCCTGTACAATATTCCAGAGGCAGCCTGATCATTGAATGTTCCTAGCACTTCCTGTTTTCATTATTGACTTCCAAACCTGCAGCTCTGATGAGTTAAACTAGTAAACTGCATATCATGCCTCGGTCAGACCACCTAAGGGTACTAGAGTCCTCCAGACTCTAAAGTTCCTTCTTCCATGATTATTAGTTGATTGTTTTCACCTCTGCTTTGTTTTATTTATCTGTGTACCTGTACCTTGTTTTCTTTGCCTATTTAAGTTTCCTCTGGTTTGTTCAATTTTGCTCAGTCTTGAGCCCACCTACCCCGTGTGTAGTGATTTTCGAGCCCTAGCCAGTGCTCTCTACTAACCAATCCACAAGCAAAGATTCTTTGTTAATACCATCCTCGTCTCTTGTCTCCTCTGCACTTGGGTCCACCTGGTCTAAGTCTCTCTTGGTAGCCTACTAGTTAACCATAGGGAAGTTCATTGTAACATTCCCAGTTCAAACCCAGCAACAATCCCTTTGACACCGCATATACAAAAAAAAAACTGTTATTTGGGGATTGGGGAACTTCAGTTATTGCCTTCAGTCTGGATAATGCTCCTCTAACCCCCTTCGATGTTGGTCTCACTATGATTAAAGGGTAACGCTGAAGGATAACTCAGTACAACACCACCAATACTGTGCATTATCTGCAGCAACTTGGCAAAACTTCTTCGAAGATACTTCCCTGGTTCAGATTCGGATTTATTTATCACATGCACATCGGAACACAAGTGGAATGTGGCATTTGTATTAACAGCTAATACACCCAAGGATGTGCTGGGGGGGGGGGGGCAGCCCACAGGTCACCACACATTGCAGTTCCAGCATAGTTGCCTACAATGCTCAGCAGAACAGCACAGGCTGCAACACGAGAACGACAGCAAAGGAAGCTCTTTTCCCACCCACCTCCACACACACACACACACACACACACACACACCTCCAACCCCAGGACAGGCCACTTCTGGGCCTTCAGCCCTTGGCCTCGGACTCTCTGTAGCTGTGTAAGACAGGGGTGCTTACTAAAGCTGGCCTTGCGGGTGATTCCCACAGCCTCCAGCATCTGGAAGGATACAAGCACCAGAACCCGTGAACACCCCGCCATTTCCGATCGCTGCAACAAGTCGCGTGCTATCGTAACTTGCACATATATCTCTGCTCCTTCTTGGATCAACATCGTCATTTCCATAAAAAATACAAAGGGAAATTCTTGACAAAAATCAGTCATTCCTTCCCAACAGTCACACGGTACAGCTACTCCTGCAGCATCCAAGAAGGTCACCTCCTCCCTCTTGAGGGCAGTTAGAAATCAAAGTCAAAGAACTTAATATTGTCAAAGTATATTTATGTCACTGTATCTTGAGATTCATTTTCTTGCAGACACTTACAGGAAAATAAATAAAATAAAATTTATGAGAAATTATACATATAGACTGACAAACAACCAATGTGCAAAAGAAGACGAATTGTACAAATATATATAAATATATAAATAATACTGAGAACATGAGTTGTAAAGAGTCCTTGAAAGTGAGTCCGTAGATATATGGGATCATTTCAGTGTTGTGCTGAGTGGAGTTATCCATGCTGATGGTTGAAAGATAATAACTGTTCCTGAACCTGGTGGCGTGTGGCCTATGGCTCCTATACCTCCTGCCCAATGGCAGCAGTGAGGAGAGAGCTTGGCCTAGGTGCTGGGGGTCCTGCTTTCTTGTGGCAGTGCTCCTTGTAAATGGTGGGGAGGGTTGTGTCTGTGATGGATTGAACTCTATCTACCACTGTCTGGAGATTTTCTTTAATAGAATGTCTATTTTTAATACAGATATCGCCACTGAGACGGATTTCATCACCTGGATTCTGGTAGCCGTCAGTCCCATAATACTGATCGTGTTCATAGTTTTGTGCTACTGCTTCTGGAGAGAAAAATGCTCACAGCGGAATGGTGAGGATCACACAACTCAGGAGAAAAATATAAATGTATTTTGATTAAGAAGTTTCTACTGTTCACTGTGTTAGGAATTATGTCTTGCTGATCTTTTACGTCAGCTTCATTTTCCTGCACTGGCCTCATACCTTTTGATTCCATTAATACCTATTATCAATCTCTTTAAGGACATAAATGACACTAACTGAAGAACAATTAATATATGGAAGGTCTAATCAGAATTCCAGGCACAGTTGGACTGAGATGGTTCAAAGTTCGCTCTTCAGTGATATACCTAGCCCTTGTAAAACAACATTTGTTTCTATCAACAGGTTCATAACTTAACATTTTTTGTCATGTCTAAAAAGTATGATCCCATACTTGTCAGCACTATAATCCATCTGGTAGAGGAAAGCAAATAAGAATGCATTTGTTGCAATTTGAAACAAGAACTGATCTACTGGAAGAGCTCAGCAAGTCGACTGGCACCTTTGGAAAGAGAAAGCAATTAATGTTTCAAGTCAAGGACCCTTCATCAAAAATGCTTCAGAACCCATTTGATGAGGGGTCTTTGACCTAAACCATCAACTGGTATCTCTTTCTACAGATGTAGTTCAACTGGCTGAGTTCTACCAGCATCCGATTGGCACCGTTTTGCTCATTTGTTTGATCTACAAATACTTCCATGTAAGTTCTTTCTTCCATTGGCAATGCCAGCATCAGCATGCTTGGTTTTCAATCTCATCTTTTATAAATTTTATGAATAATTATGGCCTCAAAACAAATCGGTATGGGTATCCATTTGAAATATCCTCCCAACAACAATAACTATCCATTCTCCAACACTGTTTCCTACCCTTAGCCAATTTCCAAGCCAGGTAAACAACTTACCATGAATTCCATTATTTTCAGCTTGTAGAAATGGACTTTTAAATGGGCCTTTATCACACTCCTTCCAGAAGTCCACAAAAATAACATAAGCATTCACCACCTGGTTCCCCACTTTAACCACTTCCAAAAATTCCATCAGAGTCACTAGGCTTGACCTGCCTCTTGCAAATCTGTAAGACCATAAGCCATAAGACCATAAGATATAGGAGGAGAAGTAGGCCATTTGGCCCATCGATTCTGCTCTGCCATTCAATCATGGGCTGACCCAGTTCTTCTGGTCATCCCTACTCCCATGCTCTCACCCCATACCCTTTGATGCCCTGGCTAATCAAGGACAATAGGAACAGAATTAGGCCATTCGGCCCATCAAGTCTGCTCTACCACTCCATCATGGCTGATTTATTATCTCTCTTAATCTCCTCCTGCCTTCTCCCTGTATCCTCTGATACCCTTACTAATCACTGTCTTTCTGTTGAAGACGTTCAATCACTCTGAACTTTATTACAGACCAGTCATTTTCTGGCGCAAAATATTAGACTAAGTGAGAGATAGGGCTGGAAATTCATTCACACAACTCCAAAACAAAAATCAAGTGCTGTGTTGTTTGAAATCAGCCTAACCCAGGTTTGTATATATTTCTGGGTATGAGAAAGTAAGTTTCCTCATTCATCAGTGGAATTCTTATTCTCCATAAAATTAATTTTGGGTATAAAACTCCCCAAGTTAACACCAACAGCAGCACATCGTACAGTATTCAAGTGCACTGGTGCGAGAAACCACAGTTCCTAATTGCTCAAGGAAAAATTTGCTAACCATTTACCTCAAATTGTACTTGTCCAGACCTTATTTATACCTTAGATGTTTTATCCCATAAAGCCCAGGATTCAAAATTACTCTCAGTTTACCTGCCTCAGGATACGTCCAGGCTATGTTCGCTGATATTTGCCACATCTCGCAGATGCAAAAATTGCAGATGCTTGAAACTGGAGCAACAAATAATCCTCTGGGAGAACTCAGCAGGTCATCAGCATCTACATGTATGCAGGCATTGCCAACCTGGTGTCCACGGACCCCTCGGTTAATGGTAGGGGTCCGTGGCAAATGAAGTTGGGAACCCCGGTGGAAAGGAAGGAGTTGGTGATATTTTGGATTTAAATCCTGTTCTAATTAATCCTGATGTAGGGCTTTAAACCAAAACATCTCAGAGCTTCTTGCTTACTGCTGCATTAGGGAATTTATCCAAACTCCATGCTCAGGGAGACAGACTTTATCCAGTATCATTTATCTTTAATGAGATTGCACCATCAGGCATATCTTCTCTTTCCTGATTCTATAGGGATCAATCATCTCAGGCATCGCCACCGGTCCCCCCTCCAGTTTGTCACAGCAGACCAATGCTTCATTTCCTACCATCTGAGGACCAGTCTTTTTGATAAAACAGTGGTTCATTCGCACTTCCTCTAATCTAGTACATAACGTTCGGTGTTCATGATGTGGTCTCTCTGCACGAGAGAGAGCAAATGCTGATTGGGCAATTGCTCTGTGGAACACTTTTGTTCAGACTCTGCGGGTGACCCATATACCTGTTCCTCTATCTCACTCTGATCTCTGTGTCTGTGGCTTCCTTCACAGTTCTCATAAGGTTCAGGAGGCTGAACCTCCTCTTCTGCCAGGTCACATTGCAGACTCTGGGCTCAATATTGAATATTTTCTCTATTTGTAACAGAATTTACCAGTTCTACAGCAGATGATCCATCTGCGTATCAGCTCAGTTTTTCTCTCTGGTGATACTTGCGGAGATGCTGGGCAGTATTTTACATACACACCTTTGTTTGTTTTCACTCTTTCTCCAACTCTCCTCATTTTGACTATCAATTCCCTTTTCCCTATCAATCCCTTCTCCACTCTCTCCATAACTTAAACATATACTCACTGGCCTCTTCATGAGATACACCCATATTCCTGTTTGTTAATGCAAATATCTAATTGACCAATCATGTGGCAGCAACTCAATACATAAAAGCATGCAGACATGTTCAAGAGGTTCATTTGTTGCTCAAACCAAACATCGGAAGGCACAAGAAATGTGATCCAAGTGACTTTGACCATGGAATCATTGTTGATGCCCGATAGGATGATTTGAGTATTCAGAAACTGTTATATCTCCTGGGATTTTCACAACAGCAGTGTCTAGAGTTTATACGTAATGGTGCAAAATACAAAAAAATCCTGTGAACGATAGTTCTGTGGGCAAAAATGCCATGTTAATTTGAGAGGTCAGAGGAGAATGGCCAGACTGGTTCAAGCTGGCAGGAAGGTGACAGTAACACAAATAACCACGCGTTACAACAGTGGTGTGCAGAAGACATCTCTGAATGTGCAACACATTGAACTTTGAAGTGGATGGGCTACAGCAGCAGAAGACCATGAACATGTACAGGACATACTAATGAAGTGGCCATTGATGTTAGCTCATTTTCTCTTTTTCTCTGTTCTGGAAACAGGTCTTCAACTTGAAGTATTAACTCCATGAGACTATAAGACAAACAGCAGGAGCAGAATTAGGCCATTTAGCCCATCGAGTCTACTCTGCTATTTCATCATGGCTGATTTGTTTTCCCTCTCAACTACACCCTCCTGCCTTCTCCCCGTAACCTTTGATGCTGTTCCCAATTAAGGACCTCCACTTTAAATATACCCAATGACTTGACTTCCACAGCCATCTGAGGTGATGAATTCCGCAGATTCACCACCCTCTGGCTAAAGAAATTCCTCCTCATCTCTGTCTGCAAGGGGACACCCATTTATTCTGAGACAGTGCTCTCTGATCCTAGACCCTACCACTATTAAAAACATCCTCTCCATGTCCTTTCTAGATAGGTCTTTCAATATTCCTTGGGTTTCAATGAGATTCCCCTTCATTCTTCTGAACTCCAGTGTGTATATGCACAGAGTCATCAAACACCCCCCATACGTTAACCCTTTCATTCCCAGGATTATTTTAATAAATCTCCTCTGAACCTTCTCCAATACCAGCATCTCCTTTCAGAAAGAGAACTGTTTCTCTTTGCTAAAAATATTTTTTCTTTGGTAATTTCTTTTTCTTCTGCTCATAGGAGCAGAGAGGGACTTAGGCATGCTTCCCCAAAGCACTGGCACTCAATGACCCTCCCCCTCATGTCTTTACAATGACCTTCCAGGCTACTTCTCACTAGGAGAACTTGGTTTTAAACCTGACAGGGGATGGTATCCATTGTCCCCCTGCACAATGTGCATACCTCCACCAGACACTTCATCAACAGCTTAACTAGTCTTTCTGACCACCTCCTGAGAACATTATCCCATCCATTTCACAATCAGAATATTTAAGGACAAGCTACGTAACAAGTCATTTCATCCTGGGCAATAGGAAAAGTTTGAGAAATAACGACCATGAATAGAATTGGTAATGATGTGGATTAATTACAGAAAGCCCGCATATAGTTGTAAACTATGCCAATTAACTTTAAAGTTCTTCGATTAAACAAAAACAGAAAGAGTCAATGACAGAAGTTAGTCTGATGTGATATAAATGGATTTACTAATGTTTTATTTTTAATAAGGTGTCATAGTAAAGATTCCTCATGCAAATTGAAGGCTGTATAATAAAAAGGATGTCACAACATTGATAGAAAGTTGTGTAAGTAAAAGAAGGCAAAGATGGGTTGTGAAAGAGATCTGTAAAGACAAGACAGGAAAGGCAGAGATTAGCAGACGACTATCATTTTCAAAGTATATTTAATGATTTGGATTTGGCTTTGACCACACGGGGCACAATTTCCACATAGCACTTGACAGAAAATCTACAGGAGTGCAGTAACAGAGGAATAGTCTAGTGGAGTGGATTCATAGGTGGCAGCCGAGACATTTTCAGTTTTACATTTTGGTAGTTTGAATGAGGAGGGACATAAGGGCACAGTTCTAAAACGGGTGCAAGGACAGTAAATCCTGAGGACATGAATGCATAGTTCACTAAAAAAGGCAGGCCAGGTTAAGAAAGCAGTTAAAATACATGTCTAATATAAAGACAGCAAGGGAATCCAGATGAATTAATCACAGGTTCAGCAATAAGTTGAGCATTACATCGGTGTATAATGGGTCATACATTGCAATATTTTTACCTTCTTCTTTTACATTCCTGGGAAGAATGCTATCCATCCTTAGGAAAATGTTACTCTTCAATGCAGTTATTTTCTCCACTTCTGTCATTTGGCTTCTGTTAATCTTGATGCGTTCTTTCAATATGTTTTGCCTCAGGTTGTTCAGGAAACTATTCGCTTCCTTCGATATTTTACAAAACACCTAATTGCTGATGAACTTTCACACTTGAGATTGTTAATTTTTTTAAATCGTGAATGGGAAAGTAAATCTAGATCACTGGACACTTTAAATACAAAAATTAAAAACATAACAAACTGGAAATACTATGGTATGAAAGTTCATATTGAACTATAATATTTCAGTTCAATGACATTTCATCATTAGTTCTGTTTATCTCTGCACAAACTGACTGCTAGCTGTTCTCAGGATTTCCAGCATCTGCAGTTTTGTTTTTGCTTTTCAGTCTGAAATATCAAATTAAACTCATAAGAGAATATAAATGAAAACATATTTTTGTTAGTGGTGTAATAAATTGATGCATCTGTTGGAAAAATTAGCTATAGATCATAACAGATAGAAAACAAATATAACATTCAAGAACTGAGGACATATAACATGTTCTTGGTCTGTGTTGAGTCACACTTGGTCACACAAATTCTCCAGAAACTGGAATGGTGCTTATAATGGAATGCACCTAATTTTCAGATATTTAACACTTAACCATGGTCAAGTTACAAGCTCATAAACATCTTTCTAAAATCATGTGCAAAGTGAAAGCAACAGCATTATAAGAGTAGAGTTGCAGAACTAAGACCATTGCTACATCCAGTAACATAACTATACTCAGTGAAGTGCTTGCCAACTGACCTTTGTCCACTGGGCTACACTGAAATTCAGGCCAGATTAAAGCCTGCTTCTTCTGATGCTTGAATTGTCTTTTGTTTCTCATTAGTTTGCAACTGAATGATTAAAGCTTAGTTTTGTTTGTTAAATGTGCATCGAAACATCAAATCATACAGTGAAATTATTCATTTGTATCAGTGACCAACACAATCCACAGATTTGCTGGCAGCAGCTAAAATAACAAGCCCTCAATTTACTATCCCTAATCCATATGTCCTTTTGGTCTGTGAGTGGTAGCCAGAGAACCCGGAGGAAACCCATGCAGTCACAGGGTGAACATGCAAACTCCTTACAAACAGTGGCAGGAATCGAACTCTAATCGGTGATCACTGGCACAGTAAATCGATTGTACGATCCGCTGTGCTACAGTGCCGCTTGTCTACCTTGATATGTTCCTCTGTGCTCTAAGAATAAATTTATGGTTAGAGTCATAATGCATAGAAACAGATCTTTTGATCCACTATTTCCACACCAGCTATCTTACATCTATACGAACTGCGTTTTCCAGCACTCCTTGTGCCAGACTTTGCAGATCTTTGAAAATTTAAAATGTAATGTGGAGTCCAGGCTAATTTTGCAAAACATTGTCAAAGTAAACCAATATGGTTTTTTTCTTAGAATTTGGATATATAACCATATAAAAATTACAGCACGGAAACAGGCCATCTCGGCCCTTCTAGTCCATGCCGAACTCTTATTCTCACCTAATCCCACCAACCTGCACTCAGCCCATAACCCTCCATTCCTTTCCTGTCCATATATCTATCCAATTTAACTTTAAATGACAACATCGAACCTGCCTCAACCACTTCTGCTGGAAGCTCATTCCACACAGCTACCACTCTCTGAGTAAAGAAGTTCCCCCTCATGTTACCCCTAAACTTTTGTCTTTTAACTCTCAACTCATGTCCTCTTGTTTGAATCTCCCCCACTCTCAATGGAAAAAGCCTATCCACGTCAACTCTATCTATCCCCCTCATAATTTTAAATACCTCTATCAAGTCCCCCCTCAACCTTCTACGCTCCAGAGAATAAAGACCCAACTTGTTCAACCTTTCTCTGTAATTTAGGAGATGAAACCCAGGTAACATTCTAGTAAATCTTCTCTGTACTCTCTCAATTTTGTTGACATCAGTAAATCTTCTCTGTACTCTCTCAATTTTGTTGACATCACCATATTTTGTTGATATCACCATATCTTGCAAACAAAAGCACTGACAGTTACTAATTTTGATGCCTTTTCATATTTTCTGTGCAGACAGATATGTATATGAAAATTCTACTGCAAAAAAGAGAGAAGCTGTTAAAGAGGAGGATAAAAGGTGAATGATTCATTGATGAAGGCCTGCCATAGATGATTCTTCACAAATGCCCTCACAATAAATGTCACCTGTCTGTATGAATCATTTCTTTTATTTCAATATCATCTTGTCTCTTTCTGCTGTGAAGATTTAACTTGTGATGGATGACACACACAGTTCCACAAAGGGTAACGTCTGCCTGACACACAATTCAGCATTTGCAACTCATCAGTGTTGGGAGAGGCCAACCTGTCACTTCCATCCTCATCAAAGCACCCCTTATGAAGAAGTGCCAGGACTGTAACAGAGATGGGTGCACTTACTCAAAGTTACCCCGCAAGTTGATAGGGTTGTTAAGAGGGCGTGTGGTGTGTTGGCCTTCATTAGTCAGGGGATTGAGTTCAAGAGCTACAAGTTAATGTTGCACCTCTATAAAACCCTGGTGAGACCGCACTTGGAATATTGTGTTCAGTTCTAGTCACCTCATTAGAGGAAGAATGTGGAAACTTTAGAGAGGATTTACCAGGATGCTGCATGGACTAGAGGGCATGTCTTGTGAGGATAGGTTGACTGAGCGAGGCTTTTTTCCTTTGGAGTGAAAGAGGGCGAGTGGTGACTTGACAGAGGTGTACAAGATGATAAAAGGCATAGATAGAGTGGATAACCAGAGATTTTTTACCTCAGAGTGGAAATGGCTAATACAAGGGGGTGTATTTTAAGATAAGTCAAGGAAAGGGGTAAGTTTTTTTTCACAGAGAGAGTAGTGGATGTGTGGAACACCTTTCCAGGGCTGGTGGTAGAGGCAGGTACACTAGAGGCATTTAAGAAACTCTTAGATGGGCACACGGGTGATAGGAAAATGGAGTGCTATGTAGAGGGGAATGGTTAAATTGATCTTAGAGTATGTTAATAGGTTGCTACAATATCATGTAATGAAGGGCCTGTACTGCACTGTAGTGTTCTCTTCTGTATCTGAAAGGTTAGGATCATTTGCTCCTTCCCTCACCTGGGAAAATCTTCACAACCCAAGCCAACTGTTGATACTAAACAGATAGGCAAAAAAATTGATTTTATTGAGGGTGTTCTAATATTTGCTGTTTCAATCATATTCCCACCTCTACAGCCTTATTGCCTCATTTCATCTGCTGCAGAAACACTTTTCCATGCCATCGTTACCTCCAAACCTAGATATTCCAATTTATAGTTTAAAAAAGAACCCTCTCATTCCACTCTCCATAAACCAGAAAAACTCACAAATTCGGCTGCCAGGCTACAAACTTGTACTTAGTCACTTTCACCCATCAGTACATTGTTCACTGACCTACAGTATATTGGCTCCGTGTTGGGAAACTGCTCAATTTCTAGGTTGTCAACTTGTTTACAAGTCTCTCCATTGCCTTGTCCCTCCCTCCCTCCCTCCCTTTCATCGTAATTTCCTCTAACCCTAAATCCTCTGAGATATCTGCTTTACTTGTGGCCTTTTTGAAAATTCCCAAATTTGATAGTTGTGCCGTTGGCAGCTGGAAGATATCTTGCCAATGTTTCGTAAAGAATTGATTTTGATTTTTGATCTCTGCAATAATTTTAACCTAGATTGTTAGTTAATTTATATATCAGAATCAGGTTATTTATCACTGTCTTATATGTCAAAAAATTTAATGTGATGCAGCAGGACAGTGCAAAGACATAATGTTACCACAAATTACAAAATAAATGAATCATGTAGAAAAAAATAAATAATGAGGTAGTATTCAGGGGTTTTAAAAGTCTGACAGCTGGGAAGAAACTCTGCCTGAATCATTGAGTGTGGGTCTTCAGGCCCCTGTACCTCTTGCCTGTGTAGAGTAATGTAATTGGTGGAAACATACATTGAGTTGGGGTTCACTTTCAGAGGCTGGTCTGACCTGATGACATAATTATGTAAAGACCTTTTAGTGTTCGGTTTTTTGGAGCTCCATAAATGAGTTGTACCATTGTTTCTTAAACAAAAAACACCTCATGTCATTTTATTAGCGAAAACCTACATTGGTGACCCTGAACTAAAGGACGATTCCAGAGTTATTGAACATGTTGGTCAATCAGTCGCTTAGAAACTGCTGGAGTTTTGGGAGCAAAATGCTGTTGCTTGGTTTGTACAAGCCGAGGCCCAACTTGCGCTGTGAGAAAGCACCGCCGACAACACCAAATTCTACCGTATGGTAGCACTGCTCAGAAACTCCATGGCTGCAAGAGTGTCTACTAGAACACCCGCCTGATCATGATAAATACTAATCGCTGAAAACTCATCTTTTGGACTATTGGAGTCCGAGCACACCGAACAGTTGCTCTCC
The DNA here is from genome assembly GCF_963921235.1 of Mobula hypostoma. Taxonomy (NCBI): domain Eukaryota; kingdom Metazoa; phylum Chordata; class Chondrichthyes; order Myliobatiformes; family Myliobatidae; genus Mobula; species Mobula hypostoma. The sequence goes on from NC_086100.1 coordinate 172,636,714, forward strand.
TTGCCTGGCCTTGGTGATGTTAAGCCTTCAGAACTTATAGACCACATGCTCTCTCTCCTGGGAAATCACTATCCTCGGTTTATTTTTAAAGAACTCTTCATTCAGCAAATGCCTGATCAAGTTTACATTGCCCTTGCTAACGCACCGTGAAGGACTATAGGGAGCTTGCTAAAATGGCTGATAGTCTATGCTCAGCCGGGCAGAGGTATGTGGTTCCTCCTCTTTTCCCTGCCTCAATAAGCAGCAAGGCCTCCAACATAAGCACACGAAACAGACTACTAACTAATGCAGGCTATGTGTTTTACCACGCTCGCCTTGGTATGAATGCAAGCAAGTGCCAACCCCCTTGCATCTTTAACAGTGCCAGCACATCAGAGGTCTGTGAACACCATGGGTTTTGCTTGCCATGGTCATCTACTGTTCATCACAGAGACCCTTTCAGGCGATGCTTACTGTGTGACACAAGTACTCAAGTGAGTGATCAGTGAGAAGGCAAAGAGCGATGAAACCTTGCTGGAGGCAGCCAATGGTAGCAAGTCTCCCTCCTGAAGGATGGTCTCATGTTAGCCTCAGAGACTGAAATCACAGGGTCACCAGGGGCTGTGAGAGTTTATGAAGCTTCCTCCATGCTTTGACAGTCAAAGAGAACTTAGAAGGCATTGAGCTCATCTGGAAGCGAAACCTTCTTTTCACCTATGTTCGCATGGTTGTTGCACCACTCAACCAGCCAATCTATCGCACTCCTCCATCCCTCTTGATTGCCATCTGAGATTATACCACCAACAGCACTGAAATCCGCAAGTTTATGAATGACATTTGAGCTGTACGTTAGCCACACGGCGATGAGTTTAGAGAAAGTAGATCAGTGAGCTAACCACACATCCTTGAGGTGTGCCAATGTTGATTGTCAGCAAGGAGGAGATGTTATTACAAATCTGCACTGATTGTTGTCTCCTGATGAGCAAGTTAAGAATCTATTTGCAGAGAAAGTTACAAAGGACCATGTTTAGAAGCTGGATGTTTAATACTATTGAATACCAAGCTGTAGTTGTTAAACAACAGCCTGATGTATATTTTGTTGTTGTCTTGTGCTCCAAAGCAGAGTGGAGAATCAGTAAAATTGTGTCCACTGTGGACCTGTTGCAGTGTTAAGCAAATTGCAGTGGGTCCAGATCCTTGGTCAGGCAGACGACTAGCCGTAACCAACCTGCACTAAGTTAGTAACTGTTATCACTTTAGGTTGCATCTGGAAATTCCAGTTGGTGGACAATTTCCCTCCACGCCGCTCTGACGTATTGGGAAATCATGTACTCGGCAGGTCACAGCAGTGGTTTGCCTTTTCCTACTGCTGGGTGAGTTGAAAGAGATCACCACCTCTTGTAGTGGATGACCAGGACGTCTAAGTGCCTTGTCGTGCTCTTAGCACTCCACTAACGCCTGGTGGCCTGCCTTCTTGACCGTTGGACCATTAATCAGTCTCCTCCACTCAATCTGCCAGGGCCAGACTTCACATGCTGGGATAGGCAAATCCCCTACCTCACCGAGGGTCGAAGACCCATCAGCTACCCTCACCTGGTCTGGCCCATCTGCTGAGACGGTTTACCGGGGTGTGGCCGCTGTGCGTGCTACAGCTGCTTGGAGCCACAGGTGAGAGCTGAGCGCCAGGTGGGGACCAAAGGTGGAAGAGCTGCCCTGAGACAGGGCACGGGAGACCCCCCCCACCGGAGGCGCTACCCCTCCCTAGACACCCCATACACCCCAGTAACTGTTATAGACAGGAATAAATATCAAATGAGTACAAGTACTAAAAAGAGATTGTTGAAAATTTTTATAGATGGGGTTATAGATAACTTAAATGAGTGGACAAAACAAAAAACTAATTAATTACAATAGGGGAAATACCAAATTGTCCATTTTGATAGGGTTAAATTGATCTTAAATTCAGCAAAGAGGCCAACACAACATTGTGGGCTGAAGAACCTGTACTGTGCCATAATGTTCTACGTCCTATGTTATAATCCTTCAGCTCTATAGTTGTCCCACTCAATATGAGGGAAGTTTAAATCACCTCCTATTACATCCCTATTATTCCCTATACCTACCTCCAATTTCCTTCCACACTTGCTCCCATTGACTACTGGAGTGCCTATAGTACAATCCTATCAAAATAATCACCCTCTTCTTATTTATCAGTTCTACCCATATATTCTCAGTAATTGTCCCACCGAGAATATTCTAAGTGCTGCCATAATATCCTCCCCAATCAAAAACACAACTCCCTCTTATCTGTCGTTTCCACCTCTATCATGTGTGTAGCACCTGTATGCCACAACATTGAGCTGCCAGTCCTGCCTATCCCTTAATCATGTTTTTGGAAAATATCACAACAGGTTGGCAGGATAGAGATACATCTCTACCAAAGGAGATGTAAGGCGCTCCTCCCCTCCACTAACCTACAGGTCACCCTTGGGCAAGGTGTTGAACCTGCTGAGCGTTCCCACCCCAATCATGGTCATGTAAAACCATGGGAATAGGTGGAGGATAGCTGTATGAGCAGCTGGTGCATAATCACATGTCCTGGTTATGTGACTACTGACAATCTCTGAAGAGTATTGATAATAGCTGGGGTCACCAGTCTTGTAAAGACACTGCCCGGAAAAAGACAATGGGAAATCACTCCTGTAGAAAAATTTTGCCAAGAACAATCCCTTTGGCCTATCCATGCCATGAGCTCATCTGCTTTACCTGGTAAGCTCTTTGCGTTGAAATAAATGCAGCTTAGTCCATCAGAACTCACTCTCTCTCCTGCTTCTCCCTGTTCTGCCTACTGAACTTGCTTGCATTAATTTCTGTATTTGCCTCTCATCTGCCACACTTTGAGTCCCACTCCTCTGCCAGACTAGTTTAAATCCTCTCAAGTAACTCTTACACATCTCCCCACCAGGATAATGGTCCCCTCCAGTTCAGGTGCAACCTGCCCTCTCACAAAGCACATTTAAGAAAGGTCTACATTGTTGGAAGTAATTCAGAGCTTTGCTTATCTCATAACAAGTGGTCAAGCTGCTTTGTGAGGAAATGTTGGACAGGACATGCTTGTGTCTTCCAGAGTTTAGAAAAGTGAGAAGGGACTTGAGTAAAACAAACAATATGCTCGAAGAACATACACAAAATACTGGAGGAACTCAGCTACTTGATCAGCATCTATGGAGTGGGTCTCAGCCTGAAACATCAACTGTTTATTCCCCTCCACTTGTGACAGCACCTTCAATGAATTACGGACCTGTATTCTCAGATCCTACTGTCCTACCACACTCCTCAGTGCCCTACCATCCACTGTACAACCTAGCTGGTGCTGCCGATGTACAACACCAAACACTTGTCTGCATTAAATTCCATCTGCAATTTTTCAGCCCATTTTTGCAGCTGGTCCAGATTCCACTGCAAGACATAATAGACAGCAAACACCTGCTCCTCTGCAGTCTCTATAGCGTCCATGAAGTTGATGCTGATTTGCCTTACTTCTGTAGACTCTGTGTCCTGAGTAAATAGAAAAGCAAAAAATGCATTTAAGGTCTCCCCCATCTCTTTGACTCCAGACATAGATTACCATCCTGATCTGACAGAGGATCAATTTTAATCCTTGCAATTCTTTTGCTCTGAATATATCTGTAGAATCCCTTAGGATTCTCCTTCACCTTGTCTGCTCAGACAATCTCATGCCTTCTTTTAGCCCTCCTGATTTCTTTCTTATGTGTTGTCTTGCATTTTTTGCACTCCATAAACAACTCATTTGTTCCTACCTGCTGAAACCTGCAATGCACCTCCTTGTTTTTCTTAACCAGAGCCTCAATATGTTTCGAAAACCAAGATTTCGTAAACTTGTTATCTTTATCCTTTACTCTGACAGGGACATACAAGCTTTGTAAGCTCAAAATATCATTTCTGAAGGCCTCTCACTTTCCAAGTACACCTTTGCCAGAAAACAACCTATTCCAATCTGCACTTGATAGATCCTTTCTGATACCATCAAAATTGACCTTTCTCCAAGTTAGAATCTTAACCCATGGAGTAGACCTATCTTTTTGCATATTTACTTTGAAACAAATGGCAATGTGATCATTAGATGTGAAGTGTTCCCCTACACAAACTTCTGTCACCTTCCCTGTCTCATTCCCTAATAGCAGATCAGGTATCGCACACTCTCTTGTTGGGACTTCTATGTACTGATTAAGAAAACGTTTCTGAACACACTTAGTAAACTCTATGAGACAATATTGTTTTTTCTCAGAGCCTGAGCTTTTGGAACTCATTACCCTAAAGGGCAGTGGAAGTAGAGCCCTACAAAGTCTATAAAGCAGGCATGGATAGATTCCTGATATGGAGATGAAAGATTTCCGCAGGTAGTCAGGAATGCCAAGTTAAGGTCACCATCAAATCAGCTGTGATGTTACTAACTACTGGAGCAGGCCAAGGGCCATGCGATGTAATTTTGCACCAAATTCACGCGTGTGTGCTTATATTAAGCTGCAACAGTCACTCAAAACAAAAATCATCAGTTAATAAGGTTGGGGATTTTAAGAGATAAGAACAATAAATACTGTAACTGTGAGTGAATAGTTAAGATTTCAGATCAATGACAGTTCATTGAAATATTTATGTGCAGTAGTTTACAGCTATTTAAAATACACTGCAGAAGGCAGTCACCAAAGAAATAACATTGATTTAAGATTACCCAACATTTTTTGATTATTGTGTTTCACAGTGTGAAGAATCCCCATTCCGGTTCTTGACATGTCAGTCCTGGTGGCGTGAACAACAATTTCTCTAACTTCCAGTAGTGTTTCCCCTCCCCCTTCCCTCTTCTTCAATTGTTCACTCTGGCCACTTACGTCTTCCCACCGGCCTATCGCCTCCCGCAGTGTTCTTTGTCCGTCCCTTTCTCCCATGGTCCACTCTCCTCTCCTATCAGATTCCTTCTCAACCCCTTTGCCTTTTCCCCATATCACCTCCTAGCTCCATACTTCATCCCCTCCTCCCGCACCATCCTGGTTTCCCCTATCACCTTCCAGCATGTCCTCCTTCCCCTTGCCCACCTTCGTATTCTGGTATCTTCATCCTTCCTTTCCAGTCCTGATGAGGGGTCTAAAAGCAAAACGTCACTGCTTATTCACTTCTATAGAAGCTGCCTGACCAGCTGAGCTTCTCCAGCTTTCTGTGTGTGTTGCTCTGGATTTCCAGTGTCTGCTGAACCTCTTGTGTTGTATGTATAAATTAGATTTTTATTACATTAACCTTCCAAAAAATGTGGAATCTGCTTTGATTACTCTTATTAAAATGTAGAATTCTGATAACAACTGCAATATAGTGTCATCCGTTCCTATTACAATTCCTCTGAACTCACCCTACGAGTGTCTCTGCAGCAATCTTGGTGTCAGTGGGCAAGTTGGAATTTAATTAGGCAGAATCAACCTCACAGCTTATTTTACTGAGCTGGAGTACGAAGAGTTCAGGAGAGATGAGGGGTTTGGGGAAATTGCTGGAGAAGGGAGGATTAGGAATTTTGTTAAACTGTTTTAGTGAAGGTAAGAAATGAAGTATTACAGAAAAACCCACCTCAGAGTACTTTAGGTAAATGGCGGCAGTTACTGTAAGTTAACTACCTGGGACAATTCAGAATCAGAACCAGGATCAGGTTTATTGTCACCTGCATGTGACATGAAATTTGTTAACTTAGCAGCAGCAGTTCAATGCAATACATAATCTAGCAGAGAGAAAAATAATAATAATAATAAATAAAATAAAACATAATAATAAATAAACAAGTAAATAAATTACATACATTGAATAGATTTTTAAAACGTGCAAAAACAGAAATACTGTATATTAAAAAAAAGTGAGGTAGTGTCCAAAGCTTCAATGTCCATTTAGGAATCGGATGGTAGAGGGGAAGAAGCTATATACACAAAATTCTGGAGGAATTCAGCACATTAAACTGCATCTATGGAAATTAATAAACAGTTGACGTTTTGGGCCAAGATCTTTCATCAGCACTGGAAAGGAAGGGGGAAGATGCCAGAATAAGAAGGTAGAGGGAGTAAAGAACGAGGAGATGACAGCCACAAAACTAAGAAACCATTCAGAGAAAACATCAAATACCCAACACACAAAAAATAACAAATCATGCAGATGACAAAAAGCGAGCAAACAACACATAGCAACACACACAAAATGCTGGTGGAACGCAGCATTTTGTGTGTGTTGCTTGAATTTCTAGCGTCTGCAGATTTTCTCGTGTTTGTGTTTTTAAAAACAACACATAGAATAGTTCATCTCTTGTTTTATTGACATAACATCCCCTTAAAATTTAATAGAAAAATTAGTGGAAAGTTATTACATCAATTTTTGTAACCAAAATGTGTTGATTAACTTATGCCCTAAATATCTGTTACAGATCCCAACTTTACGTAAACAGCTCAGAGTTGAGACACAACTGTCAGAAAACCAAGGATAAATCAGGTAAAAAAGCAAATGTCTTTCTTAGAATTTGGTTATACTTTATAATTTAGCAATCCAATTGCAAACCTTCACATGCGTGGTATAAAGAAAGCCAGTGGCCTGAGTAAAGCAACACACATCAAAGTTGCTGGTGAACGCAGCAGGCCAGGCAGCATCTCTAGGAAGAGGTGCAGTCGACGTTTCAGGCCGAGACCCTTCGTCAGGACTCGGCCCGAAACGTTGATTGTACCTCTTCCTAGAGATGCTGCCTGGCCTGCTGCATTCACCAGCAACTTTGATGTGTGTTGCTTGAATTTCCAACATCTGCAGAATTCCTCGGGTCTGAGTAAATGCATGTTCATGGTTAGCAGAACATAGGATGACTAGTGGCAAATAATGCAGAGAAACTGAGCTCAGCGCAAATTTTTTCTGATGATCTTCTGCAATTAGAACTTAACAATTCCCCTGAAGCAGTTTATCTGGAGGATTGTTTGAAGGTTTCAGAATTATAAAAAGTAAATCTTAATTGGATAAAGTCTTTGGGAAGGTACAATTAATACATGGTAACATAATCTTCTCAGCAAATTACATATATGAAAGAATTTGGGGTTGAACCCTGCATTCTGATAACTGTGTTGAAATATGTGTTAATAATTCAACCCCCCCCACCTCCTTCACCATTCCCTATCCCCTTTTCCCTCTCTCACCTTATCTCCTTGCCCACCCATCACCTCCCGCTAGTGCTAACCTGAGTGTGGCACCATAGTTCAGAGAACCACTCAAGATGGGAAGACAAGAGAAATGTATTGGTAATTGGGGATTCTATAGTCAGGGGAATAGATAGAATTCTCTTTCGTGAGGATCGAGTGTCCTGAAGGCTGTGTTGCCTGCCTGGTGCCTGGGTTCGGGACGTCGTATCTGACCTGCAGAAGAACTTGTAGTGGGAGGGGAAAGGTGCAGTTGTCATGGTCCATGTGGGTACCAACAACATAGGTAGAATGAGGAACGGGGTTCTGCTAAGGGAATTTGAGCAGCTAGGGATTAAGTTAAAAAGCAGAACCAAAAAGGTGGTAATCTTTGGATTACTACCTGAGCCACGTGCAAATTGGCAGAGGGTCAAGAAGAGTTAAATGCATGGCTCAAGGATTGGTGTGGGAGAAGTGGGTTTGAACTCATGGGAAATTGGCACCGGTATTGGGGAAGGAGGGAGCTGTACCAATGGGACAGGCTCGACTTGAACAGTGATGGGACCTGGATCCTAGCGAATCGCATTCCTATGACTGTGGATAGGGCTTTAAACTAAATAGTAGGGGGCTGGGTTCAACAGATTGAAGAAGTAAAGTAAAAAAATAAAAGTGTGGATAAAGATAAAGAAAAAACAAAAGAGCAAAAAGAGAAAAGGAAGAGTGGAGTGAAGAAAAGTCAAGTTCAGAAGAGTAAAAGGTTACAAGATTTTAAAAGCACAATCAGTGTAAGGGCACTTTATTTGAATTCAAAACAAGGTCAGTGAATTTGTGGCACAAATCAGCACAAGGGGGTATGATTTAGCGGCCTTTCAGAGTCGTGGTTGCAGGGTGGAGAGGATTGAGAATTACATATCCAAGGATATCAGGTAATACAGAAGGATAGGCAGGAAGGTAAAGGAGGTGGGGTAGCCCTTTAAATTAAAAATGAGTTCAGGGTGACAGTGAGAGATAATATAAGATCTAATGAGCAGAATGTTGAATCCACCTGGGTAGAGGTTAGGAATAGTAAAGGGAAAAAATCACTGGTGGGAGTTGTCTTTCGGCTGAATAATAACATTACAGTGGCACGGGCAACAAACAGAGAAATATCTGAGGCCTGTAAGAATGAAACAGCAGTTATCATGGAGGATTTTAACTTGCACCTAGATTGGGTGAATCAAGTTGGTCAAGGCAGTCTTGTGGAGGACTTCATAGAATGTATCCGTGATGGCTTTCTTGAACAGCATGTCACTGAACCTACAAGGCAATGTGCTATCTTAGATCTGGTCCTGTGCAAGGAGAGGGGCAAAATTAGTGATCTTGTAGTTAGGGATTCTCTTTGAAAGAGTGATCACAGTATGAGTTTCTCATACAAATGGAGGGTGCAATAGTTTGATGCCTAAACAATGGAGACTACAATGGGATGAGGGAGGATTTGGCTAGTGTAGACTAGGAACACAGGCCATATGGTGGGACAGTTGAGGAAGGGGCAGGTAGTGTTGAGGAAACAGGTGGGCTGCAGAAGGACAGATTAGGAGAATGGGCAAGAAAGTGGCAAATGAAATACAATGTTGGAAAATGTATGGTCATGCACTTTGGTAGTAGAAATAAATGTGCAGACTATTTTCTAAATGGGGAGAAAATCCTAAATTCTGAGATGCAAAAGGACTTGGGAGTCCTTGTGCAGAACACCCAAAAGGTTAACTTGCAGGTTGAGTCAGTGAGGAAGACAAATGCAATGTTAGCATTCATTTCAAGAGGTCTAGAATACAAGAGCAAGAATATGATGCTGAGGCTTTATAAGGCACTGGTGAGGCCTCACCTTGAGAATTGTAAACAGTTTTGGGCCCCTCATCTTAGAAAAGATGTGCTGACATCAGAAAGGGGCCAGAGGAGGTTCACAAGGATGATTCCAGGAATGAAAGTGTTATCATATGAAGAACATTTGATAGCTCTGGGTCTGTACTTGCTGGAATTCAGGAGGATGTGGGGGGATCTCATTGAAATCTTTCGAATGTTGAGAGGCCTAGACAGAGGAGATGTGGAAAGGATGTTTCCCATGGTGGGAGAGTCTAGGACAAGAGGGCACAGCCTCAGGATAGAGGGGGGCCCTTTCAAAACAGAGATGCAGAGAAATTTCTTTAGCCAAAGGATGGTGAATTTGTGGAATTTGTTGTCACATGCAGCTGTGGAGGCCAATTGTTGGGTGTATTTAAAGCAGAGAATGATAGGTTCTTGATTGCACATGGCATCAAAGGTTACGAGGGAGAAGGCCGGGAACTGGAGTTGAGGAGGAGAAGCAAAAACGATCAGCCATGATTGAATGGCAGATCAGACTCGATGGGCCAGATGGCCTAATTCTGCTCCTATGTCTTATGGTCTTATGGAACAGTAGAAGACTTTCAAAGAAATTTTTCACAGTGCTCAACAAAAGTATATTCCAGTTAAAAGCAAGGACAGTAAGGGTGAGGAGAGCAAGCTTTGGATAACTAAGGAAATAAAAGAAGGCATCAAACTAAAAGCTTGTGCATACAAAGTCACCAAGAGTAGTGGGAAACTGGAAGGTTTGGAAAACTTTAAATAGCAGCAAAGAACCACTAAGCAAGCAATAAAGAAAGAGAAACTAGATTATGAAAATAAACTAGTACAAAATATAAAAACAGATAGTGAGAGTCTTTATAATTATATAAAGTAGAAAAGGGTGGCTAAAGTGAATGTAGGTCCCTTAGAGGACAAGAAGGGAGAATTGATATTGGGTAATGAGGAAATGGCAGAGGTTTTGAATGACTGTTTTGTGTCAAACTTCATGGTGGAGGAAATGTCTAACATGCCAAAGAGAGATGTTATGGATACGATGGGAGGTGAGGACCTCAATTCAATAGCTACCACTAAAGGGGTAGTGCTGAGCAAACTTGTGGGCCTGAAGTTAGACAGGTCCCCTGGTCTTGATGGAATGCATCTCAGAGTATTGAAAGAAATGGCAGAAGTTATAATAGAGGCTTTGGTCATAATTTACCTAAATTCTCTGGACTCTGGGCAGGTCCCGGGGCAGATTGCAAGATGGCAAATGTAACGTCACTGTTCGAAAAATTATGTAGGCCAAAGGCAGGTAACTATAGGCTCGTTAGCTTAACATCTGTAGTTGGGAAAAAGCTTGTGTAAAAGATTGCTGTCGGTAGGTTACAGCGGGACGTAGAGTGAGGTAGAGCAGTGACTGATGATGTTCAATCCAGAAAAGTACGAAGTGAACTTAAGGCAGAGTACAAGGTTAATGGCAGCATTCCTAGCAGTGTGGAGAAACAGAGCAATCTTGCGTCTAAGTCCACAGATCTCTCAATGTTGCCATGTGTTGACAGTGTGGTTGAGAAGGCATATGATGTGTTGGTCTTCGTTATTCAAGGGATTGAGTTCAAGAGCCATGAAGTCATTTTGCAGCTGTATAAAGTTCTGGTTAGTCTACACTTGGAGTATTGTGTTCAGTTCTGGTAACCTCATTATAGGAAGAATGTGGAAGCTTTAGACATGGTGCAGAAGAGATGTAGAAGGATGCTGCCTAGATTAGAGAACATGTCATATGAAGAAAGGTTGAGCATGCCAGGGCTTCTCTCTTTGGAGTGACAGGGGATGAGAGGCTACTTGATAGGGGTGTACAGATTTTGAGAGGCATAGACGGGGTGGACAGCCAGTGCAGTAATAGCCAATACCAGAAGACATCTGTTTGAGGAAACTGGAACAAAATTTAGGGGAGACGTCAAAAGTTATACACAGAGAGTGGTGGGTACCTGATATGCACTGCCAGGGGTGGTGGTAGAGGGTGATACAATGGGGACACAAGAGTTTATTCAATAGATGCGTGGGTGTAAGAAAAATGGAGGGTTAAAGGCTGTGTAGGAAGGAAGGTTAGATTGATCATGGAGTAGATTTATACAGGTCGGCACAGTATTGTGGGCCAAAGAGCCTGTATTGTGCTGTATTGTTCTACGTTCAGTGTTCCTCACCTTCCCACAAGAAACTAACACATTTTATCAATGGAGAAGATGCACTAAGATATCAGCAGTTTAAGGATGAAGCTCATCTAATTATTCATAAAGCATACTAACTTCGTTAAGGATTAATTTTCCTCTTGCCTTCTTGCCTTCTAGAGAACATCTACAAAAATATCTCAGTTGCACAATGGAGGAAACATCAGACAATGAACAGAATGCCAAAAAAAGATCTTCCGTCAGTAATATATCAGAATAACATCAAACACGGAAGATAAATAACTGAGGACATGATCTAAACATGTATTGTGAATTATATATTTTTAAGCATTAGTTGTAGAGTTTGTAAAGCTAGTTGATGTACCAGCCAGGCTGCATCAAGCTGAAACAAGCCAATAAGTAGGATACTGGGGTTTGTAGGCAGAAGTGAGAACAGAGAAGAAAAATAAAATATGGAGTCAAAATCTGAATTCTGAATCAGATTTATTATCACATCATATAGATGCTAAATTTGTTGTTTTGTATTTTATAAATTTGGCAGTGTTCATGGGCTCACATTTCATGATGAAGCTGCCTGAATCTACAATGTTCTGTAGCCTCTTGCAAACCTCCATACAAGTGGTGATGCAGCCTGTCAGAATGCTTTCCATGGTACATCTGTAGAGATCTGCTAGAGTCTTTGGTGACATAAACTCGTAATGAAGTAGAGCCACTGGCATACCTTCTGCGTAATTAGATCAATGTTTGGGTCCAGGATAGATCCTCAGCGTTATTGGCACCAAAGAACTTGAAGCTGCTCACCCTTTCCACAGCTGACCCTGCAATGAAAACTGGTGTGTCTTCTCCAGGATTCCCTTTCCTGAAGTTCATGATCGATTCCTTGGTCTTGTTGACGTTGTGTACAAAGTTGGTGTCATGACACCAACCGGCCAATCTATTTCATTCCTGTATGCCTCCTAATTGCCATCTGAGATTTTACCAACAACAGTGGTTTCATCTGTGAATTTACAAATGGTGTTTGAGCTGTACTTAGCCACACAGAAATGAAGGTCTTATTAGATTCAGAGCACAAGGAAATGTTTTACATCATAGTGACACAACAGGCATAAGATGGCACTGTAGAAAGTTCTGTTATACAAAATTTTAATATACCAACAGGAAATAATACCTACAGATAAGCTTCCCAGTTAAGGGGCATCACTCTTATCTTGGACAGACACAGACTGCAAAGTTCCTCGAAGCTTGTTTTAAATACCATTCAGCATCAGGACAGTTGACAGAAGAAGGAAAACTGAGTCACTGTTGATGATAAAGAGGAAGACCAACAGGAATGGTGACCGGCAATGAGCCTGTCTGATGTGATATTTCAGTTAACATCCTCTGCACAGAAAAGAAAGCATGGCGGCTTGAGTTCAGTTCCACTCCTTATGGTTGATAGATCTGATTTTCTTTCATGCGAAAATAGAACAATACAGTAAGGAACAGGCCCTTTGGCCCACAATGTCTTTGCTGACCAGGAAGTAAATGAAACTAATCATTTGCCTGCACATTGGTGAACAGTATGATATCCTCCTTCTCCTGCCTACTCATGAGCCTGTCTAAATGCCTTTTAAATGCTGCTATTGCATTTGCTTCCACGACTTCCCCTGGAAGCACCTTCCAGGCACCCAACACTCACTAACACAACACTCTTTACCTTATAAGTCTTTAAACTATCTCCCTCTCACCTTAAACTTATGCCTTCTAGTATGTGACATTTCCACTCTTGAAAAGCACTCTATCCACCCTATCAATTTCCTTTCACAATTTTAGATACCTTTGTCAGGTTGACCCTTAACCTATGATGTTTGACAGAAAGCAGTCTAAGTTTGTCCAATCTCTCCACATAGCTAAAACTCTCTAATCCGGGCAACATCCTGGTGAACCTCTTCTTCAACCTCTCTAAAGCCCCCACATCCTTCCTGTAATACTGCCACCAAAGCTACACACAATGCTCCAAATGTAGCCCAAACAAAGTTTTATATAGCTGTAATATGACTTCTTAACTATCATACTCAACACCCTGTTTAATGAAGGTGAGTATGCTACACATTTTCTTTACTACCCAGTCTACTTGTGATGTCACTTTCAGGGAGCTATGAACTTGCATCCTAAGTTCCCTCAGTACATCAATGCTCCTAAGCATCCCACCATTTACTGTATACTTTTATATTTGAACTTCCAAATTGCAACAACTCACGCTTGTTCAGATTAATCTCCATCTGCCATTTCTTTGCCCATATCTCCAACTGATGTATATGCTGTAGTATTCTTTGAAAGCCTTTTTAACTATTCACCACTCCACCAATTTTTTTATAATCTGAAAATTTGCTAATCAGCTCACCTACATTTTTATTGAAATCCTTTATAAATATCACATACAACAATGTTCCCAGCACTGACCCTATGGAACTGCAGTGGCCACAGGCCTCCTGTCAGATTAACAGCCCTCCACCCCTGTCGTCTTCCTACAAAGGCCAACCAATTTTGAAGCCAGTCTCCGAAGTTACCATGAGCCCCATGAGTCATAATTTTCTGTATTAGTCTACCATGAGAGATCTTGTCAAACCTCTTACTAAAGTTAATGAGACAACATCCTTCATCAATCACCTTCATCAGCTCGAATTTGTAAGATGTGATCTGCTCCAAATAAATTTATGCTGACTTTTCCTAATGAGCCCAAAGTTTTCCAAATGCAAGTAAATCCTTTCCTTAAGAATCCTCTCCTGGACCTTCCCTGCCACTGATATAAAGTTCGCCAGCCTATATGTAATTTGCTAGCTTCTCCTTCTAACCCTTCTTGAACTAAAGAACAATATTGGCTAAGGTAATGTCTGCTGGAACCGTGTCTATGTGCTCGAGAGGAAACAAAGATCTATGTCAAGGCCACAGGAATTTCATCTCTTGCTTCTCTCAATACCCTGGCATTGATCCGATCAGGCCCAGGGGACGTATCCACCTTAATGTTATCTAAGACACCCAACACCTCATTCTTGATGTCAATATGCTCCCAAGAATATTAGAATATCCCACACTGATCTCACTATAACCAATGCAAAGTACTCATTGATTACCTTGCCTACTTCCTTTAGCTCCAGGGATAAATTCCCTCCTTCATTCTTGAGAGATCCTAAACAGTCATTCATCATCCTCTTTTTTTAGTATATGGATAAAATTCCTCAGAATTATCCTTAATCCTACTGGGCAAGAAAATTTCATCATCCTCCTTGTCCCTCCTGCTTTCTTTATATTTCTCAAGGGCCCTGTCTCATTTCAGGTTATTAAACCTCTCAAATGCTTTTCTTTTTCTCTAAATTTACATCTCTCATCATCCAAAGTTCCCGAGCCTTACTATCCCCATTGGAACACTCCAATCCTAAATTTTGATCAACTGGCTTTTGAGCAACTCCCATATGTCAGCTACGCTGGAAACAGCTCCTTAGTACAGTGAAGCAGATTCTTGACCTCACTAACACCCTTTTCACCATGTAAGGTTTCTATGTGAATTTAAAATATATGTTTGCTTTTATGTACAGGTTCAGAATATCAAAACAGATACTGCAGTAAATATCCTTTTAATGTTCATCAAAATGTCAAAGCAATTTTGCTGATGTAAACAATGTATGCCAATCTTTTTATTTGTTCAAATATTAAAATAAATAAATGCCATAATCCTGTTGGAACTTTGGATATATCAAGGAGGACCTCCTTTCACTCAGTATTGGCCCCTGAAACCAATGACTGATAAGTAATATTCTGAAATGGGTATCTGACAATTGCAATGACAATTCTCTAAGTTACTATAACACAAATTTCAGATGTATGCTTTCCAGATTTGGATTGGATTTTCAGGGTCCCTGTAGTCATTCCAGAAACTCCACAGTGTTCTCCACGATGCCATTGGCATTGACTCCACTAAGTCCTTCAATGTCCTCAGGGCTGCTGTCACCCAGAAATTTAAAATGGATCAGCTACCTAGATACTGTGCCTGCAAGACCTGTCTTGATGAGTGAGTCTGAATCCCAAAGCACAAATCATCTGAAAAGACAAATCAGAGATATTTCATATTTGGGTAAATAAGCACTGCTTCAAAAAAATGCAAGTACTTCTATGATTCCAGGAAAGCTGACGTCATCCAGAACAAAGCAGCCCACATGACTGGCATTTGATCTACAATCCCAAGCATCACCTATTCACCAATGGCTCAATGGTAAGCCAGTAACTAACAACAGAGCTCCCTCCCCAATAATCTCCCTCCTGGCACATATCCCTGCAAGCAACAGAAATGTTACATCTCCCATTCACTTCCTCCCTCACCTCCATTCAGGACCCCAAACAGTCCTTCCATGTGAGGTAACACTTCCCCTGCAAATCTGTTGGGGTTGTCTATTGCGTCTGGTGCTCCCGATGTGGCCTGCTCTGCATCGGTGAGACCTGACGTTAATTGGGGGGCTACTTTGTCGAGTACCTCCATCCCATCTGCCAAAAGCAGAATTTCCCAGTGACCATCAATTTTAATTCTTATTCCCATTCCCATTCCAATATTCTTGTCCATGGCTTCCTCTTGTGGCACGATGAGGCCACTCTCAGATTGGAGAAGCAACACCTCATATTCCATATAAGTAGCCTCCAACCTGATGGCATGAACATCAATTTCTCCTTCTGCCCTGGTGCCCCTCCTTTTTCCCTTCTCCCTCAAGGTCTACTCTCTTCTCCTATCAAATTCCTTCCTCTCTAGCCCATTACTTTTCCCACCCACCTGGCTTCACCTATCATCTTCCAGCTCATCCTTCTTCCCCTTCCCCACCTTTTTATTATGGTGTCTTGCTTTCCAGTCCTGAAGAAGGGTCTAGGCCCAAAATTTTGACCGTTTATTCATTTCCATAGATGCTGCCTGACTGGCTGAGTTCCTCCAACATGTTGTGTGTGTTGCAATGGAAGGTGCTGCAGTCTCCCTCTAGCTCATTGCTAGCAACTGGAATAAGCCTATGGAAATGCCATAACTTACAGCTTCCCGGTGTGATGGATAAAGAGCCACTTGGAGACTGGAGCGATAGCTATAACAGGTCATTATTATGGGTGCCATGGTAGCGCGATGCTATTATAGCTTGACCATAGGAGTTTGGAGTTCAATTCTGATGTCATCAGTAAGGGGTCTGGATGTCCTCCCCGTGGAATATGTTGGTTTTCTTCAGGTGCTCTGGTTTTCTCTCATAGTCCAAACAAATAGCAGTTAGTAGATCAATTAGCCATTGTAAATTGTCCCGTGATTCGGCTTTACGTTGGGGTTGCTGGGTGGTGTGGTTCGAAGGGCCGGAACGGCCTATTCTACGCTGTATCTCAATAACTAAATTAATCAATATTAGTATAAGGGCATATGCAAAGAAAGTCACACAGGAGAGTCTCCCTGAGAATTGCAATAGATTGCATTCACACACTTTGGTTAAGGTTCAAAATTCAAAATACTCCTCTGTATTTCTCCTCTGTACCTACTTCCAAGCACCTGAGAATTGCAATAGATTGCATTCACACACTTTGGTTAAAGTTCAAAATTCAAAATACTCCTCTGTATTTCTCCTCTGTACCTACTTCCAAGCACCTTAAAACTGTGCCCTTTCATGCCAGCCATTTCAGCCCTGGGAAAAAGCCTCTGACTATCCACACGATCAATGCCTCTCAGCAACTTATACACCTCTATCAGGTCACCACTCATCCTCCATCGCTCCAAGGAGAAAAGGCCGAGTTCACTGAACCTATTCTCATAAGGCATGCTCCCTAATCCGGGCAACATCCTTGTAAATCTCCTCTGCACCCTTTCTATGGCTTCCATATCCTTCCTGTAGTGAGGTGACCGGAACTGAGCACAGTACTCCAAGTGGGGCCTGACCAGGGCCCTATACAGCTGGAACATTATCTCTCAGCTCTTAAACTCAATCCCATAGTTTATGAAGGCCAATGCACTGTACGCCTCCTTAACCGCAGGGTCAACCTGTGCAGTAGCCTTGAGCGTCTTATGGACTCAGACCCCAAGATCCTTCTGATCCTCCACACTGCCAAGAGTCTTACCATTAATACTATATTCTGCCATCATATTTGACCTACCAGAATGAACCACCTCACACTTATCTAGGTTGAACTCCATTTGCCACGTCGCAGCCCAGTTTTGCATTCTATTGATGTCCCATTGTAACCTCTGACACCCCTCCACACTATCCACAACACCCCTGACCTTTGTGTCATCGGCAAATTTACTAACCCAACCCTCCACTTCCTCATCTAGGT
Organism: Mobula hypostoma; assembly: GCF_963921235.1. NCBI lineage: Eukaryota > Metazoa > Chordata > Chondrichthyes > Myliobatiformes > Myliobatidae > Mobula > Mobula hypostoma. The sequence continues at coordinate 172,654,238 of NC_086100.1, forward strand.
CATTTATAAAAATCACAAAGAGTAGGGATCCCAGAACAGATCATTGAGGCACACCACTGGTCACCGACCTCCATGCAGAATATGACCCATCATAACTACACTTTGCCTTCTGTGGGAAAACCAATTCTGGATCCACAAAGCAATGTCCCCTTGGGTCCCATGCCTCCTTACTTTCTCAATAAGCCTTACATGGGGTACCTTATCAAATGCCTTGCTAAAATCCATATACACTGCATCTACTGCTCTACCTTTATCAATGTGTTTAGTCACATCCTCAAAAAATTCAATCAGGCTCGTAAGGCACAGCCTGCCTTTGACAAAGCAATACTGACTATTCCTAATCATATTATGCCGCTCCAAATGTTCATAAATCCTGCCTCTCAGGATCTTTTCCATCAACTTACCAACCACTGAAGTAGGACTCACTGGTCTATAATTTCCTGGGCTATCTCTACTCCTTTTCTTGAATAAGGGAACAACATCTGCAACCCTCTAATCCTCTGGAACCTCTCCTGTCCCCAATGATGATGCAAAGATCATCGCCAAAGGCTCAGTAATCTCCTCCCTCACCTCCCACAGTGGCCTGGGGTACATCTCATCCGGTCCTGGTGACTTATCCAACTTGATGCTTTCCAAAAGCTCCAGCACATCCTCTTTCTTAATCTATATGCTCAAGCTTTGCAATCCACTGTAAATCATCCCTACACTCCCCAGGATCCTTTTCCGTAGTGAATACTGAAGCAAAGTATTCATTAAGTGTCTCCGCTATCTCCTCCGGTTCCATACACACTTTTCCATTGTCACACTTGATTGGTCCTATTCTCTCATGTATTATCCTCTTGCTCTTCACATACTTGTAGAATGCTTTGGGGCTTTCTTTAATCTTGCTCACCTCACCTTCTCATGGCCCCTTCTGGCTCTTCTAATTTCATTCTTAAGCTCCTTCCTGCTTTCCTTATAATCTTCTAGATCTCTATCATTACCTAGTTTTTTTGAACCCTTCATAAGCTTTTCTTTTCTTCTTGACTAGATTTTCAACAGCCTTTGTACACCACAGTTCCTGTACCCTGCCATCCTTTCCCTGTCTCATTGGAACATACCTATGCAGAACTCCACACAAATATCCCCTGAACATTTGCCACATTTCTGCCGTACATTTCCCTGGGAACATCTGTTCCCGGTTTATACTTCTAAGCTTCTGCTTGATAGCTTCATATTTCCCCTTACTCTAATTAAACTGTTTCCTAACTTGTCTGTTCTTATCCCTCTCCAATGCTATGGTAAAGGAGAGAGATTTGTGATCACTATCTCCAAAATGCTCTCCCACTGAGAGACCTGACACCTGACTAGGTTCATTTCCCAATACCAGATCAAGCATCTCCTCTTGTAGGCTTATCTACATATTGTGTCAGGAAACCTTCCTGAACACACCTAACCAACTCCACCCCATCAAAACCCCTTGCTCTAGGGAGATGCCAATCAATATTTGGGAAATTAAAATCTCCCACCACGACAACCCTATTATTATTACACCTTTCTAGAATTTGTCACCCTACCTGCTCTTCGATGTCCCTGTTACTATTGGATGATCTATAAAAAAACACCCAGTAGAGTTATTGACCCCTTCCTGTTTCTAACCTCCACCCACAGAGACTCAGTAGACATTCCCTCCATGACTTACCCCTTTTCCACAGCCGTGACACTATCTCTGATCAGCAGTGCCACGCCCCCACCTCTTTTGCCTCCCTCTCTGTCCTTTCTGAGACATCTAAAGCCGGGCACTCTAATTAACCATTCCTGCCCCTGAGCCATCCAAGTCCCTGTAATGGCCACAACATCATAGCTCCAAGTACTGATCCATGCTCAAAGCTCATTCACTTTGTTCATGATGCTTCTTGCATTAAAATAGATACATCTCAAACTATTGGTCTGAGCGCATCCTTTGTTTATCACCTGCCTGTCTTCCCTCTCGCACTGTCTACAAGCTTTCTCTATTTGTGAGCCAATCACCCCTTCCTTCATTTCTTCAGTTTGGATCCCACCCCCCAGCAATTCTAGTTTAAACTCTCCCCAATAGCCTTAGCAAACCTCCCTGCCAGGATATTAGTCCCCCTCAGATTCAAGTGCATCCCGTCCTTTTTGTACAGGTCATGCTGCCCCTAAAGAAGTCCAGCAACCTGAATCCCTGCCCGCTGCTCTAATCCCTCAGCCACGCATTTATCTTCACTCTATTCCTATACTCGCGGTCGCATGGCACAGGCAGTAATCCCGAGATTACTACCTTTGAGGTCCTGCTTCTCAACTTCCTTCCTGACTCCCTGTAGTCTGTTTTCAGGACCTCTTCCCTTTTCCTGCCTATATCGTTGGTACCAATATGTACCACGACCCCTGACTGTTCACCTTCCCACTTCAGGATATCGTGGACGCGATCAGAATCATCCAGGACCTAGGTATCTGGGAGGCAAACTACCATCCGTGTTTCTTTCCTGCATCCACAGAATCATCTGTCTGACCCCCTAACTATAGAGTCCCCGACGCAGATTGGGGGACCGCTTCGTCGAGCACCTCCGCTCCGTCCTCCAAAACAGATAGGATCTCCCAGTAGCCACCCACTTCAACTCTGCTTCCCACTCCCATTCAGATATGTCCATACATGGCCTCCTCTACTGCCATGATGAGGCTAAACTCAGGTTGGAGGAGCAACACCTCATATACCGTCTAGGTAGTCTCCAGCCCCTTGGTATGAACATAGAATTCTCCAACTTCCGATAATTCCCTCCCCCTCCCCTATCCCTATGTCACTCTGCCCCCTCCCCCAGCTGCCTATCACCTCCCTCATGGTTCCTCCTCCTTCTACTACCCATTGTGTTTTCCCCTATTCCTTCTTCACCTTTCCTGCCTATCACCTCCCTGCCTCCCCTTCCCCACCCTTTATCTTTCCCCCTACTGGTTTTGCACCTGGAACCTACCAGCCTTCTCCTTCCCACCCTCACCCCACCTTCTTTATAGGGCCTCTGTCCCTTCCCTCTTCAGTCCTGATGAAGGGTTCCGGCCCGAAACGTCGACCGATCTTTTCCACTGATGCTGCCCGACCTGCTGAGTTCCTCCAGCGTGTTGTGAGTGTTCCCCTATTACTGCTAGCTTCTTCCTTTCCCTACCCTTCTGAGCCACAGGGCCAGTCTCTGTGCCAGAGGCACAGCCACTGTTGCTTCCCCCAAGTAGGCCGTCCTCCCCAACAGTACTCAAGCAGGAGTTCTTATTGTTAAGGGGGACAGCCACAGGGGTACTGTCTAGTATCTGACTCTTGCCCTTCTCTCTCCTGACAATGACCCACTTCTGACTCTCGAGGCTCCGGTGTGACTACTTGCATATAGCTCCTATCTATCACCTCACTTTCCCTGACCAGACAAAGGTCATTGATCTGCATCTCCAGTTCCCTAACCCAGTCCCTAAGGAGCTGCAGCTCGACAGACCTGGGCAGATGCGGCTGTCCGGGAGGCTGGAGGCTCCTGGACCTCCCACATCTGACGCCCAGTACAGAACACAGGCCTCACAGACATACTTCCTGTTTCTATTCTTCACTGGGAACCTATCTTGCCTTGACCCGTTGAGCTAAAGCCCTCCTACTCTGTCTACCTCTACTCTGACACCCGCTCTATAAAGCTGTCTCCTTTTAAACTCTTCGCGCTGGTCTGAAGGCTGATTTATACGTGTGCGTCAAATGGACACCGTAACCTATGCAAGTGGACTACGTGCGTTTTGAGCATTTATACTTGTGCATTGGTGTGTCTGCGTCGCTCTGCAATTCGGGCAAGTCACGCATGCGCACACACCGGCCCGCTCAAGGCTTCATGGTCATGGTAGTCTTTCTCAGGGTAAACAAGAAGCGAGTGTCTTCTTTCGTAAAAGCGAAATGTGTCCTCCATAATTTCAGAGGTCTGTAAAGCTTTATGGAAAGCATTGCAGCCAGAGTTCCTTCCCTGCCGTTCAGTCGCCCAATGGGAAGCTATTGCAGCGTAGGATGAAGTGCGATGCTACCAAGCGGACCAATCACAGCTGTTGCGGTTTGTGTTGCCACGACACGCGGTTACATTTTGGGAGAGGTGTGCATCAGGCTAGGGCTTAGGGATCCGCGTAGGCTCTGCGTAGGGTTCGCGGTGACGGCATTGAGTTGACGCAGAAGTATAAATCAGCCTTAACTCGCTGACGTACACGCGCTTGAGTTAAATTACTCACTCGTAGAAGCCAGTCAGTTTGGATTGGCAACAACACCTCCTCTACAATCTCCCTCAGCACAGGTGCACGACAAACCTGTGTGCTAAGCTAAGCACACAGCTTAGCCTTGTTCTGCTTGCTTAGTTTTTGTGACTGTGAAGCTAAGCACAACTCCAATACCATATTTAATTTTCCCGACTACATCACTATCATTGGCTGAATCAAAGATGACAAATCAGCATATAGGAGGGAGGTTGAAAATCTGGCTCAGTAGTGCCACAACAACAGCCTGTCACTCAATGTCAGCAAGACCAAGATGATTATTGACTTTAGGAGGAGGAAACTAGAGGTGCATGAGCCAGTCTTCATGAGGGGTCAGAGGTGGAGAGGATCAGCAATTTTAAATTCCTCAGTGTAATCATTTCAGAGGATTTGTGCTGGGTCCAATACGTAAGTGACATTACGGAGAAAGCATGGTAGAGCCTCTACTTTTTTTTAGAAGTTTGCAAAGATTTGGCAAGCTATCTAAAACTTTGACAAACTTCTATAGCTGTGTGGTAGAGAGTATATTGACTGGTTACATAATGGCCTGGTATGGAAACATCAATGCCTTTGTAGAGAAAAGTCTACAGAAAGTAGTGTATATGGCCCAGTCTATCATGGGTTATCCCTCCCCACCATTGCGCACAGCTACATGGAGCGCTGTCATAGGAAAGTTGCATCCATCATCAAGGACCCCCACCATCTAGGCCATGCTCTCTTCTTGCTGCTACCATAAGGAAGAAAGTACAGGATCCTCAGGACCAGCAACACCAGGTTCAGGAACAGTTATTACCCCTCAGTCATCTTAAACCAGAGGGGTTAACTTCATTCACCCCATCTCTGTATTGTTCCCACTGAACTGGACTCACTTTCAAGGACAATTTGTTTTTTTGCATATTGGTTATTTTCTGCCCATTTGGGCATTGGCTTTCCTTGATTCTTTTGTGTTTACTGTGATTGCTCATAAGAAAGGAACCTCAGGGTTGTATACGTTGATAATAAATTTACATTGAACTTTGAATTTGGCCATTGGTTAATCAGAGCAGCCCGTTATTTGGAACAATTCTTGAAGAACAAAGACTATTCGAGAAAATAGGAAAGATTCGCTTCAATTATTTGGGACCCCATGCTGCTTAATTGTGGCAGTAGACTGTTGCCGAACAGTTTCTAACTAGCCTTAGACACATGCACTTGTGTAGTCATTAGAAACTACATTCTGCTTACAGTGAACAGTTTTTAAATAGTGGCAGTTTCATTCACAAGTGTTCTAAAAGCACTGATTTTTGTTACTAATATCTGGTGAGAAATAAACAGTAAGACAATTCAGAACACTTTTGCTCACTGCGATTTCAAGAATTCGGGCTTGCAGATGCTAAAAATAGCCGGGAGTGAAAATGAAATGATTTCGCTACTTCAGCTAAAAGTATTTGAAGGTATCAACAATTATCTTAAATGTTACAATGAAAATGAAGATTTGGAAGATTCTATCAGAGGCATTTTATGAAGCCAATCTGTTATCTACATTAGGTGTGTGCGCTGATTTTGTTCATTTACAGTGATCAAAAGAGTGCAGCAGTGTACATATACACTGGGTAAATTCTTCCGTCGATAACGGTTTTATAGTGCTGTAGTAGTATTCACAGTGTTCTAATTTATTCTGTATTTCATTTAAATACAAACTTGTTACTCAGTTAAATGGTAGTTTGTCTTTTCTTATACAGTACCTCTTTAACTATTTCCATGTGTCTCAATTAATTAGAATCCTCAGTACTTCATTTGAGAATGAGCATTGTTATGAATGAAGATTAAACTAGGCTGAACTTGCTGGAATCCGGTACAAAAAAGCCCTGAAAGAACTCTATAGGCCAAGCAGCATTGGCAGAGGCAAGAAGTGTAAGGAAATGTTTTGGGTTGAGAGCACAATGTCATGGCTCAACCTGAAATGTTGACTTGCAGCATTTGTCTGCACTTTTTTTTCTGTATCTTTCTCTGTGCTGGAATAAAGCTTGCATCTGCAAATGAACTGACTCAATGATGAATGTGATTAACTTTCCAGCAATGACATCTATAATTTGGATTAGAAGGTAAATTAATTTGTTGGTGAAATTTTATTTCACTGCATTGTTGGGAGAAGGGCATAAATCAGTTATAGCAAGCAGAATAAATGATTGAAACTGTTAGAGCAATTTTGGGTTAGGGCAGATACATTTAGCAATTGACCTTGGCTACCAGTCTTCACATCTGAAAATGTATTGTGGGTTTAGTTTTAGTTTGGAGTGCAGCTCTGAACAATGGGTTTCTAAAAGCTGTGAATCCCAAACCAGGCAATGCTGATAAAAATTCATTTAGATGTCTGGGGTGTGGATGTGAATTGGGAGGTGTGAATGTTGTATGTAGTTTCAAAGAAAGCATTGTCCACATTTTGTAAATATGGAATTGTTCTTTGGTGGTTAGCACATAAAATATCGAGCCAGGATACAACAGGAATTCTGCAGATGCTGGAAATTCAAGCAACACACATAAAAGTTGCTGGTGAACGCAGCAGGCCAGGCAGCATCTCTAGGAAGAGGTGCAGTCGACATTTCAGGCCGAGACCCTTCATGAGGACCAACTGAAGGAAAAGTGAGTAAGGGGATACGTTGGGTCAGGCAGATTTATCGACTGGAGAGTGTCTCCACATGATTCTTGCTGTACTTTGTTTTGTTGAATAAATCAGCTGCGTTGTACTTGTGACAATACTTTCCTTCAGTGACTTCATTCACGCAACAACAGGAACAAAACACTGCAAAGAAATTAATGAAAAACCAAAATGAAAAGAACTTCCAATGAACCATTTAAGGGAGGGGTTTATGCTAAAGTGAAAAATAGAGAAAAAAAATCAAACCACGTAAGCTTGAAAATTTGATATTATAATCAAAAACCAAAAAAAAAGAAGTGACCAAGACGACAGGAACAATAACCTACGCCTTGTGTTGCAGTGAATGGACATGTGGCGGTTGCACCAATACGCTGCAGGCTGTGTTCCACTCACATCTCTACCCAGCCCCGTAGTTTTGGAATTGGCGCGGTGCTGGAGACGTCAGGTGTATTGTGACGTAGTCGGGCGGGCGCGCGTGCGCACTCCGAAGAGTTCTGGGCTCGCGCCATTGTCCCCGCGCTGCTGCTCCTTAAAGGGACGTGGACATGTCGTACCGGAGTCCGGCCTCGGCTGCCGGAGGGGACGAGCGGCTCAGGTACTGGCTGTAGCCCGGGGTGGAGGGAATACAACGGTTGTCGAGGGTTAGGGCCGACGATAGGAAAGTTGTGGTGAGCAGGCGGAGCCAGGCCTTGGCGCTAGTTTGAATAGATGGCGCGGTTAAGGGGCGGGAAACTGGAGCCAGTGCGGCTGGGGTACCGTCCCACGCTCCAACCCAACACTGTGGTCGGGGTACCCTCCGATCCCACACCTAATATGCGTGTCTTTCCACCCTTCAGCCTAGTACTCCCGCTTTGGAGTACCGTCCAACTCAACACAAGGGGCTGTGGTGCCCACCAGCCCTCCGACCCCACACCCCAACAATAGCAGCCTTCACGCCCTCTTTCCCAACACCCTGCCCTTGTGCCCACCACCCCTCAACACTACGGCTAGGGTACTCGACAACTCAACACTGCGGCTGCAGGATGAGGCACTTTTATTAAAGTTTAATGTTATCTTCAATAGCATTACGTTGCAGTGAACGTTGGTGTCCTAAGCATAATCGATTTGATGTGTATGAAGTTATAAATCTATGTGCCTATAATCTAAATATAGCATCAGATCATAGTTTGGAGTAAACGTGTGTACCAAAATGCCTGGGGAAAGGTATTTGCTTCTCTCGCTAAGTGAAGTTTTGTCAGAAGAATTTGATTGGAGCCGACTTTTGTATCCCAACCCCGTCAATCCTGTCTTAATCGAGAACATAAGTTTAAAAAAAAGTGGTTTAAGTTATTTGCCTACTTGCGATGGCGGTTCAACAACATAATGATTATTCTTTTACGTCAGTGTTGTTTTCCTCCATGAACTACATTCTTTGTTTCCTTCATGTTAAAAATGTAAAAGGAAAACTTTTGTCTTGAATATGCTGCTATTGGGTCTCCATAATCCCTCGGGTAGAGCATTTCAAAGCTTCAACACCATCTGGCTGCAATATTTTTTTCCCTTTATCTCATTCCTGGTTGGCGCTCTCCTTTATTCTGAAACTTCTCTGTCTCTCTCTGTGTCTCCCACTCCCCCACCCTTTCTGGACATCCCTTCTTTGACCCTGTCAAATGTAGTAATTTTGCAGATGTCGGATGGCAGGCGAGTGAAGCAGCTCCGGGAGGCAAAAGGGTGGCTGACATTTTGGGTTTCGTTGAGTTCCTTCAGTTTCATTTTTGTTCCAGGAAATTCCAGATGTGGTCGTACTAAGGCTGTATATACTTGGAACAAGATGTCTCTAAACTCATGTTGAAATCCTCTTACATATTGTTTGCCTTCCTGAAAATATGTTGGGCTTTGTTGTAAGAACGACCTGAGCATGGGAAATGAAGAATATCTTGCTGTAGCTCTGGGTGGGTGGGGGGGGGGGGGGAGGGTTGATAATGAAAATTGCAAGAATGAAAGGCAAATTCAGAAACCTATAAAATTCTAACAGTGCTAAATAGATTACATGGAGGATGTTCCTCATGGCAGGGAAGTCCAGATCCAGGGGATAAAACTTCAGGATTTGATGTGTGTCATTTGGAACTGAGAAGATGGTGATTACACCATGCATCTGTGAAATTCTCAACCACAAAAGGCAGTGGAAACTAAATATTCTCTTTTTGGTCAGAAGGTAAGTATATTTCTTAATGTTAAAAGAAAATGGGGCGAAGCAGAAATGGGATCTGAAATAGATGATCCACCATAAATGTACTGAATGGTAGAGTTGACCTAAAAAGCTGAAAAAGCTACTGTTATTTTTTGATGTTAATTGCTTGCAAAATTTAAGCCATTGGGGATCCAAGAATGAGGATATCAGGTTCCAGTGAACACCCAGACTTTTTAATCTTTCACTGATTAAATGGGTATACCATCTGTCAGTTTATCTTCAATTTGCACCAGATTATTATTCCCTCATGGAAAATGCTGTAATCGTAATCATATCTTGCATGTTATCAAGATGCCTTGTTTTGCTAATTACAGCCTCCCAAAACAGATCTGCCAAGCAATATTTCTCTTTCATTAATTCAGTTCATTCATTTTCTTACACTTAATTTTTTTAGAGTATTACTGATAGCAATTGGAGGCTATTTTCCATTACACTACTAATTTGAGTGTCATGTATTGGTGGAAAAGCTTTGAAATTCAGAAAGTGAGTTATTTGCTTCCTTCCCCTGGTGAGTAACCTGCTCTTCTAGTCACACTATGTAAGTGGCTCATTCAGTTGAATTTTATTGGTAGTGACTTACTACATAGGTACTGATGGTGAGGGATTTGCTGATGCTTGTACTATTGACTGCAAAGTTTGCTGCAAGTAGCTTCCCTGGTCTTTCTCTCTTCAATTTTACAATAAAATTCATTGTAAAGCTCTGATTTTGTGAAGATAAATCCAGTTTTGTTTGGTCTATTTTTCCAGTTACAAAATATGTGAAATGAGTGTGTTCTGCTGCATTTAGCCTTTGTTCTCCAGTCTTGCTTTGATTGATTTGTCGAGTGTTTTATTTCTTTCTCTTTCCTAGGAAAAAGCTACCACCATGTCGCTGGTCTGTTGGGAGGAAGCGCGGTGCAGATGGTAAACTACGCAAAGTGGACGACTTGGATTCTACTGTGTTTGATGATGATCTCAGAGACTGCACTGCAGACAGTTCTGATTGGCTGGATGGTCGGATTTCTAGGTTAGCCTCTCAATTACGTATTTTAGAAGTTCTTGGAAGAGGGCTGTGATGAAGGGTGTAGTCTTTTTTCATTTGTATAGCACCTTTTACAACTCAAGGAAATTCCAGTGTATTTTGCAATAACAAACTACTTTTGAAGTGTAGTCTGCTGTGGTGCATATAAAGAAAAGGCCAGTTTGTATGTGGGAAGTCCTTGCAATAACTCATTAATGACAGGATAATCGATTGATTAACAAATCTTGCCTCTGTTGCCAGAGGCGTCTCCTTGGCTCTTAGAGGTTTCAGTAGGACTACTACAGTTGCAAGAAAATGTTTGGGCTCTTTTGTAATTACCTGGTTTTCTACATTAATTTCTGATAAAATGGGGTTACAGTGATAGACTAGCACAATCTGTCTGAACTAGTAATATACAAACATTTACTTCCTGTTAATACTGAGTACACAATTTACACAATCACAGTCTAGGTTTTATATACATATATGCACACACAAACCCCATTTCCAGAAAGGTTGGGATATTTTCCAAAATGCAATAAAAACAAAAATCTGTGATGTTAATTCACGTGAACCTTTATTTAACTGACAAAAGTACAAAGAAAAGATTTTCAATAGTTTTACTGACCAACTTAATTGTATTTTGTAAACATACACAAATTTAGAGTTTGATGGCTGCAACACACTGAACAAAAGTTGGGACAGAGTTAAAATAGGATTGGAAAATGCACAGAATATTCAAGTAATACCGGTTTGGAAGACTCCACATTAAGCAGGCTAATTGGTAGCAGGTGAGGTATCATGACTGGGAAAAAGGCTCAGTCTTTGCAAGCAAGGATGGGTCGTGGCTCGCCCCTTTGTGTCAAAATTCCTGAGAGAATTGTTAGTTCAAAAGGAACATTTCTCAACGCAAGATTGCAGAGAATTTAGGTCTTTCGACATCTACAGTACATAATATTGTGAAAAGATTCAGAGAATTCAGAGACATCTCAGTGCATAAAGGGCAAGATTGGAAGCCACTGTTGAATGTGTGTGATCCTCAGGCGGCACTGCCTAAGAAACTGTCATGCTACTGTGACAATTATAGCCACCTGGGCTCGGGAGTACTTTGGAAAACCATTGTCACTTAATGCAGTCCGTCGCTGCATCCAGAAATGCAACTTGAAACTATATTACGCAAGGAGGAAGCCATACATCAACTCTATGCAGAAATGCCAGCGAGTTCTCTGGGCCTGAGTTCATCTCAGATGGGCCGAAAGACTGTGGAACCGTATGCTGTGGTCGGATGAGTCTACATTTCAGCTAGTTTTTGGAAAAAACAGGCATCGAGTTCTCCGTGCCAAAGATGAAAACGACCATCCAGATTGTTATCAGCGAAAGGTGCAAAAGCCAGCATCTGTGATGGTATGGGGGTGCATCAGTGCCCAAGGCATGGGTGAGTTGCATGTATGTGAAGGTACCATTGACTCTGAGGCGTATATTAGGATTTTAGAGAGAAATATGTTACCATCAAGGCGACGTCTCTTCCTGGGACATCCATGCTTATTTCAGCAGGACAATGCCAGACCGCATTTTGTATGGGCTACAGTAGCGTGGCTTTGTAGACACAGAGCGCATGTGATTGACTGGCCTGCTGCCAGTCCAGATCTGTCTCCTATTGAAAATATATAGCGCATCATGAAGAGGAGAATCAGACAACGGAGACCATGGACTGTTGAGCAGCTGAAGTTTTGTATCAAGCAAGAATGGACAAAATTTCCAATTGCAAATCTACTACAATTAGTATCCTCAGTTCCAAAACGATTAAAAAGTGTTATTAAAAAGGAAAGGTGATGTAACGCAATGGTAAACATGCCTCTGTCCCAACTTTTGTTGAGTGTGTTGCAGCCATCAAATTCTAAATTTGTGTATGTTTACAAAATACAATTAAGTTGGTCAGTAAAACTATTGAAAATCTTCTCTTTGTACTTTTGTCAGTTAAATAAAGGTTCACGTGAAATAACATACCACAGATTTTTGTTTTTATTGCATTTTGGAAAATATCCCAACCTTTCTGGAAATGGGGTTTGTAATATATACATACACACAAATCGGGTTACTGACAAAGCATGCGCTTCTCAAGAAAGATCTGTTTATGTGCACCATGTCTTGATCAAAACAACTTTCAGAGGACCTTAGAAGAATTGTAGAGATGCATGAAGTTGGGGAAAGTTACAAAAGCATTTCTAAAGACCTGAGTGTTCATCAGTCCACAGTAAGGGAAATTGTCTACAAATGGAGGAAATGCAGTACTCTCTCTAGGAGTGGATGTCCTGCCAAAAGCACAACGTGCAATGCTGAAGGAGGTGAAAAAGAACCCAAGGGTAGCAGCAAAAGACCTGCAGAAATCACTAGAATTTGCTAAAGCCTTTTTTCATGTGTCCACTATAAGAAAAACATTGAAGAAGAATGGTATTTATGGAAGGACACCATGTAGGAAACCACTGGTCTCCAAATAAAAAAAACGTTGCTGCACGTTTCAAGTTTGCAAAAGACCACCTGGATGTTCCACAACGTTTCTGGGGCAATGCTCTGTGGACAGATGAGACAAAGGTTGAACTTTGTGGCAGAAATGCATGCTGCTATATTTGGAGGGAAAAGGGCACTGCACATCAACACTGAACTGTCATCTCAACTGTTAAGCATGGTGAAAGGAACATCATGATTTGGGGCTGGTTTGCTGCCTCAGGGCCTGGACAGTTTACACTCGTTGAGGGAACAATGAATGCAAACTTGTATCAGACATTTTATGGGAGAATGTCAGGGTAGTGGTCCATCACCTGAAGCTTAAAATCAGCAACAGAATGGATTATAAAGAAGAAAATTCATGTTTCAGAATGGGCAAATCAGGGTCCAGACCTTAACCTAATTGAGATGTTGTGGCATGACCCTAAAGGGCTGTTCATGCAAGGTATCCCAGAAATATTGATGATCAGAAAGAGTTTTGTATGGAGAAATGGTCCAGACTTCCTCCTCGCTGTTGTGCAAGTCTGATCAGCAGCTACATGAAATGTTTGGTGGAGGTTATTGGTGCTTAAGGAGGTTCTATCAGTTATTAAATACAAGGATTCCTGCCTGGACTGATTAAACAGTGTGTTAAATAAAGACCTGAAAAGTACAATTGTTCAAGTGCTATTTATTAGTTTAGGCAGATTGTGTTTGTTTATTATTGTGACTTGAATGAAGCTTAGACCACATTTTATGAGTAATTAATGCAGAAAACCAGATAATTACAAAGGGTTCTCAAACTTTCTCTTGCAACTGTATAAAGTCAACATTGGAGAACAATATGGGACGTTTAGCTGCTTGAGCCTGTTAGGACAACCTTGTGATTGGCTGGTGATCTTTTGTGATGCCGTTATTTCTCACAATGTTTTTTTTCAAAAGAAGTGCTTGGAGGAAGTTAACAGTTGATCTAATATTAATCGTTGCCTGACTGTTTGAAGCTTGTATCTGTACATTCAGGAGTGAGACAGGAAGGCATTGCTGAGTTTAGGTCATCTCTGATTCTGGGGTAGATATCGGCCAACTTCAAACTGGCTAAATGACCCTCTCAAGATCTTGTCTCCCCCCCTCTCCCCCCCCCCCAAGTTGGTGATACAAGTAATTATTTGATGTTCACTTCATTAGTCTTTTGAATTAATGTTTCTTAAAGGGCTCTTGTTAGTTTTAGTCAACTTATTTCTAATTGTTGTACAAATATCCTTATTGGTTTCCATTGACATTGTAGGCTTTTTAAACAATCCCTTTTGTAAAATTTGTGGGATGTTTTGTTATCTGCTGTACGGCAAATAGTTCTGGTCACCATAACTTATATTGGTTTTAGCTGTTTGCATTTTTTTTTGCCCATTATTTGTTGCTCCTGTTCACAATTTCCAACCTTCTCCTTGGTGGGATGAACTTTCTGTAATGCATCAGTTTTTATTTGAATGCTGCCCTCTGCTCCACTATGTCTACCCTGATTACAATGGATAGCCTCGCTTGTTGAAGTACTCCTTATAGACATCTAGAATCTTGGTGGAGGAGTCATATTTTAAAGAAAAAACATTGATTTGTATCTAATTCTTTAGTCAGATATATGTTCATATACTGAGCTAAATTTGGATGAACACTAAATTCAGTATAACCTAGAAATATTCAGACGTTACTAGACCGTTTTAGTAAGTAAATAGTACATGGGTATTACTGGGGGAAAATTGCTAGTCCATCTTGATGGTGTTGAGTTCATAGACTGCAGTTGCCTGAAGGTAATCCTGGTAAGGAAGGTTATGAATGCAGAAACTGAAGATGATTAGCCCTAGGACTCTTGTCTGTTGAATGGCTTCGTGGCAGGCTGTCCTGATCTAAGGTGTTTGGCTTCAAAACCACTATTCTGTCCTCGCTCAGTTTTCTCCATTTTTCTTGAGCTAGGCAGACAGGTAAACTCCATTTCCAGCATAATCATATTTTGAAGGTGGTTTTGTTCACCAAAGTATTACAGTAAGTAAGGAACACACATCAAAGTTGCTGGTGAACGCAGCAGGCCAAGCAGCATCTATAGGAAGAGGCACAGTCGACGTTTCAGGCCGAGACCCTTTGTCAGGACTAACTGAAGGAAGAGTGAGTAAGAGATTTGAAAGCTGGAGGGGGAAGGGGAGATGCAAAATGATGGGAGAAGACAGGAGGGGGAGGGATGGAGCCGAGAGCTGGACAGGTGATAGGCAAAAGGGGATACGAGAGGATCATGGGTCAGGAGGTCCGGGAAGAAAGACAAGGGGGGTGGGGGTGACCCAGAGGATGGGCAAGAGGTATATTCAGAGAGACAGAGGGAGAAAAAGGAGTGAGAGAAAGAATGTGTGCATAAAAATGAGTAACAGATGGGGTACGAGGGGGAGGTGGGGCCTTAGCGGAAGTTAGAGAAGTCGATGTTCATGCCATCAGGTTGGAGGCTACCCAGACGGAATACAAGGTGTTGTTCCTCCAACCCGAGTGTGGCTTCATCTTTACAGTAGAGGAGGCCGTGGATAGACATGTCAGAATGGGAATGGGATGTGGAATTAAAATGTGTGGCCACAATTCCACATCCCATTCCCATTCCCATTCTGACATGTCTATCCACGGCCTCCTCTACTGTAAAGATGAAGCCACACTCGGGTTGGAGGAACAACACCTTATATTCCGTCTGGGTAGCCTCCAACCTGATGGCATGAACATCGACTTCTCTAACTTCCGCTAAGGCCCCACCTCCCCCTCGTACCCCATCTGTTACTCATTTTTATGCACACATTCTCTCTCTCTCTCCTTTTTCTCCCTCTGAATATACCTCTTGCCCATCCTCTGGGTCACCCCCCCCCCCTGTCTTTCTTCCCGGACCTCCTGTCCCATGATCCTCTCGTATCCCCTTTTGCCTATCACCTGTCCAGCTCTCGGCTCCATCCCTCCCCCTCCTGTCTTCTCCTATCATTTTGGGTCTCCCCCTCCCCCTCCAGCTTTCAAATCCCTTACTCACTCTTCCTTCAGTTAGTCCTGACAAAGGGTCTCGGCCTGAAACGTCGACTGTGCCTCTTCCTATAGATGCTGCTTGGCCTGCTGTGTTCACCAGCAACTTTGATGTGTGTTGCTTGAATTTCCAGCATCTGCAGAATTCCTGTTGTTTGCGACAGTAAGTAAGGACATTACTTCTTGGCATACTCACTGAAAATTGATTCAAATTATAGTTAAAATTCCTTTCACTTCTAACAATGTGCTTCTAACTAATAGCAACTAAATGAAATGTACAAACAATGTAAAAATGTTTGATGTGGAAGGTTAATTACTTAACAACGCAATAATAAGCAATCAAGAAAAGCGCAAACCTAAAAGAAAGCAGTTAGAAATAAAATAGCAACTAAATCAGGGGAACATAACCACTGTGATCTTCCTTTGTGTCAACTGTGATTCCAATCAGAGTTTATCTACTGGTCTCTTATCTTCAGTTTTAATAGGACTGCTTAATAATGCATCTACACATCATCTCACCTCACCTCACCTCACCTCAGCCTGTTGTGCTTAGTCAAAAATAGAAGACTTTGAATTAACTTCTCTAAATTCTAAAATTCTTTGCAGCAAGTAAATTACTAATTGAAATACTATAGTGTTAAAAAAAAATTAGGTAACTAAAATCCAATAAGCAGGCCCTCATTAAAAAGCAGTTTTTTTTGTTTCTGTTTTTTTTTCTTCATGGTATAAGTATTAACTGGAGCACTGCAGTGCTATTGAAACTTGCACTCAGCTGGGATCAGAGATGGCACCTCCAACTGGAATGTTGGTAGAGTTGTGGGTTTTTGTTCTGCAGTGGGCCTGAACTTGGAAACTTATGGTCTGGAATTGAGTGTTCATCCAGCCACTCAAGCTGAATTTTGTTTTGTTTAATGAAAGTGGCGCTGGTGAGACACGATGACTCTGAATATAACAAACAAAACTAATGATTCTACTAAATATACTTTTTTGAAACTATAGTCACTGAAATCCTCAACCTGTAACTTCCTGCTGGGAGGTATGCTTTTGAATCATCTGTACAACCTGACATTTTTGTGCTATCCTGAAATATTCAGCAAGCTGGACTTTCGAGAATGCAGGTACTGCTGCTGTGGCTTTTGTTGGAGCAGACTTGGTGCTGGATTGAGAGCCTGGGCCAGACGGTGGATAACGATCTGATATTTGGCCTATTTAAGTGCTGGGCCATATTATAAAGATTAAAATGTCAAGGCCAAGGGAGGACAATCAGCCAGTGTTCACTCACTACTCCTGGAGACTTTACTTAGGTGCTGAATGCTGACTATGTAGGTGTGACTGCAGCCATCAGGCTCCTGGACCGGCTGAAACACTGAACTGGCTAGTTTCCTGTGGACTTAGATTCAGGGAGTCTGGTTCATGTTCTATGATTGTTTGCATTTTTTTTGTGAATTCTGTTGTGTCTTTTTGTTTTGTGGCAAGAAGGGTGCAAGAAGGTGAATCTCAAAATTCTATATGCTCTCCATTGATAATAAATGTACTTTGAACTCTGCACATCAGGGTATATACTGAGTCTCGCACCTCTGCACTAATCCCAGCCTCACAGATGACTTCTGTGCTTGAAGTAGTAGTTTATTTCACATTAGGCCATGCCACAGTCAGATTCCAATTTCCAGCCAGAATTTGGTGGATGCTAGGCATGAAAAGATAAAGATTAGCTTCATTTGTCACTTGTATATCGAAATATTGAAACATGTGTCGTTGATATCAATGACCAACACAGTCCAAGCTGTGCTGGGGGTAATACCACTTCCTGACTTAGCAAGCGCCTCTGGTGTTTCATTTTGTAAGTGTGTCAATGTCAGTCTATGAAAGGTCCTTTCAGCAAGGCTGGATGCCATTGAAGCAAACTGCCATCAACTTTCACATCAGGAAGGAAAATGTCCAAAGGCCAAGGTTACAAACCTGGCA
The DNA here is from genome assembly GCF_963921235.1 of Mobula hypostoma. Lineage (NCBI taxonomy): Eukaryota > Metazoa > Chordata > Chondrichthyes > Myliobatiformes > Myliobatidae > Mobula > Mobula hypostoma. Next base: position 172,671,845 of record NC_086100.1, read on the forward strand.
GTAGCAGCTCTGCGATGTGTAGTAAGAGATGTTGACAAATTTCAAAGCAACAAGTAATAAAAAGTTGCCATGAGTTGGATAGGCAAATTATTTCATTGGGAATGTTGGTCTGATGGAAAAGCAATGCAGAGGCTGAAATCATAATAAGCCAGTCCCAATGGGAAGGCAGGTGTCTGAGGTAAACTTGATCTAGGCAAGAGATTTCCTGAATACACAACCCTTCAAAGGTTCATTTATTAACAAACGTGTATGCAGTATACATCTCTTGAGATTGTTTTTCTCCAGATAGCCACAAAACAAAGCAATGGAAGTTAGTTCAAAGAGAAATAGCAACCCCTTCCCACATTAACAAAAAGAATGGCAACATGATCATCAACCCACCCCCACTCCTCAAACCCATCTATCCCCATACAAGATGCCACAAGAACATCAGCTCCCAAACCTCCCCGTGAAATTTAAATGCAATGTGCCATCCTTGCTGACGTATGAGGATCCTTTAGTTGAACACATTCACTCTGTTGGGGAAGTACCTGGGCAGGTCCTTTTACTTAATCTCCTAGGGACAAGTGGATGCCAAGCCACAATGGAAAAGTGTACAGCAATTCAAGCTAAAACCCACCCATTCCTTTTCTAATGAAGTTTGTAGTTCTTGTCCTGCAAGATGCTTACTAATCACTTCGAAAGTCTCTACATTGTTGAAGTAGGTCATCCCTGAACCCGAAGAAGTGCCTGAGAAGGATGAGCACATGACTAAAGAGTAAGTGAGGGAAATGGAATGCATCATCAGAGAATTTTGAGCACAAAAGAAAGGGCTAGACTGATAGGAGTTTATAGAAGAAAAGTCTCTTTCAACTGTCTTGTCTTTTAAAGGTAGGAAAGATGGACTATGCTTTATGGTTAATTCATCGTGGTTATATCTCAGTCCTGCTCAACCAGCCAAGAACATCTGGCACTCAAATATTGTCCATTTTGTCTGCAAAGGGAGATTTCTGCTATCATCCTGGTGGCGGTGTAAATTCCACCTCAGGTCAATGTCGGGCAGACACTGGAAGAGTTGAGCACTGTAATCAGTGGTCACGAAACAGTACTCCTGGATGCCTTCCCTGTCATTGTGGGGTATTTCAACCAGGCCAGCTTGAAAAAGTCCCTGAACAACTACCACCAACACATCACCTGTAGGACCAAAGGAGCCAACACACTTCACCACTATTATGCCACCATCAAGAATGCTTACCATGCCATCCCATACCCATACTTGGGAAAATGTGATCACCTAACTGTATTTATACTGTCAACATACAGGTAGAGACTAAGGACCATAGCAGCAGTGGTGAAGATCAAGAGAGTATGGTTAAGGGAGGTGGCGAAATGCTTACAGGGCTGCTTTGAATCAATGGAGTGGACTCATTTTTTGAATTTGAATATGCCACAGTTGTCTCCGACTTCATCAAGACGTGGATGAGTGTGTGCCTTCAGGGAGGTTCGTAGTTTGCTGAGGGCTAAATCTGTGGCATTCAAAACCTGTGACCAGAGCTGTACAAGTAGCCCAGGTACAACCTACAGAAGGCTATTTTAATAGTTTAAAAAAAATATTCCAGTTGAAGGTAGAAATGGAATTGGATGCCCATCAGTTCCGGCAGGGTTTGCAGGTCATTACTTCCTGTAACAGGGGTCCCCAACCTTTTTTGCACTGTGGACTGGTTTAATATTGACAATATTCTTGCGGATGAGCCGACCGGTGGTGGGGGGTGTTAATCACGACCGGAATATAGGTGATAAGTCAACTAAGTCACTTATAAGTGGCTAATACACTCAATTTCGTTTCTTAAAGGGTTTATCTAACGAACTTAATATTAAACACACAGTGCATATTTTCTCCGTATGAACATATAAAATCATTGCAACACACCAATATCGCTGAATCAGTGGGAGCCCTGGGCTTGTTTCCCTGCAACAAGACGGTCCCATCGAGGGGTGATTGGAGACAGTGATATTAGAAGGGGGTTCCTTGTGTCCAGTCTATTCCGCAATTTAGTTTTCATTGCATTTATTGTAGAAAAGCCCGCTTTACAGAGATATGATGTTGGAAATGGAAGCAACGTTTTCAGTGCTATCTCAGGATATTCAGCCTTGACTTTGATCCAGAATGCCGGCAGAGATGTTATGTCAAACATACTTTTCAGCCCGCCATCATTTGCAAGCTCGAGGAGTTGATGATATTCCCGCGCTGATATGGATGACGCGTGGGTAATGACCTTGTGTGCATTCAAGTTCCAACAGTGGGCGTGCCAGGGAATGAGGAAAGGTGCAGCTGACTCATCATTTCATATCACCAAATCATATCATTTCCTCGCGGCCCGGTACTGGTCCTCGGCCTGGTGGTTAGGGACCACTGTCCTATAAGATGAAACCTAACATGAATGGCGGTGGTGCTCCATTACCAGATGAGCTCAGTGCCTTTTGTGCATGCTTTGAAAGGGAGAATAAAACTGCACTTGTGTGAATTACTGCAGCATGTGGTGATCATGTGACATTTGTGTTGGGGGCTGATGTCAGAACATCTTTTAAGAGGTTGAATCTCTCGAGGATCTGACTACCATGGGCAGGGCATGGTCACTTTTACTCACTCCTTATTTTCTTGAAGGCAGTATTGAGCTGCTGTCTTGAATTGCCACAGTACTCTCACATTTCTGTTAATAGGAAACTCTAGACCTTTTAGATCCAGCAACTGAAGGACTGGTGAGACAGTTTCTCATGAGGATGGTGTGCAGCGTGGACAGGAACCTGCAACTGGTTGTTTTCTCCATATACAGTGTTTTTTTTGTAGACACTGCAGCCACTGTGTATGTCAGTGGTGGAAGGAATAAATGTGTTGATTGGGGTACACAGGACTGCTTAAGTATCAGTGGGCCGAGGTGATACTAAATGTGTCGTTAATTAAGCTGAGAATTGGGTAAAATACAGAATGTGCAGGATGGTGTATGACAAGATTTGAAAGTTCTTTTCCAATGCAATGAGACAAATTGCAAAAATCTCTTCACTCCTATTTTTGTGTTAAGATGAATGCCCCTTGTATTCCTGTAGCTGGTTTATTTAACCCTGTGATTTATATTTTAAAAAATACTGTCTTAAGTCCCAGTTGACTTAGAACAGGGATTGCTATGATACTGCAACCACTGAAGGAAAACAAGTGTTTGAGTTGCACTGTTTTTGAAGATGGCTGATTTAGTCGGCAACTGTACTGGAATAGATGTCTACTAATCTGAAATAAATGAGTTGGCACAATGGTTTACAATGCAAAGGTAGTTCTGTGTACACATGCAGTCAGTGATAAAACTAACCATGTTATTGCCACCATCTCACAATAACATGTCTTTTATTGCTTCAAATCTTTGTCCACTTTTGTACAAGTCTTAAGTCAGTAGTGATAAAACCAAGAAAGATTGCTTACCTAAGCTTAATGTTTCTGATGGGTCCCCTGTCTTCTACCTTCTGGGAGATGATGCAGGAGCTTAAAAGCCCAAGTGTCCATATTTAAGAGCAGCTTTTTCTCCATTGCCATTAGTCTTCTGAACCAGTCACTCTCTCAGTGGTGCTTTCTCCTTCACATACTCTTAAATCTACTTTTCTTGGTTATTCTGTTATCGTTACTTCATCGTTTCTGTTCGCACTGCTACCTTTGCACCCTATTGCTGCTTTGTGCTCATCATTACTTTTATTGTTATATTTATTATTATCATTACTCTTGCTCTAAATTTCATGTGACCAAGAATTTCATTGCATCCTGATGAGATGACGATGAACAGGTAAACTTAAATTAATTCAAAGTTTTTAAGACCTAAATTTCATTTCAATCTTCCTGATTGTTTACCAAAAATTGAGATCCCATTTATTTGCATAATTAATCCTGTCCCTAGTCTGGGAATAAATTCTCTATATGGTTAAAACAAAATATGGATTGTAAAAATAAGCTCCTGTACAGTACTGTGCAAAAGTTAAGACACTAATGTAAAGTGAAGATACTTTCAAAAATAATGAAAAGTTTCTAAATATCAAAAAAAACTAAGAGCAGTAGATGGTAAAAAGAACTAAATCAAATCAATATTTGGTGTGACCATCCTTTGCATTTAAAAGTGCATCAGTTCTCTTGGGTACACTGTTTTACAAGAAAATTGGCTGGTAGATTGTTCCAAGCATCATGGAGAACTTGCCATAGTTTTTCTGAGGAGTTTGGCTGTCTTGCTTGCTTTTGTTCCTCTAGGTAATCTCAGACATCCATGATCGGGGCTTTTTGGAGGCCATATCATCTGTTGCAGAGCTCTTTGTTCTTTTCACTGAATAGAGTTTTTCATTGCATTGGCTGTGTGTTTGGGGTCATTGCCCTGCTGTAGAATGAAGTTGAGACTGATCAGACGCCTGGAAGTATTGCATGATAGATGGCTGTATTTTCTCAGCATTGAGGATTCCATTAATTCTGACCAGATCACCAACTCCATTTGCAGAAATGCAGTTCCAAACCTGCAGGGAATCTGCCGTGCTTCACTGTTGGCTGCAGATACTCATCCATGTGGTGCTCTCCAACTCTTCTACTGACAGAAGGCCTCCTGTGTGAGCCAATAATTTCAAATTTCGACCCAGCTGTCCAGAGCACTTGTGCCGTCGCTCAGCACTCTGGTCCTTGTGTTTTTGTGCATAGGCAGGTCTTTTGGCTTTGTTTCCACTTCAGATGAATGGCGGTTTGGCAGCAACTCTTCCATGAAGACCACTTCTGACCAGGCTTCTCTGGACTGTAGAGGGTGTACTTAGTTGCTGTGATTTCTGTAAGATCGGAGCTGATAGCGGTGCTGGACTTCTGATTTAAAAGAGACATCAGTTTGATGTATCTGTCGTATGTTGCGTTCAGATTCCATAGCCAACCACTGCATTTCTGGTCCTCAACCGTGCCTGTTTCTTTGTGCTTCAGAAGAGCTTGGACAGCACATCTTGAAACCCCCCGTCTGCCATGAAATTTCTTCTTGAGAGAGTCCTTGTTGATATAGTTTGATTCCTTCTATACACATTTCTGTTCATTTAATCTGTTTAGTTCATTCAACTCATTATGGCATGGATCTGTTTAATCATGCACTGGGTTACATACCTACAAAGTAATCAAGTTTTTGTTTGAAAAGCGTTCAATTACTTAACATCTCACACAAAATGATGGAGGAACTCAGCAGGACTGCTGAAGGGTCTTGGCCCAAAACTTTGACTGTACTCTTTTCTATAGATGCTGCCTGGCCTGCTGAGTTCCTCCAGCATTTTGTGTGTTGCTTTGATTTCCAGCATCTGCAGATTTTCTCTTTGTGATTCTATTACTTAATAAGTTACTTTCTTTTAACAAAATGCAAAAGATTCTCTTAACATTTAATTTCTTGGAAAATGAATGTTTGGAAGTCTAAAATTTGCTCTTTTCTACTGATATACTAATGGAAAAGACAAAAACGAAAACAATTTATATTAAAAAAGATCTAGGGTGACTAAGACTTTTGCAGAGCACTATAGAAGCAAGGAATCTGCTACAGGTGTGGCATAATACTGATAGTTTTCTTTCCCCCATATTTCTAATACTGACAAATAAAAATTGTGTAGTTTTTATTGCTACATTAAAATAAATCATAATATAATTATCCATTAGTCAACATGATTCCTGTGTGACCAATGGATAATGGGCTAATAGCTGAAGTGTTTGCAGAATAGGATGACCAGACACATTTTGTGATGAGTAGAAAGAGTAAGCAGAGCACTGTATCTCTAACAGTGGTAGATTAAACATTTTAACACAGTCCTATTACATATCTAGTTTGAAAGGTTGGCACAACATTGTGGGCCTGTACTATGCTGTACTCGTCTGTGTTCCCATATATTCCTTAGGCCAGTTTTGTATCTGAGCTGATCTTTTTCTACAGTGGAATCCTGACTGATGCTCAAATGCTGTATTGAATAAACTTTGATAATTAATGAATGTGAAGGCAGGATCATGTTACAAAAATCTGTTATTAAAATAGACAATGATAAAATTATCTTGCAGTTTCACAACACCAGACAGTGATGGACCAGCTCCCCGATGTGCTGCAGATTGGGGTACAGCAGTAGAAGATGAGGCCACAAGGCAAACTGTTTATCGGGATTTGAAGAGGTTTGTGTGCTAAGTTGACTTTCCATTTTGGAATGCTCTGTTTAAAAAAATATATATATTTTCCTTGTATATATTTGTAAAGGAAGCTGTTAATCATTACTATTGAAGCATTCCTGTGCATTTTGTATTAATGTCTATATAACACGTTTTTACTTAACAGATAAAAATATTGATGATACATTTCTCTCATTGTATAGTAGGAACTCAAGTAGAATAATTAATCTCAGGCACATTCCAGGACTGGTTTGAGATGTCTCATCATAATCTGGTTACCTTGCTTAACAAGCCCTTTTTGTTATGATTGAACAATGACAACATTTTTTTTGGATTTGTTTGGCCTACTGCAAACTGGCTGGTTTTCTTGCTGGTATTGTTTTATTGGCGTACTTCTAAAAGCAGACTACTTTTCCTAAGTGTAAAAAGCAGAAAACTCTGGAACTTTCCATTTTGCTACTTGACTTCCTGAGTGTTTGGCACTACATGCTGTCAGGTTTCTGGCATCTAGTTTTAAATTTCTCTTCCCAGATTCTAAGCCGTGTCACTTAAACCTTTCCATGCTATGTTTACTTCAGATTTACTCAACAGCTTTCCTAACCCCTAAGTATAGCAAAAGCTTGATCAGGTGTCGGAAAAAAGAGGGTTGGGGAGGGCAGTATTGTATCTTTGCTTTTAAACGTATTTGAATGTGTTGATCTTTTTGCTGCTCCTTGTTTATCTAAAGCTGTGATTCATTAGTTAAATGTTCTCTTTTCTCCGATTCAAAAACGTTCAGCAGTTAAAGGTGTGAGAGCATCAAATGTTGAGCTCTTTTCTGTTGTCGTGGTTAGCTGAGGTATTTTTATTGACTTTTTTTAAAACATTATTAAAACCTAAATTTTTATTGTCAATTTATGTTTTCCTTTCCAGATATAAAAGGCGACTCTTGCTTAATGATTTTAACGACCCTGAGAGGGATTACTCATCTGAAAGGTATATCTAGTGTTTCCAAGGATTTGAAAATAAATAGTTGCAAGTAAAATTTTGTGCTCCTGCCCTATTCCTCTTTACAAGCTTTCCTAGTTACATTGTTAGACTCGCTTTTTTTCATGAGAATGTGTTGGATGGGTTGTATTTTCGGAGACATTGAATGGCCAGCAATACTATGATTCCTTTCTAATTTGGGGCTATGAATGCCTCCAGTTTACTGCAGTGTACAGTGAAGTATAGATAATGCGCGTAGCTTTCTCTTGTGGCTGGTGCGAGAATCTAGTTGGCTTGACTATTTTCTAGTAGTTTCATCTCCACCTACAATAGTTGTCGCTGAGCAGTTGATCTTTTTTGTGTGTGTGCTGCTACATGCCATGTTAATACTTCAAGTATAATGTATTCAGATATGGGAATTTAAATATGACCATTTTAGGCAATTAATGAATGGTTTATATTGGCAAACTAAATGAGTAGCTTATCTGTGAAGATTTTCTTCTACCATAAGCCAGAGCAGAACGGAAAATAATTGCTTAATTCCTAAAGTACTTTATTTCAGTTCCAGCGGCTCCCGGGAATCACTTGCACCATCTGAACTTGAAACTGATGAAGTGGTATTGATGAGAAGGCAAAAACAAATTAACTATGGAAAAAATACCATTGCATATGATCGATTCATTCGGGAAGTTCCGAAGTAAGTGCACAAGAGATATCTTCTGTCTGATAGTTTTGCTGTTGGTGGCTCTCTCTTCTATTTGCTCTGAGTTAGGTCTGAATCAGTACAAGTGCATTGAAACTATTTTGGGCTCAGCTGCACAGTGCAGTCTGCCAGAAGAAACTAATTCAGAGTGCGGAAGATGTAAAGTATTACCCAATAGTAGACACTAATTTAAACTCTGTACTTGTGTGCTATTTTGGCTTGAGCCCAATGGAGTAATTAGTCAAAAGTGCTAGTTCCCATATGTACCATTAGCAGTTTTTTTTGCAAGCTAATGTTATTTACATTATAAACACCGTATTTCCATTCCCCAGTCTGGTCCCCCTCTCACCCTTCTTACTTGCCCATCATGTCACTGTGGTGGCCCTCCTTTTTCCATGGTCCACTGTCCTTGCCTATTTAGATTCCTCCTTCAGCTCCTTCCACCTATTACCTCCCCGATTATTTATTTATTTTTTTGTTTCATCTACTCTCCTTCCCCCTCCACCACCACCTTATTCTGGATTCTGCCTCCTTTTCCAGTCCTGATGAAGAGTTGCGATTCAAAGCATCGACCATTTATTTGACTCCATAGTTGCTGCCTAACTTGCTAAGTTCCTCCAGCATTTTGTGCATGTTATTCACATTAGTTAGCTAATTTTGAGCACAACTTGCGCCAGTACTCAGTTGAAGGAATCCTTTCCCTTGCATACATTGGAATTTGCAGCTGGAGTTTGTCTTGAGCCTTTATCATTTTGCAGAATAAATTTTACCTGTGAAGATTTGAATAACAGCCCTCCCTGCCATTCTGTTGGTACAATCTTTGTCGTAATGATATCTATTTCTTGTGTCTGTGAAAACTGTCCTGTTTTGATATATTGACCATTGACCTGTGTATGTATTTGGATGAGAAGTTCAGGGGTTTGTTAGCATTTTGAATAGCTAATGATTAAGTTTCGTGACCATGATTTGAGCAAAAATTCCAAAGGAGAGAATAGACTGCCTATCATACCTTGCATCTCTCTTTCCACCCCTCACCTTGGTCTACCTATGACCTACTACCTCCTGTCTCATCCCTCTTCTCTTTATACCCGCTATCTTTTTCTCCATTCTGTCATGATGCAGGGTCTTGTCCTGAAATAGCAACTCCTTCCCCTACAGATGCTGTTCACCCTACTGAGTTCTTCCAGCAGATTTTTTTTTTTTTTTTGCTCAAATTTCCAGATATTTTGGATATGAATATTTTTGCTGGAACCATGGTTGCTACTTTCTGAATTTGTAGATCTTGTGGGCAGCTACACAATGAGTTTAGAGAAGGAAACACAATTTTCTTCAGCTTGTACCCCTGTACCGGAGGCTAATTCAGACTATTGTGATACTGAATCAAGGACCACCTAATCCTACCTTCTGTCTATTACCATGGCTCTTCAAGTACACATCCAAGAACTGCTTAAGCATCATGAGGGCCTCTGTCAGTCTTTCAGGTATTAAGTTGTGGTATCTTCTATGTGGAAACCTATCCCCTAGCTAATCATTCTACCAGTTACTCGCATCTCTTGCCCCCTCAAGCTTAGTAAAAGGTCCTTCCTTATTTTTTTTTTGTGTGTGCTGGTGTCTGAAGTAGGGTTTAAATGAATGCTGTTGACTGGGGAATAATTATTATTCATGTATGATTGTTTCATGTATGTAAATAACTTAATGAAACTGATGTAGAGTCTCTGCTCGAAATGTCAACTGTTTATTCCTCTCCATAGATGGTTGCCTGATCCACTTGAGTTCTTCCAGAATTTTCTTGAACATGAATAGTGTTACTCTGGATTTCTAGCATTTGTAGAATCTCTGGTGTTTGTGCTGATGAAACTGTTTATGTTCTGTAATAAAGAGGAATTGGGTATAAATTAAGAAATGGTAATAATACTGATTGAGATTCTTATAAGTCCAGAAGGGCCTTGAGCAAAGAGAATTGCATCTTGGAAGTTGTGGCAGTTAAAGGTTCGATGAACAAGGAAAATTGTTCGAATGAATTCTATTCCGGGAATTTGAGGAGGTTCAAAACTTAACGGGGATAGAGATTGAAAGCAATATGGAAACGTAGAGATGAATGCTCTTGACAAACAGATGTTTATTTCATTTTTGGATGATATTGCAAGGTTTTGAGACAGCTTTCCATTGTGACAAGTTTGAGTCACGTGAGTAAAATTTGTCATCAATTTGTACATGATAGTAATGAGCGGGTACAGCATTGTTCACTGTCTAGTAAAATGATTGGTTTTACCTGGATTAGATTTTGATTGGATGCATGCAGGACTAGTCAATGAATGAAATTAAACAGCATTAAATTCTTTCTTTCAGGCATCTTCGAAAGCCAGGTGTTCACCCCCGGACTCCAAACAAATTTAAGAAGTTCAGTCGTAGATCCTGGGATCAGCAAATTAGGTTATGGAGAATTGCACTTCATGCCTGGGATCCACCTGCAGAAGAAGGCAGTGGTTTACAAGCAGTGTATGTGCAATAATTTGTACAGATTATCAAATAATTGAGTTGAGACATTTTTTTGCCATTTTCGGATTTAGAATTGAATTGTGTATTTCTAATAGAAATAAAATAAACTCAAGTAAAATAAGGAGGAATTAAAATTGAATTTTAACTTTTGTGGTATGCAGTAACATTTTAAAAGTGTATAGAATTTAAATTACATTAAATTCTTGTTCCCTGTAGGACAGAATTTGATTTTGATATGGAAACAGAATCTGTTAACTGCTCAAATGGAAGTCGGGCAAGTTCACATGATGAAAGTGGATGTACTCCCAGCAACACACGAGCACCATCTCCTCAGGTATGTATCTCTAAACCCAAGAATGAAGTGCAATGTGATAAACTACACTATGTAACACACATAAAAGTTGCTGGTGAACACAGCAGGCCAGGCAGCATCTCTAGAAAGAGGAACAGTCGACGTTTCGGGCTAAGCCCCTTCGTCAGGACTAACTGAAGGAAGAGCTAGTAAGAGATTTGAGAGGGGGAGGGGGAGATCCAAAATGATAGGAGAAGACAGGAGGGGGAGGGATGGAGCCAAGAGCTGGACAGTTGATTGGCAAAAGGGATATGAGAGGATCATGGGATGGGAGGCCTAGGGAGAAAGAAAGGGCGGGGGAGCCCAGAGGATGGGCAATAATGGATGGGGTACAAGGGGGAGGTGCCCATCCCCTGGGCTTCCCCCCTCCCCCTTTCTTTCTCCCTAGGCCTCCCATCCCATGATCCTCTCATATCCCTTTTGCCAATCAACTGTCCAGCTCTTGGCTCTATCCCTCCCCCTCCTGTCTTCTCCTATCATTTTGGACCTCTCCCTCCCCCTCCCACTCCCACTTTCAAATCTCTTACTAGCTCTTCCTTCAGTTAGTCCTGACGAAGGGTCTCAGCCCGAAACGTCGACTGTACCTCTTCCTAGAGATGCTGCCTGGCCTGCTGCGTTCACCAACAACTTTTATGTGTGTTGCTTGAAATTCCAGCATCTGCAGATTTCCTTGTGTTTGCGTAACTACATTATGTACTTTTTTTTTAAACCAATGGGTAATTGAAGAGTTTGGGCTAACAGGACAAACTAATACATTTATGATGACTTTCATTACTGTGGCACTCTTTTTAATTGTGGAATGAATTCTGGTTCTTTGGTTATTAAATAAGGGGTCATTAGAACAGATAGCCAATGGCATGGTCAGAGAGGCGTTTTGGCACTCAACAGATTTAAACAAATATATTGCAGTATAGTTTTGAATAATTCGCACCTTTTACTCTACTGGCTTAGAGTTTTGCGACTTAAGCTGATCAAACCACTGTAGAAAAGCGTAATTCTATTGTTTGTCTGTTTTTGGGTATCTTTTCACTCAAATTAGTGTACTCTTTGAATTTGGCAGGAAGGAAATTGAGGTTGGCTGTTTGCTAATTCATGTCTCCTTAGGATTGCTGACTTCACCTACCAGTCACCTGTGTTTCTAGGGTGCAAAATTTCTTGCCTCTCCACAAAGAGAAAGTTGAACCAGAGCACCTCAAAGTGTATCCATCCACTGATTGTGGTGTGTAACTAATTATTGGCACAAAATGGTTAATATTTACTCTGCTCATAGAATATAGATCTTTGCTTTGAACGAGTTACTTTTTCGGTCAGTCTTTCAGTTTTTTTTGTCACATGCTCTTCGTATATCTTTTTACTTTAAGAAAATGCAAAGCATGGGAACCAGTGTTAGGAATACTGTCTCTGTAGCTGTAGGGCTGTACTCCGGTTCACAGTGTTCAGCGAAGATCTGTTTTGACTTGAAGATGCTCCAACTGAATATTTTCACTTTCACTTAATGTCTCAATGTTTCAACTTTATTTTAGGTGGCTGGTTCGACTTCAATGACCGGCGAGTTTGTGTCTTCTACAGCCAAGGAATTTGATTTACAAGCTTGTTTGGGTGAAACTGATGCAGCTGATTCTTGGTTAAACTAATGGCTACTCCATTGAGGAGCTTGCTTTGAACAGTTCGACATAAAGTGTGGTAATCTCATGAGGAGTTTAATGTTTTTCATTCCATAATAAATGTCACATTGTGTAGACTTGTTGATAATGTGCAGTCTAGCTTTTCGGCCACCATCAAATCGGTAGGTCTGCTGTGAACAAAGCAGTTGATATTATTTGCTTACGGCTTACTCTTACATTTGTGTTACTTGTGTTGACTTGACTGTTCTCACCTAAGTGCAGATTTATGGTGAGGGAATTACAGCACTGGATGGTCAGTTGAACATTCTTAAAAGCTTCATGATCAACAATGCTTTGTAACAAAACCTGGTTGTTTCTGAATGGCTCTGCTGGATGGGGAAGAAGTAGTTGTAAAGATTCTGCTGCATGGGATTATGGACTCTTATGCCTTAAGAATGACCATGGATTTCTGAAGTGTTGAAGTTACTTTGCATCTTGCAAGATTTCTCAATTTAATGTTTTAATCTTACAGCTATCAGCTTGCTGAATCAAACTTGATTGTTAATTACTTTTACCATTTTGAGATTGTATAAAGTTAATACTTTGTCATGTTTTGGTCTATGCCAATTTATATTGTTAGTAGTGTTTCAGCAGACCTGTTTAAATATGCATAAAGGCCAATTGCTGGTTGAGACACTATCAATCTTGTGTTTTTATTTTGTATTTCTCACAATTTGCTCTGTGTGGTAAAATTCCAGTTAAATATTGAAATATTTTTGTCTAGATTTTTAAAACAGCAATAAAACTTGGCTTATTTGAAATAGCAAAAGTCTCGCAGTCTGTTTATCACGTGTCGTCTTTAATATATAACATCAGTTTAAAATGCACAGCAGTGTTTAAATAAGCATAATTATGCATTTTAGAAATGTTGTGTGATATAGCATGTCTCTTGGACACAAAATGCTGGAGGAACTCAGCATGCCAGGCAGCATTTGGTGGTGGGGGGGGGGGGAGTACTGTTGACGTTTTGGGCCAAAGAGAATAAAAGATGAATAGATTTTAAAGGTGGGGAGGGGAGAGAGCGAGAGAGAAATGAGGTGACAAGTGACTGGGAGGGATGAAGTAAAGGGCTGGGAAGTTGATTGGTGAAAGATACAGGACTGGAGAAGGGGATGTCTGATAGGAGAGGACAGAAGGCCATGGAAGATCGAAAATGGAGAAGCACCAGAAGGAGGCAAGGAGATGAGGTGAGAGAGGGAAAAGCGGATATCAATGTTCATGCCATCAGGTTGAAGGCTACCCTGATGGAATATACGGTGTTCCTCCAACCTGAGTGTGGCCTCATCAGGACAGTAGAGGAGGCCATGGATTGATATATTGGAATGGGAAGTGGAATTAAAATGAGTGGCCACTGGTTTTCCCAGTGGATGGAGCGTAGGTGTGCCAGAAGAAATGGGATCTCCCAGTGGCCAACCATTTTAATTCCACTTCCCATTCCCATTCTGAAATGTCAATCCATGGCCTCCTCTAATGTCATAATGAGGCCACATTCAGGTCGGAGGAACCTTGTATTCCTCTCTCCCCTCCCCCATCTTTTAAATGTACTCACAAATAAGAGAAAATCTGCAGATGCTGGAAAACCAAGAAACACACAAAGTGCTGGAGGAACTCAGCAGGCCAGGCAGCATCTAGGAAAAGAGTACAATCGACATTTCAGGCTATGGGTACTTGCATGGGTCCCCGGCTAGGCCTGCCTGTTTGTTGGCTACGTGGAACAGTATGTTCCAAGCCTACACTGGTGAACATTCTGCACTTTTCCTGCGCTACATCAACGACTACATTGGTGCCACTTCCTGCAACCATGCTGAACTTGTTGACTTCATCCACTTTGCCTCCAACTTCCACCTTGCCCTCAGATTTACCTGGTCCATTTCCAACACCTCCCTCCCCTTTTACGATCTCGCTGCCTCTATCTCTGAAGACAGCTTTTCCACCGATATCTCTTATAAACCCATGGACTCACAGCTACCTGGACTATACCCTTGTCCCACCCTGTTACTTGTAAAAATGCCATCCCCTTCTCCCAATTCTTCCGTCTGCCACATCTACTCAGGATGAGGCTTTCAATTCTAGAACAAAGGAGATAAAAGAGGCTTCCCTTCCTCCATCATCAATGCTGCCCTCAAGCACATCCCTTAACTTTCACGCACATCTGCTCTTACCCCATCCTCCTGCCACCCTACCGGGGATAGGGTTCCTCTTGTCCTCACCTACCACCCCCAACAGCCTCCGTATCCAGCACATAATTCTCTGAAACTTCTGCTGCCTCTAACAGGATCTCACCACCTAGCACATCTTTCCTCCCCTTCCCCCCCACCATCACTTTTTGCTTTCTGTAGGGATCATTCCCTTGAGCATTTATCCCTCCCCACTGATCTTCCTCCTGGCACTTACCCTTGTAAGCAGAATAAGTGCTACACCAACTCCCTCACTACCATTCTGGACCCTAAACAGTCCTTCCAGATGAGGCGACACTTCACCTGTGAGTCTGTTGGGGTCATTTACTGTTTTTGGTGCTCACACTGTTGCCTCCTGTACATCGGTGAGACCCAACGTAGATTGGAAGACTGCTTCTCTGAGCACTTACTCTCATCCGCAAGAAGAAGCAGGATCTCCCAGTGGAAACCCATTTTAATTCCACTTCCCATTTCCATTCCGATATGTCCACCCATGGTCGCTGTCGTGATGAGGCCAAACTTGGGTTGGAGGAACAACACCTTGAATTCAGTTTGGATAGCCTCCAAACTGATGACATGAACATTGCTTTCTCAAACTTACAGTAATGCCCCCCCACCATTTCCCCCTCCCTTCACCATTTCCCATCCCTTTTTCTCTCTCACCTTATCTCTGCCAACCCATCACCTCCCTCTGGTGCTTCTCCCTCCTTTTCTTTCTTCTTTGGCCTTCTGTCTCTTTCACCAATCAACTTCCCAGCTCTTTATCTCATCCTTCCTCCTCCTGGTTTCACCTACCACCTTGTGTTTTTCTCTCCCCTCTTCCACCTTTTAAATCTACTCCTCAGCCTTTTTCTCCAGTCCTGCAGAAGGGTTTTGGCTCGAAACATCGTCTGTATTCTTTTCCTAAATGCTACCTAGCCTGCTGAGTTCCTCCAGCATTTTGTGTGTGTTGCTTGGATTTCTAGCATCTGCATTCTCTTTGTCTTTTGGACAGTTACCTTATTTTTAAGTATTATTTCTGGTGTTGAGAAGCTGATGGGAGGGATTGAACTCCAAATGTGTGACCTTTTGATTGAATTATTTAACAGCTCAACATTTATGGACTACTATATAAGAGTTTCCTCTTAAATAAGACACCAATGAAGTGCTAGGTCACAGAGCTATAGGGCAAGCTACAGTTCACAAGTGAAGCTAAGAAATTTCATAATGAAGCATGGTACTGCAGTTGCTAGTTAGATTACCAGGAGTGTATTGTATCTACTTTCATCTTAGACATTTGATGAGCAGAATCTTTAAAATACGTGCACACTCCCAGATGTTAAGAAACAGTGCAATTCCTGCATTTTTTTTGATTTAGCAAAGTTGTAATATTTCCTGTGTAGATGTGAATTTATCAACCTAGCAGAAAAATTGGGTTGGAGCTTTTTCGGATGGGAAGGGAGTTTGAGGAATGGATTATGGAAACTGATTTGATAGCTATGAACGTTTTATTCAGCAAAACTGATCTTGTCTTCAGACAGTTGGCTACAGTATATTAAAAGATATATCTGACAGTTAAGGAAAACTAGCAAGAAACAGGAGACAATTTAAGGTATTTTGAAGCAGATCAAGGCTTTATATGAAGGTGACATGTTTCGCAGTATCTGTAACGTGAGATATCCAAGGTGTTTTATGGAAACACTAAATGTGATATGGAGCTTTTAAGAAAATATTGTTGAAGTAACAATGGAGAACTTGCAACAATAACATGATTAGGCTATAAACATGGTTAAGTAAAAGACATTGTGATTAATATCTATTTTTCTATTTTAATTAGATAATTGATACTCATATCTTCAAAGAAATAACATGTAACAATAGCAAGTAATTGGGGAAAATAGAAAAGTTGGCATTTAATGTAAAGGAGATGGTCTTGCTATATCTAAATAGGGTCTTGGTGAAGCCATATCCTGTACTGTACTTTTAAGGAAAAAGTGTATTTGTCTTGGAGGAAATGCAGAGAATGTTCCCTGGATTGATTGCTGAAATGGTTGTTGTTTGAAGAATTGCATAGAATGGGCCTGTGTTTGAGAAGAATAACAGTCTCTTGCCTCTTCACTTACAAATTAAATAGATGATCTGTAGGAGGCAGAGATCTGAAAGTTCAGGGATTAAGAAGGTTAGCGAGGCTTTGATTAGGGAAATTGGATGAAATTTATAAAGCTGTCACTGTGGGTAAACCTGCTGTAACATGTTACTGCCATCCCATATGAATTAGAATATGGCAATGAAGTTTTGTCTGAACTTGAATTTACAAATGGTGCAATGCAGGAGGCTGGCAAGTTGCACATTAAAAGAGAAATGTGGATGAAGTTGAACAAAGCTGCACTAACAATACTGTATCTGGTTTGCATTATCTTGTGCAGAAGGATAAAGGATTGCAAGTTTAGTAATGTAGATTCAGCTTCAGAATGTGGATTTAGGAATAATGGCTTTCTAGTATTTAGCTATTTCTGATCATTTGATTGTAGACCTGCAATATGCAAGGAAATGGAAGATTCCATTGAGGAAAAAAATAGGGAAAAACGTATGAGCAAGGAAAAGGAAAATGGCTTTGTGCTTTGCTTTTCCCTACTCTCACTGCTCTCTACACTAGCTTTCAGTTTTGTTAAAGTATTCCACTGCCAAAATGTTAATTGTTTCTCTTTTCACTGATGCTGATTGCCTTGCTAAGGTTTCTCCTGCATTTTCTGTTTTTACCTTTAACTATTAGTTTTATGAACAAGTTCCCAGGCGCTACTGCACCTTAAAAATAGAATCTTTTAGTTTATGTTGTCACTTATTCCTTCTTTTTCTTCTGAAATCTTGCTATTCAACATTTTAAGTTTGTAGTATCTGCCACCTCCAGCAGTGGTCAGATATTGATCTCGACTAAGGTAAACTTCCCCGTCAGTTACACTCTTCTTTCTATCCTCCTTTCCCCCCACATCAGAAAAAAAACTTTGTTTCTTAAACTTTAACCTGAACCAATTTCAGTTGCTATACTGGAGCAAACATGAGCTGAAGGAACTCATGAGACTACTTTATTTTGAGTCTCAAACTGTAATGCTCAATTCTTCCAGCAGCTTGTTTTTAGCTCCAGATTTTAGCAGCTGCATTTTTTTCTTTTCAGCACATTACAGGCCCTTTGGCCCACAACGATGTGCCAACCCTCAAACCCTGCCTCCCATTTAACCCCCCACCTCCATATACCTGTCTAGTAATCTCTTAATCTTCACTAGTGTATCTGCCTCTACCACTGACTCAGGCAGTGCATTCCACGCACCAACCACTCTGAGTAAAAAACCTTCCTCTAATATCCCCCTTGAATTTCCCACCCCTTACCTTAAAGCCATGTCCTCTTGTATTGAGCAGTGGTGCCCTGGGGAAGAGGCGCTGGCTATCCACTCTATCTATTCCTCTTAATATCTTGTACACCTCTATCATGTCTCCTCTCATCCTCCTCAACAAAGAGTAAAGCCCTAGCTCCCTTAATCTCTGATCATAATCCATACTCTAAACCAGGCAGCATCCTGGTAAATCTCCCCTTTCCAATGCTTCCACCTCCTTCCTATAGTGAGGCAACCAGAACTGGACACAGTACTCCTACTGTACACAGTGGCCTAACCAGAGTTTTGTACAGCTGCATCATTACATCGCGACTCTTAAACTCTATCCCTCAACTTATGAAAGCTAACACCACATACGCTTTCTTAACTACCCTATCCACCTGTGAGGCAACTTTCAGGGATCTGTGGACATGTACCCCCAGATCCCTCTGCTCCTCCACACTACCAAGTATTCTGTCATTTACTTTGTACTCTGCCTTGTAGTTTGTCCTTCCAAAGTGTACCACCTCACACTTCTCCAGGTTGAACTCCATCTGCCACTTCTCAGCCCACTTCTGCATCCTTTCTTGACTCCTCTCTACATTGACTCCACCTCACGTAGTAGAACTGCTACTTCAGTTTCATATAGAATCTGAGTTAATCTGATCTCTAGTGCTTGTTTTTGTGGAGACTGCATATTCAACCCTTGACCACGTAGATTTCCTCTGGGAGATCCAATTTCTTCCCATTTTCTAAAGATGTATAAGCTAATAGGTGAATAGAACACTAAATTATCCTAGAGAGGTCCATCATCAAGGACTCCCACTGTACAAACCATGCTCTCTTATTGTTGTTGCCATCAGGAAAAAGTTATAGGTACCTCAGGGCCTGCACTATCATATTCAAAAACAGTTATTAGCCCTCAACCATCAGGTTCTTCACTCAAATTCACTCATCCCATCACTGAACAGGACTCACTTTCATCTCATTCCCGATATTTATTATTATTATTTTTTCTTTCTGTATTTGAAGTTTGTTTTTGTTTACGCATTGGTTGTTGGTCCCCCTTGTTGGGTATGGTCTTTCATTGATTCTATTGCTTTTTCCCCTCATTGTGATTGTCAGCAAGGAAAGGAATCCTGGGGTCATATATGGGTGATATATGTACTTTGATAACAGATTTACTTTGAACTTTGAGAGTCTTGATTAGTGATTGAAACTAGGTGCAATTGATGGGGATGGAGTTGGCATCCTATAAGTATATCTTGTTGATAGACAGGAGACATGAAATTAGGCTATAGGGCCTGTATGATGACTCTTTTCTTCTGTGCTTGTTATGGGAACACCAATTCCTTTGAGCAGAAAATCCTACAAAAGTGGATTTGGCCCAGTATAGCACAGGTAAAACCCTCTCAATCACTGAGCATATCTACATAAAATGTTGCTGTAGAAAAGCAGCATCCACCATCAAAGATCCTCACCACCTAGGCCATGCTCTTCTCATTGCTCCCATCAGGTAGAAGATACAGGTGCCTCAGGGCTCGTACCACTAGGTTCAGTAACAGTTATTACCCCTCAACTATCAGGCTCTTGAACAAAGGGGAAAAGCTACACTAATTTAAGGACTCTTATATTGTAACTTCATGCTTGTTATTTATTGCTATTTATAGCTGCATTTATACCTGGGTATGGCTCTAAACTGCAACCGGTGATGAGGCTCTGATTGGGGACTTTCAGAGCTTTGGGGAAAGTGGAGTTACCCCATAGTCATTCATTGCTCCCAGGGTCGCTCTAACCCGGAACGGCAGCACCTGCAAGGGTTCCTGTAGCCTCCAGCTTGATAGCAAGTACATCGATTTCTGCTTCTGAAACAAAATATTTTCCCTCCCTTTTCCATCTTTATCTATTCCCCACTTTGGTTTCCTACCTTTTCTCACCTGCCTATCACCATCAATGGGTGCTCCTCCCTCTTCCCTTCCTCTAGCACTTTACCTTTAAAAACCACCTTGCTTCACCTTCTAACTCGTCTTCCTTCCTCTTCCCCCACCCCCAACCACCTTTTTTTTAATTCTGGTGTCTTCCCCCTTCCTTTCCAGTTCTGAAGAAGTGTCTCCGACCTGTAACGCCGACTGTTTATTCATTTCCATAGTTGCTGCCTGACCTGCTGAGTTCCCCCAGCATTTCGCGTGTGTTGCTTTGGAGATTAAGCTGTTGCCCATACAGCAGGCTCCCCTCTCCACGCAGCTGATGAATCCAAGGGAATGGGAGAGGCCGATATGGTTTTGTACCATCGGAGTCGCAGGAGTTCAGCGTTGAACGCAATGTAGGACTCCAGCTCCGCAATTTTTCTTCAGGGTTCGCTCCTGAAGACTCCCCCCCCCCCCCGAGTGGGCACATTCGTGAGGTAGCGGCGGTTTGAGAACGGAGTTTCCTTATCCTAGACCAGCTGTTAACCATGGCTGACGAGCCCCATTTGCCCGAGGCGACTGGTTTTAAGCCGCCAGTGACCCGTCTTTGCCTCTTCTGTCAGAGACCTGGTTTAGCGGTTAAGCCACATATGAAAGCCGTGGGCTGGACTTAGTTGTCAGAGGTTATTTGAAACACACGCCATTAGGAGCATTTCATAGGCTGTGGGAACTTAACGCCGCAGCCGCCGCCCATTCCTCCAGCATATACCGAACCGTTTTTAGTTCCAGTGCAGACGGCTGATACATTCAGTACGGTGGGTCACATACAGCAGGCCAAGACGATCGCACCCCCCCCCAACGCTGGCGCCTCCTCCAATCACAGCCTCTCTTGGTAATTGCGACCGAGTCCGGTTGCTAAGGCGAGACCGCCCAATAGGACGACTCGTTGTTGTGCGGCGCAGAGGGTCCTACTCCTTCTTCAGCAGTTTTCAGGCCGGACGGTTGGAGGGGTGCGTGAAGGGGCTTGGATCAGAGCGCTCTCTTTACATGCACGGATTAGCAATGTGTGCTTTAATTTTCCGTGAGTATGTAGAGCAAAATTGTGAATGGTTGGGATGCGCTCCGGCCCCCTTCATCTATCTCGGATTCCTCGGGCCCTTGGTCAGAGAGAAGCATAAACTGGTTACGGCAATTTACTTTCGTTGGCACCGCTTAGTACCCTGTTTGATTCTGTTTCCATCACCCTGACAAACAACGATTTGCACATCTGAACTGCTTTCTGCATAAAATTAAAGCATGTTATCACCGTTTCCTTCTGTCTTTTAGGAAGTAAAAATTAAAATCTTTGTCTTTGAACTATCTGATGATGAAAATCGCTTTTCATTATTTACCTTATCTAAACCTATTACCGTCTTCTACACCTCAACAATTGTCTGTTCCAAACTGGAGGCCATGCGTTGGTGAATGAAAGGAAACAATGGTTTATTAAATACATATTAGAGTCAAAGAGAGTTGTAGAGCAATGCAGCACAGATCGGACTTTTGGCCCAATGAATCAGTACTGACCATGGTGTCCACCCGATTTCTTGTGTTTGGCTCATATTACTGTAAGGCCTGCCCCTCAATGTATCTGGCCAATTGATTCTTAAATGATACTATTGTACCTGAATTAATTACTACTACTTGTAGCTTGTTTCATATATTCACCTCGCCTTGTGTGGAAAAAGTGATTCTCTCTTAAATCTTTCTCTTCTCACCCTAAATTTATGTACTCTAGTTTTGGTCTCCCTACCCTTGGGGAAAAGACTGCAACCATCCACTTTTATCAACATCTCTCATGATCTTAAATCTTTCTATAAAAGTGTCCTGTATTCTCCTGTGTTCCAAGGAATAAAGATGTAGCCTTGCCAGCTGGTCTAACAGCCTTCTAGTTCTGTTAATATTGTGGTAAATCTTTTCTGCATTCTTTCTAGTTCAGCCACATCTTCCTATAATAGGGTGATCAAACTACACAGTGCAACAAGTGAGGCCTCATCAATAACTTACACAAAGTTCAAAGTGAATTTATTATCAAAGTACATATATGCCACCATATACCACTCAGAGATTTATTTTCTTATGGACATCTCAATAAATCCATAATAGACCAAGATCCATAATAGAATCAATGAAAGACTGCACCAAATTAGGTGTTCAAACTGGGTGCAAAAGACAACAAACTGTGCAAATGCAAAAAGAAAGAAATAATAATAAATAAGTAAACAATAAATATACTGGGCAACAAAGTTTTTTGAAAATGTTTCCTAAGAATTTTTTTCTTCATGGTAGACCACTTGAAGCTGAACACAAAATATATCTTCAGACTATATATATCATGTAGGAATTTGGAGAAGCGAGAAATTAACTTTTATTGAATATAATGCATTTAATTGCATAATGATCCTGATGCTTTGCAATAGTTCAATTAAGCTAAAATGTTTTGTTGATTAGTTTCATTTGTACTCAGTGTCTGAGGTTTCTTGCTTAAGTGTCCACCAATAATCAGCCAGCATTGAGGGATTCCAGTTGCCCTGATACTGTTTCTCCATGACCACAATGTCCTGGTGAAACCTTTCACGATGCTCGCCACTGACAGCACCAAGATTTGCTGGGAAGAAGTATGAATGGAAATGCAAAAATGAATCTTTAGTGACATGTTGCTTGAAGCATGTTGTCAACCAGCTGCACATAGTTTGGTTTCCTGTAGTTGCCAAGAAAAATTTCAACAACATCCTTGAATGCCTTCCATGCGATTTTCTCTGGTCCCACTAGAATTTCTTTGAATTGCCTGTCATTGATCTGTTTGATTTATGGACCAACAAAAATGCCTTCCTTAATCTTGGCATCAGTTATTCTGGGAAACATTTGTCTTAAATATCAAAATCTTTCATGGAAATTTATAGGCTGTCCTGCCATGCAGCATCTGCTCTGCGTAAGCATTCCTGAACAAGATAGAGAACTTATCAGCTCACATTGTGAGCAACATTTTAATTGACTTGAATATGAATTGAAATAAGAAATATAGGCAATCTCAAAAAAATGATGCACGATAGGGAAATTTCATGGTGATTTTCATGATCAACAACCCAAAATGCATTAGATACACCCAAAAGTATTCATGAAGCAAAGTCTTTGTTGTCCAGTGACACCAAGAACATGAGATGAAGAATCCTTGAGTCCTTCATCTCAAGTTCTATAACTACATTGTGTAATGTCCTATCACCTATACTCATTGCCCTGTCTGATGAAGGCCAGCTTACTAAATGCTCTTTTTACCACTCTGTCTACCTATGATGTTACTTTCAATGGACTATGCACTTGTATTTTTGAGTTCCTCAGTTCCATTGCAGTCTCTACTACCATACCATAGCTGTCCTATGCTGTCCTACCATTCATAGTATAAGTTCTATACATAATCATAGTATAAGAGACTTTCTGAAATTGTCTTGAATGAACTTGACTTTTGATTTGACTTTATAGTTATGTTGGCCTTACTGGCAAAGTCTGCATTTATTGCCTTGGAAAAGGTGATAGTGAGTTGCTGCTTTCAAATACTGCAATCCGTCTAGTTATGTTGCTTTTACAGTCATATATGAACAAAGTGCCAAGACTTTGATCAGACATTAAAGGGGTGTTTATAGATAGTACATGGAATGAGATTTTATATGACTTTGGCAATGGGGTTGAATTGAAAATATTGTTTCTAGGTGGCTGGATTACCTTCTATTTTATTTGGTGGATGCAAGTTTTCTTGTTTAAGTGGGACTGCTTGACTAAAGATACAGGTAGTTCTGGAAACACATTGTCATCATGAAAGTTGTAGTTGGTCAGGGTTCAAAGCCTTTGTTGAATCCAATTTCTTGATACCAGATGAACTGAATAATTTTGTAAGATTGTTTTCAGAATCTCAATTAGACTTATTTTCACTGAGTTATATAATGTGAAATTTGTTCTGCAGCAGCAGTGCACTGAAAAGACATAGAATTATGATAGCTTACAAAAATAAATAAATATTACAAAAGAAGGAATAGCGAGGCTTATGGACCATTGAGAAATCTGAAAGTGGAGGGAAAGAAGCTGTTACTGAGTCACTGAGTGTGAGTCTTCAGGCTCCTGCACCTCCTCCCCAATGATAGTGATGCCTCTTGAAGATGTCTTCGATGGTAGGAAGGTTGTGCCTGTGATGGAGCTGGCTGAGTGTATAGCCCTCTGCAACCTTCTGCAATCCTGTGCATTAGAGCCTCCATACCAGACTGTGATGCAGGTAGTCAGAATGCTGTCCGCTGTATGTCTAGAGAAATTTGCTGGAGTGACATAGAATTCTGAATATTGGTGACATACTAAATCTTCTTAAGTTCCTACCAAAGTAGAGCCTCTGGCATGCCTTCTTCATCGTTGTATTAATGCTTTTTGGTCCAAGATGGACCCGCGGAGACATTGGCACCCAGAAACTTGAAGCTGCTCGTCCTTTCCACTGCTAACCCCTCAAAGAGAACATATGTGTGTTCTTTTATCTTCCCCTTCCTGAAGTCCACAGTTAATTCCTCGGTCTTGGTGACATTGAGTGCAAGATTACTGTTGCAACCAGCCAATTTAGCTCACTCCAGTACGCCTCCTTGTGCAATCTGTGGTGTCATTGTTGAATTCATAGATGGCATTTGAGTTGTCTTAGCCACACAGTGTTGAGAGTAGAGAGACTTGAGGAGTGGACTTTACTTTGTAAGGTTAGAAGGCCATAATAGGTTGCAAATGGTTTCCAAAAAGGTTTTGGCCTTTTTGGCTCATGCTTAGTGTTGTTATTGTTTAATTGGTTGAATGTGGCAGAAACAGATAACAATTATGAGATTGTTTAGCTCTTAGCAATATAAGATTTCCACTGTTTGGAAACATATACAAAACACAGAACTACAACATTATATTTGTGCTGTTGTTCATGCACTTTAGCTACAGGTTGGCATTTCATTTTAATTCCCTTGATGGTGCGCTTTGGCATGCTTTTATTAAACTGCTTGAATGAGGGGTTAACTTTGGCTTGATGATAGTAGGATGAGGAATATGGCCAGCCACAGGCTTCCAAGTTATGGTGCAACTCATCTGTACTTCTGGTTATGGATTTCCACTTTTGAGCTGCCCTGAGTTTTCTGCATTTATCAGAATCAGATTTAATATCACTGGTATATGTCATGAAATTTAGCGCAGTGTGTGACCTCATATGTGATGCCCATATATTGCTTTTATAAGGACTAACCAATACTGTTATTATCAGATACATCCGCAGCAAGAGAAATGACAAGGACAAGGTCAAGTAGGTTCTTATGTTAATTCCTCTGCATCTTCAGTCTGGATATTTAGAACATGCTCAGTTTCATCAGTGGTTGTACTGTCTGGCTTCTTGGGAATGGACATTTTAATTCCCATCCAACTGCTTTTCTGTGTTCTAGTAGTTCTTCCAAATAATATCCAATTTGGAGGAGTACCGAGTTAATTGAGAGGGCGATGAATGATCTTTAGCAGTAGCTTTCCTTACCTGTGGTTAACCAGGTCATCAGATTTAATGGGGTTTGGGGTCAATGTTGAGGAATCCCAGTAACATTCACTCTGTACTGCTCTACCGATATCTTTGGTGGATTAGGATATAACTAGGGGAGGTGATGATGCATGTTGAAATGTAAGTCTCATGTAATTGTCAGGATGTTAGTTGACTTTTTTGTGGCACAGATTATCAGTGTCAAGCGTCAAGCAAATTCGATCCAATTAAGTCAATTTCTAAGCATTTCTATGGCTGACATGAGAGGACACCATTTTAAGGTGCTTAGAAGTAGGTACAGAGGAGATGTCAGAGGTAAGTTTTTTACGCAGAGAGTGGTGAGTGCGTGGAATGGGCTGCTGGCGACAGTGGTGGAGATGAATACAATAGGGTCTTTTAAGAGCCTCCTGGATAGGTAATGGAGCTTAGAAAAATGGAGGGCTGTGGGTAACCGGAGATAATTTCTAAAGTAAGTACATGTTCAGCACAGCATTGTGGGCCAAAGGGCCTGTATTGTGTTGTAGGTCTACTATGTTTCAAAGCACACTTTAAATATATTGTTAGCTTACCAATGGCATTGTCCGATGCAGACAATCCCATGCAAATATTTATTACTTCCATTATATTTTTTCCCTTTTAATGGAAGGAATAATTATTCTGCATAGGTCCAAGGGAAGATAATAGAAAGAAAACAATTTTGTTTTAACTGTGTTGGCATTTATAATGGAGTAGATATATAAATAATTAAAATAATATGTTTATTTTTCAAAACCTTTCCTTACTTTGAACAACATTTGAGAAAATGACTTCTGTTGTAGTTATGAACAAATGACAGTTTAATATGCTATTGTGAGTTTTCATGGTCCAAATTCAAACAAATAATTACCACGTGAATATTTGTGTCTGTCATCTGGAACTAAATTGTAGACTCATAAATCTCCATTTGGAATGGTTAATTTCGTAGGATGTTAAGTTGCCATTTGAAAACTTAATCATTAGCAAATTTAGCTGTTGTGTGCTGGGGCAGCAGCCTGACGGTAGCAGACACGAACGGAATCAACAAACTCATTCATAAGGCTAGTGATGTGGGGATGGAACTGGACTCTCTGATGGTGGTGTCTGAAAAGAGGATGCTGTCCAAGTTGCATGCCATCTTGGACAATGTCTCCCATCCACTACATAATGTACTGGATTCAGCCAGAGACTCATTCCACCGAGATGCAACACAGAGCGTCATAGGAAGTCATTCCTGCCTGTGGCCATCAAACTTTACAACTCCTCCCTTGGAGGGTCAGACACCCTGAGCCAATAGGCTGGTCCTGGACTTATTTCCTGGCATAATTTACATATTACTATTTAACTATTTATGGTTTTATTATTTATGGTGCAACTGTAACGAAAACCAATTTCCCCCAGGATCAATAAAGTGTGACTATCACTATCACTATGACTGTCACAAATTAAAGAGACAATTATTCCAGATTCTGGGTCTGTTTGAAACTAATAGAGCACCAAATGTTTTGTTACTGCTAATCAACTGGAGTTATAAGGTGACATCAAGGAGAGGCATGGAGTTACTATGTAAATGGAGGAGGTAAATACTTGATCCATGAAAATTAAACTGCCTAGGGAAAAGGTGCCGAAATTTGAATTCCTGGGACAAATGAGTAAGAGTTTCAGGTATTTGAAGATCTGCCCACCTTTCCATGGCTACCTCTCACAGTATTACTAATTATCCTGAATTAAGTTTGTTGACAAGGACTAAATATTTTTTCAAACCCATTGTAGCTCATTTCAGTGTAACTTTACATTAGGATCAGGTAAAAGTCTAAGGTTGGAAAAGACCTTTAGTACATTAATAGTACGAAGATATGTTTCTGAGAAACCTGAAATTCAGTTGTTGATAAAAACCTGGTGAATTCTGTAAAGAAACCTTCTAAAATTTATTCTTACCCAGGGCTGTATACCCAAGAAAGGTTTTGGAGGGATATGGGCCAAACACCAGAAAATAGGACTAGCTCAGGCAGATGATTGATGTAGTTGGCCCAGATGAGTAAGCCAGATTTTGTGCTTTGTAACTCCATGGCTCCATGACTGCAATTTTAACGCTTATTTAGTTAACAAATTTGGTGTATATTTCCATGTTAAATATATTTTCTTTAACTTTTACCCATGACTGTTTGTACTCAAGTTCTGTATGCACTAGAAAAGCCTGTATCCAATTTGGCCAAAATTTTAATAATTTAATCAATTATAGTGTTTTGCCCTATTTTTAAGACTGAAAGGATTCAATCTTTTCTTAAATTTTACTCCCTTCACTTACACGACGAATCAAGCATCCCTTTAGTTTTCTTTTTGAAATGGGAAGTTAAAAAAGATTAGGTCCATGGTACTTCCATGATTCAATAAATTTTATATATTACTTCCCTGGATTATATTCCTATTTCTTGTACCAGCTTGCAGTTTAGAGATCTATTCCAAAAAACCACTATACATTTTTAATTCAGTACTACAAGTACATTCACGTGAACTTTCATTCTGCTGAATGTCTCAGTCTTGCTTTCATCATGTGCGAAGTTACTGCTGCAATTCCATTATGATAATTGTATTTGCCAGTCAATTAATTGGTGCATATTGATAATTATCATTTGCTTCTGATTTTATATTTGTTATAATCTGCATTATGAATCTTTTAGACATAACATTTTAATAATATTTACAAATAACAGGAAGAAATTATGTTAAACTTGATAAAGTTATTTTAAACTTGTTAAACCTAAAGGCAAGTTGACACAACCATGGCTAACAAGAGAAGTTATAGCCAATATAAAAGCTCAAGAGAGGGCATATAATAGAGCAAAAATTAGTGGTAAGTTAGAAGATTTGGAGGCTTTTAAATACCAACAGAAGGCAAGTAAAAAAAGATGGAATATGAAAGTAAGCTAGCCAATAGTATGAAAGATGATCCCAAAAGTTTCTTCAGATGGGTAAAGTGTAAAAGAGAGGTGAGAGTGGATATTGGACCACTGGAAAACAATGCTGGAGAAGTAGTAATGGGAGACAAGAAAATGGCGGACAAACTGAATAGGTATTCTGCATTGGTCTTCAATGTGGAAGACACTAGCAGTATGGTGGAAGTTCCAGGTGTCAGGGGTCATGAAATGTGTGAAGTTACCTTAGGGAGAAGGTTCTGAAAGGTCTGAAGGTAGATAAGTCACCTGGACCAGATGGTGTACAGCCCAGGGTTCTGAAAAAGGTGGCTGACAAGATTGTGGAGGCATTAGTAGTGATCTTTCAGGAATCATTAGATTCTGGAATGGTTCCCGAAGACTGGAATATTGTAAATGTCTCTCAACTCTTCAAGAAGGGAGAGAGGCAAAAGAAAGGAAATTATAGGCCAGTTCGTCTGACCTCAGTGGTTGGGAAGACGTTGGAGTCGGTTGTTAAGGATATGTTGTTTCGGGGTACTTGGAGGCACATGATAAAACAGGCCTTAGTCAGCGTAGTTTCCACAAGGGAAAATCCTGCCTTATTATTTAATTTAACTTCCACTCAACATTACCACAGCATATTATGCAGCGTACTTTTTTTCCTGACTGGTGTTGAGCTTCAGTAATTTTTGAATTGCATTGTTCTCTTCTGCTGTAACTCATACCTTGTAGCTGAACCTAAATCTTTGGGGTGTCAGGAAGTGATTTCATTTGTTGTGGCATACTCAGTCCCTGCTGGGCTCTTGTGGCTGCGGTATTTATTCGGTAGGACTAGGTAAGATTCTGATCCATGGTGGACATCAGGATATTGATGGCAGGATATTCAACAATGTTTATATCTTTGAATATCTAGAGTCGGTTGTTTGGATCTCTTGTTCATGATTCTCACTGTGTGGCACTTTTGAAGAGTGAATGTTACTTGTCTTATCTGCCCAAGTCGGAACGTTGGTTTGATGTTGCTGAGGTGTTGCAAATGAAATTGGACATTGCACAATCATCACTGAGCATCCATGTTTCTGAAGATCCCCTGTTTAAGGATCTGAAACTTGCATGCCAGCAGCATAGACAATTTTCTCTGTCAAAGAATGGGTAAACTAATCTGATGTGCCTGTGGAGTCAACTGATGTTTATTACAGCAGCGGTCCCCAACTACCGGGCCGCAAAGCATGTGCTACCGGGACGTGAGGAAACGATATGAGTCAGCTGCACCTTTCCTCATTCCCTGTCACGCACTGTTGAACTTGAACATAGGGTTGCCAACTGTCCCGTATTTGCCGGGACATCCCGTATACTGGGCTAAATTGGTTTGTCCCATACGGGACCGCCCTTGTCCCGTATTTCCCCTGCTAAGGTGGAGCGTTCCTTTGAAACCTTTTGTGCCGAAATGGCATGAAGCGAAGAAGCAATTACCATTAATTTATATGGGAAAAATTTTTGACCGTTCCCAGACCCAAAAAATAATCTAACAAATCATACCAAAACACATAAAACCGAAAATAAATAACAGTAACATATAGTAAAAGCAGGAATGATATGATAAATACACAGCCTATATGAAGTAGAAATAATGTATGTACAGTATAGTTGGGAAGATGAAGGCAAAACTGATTTGTGGGGGAAAAAAATCGGCACGTCACACATGTGCACACAGGTGCCCATGCAAGGCTTCATGGTCATGGTAGTCTTTCCTGGGATAAAGTGTCCCAGGATTTGACTGCTTTTTTTGCCCCTTATTTGGAGTGAGAAAGTTGGCAACCCTAACTGTAAAAGACATGTTGAGGTGAGTTTAACCCTACTTGAACACCCCCCCCGTGTCGGCAAGAATATTGTCAATATTAAACCAGTCCGCGGTGCAAAAAAGGTTGGGGACCCCTGTATTACAGTACTTTCAGTTGTATTTGAACTCAGCTTCCCAGATAAAAATATAATGTGACAACCTGCTGCATTATCCAAAAAAGAAAGATTTGTATTTATACAGCAACTTTTATAATACTTTCAAAAGTGCTTTGTGTTGCACTGAAGTAATTTTTAAGGTAAGTATCTATTCTATTGTTGTAAACAATAGCCAATTTGTATATAATGAGATTCATTAAACAGTAATATGGTTAATGACCGTACCTGTGCATAGTGATAATGATTGAGGGGGTGAATATAGTTGTCTTCAAATAGCCCTAAAGGTCAATGCTGTGTTTCCCCCCTACATGATAAAACACATTTTTGTTAGCATACTTTAGAGAGGAGGAATAGGTTTATATTTGTTGCACTTCCTTGATATGTGAGAGTTAATTAGTATTATACTCCTCCCGAACTTTGCAGCTCCTCCTGTGGAGGGTCAGACACCCTGAGCCAATAGGCTGGTCCTGGACTTATTTCCATCTGGCATAGTTTGCATATTGTTGTTTGATTGTTTGTGGGTTTTGTATTGCTATATTTATGTTCTATTCTTGGTTGGTGCGGCTGTAACGAAACCCAATTTCCCTTGGGATCAATAAAGTGTATCTATCTATCTATCTATCTATCTATCTATGGTCTGCAGCATAATCTCAAGTTTGTGCAAAATACAAAGCATAGCAGTAAAATTATGAAATGAATAACACATTCTGGAAATATTCAAGTCAGGCAGCATCAGTGGAGAGAAACATCCACTGATACTGTCTGAACTGCTGAGTGATTTTAGCATTTTCGATTTTACTGCAGACGCTGGAAATCTGAAATATTTTGATTTTAGATAAACAGGATTCTGATGTCATTTTAATATATATACCTTGGTAATTGTATAAGGAACCAAGGAGCCTTCTGATCATATCCCATATAGTGTTGCTGCAAACAATGGGTAGTCTTAATTTTAGATTAGGCTTTACTTTGTATTTTAACTGAACAGAAAAATAAGATTACTTTTCATGTTGAAATATGATCTGTTTTAATATCAAGTCATTGCTTATGTTTGCATTTCAGGAGCTGATAAACGGTGTTAGAGGTTGAATTATAGCATCTTAATCAGAGAATGTCACAAACATCTGGTGGTTTTCTGCTTCCTTTGGGCTCCTTGTTGGGACAGAAAAGAGTTTCTCCAGCTGAAGCAGAGTGCAAGGAAACTGAAGGCACCTTAGAATCAAGTAAGGAACCTCACTGCAATTTTTTTTTATTGACTCCACATCTGAATCAAGGCTTTAACTAAAATAGATGACGGTTATCTGTGTTCACAAAATAAATCAGCAGGTCCATCATTTAATTTAGTTCATTCCTGGCACACCAGAAGAACATTTGTTTGTAAACTTGTACAAAATCAATGCTATGTCCTAAGGCAAGATGTTTCCTTCCTTGGGGATGCTCTGAGCTTCTGAAAGATGCAGAATAAATACCTTTCTCTGTTGTTAGTCATTGTTTTCCAATCTTGCTTCCATATACATGTGACTCCTGTGTTATGGCAGTGTGGGGTGAGTGGATATCATTTGTTGCATTGTTAGAAAATGGTCCTTTTCATGATCTTCTGTATTGTGAAATCCCATTACCTGTACATACGTCAAGAAAAGTGAGTAGAGTTGGGTTTATTTATTTACTACTTTAACGTTAGCTTTTAGGTAGTGATTTGTGAATTCTGTTAAGAAAAATTGCTGTTACCCAAATGTAGTAATACAATATTTTGCTTTGGGTAGAATCCATCTTGAATGCAGTTTTTACTTCTGATTACTAAGACGAAAAAAATCGTCAGAAATCAAGACTGCAGAGAATTGCCTTCAAGCAGATCCATAGAGGAAAAATTAGGAAGGAGCTCACTAGAAATATACTAGGCAAGTGTTCTTTAATCCTTAATTAATTCGTTACTGATTAATCTTAATTAACTTGCTTATCACCTGGTACTTCATAATTTCTTGCAATACTATGGGCTGAAGTAATTTATTAGCAAATTGGTTCTCTGATTCCACCTCGTC
This sequence comes from Mobula hypostoma, assembly GCF_963921235.1. Taxonomy (NCBI): domain Eukaryota; kingdom Metazoa; phylum Chordata; class Chondrichthyes; order Myliobatiformes; family Myliobatidae; genus Mobula; species Mobula hypostoma. Next base: position 172,704,117 of record NC_086100.1, read on the forward strand.
TATAGTCTGTAACCCTTCAAATTTTTTTTTCCTCTGTTTATCTTGATTTCCCACGTAACCAAGGGCCAATATTCATTTTCCCTTGATATATTTGATTTATTTAATATTCCCATGGTTTATAATCTCTTTATATTTGTATCTTCAATTTCCATTATGTTAGCATCTTTAATTTTTTTTAAACAATCTAATCTGCCAATTAAAGATAAATTTGATTCCTTCTATACTTACGAACAAACATTCTTATGATTTTTTTGTTTAATATTTTTTCTTATGGCTGATCTTTGTTTTTGTTTATTTTACTTGCCTTTAGTCTTGGTACGTTTTTAATCTAATTTGTTTTAGTTTTGTTTTGGGATATTTAGTCTTGTACTGAATTACTTCTTTTAATTTAACTGCTTCACAAATTTTCGTCTTTCAGTTGGTTGCTAGTTGATATCTTGGTCAGTGTTGGCATTGGAATATCTCAATTTGAGGATTATGGATTCAAGTCTGACTGATAGCCTGTAACCAATAGTGTTCTGCAAGGATCAGTGCTGAGACCACTTTTTTTTGTAATATATATTAATAATCTGGATGAAAATGTCAATGGTCTGATTAGTAAATTTGCAGATGACACAATAGTTAGATAGTGAGGAAGTTTTTCTAAACTATGCAGCAAGGTATAAATCAGTTGGAAATTTAGGTGAAGGAAGGACAAGAGTTTAGTCCAGACTCTTCATCAGTCCTGATGAAAGGTTTTGGCCTGAAATGTCAGTTATTTATTTCTCACTAGAGATACTGCCTGACCTGCTGAGTTCCTCCAGCGTTTTGCATGTGTTACTCTGGATTTCCAGTGCTTTGTGTTTAATCCAGACAAGTGTGAGGTGTTGCATTTTTGAAGCAGAAAATACACACTAAACAGCATTAATGTACAGAGGCATCTTGGGGTTCAAGTCCATAGCTCCCTGAAAGAGCAACACATGTGGAGAGTGTGGTAAAGAAGGCATATGGCATGTTTGCCTTCAACAGTTGGGGCATTGAGTATAAAAATTGGGATGTCTTTGTTGCAGCTCTTTAAAGCTTTGGTTGAGCCACACTTGGAGGTTTGTGTGAAGTTCTGGTTGCTGCACTACCAGAGTACTCTGGAAGAGTGCAGTGGAGAAAGCACGGATGAGGTTCACTAAGATGTTGATTGGATTGGTGCTTATTAACTGTAAGGACAGGTTGGACAAATTTGGATTGCTTTCTCTGGAGTGTGGGAAGCAGGGCCGGATTTAGTGGGACTGCGGCCCCTGGGCTGGAGGCCCTGATGGGCCCCTGCCGACACCATAAAATGCTGCTGTACCGAGCAAAAACAGGCAAGAACAAGAGAAAAGGTCGTGGAGGTCTAAATATCAAAGCTGTGGCCAAGACATTGGTTTAGTACAATACGCAGACCACAGTACGTGTGCTTGCAACACTGTGTGTCCGACAGAGTGATCAGCAGCACTGGGGCTCCACAGGGGACTGTCTTATCTCCGTTTCTCTTCACCATTTACACCTTGGACTTCAACTACTGCACAAAGTCTTGTCATCTTCAGAAGTTTTCTGATGACTCTGCCATAGTTGGATGCATCAACAAGGGAGATGAGGCTGAGTACAGGGCTACAGTAGGAAACTTTGTCACATGGTGTGAGCAGAATTATCTGCAGCTTAATGTGAAAAAGGCTAAGGAGCTGGTGGTAGACCTGAGGAGAGCTAAGGTACCGGCGACCCCTGTTTCCATCCAGGGGGTCAGTGTGGACATGGTGGAGGATTACAAATACCTGGGGATACGAATTGACAATAAACTGGACTGGGTCAAAGAACACTGAGGCTGTCTACAAGAAGGGTCAGAGCTGTCTCTATTTCCTGAGGAGACTGAGGTCCTTTAACATCTGCCGGACGATGCTGAGGATGTTCTACAAGTCTGTGGTGGCCAGGGCGATCATGTTTGCTGTTGTGTGCTGGGGCAGCAGGCTGAGGGTAGCAGACACCAACAGAACCAACAAACTCATTCGTAAGCCCAGTGATGTTGTGGGGATGGAACTGGACTCTCTGACGGTGGTGTCTGAAAAGAGGATGCTGTCCAAGTTGCATGCCATCTTGATCAATGTCTCCCATCCACTACATAATGTACTGGTTGGGCACAGGAGTACATTCAGCCAGAGACTCGTTCCACCGTGATGCAACACAGAGCGTCATAGGAAGTCATTCCTGCCTGTGGCCATCAAACTTTACAACTCCTCCCTTGGAGGGTTAGACACCCTGAGCCAATAGGCTGGTCCTGGACTTATTTCCTGGCATAATTTACATATTACTATTTAACTATTTATGGTTTTATTACTATTTAATTATTTATGGTGCAACTGTAACGAAAACCAATTTCCCCCGGGATCAGTAAAGTATGACTATGACTATAAACTTACAGGCCTTAAGAGGGAGGACAGAAAGTAATGCAGATTCTTAGTTTGAAGGACAGCATCTAAGGCACTCAAAAATTGACCTAGGCTTAGTTGGCTTCGTAAAGTTATAAGGGAGATGAAGTATGATGTACCCAATCTTAAATCTTTATTTAGCTATTGCTGCAAATACCATAGGCCTTATTTCTAAAACAATGCCAAAGCATTTTTATCTCTCTCAAGCTTGTCCATTTTTTTTGTATGGTAACCCTGCTTCATTTCTAGTTGCCACATTCTGATTAATGTCATCTGCAGTGCTCTTTAATGAATCTTGAATGTTGGTATAATTTCCGCACAATGCCTGTGTGGCTTCTGCATGTGCAGCCCATCTAGTATTAAAGAGAGACTTCAGAGTTTCAGTGCGCTTGTTCGCATTAGGCTGAAGTCCTGCGGTCACCACCTTCCACTTAGAAGTTGACTTGGAGCAGAAGTTGAACACATTCTGCACGAAGCTGGAAATATCAGCTGTTTCAGCTCAACAGTTGACACTGTTGATTCCAACGAGATTCAATATGTGTGCTGCACATGGAACCCACTCAGCAAGTGGATTGATTTCCTTAATGCGGGATTGTAAGCCTTTGTATGCAGCGGACATATTTGTAGCATTGTCATAGCACTGCCCCCTGTAGTTGCTTATGTCAATATTCATCTCACATAAAGCCTCCCCTGTGTGGCTCCCAATGGGTAGAAATCATAAGAATTGCTCCTGAATGTTTCCATCAGTTGACACATAACGTAAAATGAATGTGAGCTGATCTACGTGTGCAACATCTGTGCTTGAAGCGATGCTAATAAAAAAAGTATTTGGCCATTTTGACTTCACTGACGATCTCTGACAAAACTCGATCGCTCATGAGCTCAATAAACTCCTCACCTGTTTTAGTTGAAAGATATGAAGGGTTGCCTGATCCTGCATCTCCAAATTTCTGTATGCGCACCTTCAAAAACGGGTCAAATCCACTTATTACCTCTAGAATGCCCATGTAGTTGCCATTATCAGGCTTGCAAAATATGTCACTGGAGCCTCGGATAGCCAGTCCCCTCTTGACCAAAAACTTCACAACTGCCACCACTCTTCTCAATACGTAGTCCAGTAGACACAGTCTGACTCAAACTATTTTTGCAGTTCTGTATCTATTCTTCCACAGTCAGATGCTAGAGTAACGTAGGTCAGTATCGTTTTCCTGTGGTGTTCACTATTTTCATGCTCTCCTATGCGCTCAGCGGCATGTTTCTAGTTGCTAAAGCCAGTTTTGAAGATGGACTGATAGTTTCCATCACTGAAGATGCGGCATGCAAAACAAAACACACAGCCGTGGTAGGGGAATATAGGAGCCATTGCCTTGATATGTACTCACCATTTACGAGCTTGCGTTTGAAGTGAAATTTGGAGAAAAAACGTCTCTGCTGTTTGTACACTCGTTCCGAAGCTTTGATACCCACATCCTTATTCTGGCAGGACTCCAACCCTTTCTTAGCCCAGTATGCTCGGACTGAATCATCTAACATTTCCTTTCCCCAGCGAGCAGGATCAGTGCTGTAAAGATCCTCAATAGCGGTAATGTTAACATTAATGGCGGCCCGACTTGGTTGTTCGGTGGCCTCTGTGGTTGGGAATCGCAAAGTCATGCTCTCTGCCTCTTCAATGTTAGCTGCTGACTGTGGCAAGGATGGTGGTCCTGTGCTAACGCTGGTGCTAGCGCTAGCTGTTGAACAAGTCTCCATTTGTCCACCGGTCCCAGACTGTGACAAGAGCAATGGTGCTGCTGCATCATCGAGAACAGGTTTAAACAACTCTGTCAATTTCAATGTCTTTTTTAATGCTTCTTTCTCACAGTCCTCTTTTTCTTATTTCTTTTTTCTTTTCTGTGCTCCACTCTTGTATTTTTTTTTGTCTGCCACGATGATAGCGACCTATTTTGGGCCCTCTGCAGCTCTGGCCCCTGGGCTGCAGCCCAGCCTAGCCCTGCCTAAATTCCGGCCCTGGTGGGAGGCTGAGGGGAAGTCTGTTAAATGTATATGAAAGATGTGTATAGTGAAGATAATCAGGGTCTTTTTCCCAATGTGGACTCATCAAGTACTGGAAGACATAGATTTACTGTGAGATGGCAAAGTTTAACGGAGATCCGTGAGGCAAGATGTTTTAAACAGAGTATAGTATGGAATGCATGTCCAGCAGAGCTGATGGATACAGTAGCTGTGTTAAAGAGGTGTTTGGACAGATACATGAAACTGTAGGGAATAGAGAGATATGGATCAAATGCAGGCAGATAGGATTAATTAGATTGGCATAGTGGTTAACGCAGACAAGTTTGGCTGAAGGGCCTGTTCCTAGGCTGTACCGTTGTGTGATCTATGAAAGATGTAATAGTGCTGGAAAGGGTGCATTCGATTTTCACCAGGATGTTGCCTGTTTGAGGAGAGTCTGAAGAGGCTGGGATTGTTTTCCTTTGAGGGGAGGGGGTTAAGAACAAATATGACTGAGTCATATGAAATTTAGGAGTGATATAGAGGGTAGACTGCAGGAATCTTTTCCCCTTACTGAAAGTGAGTAAAAATATGGACATGTTTTACCCAGGGGAATTTGATAGAGGTTTGCAAAATTATGGGGGGGCGGTTATAAATAAGGTAAATGAAAGTAGGCTTTTTCCACTGAGGTAGGGTGAGACTAGAACTAGAGGCCATATATTAAGGGTAAAAGGTGAAATATTTAAGGAGAACTTGGGGTGGGTGGTGATAGTTTGGAATGAGCAGCCACTGGAAGTGTTGGATACGGGTTTGATTGTCACATTTAAGAGAAGTTTGCATAAGTACATGGATAGGAGGGGTATGGAAAGTATAATCCAAGTGTAGGTCAATGGAACAAGGCAGAATAATGATTCAGCATAGGCTAGATGGGCCAGAGGACTTGTTTCTCTGCTGTATTGCTATAAATAGATTTAGGGGAAGTAAGAGATTTCAAGGGATCTGAGAAGAATCTTTTTCACCCGAAGAGTGGTGAGCACCTGGAATCATTGCCAGAGAGAATCGTGGAAACAGAGCTTCTTACACAAGAACTTGAGTTGCCTAGGCAATGAAAGGTATGGGCCAAATGCTAGAAATGTTGGGTTGAGTGCCAAGTAGTCAGTATGGACGTGATTGGCTGACTGGCCTGTATTTTATGGTGTAACACTGTATGACCCCATGATGTGTTATTCCTCAACAGCACAGGAGGCCACAGACTGACAGGTCACAGTAGAAGTGGTATGGAGAATTAAAGTGGCACATGTTTGCCTCTGCATAGGACTTATAAGGTATCTGGATTTCTGTCTGTCTCAGTCACTTTATCTGTGACATTGGCTCTGCTTTTTTATTTTCTTTTCCTTTTTTTCCATTTCTTTTTTGCTATGAGAGCAAAGGATATTCCCAGGCTGGCCTGCTATTCATTTCACAACTTCCACATTCTTTTGTCTGTGCTCTCACTCTCTTAACTGTTCGCAGGTCCTGCTGAAGGGTCTCGGCCCAAAATGTCTATTGTACTCTTTTCCATAGATGCTGCTTGGCCTGCTGAGTTTCTCCAGCATTTTGTGTGTGTTGCTTGGATTTCGGGCATCTGCAGATTTTCTCTTGTCTCCAACTGTTCCCATTTACTTTCTGAACAGATAACCTTGTTAGCTTCTCATTCGCTGGTTTTACCCTATCAGGATCTATCCCTCTTCCCTGTCCTTTCTGTAGCTTAACAACCTGCATTAGTCTCCTTCTCAGTTCTGGTAAAGTGTCTTTGTCATAAGATGTTAACTCTGTTTCTCTTCCCAAAGCTGTAGCCTGACTTGCAGAGCATTTACATTTTCATGCTTTCATTTTAGATATTCAGCATCTGCAGGTTTTTTTTGATTTTTCACAGAGAAACAATATTAAATTATAACAGAAATGTGTCTCAAATTAATAAAGCAATGACTTGGACTGATGGATTTTTATATATTTGCATTTGGTCTTCTTGACTTGTGCCTTTTGGATTTCTAGGTTCACATGGAACTCTTGGGAAGAACTTGAGAATTAGCAGCTAGAGTACCTGTTCTGCCGTTTATTAAGATCATAACTGATCTCTATTTGCTTCATTTTTCACTACCATTCCCATATCCCATTATTCCCAAGTGTTTAGAAATCGAAGTATCTGTCTTTTGGATCAACACAAAGATTGAGTCTCCATGGCCTTCCAGGGTGGAGCATGATATCAGTTCACCACTGTGTTAAGTGAAGAAATTTCTCGTCTCAGTCCTAAATGATCAGTTCCTTTTTTTCTGAAACAGTGCCCCCCAGTCCTAGGCTATTCAGCTTGGGGAAACAACTTCATTGCATCTACTCTTAATGAATTTTTGTATGTTTCTTCTGTGTATTAGAGAATACAGCCCCAGTCTAAAATGGAAAAACTGAAAATACTCAGAAGGTCAGGACGTAGCTGTGCAAAGAGAAATAGAGGTGACATTTTGGTCCTGATGAAGGGTCACAGCTTGAAACATCAACTGTTTTATTTATTTCCATAGATGCTGCTTGACCTGTTGAATTCCTCCAGCATTTTGTCTGTATTGCTCTGGATATCCAGCATCTGCTGAATCTGTTCTGTAACATTTTGAGCCTACTTTTATTTTAGATTTTCAGCATTTACAGTTCCAGCCTACTTAATTTCTCCTTGCATGCAAGCCCTGCATCCTTGGAACCAGTGTAGTGAATCTCTGCACTCCCTTAATGGGAAATGCATCCAAGAGACCTAAATTGACGCAATACCCCACACACAGTCCTACTACACCCTATGTAAGTAACTATCATTGAGCACTCTTTAACAGATCTTTGACTGCAGAAGGTCAGATTGTATTCATTAATCAGTCCTGCCAGTTTAAATTCCATGAGGGTACAGAATAAAATGATCTACTTAACATTGCAGTATAGCATCTGTCAAACAATTTATTGGTTATAAACAGACCACCTTATTTAATCGAGTTTGGCAAAGTTTACCTCGTATGGCTGACTATGGATCTTTTGACTGATCGTTCTTTGTTGCTTCTATGTGTTATATTCATCCATGCATGTCTACTCGTTAACTAAAACCCCCACATTATCTGATTCCCAAAGCTAGCATGTGTTGTTAAAACTGTAGCTCTTTCACTTAGCCAGGCCAGATGGTCATTATGCACAATAGCTAGTTCATAGTGTACAATAGTCTGGTTCTGCACTAGAATTCAAGTTAACCTTTAGCTGGGGGTTACTGTGATTTATATTCTCCTTATGAGTACCCTCTGTCCACCAAAATTCTTCACAAACAACAGCTGCAGAACTTCTGCTGAGAACAGAAGTAGTCTGAATGCCTGGGGTCTCTATTTTCATTTTCCTTATTGTCTTTCAGTAGTTAATTATCTTACAATTACCAAACCATAGGCATTCAAAGCTTCACTATCGGGCATCTATGGGGAATTTGAGTTGCAGATTGGCCACCTAATTATTAATATCAAAGGTTTAAAAAAAACCTGGAAATGAGATGCTGTCTTATTCAATACTCGCCAGTGAGTTGGTAATCAACATTACCCAGAATGCAAGATTTAAGCAGAGGATGACTGGGCATAGATTACTTCAGTACTGCACTGAAGTCAATCTGCATGTTCACTCAGTTTTACCCTCAAGTCATCCTGGGCACTTCCCTTGAAGTGCTAGTTAGTGAAATGGTGAAAGTTCTGAATAGTAGTGCTAATTCTTATTTAAATCCTTCAGATTGAAATATAATGTCAATATGCTGATTAATTCACAGCCTAAATTCTAACAGGCTATGTGGCTGCCATTTTATCAAGGTTAAATGAAGGCCAGAATTTTAAGTCTTTTGATAAATTGTGAAATGGGTTTATTTGTTTCCTTGGTATGAAAAATTGCACGGCATCTTTCAAAGAAGACAATGCAGGTTCTTCATGTGACCTAGTCAATATTTATCTGTTAATGAACTAAGCTAAAATAGATAAAATAGAATTTATCCTTTCACCCTTTTTGTGTCTTTGCTACATGCAGTTCGATGGCCTTGTTCCCTTTAATGCAATAATGACTCCACTTAAGAATAAGTATGGCTGTGAAGTGCTTTGCAGAGGCCAGTAGTTGTGAAAGGCAATACAAGAATGTGAGTCTCTTACATTCTTTTTCAGCGGGGATGGGATTACGATCAAGTATGGTATTTACTGCAGTAACATAAGTTATCTTTTTCATAGGTGATGAATTATCATTTCCAACAGCATTTGAAATGCCAGCAGCTTCACCATTTGAAAATAAAGTAAGCTTGATGAAAAGAATTCTTACTAAACAACTTATTGAAAGGAGCCTTCAGACTTGATAAACCTATTATGTGACAATTCATCAAATAAGGGACGGTATGGCACACTCACTTAACATTGCCAGCAATTATCAATTGTGGTTCGATTCCCTTCGATGTTTGTGCTACTTCACATGACCGTGTGGGTTTGCTTAGTGTGCTCTGGTTTGCTCCCACATTCCAAAGATGTACAGTTAGGATTTGTGAGTTGCTATGTTGGTGCTGAAAGTGTGGCAATACTTGTGGGCTGCCTCCAGTACAGTCTTTGGACTGTATTGGTCATTGATGCGAACAACCCATTTCACTATATATTTCGATGTACAGTTTCCCCCGCCATCCAAAGGTAGAGCGTTCCTATGAAACGGTTCGTAAGCCTAAATGTCGTAAAGCGAAGAAGCAATTACCATTTATTTATATGGGAAAATTTTGTGAGCGTTCACAAACCTAAAAATGACCTACCAAATCACGCCAAATAACACATAAAACCTAAAATAACGGTAACATATAGTAGAAGCAGGAATGATATGATAAATACACAGCCTATATAAAGTAGAAATACTTCTCTACAACGATTGCCTGCACAGATCTCCATAGCGAAAATCTCACGCAAGCGCTCTCGGCAGAAAATCTCACGCAAGCGCTGTTGGCATAAACATGCTCTCCAGTAACCCTTAAACTATGAAGCTGCCAAATCTACCAAATAACATGTAAAAATACACAGCCTATATAAAGTAGAAATAATGTATGTACAGTGTAGTATCACTTACGGGAATTGGGAAGACATCGAGCACACTGATGATGGTGTGTTAGACTGAGTCGTCGCAGGCTGGGGTGGTGCAGTGGCCCCCACCCTCCGGTCCGCCGACTGATACATTGCTGCGAAGCACGCAGGGGTAGCCGGGAGACACACAGCACATCTTTAAGAAAAAAGCCGAAATAAACATGCTAATTAATTAGGTGCTGCCCGGCACGTAAGTGTTGGCGCAGATTAGAGGTGATTGCCGATTGCATCGGCACTGATCTGGGCCGACAATTATGTGCTAGGTGGCACCTAATTAATTAGCATGTTTATTTCGGCTTTTTTCTTAAAGATGTGGTGTGTGCCTCCGGGCTACCGCTGTATTCTCTGCGAATCGGTATGGTATCTGGCCGGGGGTTGGGGTGGTGGGACACGGGGGTGTCATCTCATCGTCGATCAGGGCAGGCAGCTCATCTTCTCCTATGACTGCCTGCCTCGATGTCGAAGGTCGAGGTTCGTCGTCTGCTGTGGCTGATGGTGGAAGGCTTGCTTGACTGCTGAGCCTCGAGCAATTTTCTATCACACAGTTCTTTTAAGGACTCAAAACATCCTGCAAATATCCCCTAAACCTACGTACCCTTTCAAAATTAAAGTCGTACTTTATCATTGCAACGAAAATCTCACGCAGTTGCCTCACGTTCAGTTCCTGGACGACTTCACTTTCACTACTGCATTTGGTTTCGATTGTTATCCCTTCCTCTTCCAATTGCATCAGCTCTTCATCTATCAGTTCTTGGTCATGGGATGCCAAAACCTCTTCAACATCATCTTCGTCAGCTTCCACAAGCCAAACTCACTTTGTCCTTGATCGAAACGCTTAATTATGTCTAGTTTTACGCTAAGACTCTTCCGAACTTACGAACTCTTTCAGGCTCTTCCGACACCTTAGAACTCATCTTGCTAACGGCTGCTCAATGCAACGTGTTTAAGCAAAGCCGGCGAGAATCCGGGGGGAGAGCGGCTGCCTTTTATCACACGCTGACTTTTTATCGCGTGCTGCCTTTCTTCGTAACAGTGAAGACACCTGAAAGCGAAAACAGGGTACTAATGTAGGTCTTTCGAAACAGTGAGGTTTCATAAAGCGAATGTTCGAAAAGTGGGGGACACCTGTATATGTGACAAATAAAGCTAATTTTTAAAACATCTTTTTACATACAGTAAATTGGTATATAGCACATCAACTATACTTCTCTCACTGACTTTCTCTATAACTTCATCAAAGAACTCTAAAATTAGCTGTATATGATTTCCTTCCAGTACATCTATGCTGTCTTTTTTTAATTATTCCATGCTTGTCCAAGTGATTTCTGATTCTACCCTGAGTTATTGTTTTGAGAACTTCCCCATAACTTTTTCACATTACAATTTTCCAATTTTCAGGCATCGGTTATTTGTAGGTATTTTGAACATTATATCCAGGACATTGGTAACTTTTAAAGACTGACGTAAAATACTTACTAAGTATCTCACACATGCCTCTGCTTCCATGATTACATCTCCTTTATGGTCTTTCATTGGTCCCAGCTTTCTTCTGTTCACATGCCTGCAGAATATTTTTGGATTCTGCTGTATATTGGCTGCCTGCCTTTTCACATATTTAAATTTTTTCTATCTTGCCCGTTTCAAGTCCAAAAACAAGACATCCACGAGTTCCCTCATTGAGTTCCAATACGCAGATGACAACAGTGTTGCAGCTCTTTCAGAAAACCATCTACAACAGATTCTGACTGCCTTCAACCGTGCATACACGAAACTTGGACTTACCATCAATTCCAAGAAGACTCAGATCATCTACCAACCGTTACCAACTGAGACAAATCGGATAGAACCATCAGTACAATATGGCAAAACAATCCTGGAAAACGTGGACCATTTTCTGTATCTTGGAAGTCACCTCTCCTCCAATGTGGACCTCAATGACGAGATCCAACATCGTCTTAAATGCACTGGAACAGCTTTTGGACGTCTCCGAACAAGAGTCTTTCATGATCGTGACATCCAAACAGACAGCAAAATATTACAAAGCAGTGGTAATCCCAATGCTCCTGTATGCATCAGAAACCTGGACAACATACTGACGACATCTGAAGGCGCTTGAAAAGTTCCATCAATGTTGTCTTCGAAACATCCTAAATATTAGCTGGGAAGATAGAAGATCCAACGTCAGCGTGCTAAATGAAGCAAAAACAATAAGCATTGAAGCCTACGTCATCAAGAACCAACTAAAATGGAGTGGTCACGTTGTTCGGATGAAAGATGAACGTCTGCCGAAACAAATCTTCTACTCCCAGCTAAAAGAAGGCAAACGTAAAAGAGACGGACAACAGAAGAGGTTCAAAGATGTCTTAAAAGCCAACATGAAGAAATTCAACATCAACATCAACAATTGGGAAGCCAACGCCAAGGACAGGAAACTCTGGCAAGCTATCATCCACGAAGGAACAGCAACTTTCAAAGCCAACAGATGTGCAGAATTAGAAGAAAAGAGAAGAAAATGGAAAGAGAGGCAGCAACAACCAAAGCCCAATCTGTCATCTGGAACTACCTGTCCTGAATGCGGAAGGACTTTCAAAGCCAAGATTGAACTCGTAAGCCACTTGAGAGCCCATAAATAGATCAACAGGACGAAGACCATCATCCTCGACCTCGAGGGATAGCCACGACGATATTTAATTTTTTATGATATTGTTGATTTGGAGGAGCAAATTATTGCAAAATATACCGGAAAGCAGAACTCCACTCAATTAATTAAGCTATTTTTGATCTTTCTTTCTCGTCAGCATTGTGTAAGTAAAAAGCCAAGTGGTTTTGGCTATTTTCCAATGCTGTATTTTAACGTCTTCATCTCACAACAAATGTAATATTCAAAAAAACAAGCAGCTGGAGGAATCTAATGAGTCATATAGCATCTGTAGAGAGAAAAGGACAGTCGGCATTTTGGGTAGAAACCCTCTCATGCAGCAGCAGTTTTACTGCTATTTGTACAATAAATGTAGATAACCGGCTTGATGCATTACTTTTACATATCAAAACATAGGACTGCATAGATTTTTTTTGTTGCCCTTTGTTACAATGTTGAAACTGTGGTTGTAGGTGCTACCATGCTTCTGGCACCAACATGGTATGCCCACAATTTATAATCATAGCTTATACATCTTTGGAACATTGGAGGAAACTGGAGCATCCAGAGGAATCCAATGTGGTCATGGGGAGAACATAGAAACTCCTTACTGACAGTGACGGGAATTGAACCTGGGTTGTTGGTGCTGATTAGTCATTTCTGACATTTTTAATTGTCATAATCAGCTCTCCTTGAAGACATTTGCTGTTAGAACTTTAAAGGTCAACTTGACAGGACTCTAAAACCCTGGATTCAAGATAATCTGTTTGTAGATTTTGTTTTCTTGTCTCTGAGCTCATGATTGTTTTCTTTTGTTAAATGATATACTGTACACTGTAATTCTAATGAATTACCTTAGGAATACATAGGTTTATCAATGATTTTTTTTTCCCCTCGGATGCAGAGTTCATGATTCCAACTGTTTCAAAGCAGATGTGTTAAATAAATGGAGTTTGAAAACTCAGTAGACAAATTCAAGGAAGCGTTGACTTGGTTAGCAGGGTACATTTTAATCTGTGAAGGAGAAAGAAATGCACGAATGTATGGAAGGATTCAGAGATCTGAGAAAAATATTTTAAAAGCCTAATCGAATGGACCAAATGACCTCTCTCTGTGCTGAACTATTCCAAGCTTCTTTCAATGTTCTCACATCTGATCACATTTACATAAAATGGATCTCTAGGTTATTTCTCCCTTCCCAGTCCAATAATATAGAAAATAAGAGAGTTCAGCAGAGGAACAGACCCTTCAGCCTACCATGACTGTGTTGACCATGATGCCAATCTAAATTAATCCCGTGTGACTGCACATGGTTTGTATCCCTCTATTCCATCTAAATGCCTCTTAAACATTGGTATTGTATCTGGTTCTACCACCTCTCCTCGCATAGCATTCCAGAAACCTAGCACCCTGTTAAATAAAAAAACTTGCTTTGCATATTGCTTTAAATTCCACTTCCCTCCCCACCAATCTTAAATTTATGTCCTCTATGTTTTAACATTTCTATCCTGGTTAAAAAAAATACTCCGACTATATGCAAAAGCCAGTTCTAACTTTCATTGCCTTTTTAGTACCTCAGACAAATCTGCAGAATTAAACAAGAGACTTCTTATTTTTACATTGCTTAATGCCTCATTGGATAAATTTCCTTTACCACTGGAAATCTTAAAATCTATCCATTCCAATGATTTCTGTCATCAAAATGCTGGAAAGATTCTAAATAGCTAAACGGTAAAGTAAACTAATATGGTAAATTAAATTGGTTTATAATTGTCACGTGTACTAAGATAGTGAAAAACCTGTCTTGCATACCGTTTATTCAGATCAATTCATTACAACAAAGCATTGAGATACAATAAGTAAAACAATAACAGTGCAGAATAAAGTGTAACAATTATAGAGAAAGTGTAATGCAGACAGAATGGGACATACCAAATTTTGGTAGTCTCCTGGGGAAGTGGAGGCGTTTATGAGATTTTTTGGCCATGGCATCAATAGTGTTTGGACCAGGACAGGCTATTGGTGAGGATTACTCCGATAAACTTGAAACTCTCAGTCCTCTCGTCTTCAGCACCATCAATGTAAACAGGAGTATATGATTCACCAACCCCCACCCTTCCTGAGGTCAATGACCAGCTGGTTTGTTTTGCTGACATTGAGGGAAAGTTTGTTAGTATGACACCATGTCACTAGGCTCTCTATCTTCTTCCTGTACTCTGACTCATTAGTACTTGAGATGTAGCGCATTATAATGGTATCATCTATAAACTTGTAGATGGCACTGGAGCAGAATCTCGCCTTGCAGTCATGAGTGTACAGGGAGTAGAGTGGGGGTTGAGGATGCAGCCTTGTGGGGCACCAATGTTGAGGATAATCGTGGCAGAGTTGTTGCTGCCTGTCCTTACTAATTGTGTTCTGTTGGTCAGGAAGTCAAAGATATATTTGCAAAGGGAAATGCTGAAACCAAGAAGTAGGAGTTTGGCGATGAGCTTGCTTCAACTTACAGTATTAAGGATGGAGTTGTAGTCAATGAACAATAGTTTTCACTTTCCAGATCCTCTAGAGATGAATGTAAGGCCAGGAAGATGCTATCTGCTGTAGACCTGTTTCGGTGGTAGGTGAAGTATAGTGCGTCAAGGTTGACCAGGAGGTTGGAGTGTTGTATGCCATGGACAGCCTCTCGAAGCTTCGTAATGGTGGATGTCAGAGCCACCGGGTGGTAGTCATTAAGGCATGTTGCCTAGTTTTCCTTTGGACCAGGATGATAGTGACCTTTTTAAAGTAGGTGGGAACCTCAGTTTGAAGTAAAGAGAGGTTAAAAATGCCTGCAAGTACATCACCAGTTGACCTACACAGCTTCTATGGGCATGGCTGGGGTGTCATCCAGACATAAGATTAGTTTTCTGAAGAATGACTGTGCTTCCTATGGGTTCACTCTCCAGAAGATTGATCTTTTGGTCTGCAGCGGTGACTGTAGTGACTGTTGGGGGTGGATGGTGACATTTCAGTCCCCTTCTATTACTGTAAGAGGAAAATATTTTGACTGTACTCTTGTTTCTTTGTCTTGTTTCAGAATTTTTTTTCTGTAATTAGAATAGTTTATTTCAAATTAACTTCTTAGCCCATTTCTTCCAGAATATTATAGTCACAGGTGCCAATAAGCAAACATACACATCATTTAAATCACTGCCACCCAGACCACCAAAAGACTTACCACAACTAGAGGAATCTTTACAAAAGAACAAACTCGGTCATTTAAATGGATCAGGTAAGTTTGTGCTATCAAATGTATTGCTCTATATTATTTCTTTCCATCACCTCTTGATAACATTGATACACTTCTAAGCCTCTTATATGGAACTTAATCTGTGTACATATATCTATTGATGCTTCTGGACACATCTTCAGTGATGTTCCTGGAATCATCGGGTGTTTCGGGTCTTTCAACATCATACAACCGCCTCCAGGTGACCCAGCCGGGGCTGATCAGACCCCAGCTTGTGTCCAGATGGCTAGCTACTTATGACTCCATGGCTCCCCTCTTTTGAGCCACAGCCATCTTGAGGCCCTCTCTGCCGCATTGGTGGTACTGTGGATGGCTCTCCTCTTCCTCTCTCCCTCGATGCCCAAAATGCTGAAGGCTCTAACTAAAGAACGGCAAATTCCTTTTCAAATTTTATATAATTCCCTTTCGCATATTATTATTGTCGGCTTCCATTATCTTTTCAATCAGTTTGTTCCAGATGACACACGGCATCTTTTTTTCCATTACAACAATATTGTGGGTATTCTCTTCTGGCAAGAGAGTGACATCAATAAACAGGACATTTTATTTCAGATGTGTGAGGATTTTTTGCCGTTGAAACTCCATTTAGTCTGTTACTTGAAAAACACCATCACTCACTAAGAAGGATGATGCTAAAATATTAGCATTAAAACTGAAGGTACAGTTACTGCAGAAGGATATAAGAAACAGATGTAGGTCTGGGCCCTTTGAAATGGGAGCATTGTCAAGGCAATAAGGAAAGCAAATGGTGGAGCTAATTCTTATCATAGAAATTTGCAATATAATAAAAGTCTGTTTCTGTACCATCAATCTGTAGGAGTCTCTGAATGCCTTATTTTCTGCAGCAGCCATTTGTGCAATATTTTTATAAAATGCTGTCCACTGTTGAGGCTTCTTTGACAACAGCTGTCCAACTTAATCCTCTATTACATATAAGGACAAGGGCAGCAGGAACTTGGAAATGTTATCACCTGCAAGACAAGATCCCCTCCAAATCAGAAGCCTTTCTAACATTTAAGTGAACCATTATATGGATCAAAATTCTGGAGCTCCTGGCAAAGCAACTCTTGAGTCAGTGCTCTCACTCTGTATTGCAACATTTCATGAAGGGGGCTTATCACTGTTTCTCAAGGGCTTTTCGGGGGTGACTATGAATGCTTTCCTGCATTAAAAAGCTACCTTGTTTAACATTTTCAGTTACTTCAGTAAATAACTTAGTGAATTTAGTCATATGCCACTGATCCTTAACAAATTCATGCTGACTCTTTGTGAATTAACCCAAACACTTTCAAATGAAAGTTTTGTTTTGTTCTGCAGTGAGCTTAAGTGGTTGCTCTATAGTTTCTTCAAAATTCAATGTAAATTTATTATTGAGGTATGTATATGTCACCATATGCAACCCTGAGACTCATTTTCTTGCAGGCATACACAGTAGAACAAAGAAATTCAATAGAATAAATGAAAAGGCTCTCTTTGCACTGTTGCCATCAGGAAGATGGTACAGCAGCCTCAGGACCCAAACCATCAGTTTCAGGGACAGTTATTACCCATCAACATTAGGCCCTTGAACCAGAGGAGATAACTTCACTTTATCCATCACTGAATTGCTTTCACTCAACTGGACTTGCTTTCAAGGACTCTTCATCTCATGTTCTTGATATTGCTTGCTTGCTTATTTATTTATTTATTTATTCTTTTTTTCTCTTTTTATTTGCAGAATTTGTTGGGGTGTTTTTTGCACATTGGTTGTTGTCTGCCGTGGTCTTTCATTGATTCTATTGTGTTTCTTGTAGTTACTGTGATTGCCTGCAAGAAGAGGAATCTCAGGATTGTATTTGGTGACACATATGTACTTTGATAATAAATTTACTTTGAGCTTTGAAATTACACACAAAGCTTGACAAACAACCAATGTGAAAAAGTGACAAACTGTGCTAATATAAAAAAGTAAAGATAATAAATAGATACGTAGATAGATAAATAAAACTGAGAACCTGAATTGAAGTTTTAATTTCTTGATTTGACGCCTCACCTTTCTTGAAAAATATTATAACTCTCCTTAGTCCTTCAGTGCTACTAATTTGATAACAGTTTCAAAAGTCCTGCAAAATAATTGAAGCTGGTTTCTTGTTTGGTGTCATTTTGCATTGCTTTCTTTCAGACTTTAATGATATAAAGACATAACAATTAGCCTTTAGATTGCTACTGCATTTAAGAAGAGTCACATGTCTCTTTAAACTCAAACAACAGGAATTCTGCAGATGCTGGAAATTCAAGCAACACACATCAAAGTTGCTGGTGAACGCAGCAGGCCAGGCAGCATCTTTAGGAAGAGGTGCAGTCGACGTTTCAGGCCGAGACCCTTCGTCAGGACTAACTGAAGGAAGAGTGAGTAAGGGATTTGAAAGTTGGAGGGGGAGATCCAAAATGATAGGAGAAGACAGGAGGGCCCACCTCCCCCTCGTACCCCATCTGTTACTTATTTTTATGCACACATTCTTTCTCTCACTCTCCTTTTTCTCCCTCTGTCCCTCTGAATATACCTCTTGCCCATCCTCTGGGTCCCCCCCCCCGTCTTTCTTCCTGGACCTCCTGTCCCATGATCCTCTCGTATCCCCTTTTGCCTATCACCTGTCCAGCTCTTGGCTCTATCCCTCCCCCTCCTGTCTTCTCCTATCATTTTGGATCTCCCCCTCCCCCTCCAACTTTCTAATCCCTTACTCACTCTTCCTTCAGTTAGTCCTGACGAAGGGTCTCGGCCTGAAACGTTGACTGCACCTCTTCCTACAGATGCTGCCTGGCCTGCTGCATTCTCCAGCAACTTTGATGTGTGTTGTCTCTTTAAACTTGTGCTTCATATATGAAAGAATTTTATTTTCTACCTGTTTCCTTTTAGAGGTAAGAAATATAACTGAATTTTGAATTCATTAAGTTCTCATATTAGAGGATTAAAATACTCAGTTATTTGATTAACTTAAACCAATCAAAAATGAACAAAATACTTTTGCTTGCCTCTGCTTTTCCTTTTAAATGCAGTCTTCTAGCTTTATTGTTTTATCATTACAAACTTTATTTTAGCTTTTGAATTATATTTCAAATTGTTAAATATTTTACACTTGTTTTTCTTAATGTTCCTTTATGTATATTTAGAAAAATTAAAAGATGAGTTGGGTATTTGGCCATTCAAATGTGTTCCATCATTTAGTTAGATCATGGTTGATCTGCATTTTAAGTACATTTCCAACATTACTCTGTGTTCTTGGATGTTCTTGCACTAAGGAAAAGTTGACAATTTACTTTGAAATAATCAATTGAATTGGCCTTTTGATGGAGAGCATTTTGGATTCCTAAATGCACTTCCTGATTTCACCACTAGATGACCAAAATAATTTGAAGAAAATACTCTCCTGCTCCCCCAGATGAAACTATTCTGTTTTTTTTTCAGTTTCAATATATTTTATCATTAAAATAAACTTGATTATATGATATCCCAACCATCTGAGTGCAAATGAAGGTGATCAAAATGATGCAACTTTTCCCTGTAATTTAACATCTTAAATATTGGTAATATTCTGGTAAATCTACACTGTGTTCACTTCAAACTCAGTTAATTGTATTGAAGATCGGTGCTCAAAGATTATGCTGTGTTGCTTTAAATAATTAAAGTTGTTTTTCATATTTGCATTCTAAGATTGGGTAAAAACAATGCTGTACATTCCTTGATGTACTTAGCTTTCCATATATAGTTATTCTGTATAGTTATTTCTACTGTAAAATGATGCAAGGCATCCTATCAACAAACAACAATCAGCAGGGGCAACTAGTAGGTTAAGTTGCATCTGTGGGAGGAAAAGAATTGTCAACACTTTGGGTTGAAACCCTGAATCAGGACCCAAAACGTCAACAATGCTTCACCCAACCCCCACAGATGCTAACGACAGGAATT
Organism: Mobula hypostoma; assembly: GCF_963921235.1. Classification (NCBI taxonomy): domain Eukaryota; kingdom Metazoa; phylum Chordata; class Chondrichthyes; order Myliobatiformes; family Myliobatidae; genus Mobula; species Mobula hypostoma. Next base: position 172,723,552 of record NC_086100.1, read on the forward strand.
CTGCAGATGCTGGAAATTCAAGCAACACACATAAAAGTTGCTGGTGAACGCAGCAGGCCAGGCAGCACCTCTAGGAAGAGGTGCAGTCGACGTTTCAGGCCGAGACCGTTCATCAGGACTAACTGAAGGAAGAGTGAGTAAGGGATTTGAAAGTTGGATGGGGAGGGGGAGATCCAAAATGATAGGAGAAGACAGGAGGGGGAGGGATGGAGCCAAGAGTTGGACAGGTGATAGGCAAAAGGGATATGAGAGGATCATGGGACAGGAGGTCTGGGAAGAAAGACCGGGGGGGGGGGACCCAGAGGATGGGCAAGGGGTATATTCAGAGGGACAGAGGGAGAAAAAGGAGGGTGAGAGAAAGAATGTGTGTATAAAAATAAGTAACAAATGGGGTACGAGGGGGAGGTGGGGCATTAGCGGAAGTTAGAGAAGTTGATGTTCATCCCATCAGGTTGGAGGCTACCCAGACGGAATATAAGGTGTTGTTCCTCCAACTTGAGTGTGGCTTCATCTTTACAGTAGAGGAGGCTGTGGATAGACATGTCAGAATGGGAATGGGATGTGGAATTAAAATGTGTGGCCACTGGGAGATCCTGCTTTCTCTGGCGGACAGAGCATAGGTGTTCAGCAAAGCGGTCTCCCAGTCTGCGTCGGGTCTCGCCAATATATAAAAGGCCACATCGGGAGCACCGGACGCAGTATATCACCCCAGCCGACTGACAGGTGAAGTGTTGCCTCACCTGGAAGGACTGTCTGGGGCCCTGACTGCTTGACCCACTGAGTTCCTCCAGCATATTGTTTGTTGCTTCAATGTAAGCAGTCATTTTTGTCTCCTTTTCACTCTCCAGGGCGCAGGCCTGGGCAAGGTTGCATGGAAGACCAGCAGTTGCCCATGCTGCAAGTCTCCCCTCTCCACGACACCAATGTTGTCCAAGGGAAGAACATTAGGACCCATACAGCTTGGCACCAGTGTCGTCGCAGAGCAATGTGTGATTAAGTGCCTTGCTCAAGGACACAACACATGTTGCCTCGGCTGGGGCTCGAACTCACGACCTTCGGGTCGCTAGTCCAATGCCTTAACTATTTGGCCACGTGCCCACACACAACAAATCTAACATTTCCTTAATACCAATTATAGTCCTGCCAGCATAAGTCTTTAATGGCTCAAAATTCTCTACTGACTCTTAAAAATTTATTGCTTGGTTTTACGTTGCTTGCATTTGGTTTCCTGTTGCCTTACACCTAATTGTTTCCTGTTGTTTTTCACCCTGTATTCTTTCCTTTATTTTATTACTCTAGTATTCTCTTGAACCTGTATTCTTTCTTGCATTCACCTTTTCTTATGCTGTGAAAGTTTTACATTTGAGAAGACCAAGGATTGACTCGTAAATGGGACTAACTTAGTGGGTACTTCACTCGGCATGGGCGAATTGTGACACAATACCTTTTCTTGTGTAGTGTATCTCGATGACTCCATGACTCAATGGATACTTTGAAAGTGTAACAAAGTTCACTTTTATCTGATTTATCAGTACAATTCAAAGTTTACCACCACTCTTCCTCTATCTTAGAAGATAGTTGGTGTGATGATACATTTGATCTAAAAATGGCATGTATTAACATAATTTTATTAAAAGATTACTGTTACCCTTTTTATACTAGCTAAATTATTCTCTGCCTCCATCTTTAGGACCACAAAACAGTTTTGCCAAATCTCTGCAGCAATCTGAAAATTTTCTCTGGAATTGTCTTCAGCCTGGATGGAAATGGCTAATGGCTAAACACCAAGGAGAAGTTTGTTCTGAAGCAGATAGTGACGATCAGTTGCTGGCTTCAGACTTCGATGGCAGACATACTTCGGGGAGAATGCTTGCGGTGGAGCAGATTGTCTTTGAATTGGAGAAATGTTGCCAACTGCAACAAAGTAAGGGTACTTTATTTCATGGTCTTGTGAAAACATTACCCATGGATATTTTGGGCACTACTGACTTTCAGTATCATCAAGTCATATCAAACTTGGGAAACAATTATGTAAAGCTTAGGAAACTATTGGAACATAGATCTTGTATTCTTCTTAATAAAGCATATGTCAAAAATCTAAGAGAAGCATCTAACTTCATTAGGAAATTGGAGCATTTGCTAATGCAAGAAAAGTCCAAAACAGTAAATGTGAACATTAGTCATTCAAATGTCACATCTCTGAAGGAAGTTGGACAACTATGTGAAGAATTGAGATGCCATACAAACCACTGGAATAGCTTAGAAGAAAAAATTAAGAATGACCCATGGTTGAATTGCAAGTTGTTGCATTTGAAGAAAAATTTTATTTGCATGAAGAAAACTTTGACATTATTGAGCATAAATGCTATATTTGTCATGGAGCGATATATTTCCAAAGTACTTCGTACATTAGCCTATGCTGACCCATACAGCATAGCCTCAGAATCACTTTGGGACTTTTTTCGAGGTTTGGAAATATACAATGTTATTGTATTAGAATCTAAAATACCTCAGTTACAATTTGAACTGAATAATTCTATTGAAGAAATTAATATAAATGAATTTGATTTATTCGGTCAAAGACTGAAAGGAACATTGTGTAAGCAGGATGGGATTTGGAAAATTGAACCATTTCTCATAGAGAGAATATTGAATGTTTTAGCTAATGAAAGAGGGAGAATTGCAGCCTTTTGTTTTTATGATACCATTATGATGAATAAAAAATTTCTCTCAACTGTGAACCATCATAATCTCACAGCATTAGACTGGGAAAATATAAAATTCTCATTTCTTAGGTTTCCAGGTAGTCATGATATTTTTTGTGCTGAAGAAATTAAAAATACCCTGTGTCAACCAGAATTAGGAAGCAGCCAAGGAGAAGTGAAATCTTGTAGTTGTAAGAAATCTATTCAGAAATTCTGCGTGGAAGATGAAGTGCTTCTAAACAAAATTGCTAATGGTCTTTATGCATCCAACATATTTTGGCAACATGTTTTAAATAGACCCAAGACAGTTAAACTACAGGAAACTAGAGCAGAAGAGCTGCAGTTGCAATGCACCATCTTTTCAGGAGAAAATAACTCTCACCAAAATATAAAAAACAATCAGAATAATGAAATAACTGGAGATCCCTTACTTTCCCCTCTCATGAGAAAATCTGTACATTGGCAAGACAATGCACACTGTGAAGGAAAGATTCAGCTGTTTTCAAAATACACTGCTATATTGTGGAAATCCTTTGCAACTCACTTGAGCGATCAGTTCTATTTCCTGCCACTGTTTGCTTCAGGTGGCTCTAAACACAACATTGGAAAGCTGGACCAGTGCAAGGCAGAAACCTCAGCACTACTTATTCAAGTACTGTATGAAGCATGTTACAAAGGTAAGAATGATCAGTGAATATTGTCTTCAGTATGTGCATTTCTGTCTGATGCAGTGTTGTACACAGTGCCATTCTGTATTATGTTACAAGATGTTTAAAAGAAATCTATGGCCTTCAAACTTTAAAATATAGCTTTAAAATATTTTCAAGAAGTTTTATTAACTTGAATTGCATGCTTCCTTTGAACTTTGTTAGCAAAGTAGCCTAGCTACCTTAATGGATCAAATAATGTAAACTTCTGTAGAATTGTTTGTGTATACAGCATAGACGAGACTAAAAGCTTTAAACTGGCAAATATTATGGCAAGATTATGCGAAATACAAAAATAACAAGGAAATGATGGTTGGAATTTCCACTTTTTTAATTTGGAGACACTACAAGAGTATAGGGGAACAGACAGGAGATTCTCTGGACGTAAATGGGAAATTTGTATGGTATGTTGCCTCCCAGGTGCCAGGTCAGGGATGTCTCAGATTGTGTCCACAACATTTTGGAGAGGGAGGGAGAGCAGCCAGATATCTTGGTATATATTGGTTCAAATGATATGCAAAGCAAAGAGGTCCTGAAAAGAGAATTTAGAGAGCGACGTAGAAAGCCGAAAAGCAGGACCTCCCAGGTAGTAGATTGCTGCCTGTGCCGTGTGCCAGTAAGGATAGAAACAGGATGATTTGGCAGATAAATGCATGGCTGAGAAGCTGGACTTCAGGTTCTTGGATCTTTGGGATCTCTTCTGGGGGAGGTATGACCTGTTCAAAAGTGACTGGTTGCACCTAAGCCTGAGGAGGACCCGAGGGTTTAAACTAATTTTGTGGGGGGTGGAATTAGAGTGAAGTGACTCAGGACAGGACAGATGGTAAAAAAATAACGATAGCGTGCAGTCAGTCTGTCAGGAAGGGCAGGCAGGTGATGGGACATAGTTGCAGCCAACAGGCTGAGTATCAAAACATTAGGGATGCAGAATCAGAAAGGATAGCAAATACAGTACTCAAGGTGTTGTATCAAAATGCACGTAGTATAAGAAATAAGGTAGATGATCTTGTTACATTATTACAGATTGCCAGGTATGATGTTGTAGCCATCACTGAATCATGGCTGAAGGATGGTTGTACAAACCCCATTTCCAGAAAAGTTGGGATATTTTCCAAAATGCAATAAAAACAAAAATCTGTGATATGTTAATTCACGTGAACCTTTATTTAACTGACAAAAGTACAAAGAAAAGATTTTCAATAGTCTTACTGACCAATTTAATTGTATTTTGTAAACATACATAAATTTAGAATTTGATGGCTGCAACACACTCAACAGAAGTTGGGACAGAGTTAAAATAAGATTGAAAAGTGCACAGAATATTCAAGTAACACCGGTTTGGAAGACTCCATATTAAGCAGGCTAATTGGTAGCAGGTGAGGTATCATGACTGGGTATAAAAGTAGCGTCCATCAAAGGCTCAGTCTTTGCAATCAAGGATGGGTCGTGGCTCACCCCCTTGTGCCAAGATTCGTAAGAGAATCATTAGTCAATTCAAAAGGAACATTTCTCAACGCAAAATTGCAGAGAATTTAGGTCTTTCAACATCTACAGTACATAATATTGTGAAAAGATTCAAAGAATTCAGAGATATCTCAGTGCGTAAAGGGCAAGGTCGGAAACCACTGTTGAATGCGCGTGATCTTCGAGCCCTCAGGCGGCACTGCCTAAGAAACCATCATGCTATTGTGACAATTATAGCCACCTGGGCTCGGGAGTACTTCGGAAAACCATTGTCACTCAACACAGTCCGTCGCTGCATCCAGAAATGCAACTTGAAACGGTATTACGCAAGGAGGAAGCCATACATCAACTCTATGCAGAAACGCCGGCGAGTTCTCTGGGCCCGAGCTCATCTCAGATGGACCGAAAGACTGTGGAACCATGTGCTGTGGTCAGATGTGTCCACATTTCAGCTAGTTTTCGGGAAAATACGGGCATCGAGTTCTCCGTGCCAAAGATTAAAGCGACCATCCAGATTGTTATCAGTGAACGGTGGAAAAGCCAGCATCTGTGATGGTATGGGGGTGCATCAGTGCCCACGGCATGAGTGAATTGCATGTATGTGAAGGTACCATTGACTCTGAGGCATATATTAGGATTTTAGAGAGACATATGTTGTCATCAAGGCGACGTCTCTTCCCGGGACTTCCATGCTTATTTCAGCAGGACAATGCCAGACCACATTCTGCACGGGCTACAGCAGCGTGGCTTTGTAGACACAGAGTGCGTGTGCTTGACTGGCCTGCTGCCAGTCCAGATCTATCTCCTATTGAAAATGTATGGCGCATCATGAAGAGGAGAATCAGACAATGGAGACCACAGACTGTTGAGCAGCTGAAGTCTTATATCAAGCAAGAATGGACAAAATTTCCAGTTGCAAATTTACTACAATTAGTATCCTCAGTTCCAGAAAGATTAAAAAGTGTTATTTAAAGAAAAGGTGATGTAACACAATGGTGAGCATGCCTCTGTCCTAACTTTTGTTGAGTGTGTTGCAGCCATCAAATTCTAAATTTGTGTATGTTTACAAAATACAATTAAGTTGCTCAGTAAAACTATTGAAAATCTTTTCTTTGTACTTTTGTCATTTAAATAAAGGTTCACGTGAATTAACATATCACAGATTTTTGTTTTTATTGCATTTTGGAAAATATCCCAACTTTCCTGGAAATGAGGTTTGTAGTTGGGAGCTGAATGTTCAAGGTTACACGTTATATCAGAGGAATAGGAAGGTAGGCAGAGGGGGTGGTGTGGCTCTAATGGTAAGGAATGGCATCAAATCAGTAGAAAGATGTGACATAGGATTGGAAGATGTTGAATCCTTGTGGGTTGACTTGAGAAACTGCAAGAGTAAAAGGACGTTGATGGTAGCGAGATACAGGCCTCCAACAGTGGCGGGGAGGCGGATCACAGATTATAACAGGAATTAGAAAAGGTGAGTCAAAAGGGCAATGTTATGGTGGTCATGGGAGATTTTAACATGCAGGTCGATTGGGAAAATCAGGCTGGTAATGGATCTCAAGAGAGTGAGTTTGTTGAATGTCTGTGAGATGGCTTTATAGAGCAGTTTGTCATTGAGCCTACTAGGGGATCAGCTATACTTATGTAATGAACCGGAGGGATTAGGGAGCTTAAGGTAAAAGAACCCTTAGGAACCATTGATCATAATATGATTGTGTACAACTTGAAATTTGATAGGGAGAAAGTAAAGTCTGATGTAGCAGATGTAGTGGAGTAAGGGAAATCACAGCGGTATGAGAGAGGAGTTGGCCAAAGTAAATTGGAAGGAGCTGCTGGCAGGGATGTCAGCAGAGCAGCAATGGCATGTCTTTCTGGGAAAAATGAGGAAGGTGCAAGACATGTATTCCAAAATGAAGAAATACTCATGGCAAAATAGTACAACCATGGCTGACAAGGGAAGTTAAAGCTAATGTTAAACAAAAGAGAGGGCATACAGCAAAGCAAAAATTAGTGGGAAGATAGAGGATTGGGAAGTTTTTAAAAAAACTACAGAGAGCAACTAAAAAAAATCATTAGAAGGGAAGAGATGAAATATGAAAGCAAGCTAGCAAATATTATCAAAGTGGATAGTAAAAGTTTTTTCAAATATGTTAAAAACAAAAGAGAGTGAATATAGAACCGTTAGAAAATGCGGTAGGAGAAATAATAACGGGGGACAAGGAGATGGCTGATGATCTAAATGAGTATTTTGCATCAGTCTTCACTGTGGAAGACACTAGCAGTATGCCTGATGTTGTAATGTGTGAAGGAAGAGAAGTGGGTGGGTGCAGTTACTGTTACAAGAGAGAAGGTGCTCAAAAAGCTGAAAGACCTAGAGGTACATAAGTCACCTGGACCAGATGAACTGCACCCTAGGGTTCTGAAAGAGGTAACGTTAGAGATTGTGGTGGCAATAGAAATGATCTTTCAAAAATCATTGAACTCTGGCATGGTGCCAGAGGACTGGAAGATTGCAAATGTCACTCCACTCTTTAAGAAAGGAGGAAGGCAGCAGAAAGGGGATTATAGACCAGTTAGCCTGACCTCCATGGTTGGGAGGATGTTAGAGTCAATTGTTAAGGACTAGGTGATGGATTACTTGGTGACTCAGGACAAGATAGTACAAAGTCAGCATGGTTTCTTTCTCGGAAAATCCTGCCTAACGAGCCTGTTAGAATTACTTGAGGAGATTACAAGTACGAAAGATAAACGGGATGCAGTGGATGTTGTATATTTGGACTTTCAGAAGGCCTTTGATAAGGTGCCACTCATGAGGCTACTTACCAAGTTAAGAGCCCATGGTATTACAGGAAAGTTACTAATATGGTTTGAGCATTGGCTGACTGGTTGGAGGCAGCAAGTGGGAATAAAAGTATACTTTTCTGGTTGGCTACCAGTGACTAGTGGTGTTCCGCAGGGGTTGGTGTTGGGACCACTTTTTATGATATATATAAATGATTTAGGTGATGGAATAGATGGCTTTGTTGCCAAGTTTGCAGATGAAATGAAGATTGGTGGAGGGGCAGGTAGCGTTGAGGAAATGGGTAGGATGCGGAAGGACTTGGGCAGTTTAGGAGAATGGGCAAGAAAGTGGCAAATGAAATACAATGTTGGAAAATGCATGGTCATGCACTTTGGTAGTAGAAATAAGTGTGTGGACTATTCTCTAAATGTGGAGAAAATCCAGGAATCTGAGATGCAGAGGGACTTGGGAGTCATTGTGCAGAACACCCTAAAGGTTAACTTGCAGGTTGAGCCGGTGGTGAGGAACGCAAGTACCATGTGAGCATTCATTTCAAAAGGTCTAGAATACAAGAGCAAGGATGTGATGCTGAGGATTTATAAGGCACTGGTGAGGCCTCACTTTGAGTATTGTGAACAGTTTTGGGCCCGTCGTCTTAGAAAAGATGTGCTAGCATTGGAGATGGTCCAGAGGAGGCTCATAATGATGATTCCAGGAATGAAAGGGTTATCATGTGACTCTGGGTCTGTTCTTGCTGGAATTCAGAAGGATGAGGGGGAATCTCATTGAAACCTTTCGAATGTTGAAAGGCCTAGATGGAGTAGACGTGGAAAGGATGTTTCCCATGGTGAGAGAGTCTAGGACAAGAGGGCACAGCCTCAGGATGGAGGGGTGCCCTTTCAAAACATAGATGCAGAGAAATTTCTTTAGCCAAAGGGTGGTGAATTTATGGAATTTGTTGCCATGTGCGGCTGTGGAGGCCAGGCCCTTGGGTGTATTTAAGGCTGAGATTGATCAGGTTCTTGATTGGACGTGGCATCAAAGGTTACGAGGAAAAGGCAGGGAACTGCGGTTGAGGAGGAGAAAAAAAAGAGGATCAGCCATGATTGAATGGCAGAGCAGACTTTATCGGCCAGAGGGCCTAATTCTGCTCCTATGTCTATGTTCTTATAGGGTGTGCAAGGATCAGAATCTTTGAAGTGTATTGGAGAGAAATTTAAATCAGTGAATATCAAGTCAACAATAACAAGAAAGGGCAGTACTAGATGTAGTTTTATAGCATCACAGGTTTGACAGGGCGTGAGGAAAGCTTTTGACATGCTGGCCTTTGTCAATCAGGGCACTGAATACAGAAGGTTGCACTTGTAGCACTGTGTCCAGGTTTTGGCCACCCTGCTATAGAAAGGATGCCATAAACGTGGAAAGAGTGCAGAAAACAGTTACAAGGATGTTGCCAGGACTTGGGGGATTGAGATTATAAGGAAAGGTTGGACAGGTGAGGACATTGGAGCATAATTAGGCCATTCAGGCCATTGGGTCTGCTCTGCCATTTGATCATGGTTGATCCATTTCCCTCTCAACCCCATTCTCCTGCCTTCTTCCCACAACCTTTCACGCCTTGACTTATCAAGAAGTTATCAACCTCCGCTTTAAATGCACTCAATGACCTGGCCTCCATAGCCGCCTGTGGCATCAAATTCCACAGATTCACCACTCTCCGACTAAAGAAATTCCTCCTCATCTCCATTCTAAATGGATGTCCCTATATGCTGAGGTTGTGCCCTCTAGTCCTGGACTCCCCCACTATAGGAAAAAATCCTTTCCACATCCTTGGAGTGTAGGAGACTGAGAGGTGATCTTATAGAGGAATATAAAATCACGAGGGGCACAGATATGCTGACTCGAAAGGTGAAAGGCACAGGTTTAAGATGAGAAAGGAAAGATTTCTTTGGAACTTGCTGGGAAACCTTTTACACAGAGAGTGGAATAAGATGGGTCTATGGATTGAGCTGCCAAAGGAAGTGGTTGAAGTACAATAACAACTTTTAAAAGACAGTTAAATAAGAATGTGGATAGGAAATGTTTAGAGGGATATGGGCCAAACACAGGAAAATGGATAAGCTTAGAAGGATATCTTTGTCACCATCAAAGAGTTGCAGTGTGAGTCTATGAATGAAGTTGAGCATATGGGAAAGTTAGGAGTGGGGGCCAAAATCATAAATTAATTAATGTTAGCATATTTATTGAAAAATTCAAAGGCTAGGAGTAAAAGTTGCAAAACTAGTTTTACTTGGCTGAGATATGATTTATAAATGTGAACTGAAAACAGCAATGTGAAAACAAATCAGTGTTAGATTATTGAAAAACTTCCAAGGTTGTGTTCATTTAAAGAAAGAAAGTGGAATACTCTTGATTTTAACTCCTGTAGACATTAAAGGCAGGTTAAAAAAAAAGAGAAGCTTATGTTAGGTGCTGAGAGTACAACACCCAGAGAAATATTAAAGATGAAGAGATGGAATCAGTAGACTAGATAGCACAAACACTGCCTGGACTGTGTGTATCCAACATTTTCAGTTTTTATTTCGTATTTCCTCCACTTGACTTTTCTTCAAATATTGAAGTTATTTGACTGAAATTAAAAGAAAACTTGGGAAGTTCTTCTGAAGAACTTAGAAAAGGTGCATAAAAAGAATATGGCAGATAAAGTTAAGAAAAAGATCAGTATGTTCTTATAAATACTTGGAAGTACAGGGTATTGGAATGAAAGAGTAGGTCATAAATACAAGAGATTCTGCAGATGCTAGAAAAGGATGAAGGATGAAAAACCTGATGAATGGTCTTGGCTCAAAACATCAACTGTTTATTCCTTTCCATAGATGCTGCCTGAATTGCTGAGTTCCTCCAACATTTTGTATGTGTTGCTCTGAAAGAGTAGGTCTCTGTGGAACCAGAACACCAACTTGTGTGCAGAGTGAAAGACAGTGAAGTTCCAAACGAACGTTTTAAAATCCGTTAACATTAGACAACTTTTTGAGAAGCAGTGTTTCCACATAAAGCAATTTCTGCTTCAGGCTCTTCTAGCAATTGTTGACTGTGGTATTGTTAAATTTTATTTCAGTTCTGCACAATCAAGTTAAAATGCGCTTTTAAAAACATTCATGGCCTATATAACAATGCCAGTTTAATTAAGTTCAATTGATCTTTTTACAACCCTTGACAATTATTCCAGCATATTTAAAGCCTTCCTCTGACCACAATTTACAACTTTGTTGTTCCTTTGTATTTCTGTTCTCTGTAGTATGACAAGTCTGTTATATCCTTCTTATCACAAGAGATCTACTTAATAAACAATAAAGGACTACTTAGTAAATTTGCCATCATTATCAAATCTCAATCCAGCAGGATTCATTGGTTAGCAATTAATTTGACTGCCACAGCTCAAGAATTTAGTGAAACATGAAAGGTCAACTGTAGCACTTCAGATGAGAACAGTTAATTTCATGACTACAATGTTATAGTGGTGAGTTGAATTTCTCTGCCAAGAAATTTATGCAGGTCCCATAGATATAGAAAGGTGTATGACAAGATGAAACCCAAACGGATTAGAAGTATTATCAGAGCAAAATAGTTCACTCTGTGAGTAAACATGGAAAGATTAGAGATGAGGATAAATCTAAGTACTTTTAGAAATGCAATTGAGAAAGGATTATGAGTAAAGATTTTTAAATTTGAAAGTTCTTAAAGATACAAGTTGGAAAATAATTGAAGATTGGACTGCTCTTTTGAAGTAAGGTAAATTGGGTATAATGAGCAGAATCTGGTTACTGTGTATTTATGTAGACAATGTTGATTTTGTTAACATTGGGTAAGGATACTACTAACATTGATTATAGAAATGAGTTATTTCAACGTACAACATAAAACTTATTATCAGAGCACATAGATGTCACCACATACAACCCTGAGGTTCTTTTTCTGTGGGCATACTTAGCAAATCTATATAACAGTAACTAAACAGGATCAATGAACAACAAACTCTGCAAATGCAGATATAAATAAATATCAATAAATAATGAGCATGAGATGACAAGGTAAGAGTATTTAAATGAGTGTAGTTAATGCCTTTTGTTCAAGAGCCTGATGGTTGAGGAGTACTAACTGTTTTTAAACCTAGTGGTATGAGTCCTGAGGCACCTTTCTTTACCTTCTATCTGATGGCAGCAGCGAGGCAAGAGCATGGCCTGGGTAATGGAAGTCTTTGATGGTGGATGCTGCTTTTCTCTATCAATGTTTCATGTAGATGTGCTCAATGGTTGGTAAAATTTTACCTGTGATGTACTGGGCTGAATCCACTACCTTTTGTAGGATTTTCTGCTCAAAAGCATTAGTGTTCCCGTATCAGACCGTAATGCAGGCAGTTAGCACACCTTCCACCATCCATCTATAGAAGTTTGCCAAGGTCTTTGATGACATGCTGAATCTCCACAAACTCCTGAGGAAGTAGAGACGCTGCCATGCTTTCTTCACGATTATATTTATAGGATGAGTCCAGGTTGGGTCCTGTGAGATAGAGGCAACCAGGAATTTAGAGTTACTGACCCTCTCCACGTCTGATTCTCCGATGATTACTGGCTCATGGACCTCTGGTTTCCCTCTCCTGATGTCTACAATCAGTTACTTGGTCTTATTGACACTGAGTGAGAGGTGGTTGTTATTACACCACTTGATCTGCTTCCACAATCTCAAATTTAGTGCCTGAAGGATGCTGGAAGTAATTTTTTTTTAGTTTTTAATAAGGAGTTAGTTTAGTATTCAAAGGGAAAAGAAATGAAGGCTATGAGAACAAGCCGGGAAATGCATCCAACTAGATTGTGTTTATGAAATTCCGCACAAACACCAGAGGCTAAATTGTTTGACTCCAATCTATTCTAGAGCATGTCTTGACATTGCCTGCTTTAATTCTGAAAGAAATACAAGATGCATTATGCAAGTAACTAGCTCACTTATCTGTTAGCTCATTGAAGCTTTGGCAACTTCCAATACAGTGGAAAAAAAAGCTCAAATGTTCCCATTATTTAAGAAGGAAAATAATTCAGATGCTGGAAGCTTGCTGGTGTAAAGTCATTTGTTGGAAATATGTAAAGTGTTATTTAACGTAAATGTTAATTACATTCATCTAGACAAGTGGTCTATTTACAGGGAATTCCAGAATAATTTTTATGGAAGTTCTGCCTCATGAACCACACTAAATTTATTTTTGATGAAACATTAAATGGTGGCAGTGTGAGCCACATTTTCTTCAAATCTAGTCCTATGTAAATAAATAGCTTTTGAGAAAGCAATTATCGTGTGTGATTGATGATCATAACAATGTATGGCACTGATAGAGCCAATTAATGAATTTGGGTTAATCCCATATTCCAACTCTTACTCCATTGCTTTACAAAATATAATTCATCAAGTGCTCATCTGGAAACATTTAAATTTTGGTGAGGATTTCTGCCTCCGTCACCTTTGGTGGCAGTGAGTTCTCTCATTGAGTGAAATTACTTGTTCGCAGTTTCACTCAAGCGTTTAGTTGGAAACCCCAAATAACTCGCCTTTCAAAATAAATTAGTTCTCTGTTTCAGCCTCTCATCATTTAATGTACCTCAATTCAATTTCCCCACTCCTTTGTTTCAAAGAAATTATCTCCATCCTAACCAGTCTTTCATAGAAACATAGAAAACCAACAGCACAATACAGGCCCTTCGGCCCGCAATGCTGTGCCGAACATGTACTTACTTTAGAAATTACCTAGGGTTACCCATAGCCTTCCATTTTTCTAAGCTCCATCTACCTATCCAAGAGTCTCTTAAAAGACCCTATTGTATCAGCCTGTACCGCCTTTATCTGCCGTCACTGGCAGCCCATTCTACGTACTCACCACTCTCTGCGTAAAAAGAACTTACCCCTGACATCTCTGCACCTACTTCCAAGCACCTTAAAACTGTGCCTTCTCATGTTAGCCATTTCAGCCCTGGGAAAAAGCCTCTGACTATCCACACAATCAATGCCTCTCATCATCTTATATACCTCTATCAGGTGGCTCTTATCCTTCATCACTCCAAGGAGAAAAGGCCAAGTTCACTCAACCTATTCTCATAAGGCATGCTTCCTAATCCAGGTAACATCCTTGTAAATCTCCTGTTCACCCTTTCTATAGTTTTCACATCCTTCCTGTAGTGAGGTGACCAGAATTAAGCACAGTACTCCAAGTGTGGTTTGACCAGGGTCCTATATAGCTGTAACATTACCTCTTTGCTCTTGAACTCAATCCCACGGTTGATGAAGGCCAATACACTCTTGGCTTTGAGTGTCTTATGGACTTGGACCCCAAGAGCCCTCTGATCCTCCACACTGATAACAGTCTTACCATTAATACACGTCGACCTTCACTAATCTGGTACCATTGGGACCTGAGGAGTGCCAGATTAGTGAAAATGCCGAATTACAGAAGGATCACATTAAGTATAATTATCGAAGGAACCGGATTACAGGCAGTCGGATTAGTGAAGGTCGACCTGTACTATATTCTGCCATCATAGTTGACCTACTGAAATGAACCACTTTACACTTATCTAGGTTGAACTCCATCTGCCACTTCTCAGCCCAGGTTTGCATCCTATCGATGTCCCTCTGTAACCTCTGACAGCCTCCACACTATCCACAACAGCCCCAACCTTTGTGTCATCAGCAAATTTACTAACCCATCCCTCCACTTCCTCATCCAGGTCATTTATAAAAATCACGAAGAGAAGGGGTCCCAGAACAGATTCCTGAGGCACATCACTGGTCACTGGCCTCCATGCAGAATATGACCCGTCTACAACCACACTTTGCCCTCTGTGGGAAAGCCAATTCTGGATCCACAAAGCAAGGTCTCTTTGGATCCCATGCCCTGTTACTCTCTCAATAAGCCTTGCATGGGGTACCTTATAAAATGCCTTGCTGAAATCCATATACACCACATCTACTGCTCTACCTTCATCCATGTGTTTAGTCACACCCTCAAAAAAATTCAGTCAGGCTCATAAGGCACGGCCTGCCTTTGACAAAGCCATGCTGACTATTCCTAATCATATTATGCTTCTCCAAATCTTCTTAAATCCTGCCTCTCAGGATCTTCTCCATCAAGTTACCAACCACTGAAGTAAGACTCACTGGTCTATAATTTCCTGGGCTATCTCTACTCCCTTTCTTGAATAAGGGAACAACATCTGCAACCCTCCAATCCTTAGGAACCTCTCTTATCCCCGTTAATGATGCAAAGGTCATTGCCAGAAGCTCAGCAATCTCCTCCCTCACCTCCCACAGTAGTCTGAGGTATATCTCGTCTGGTTTCGGTGACTTATCCAACTTAATGCTTTACAAAAGCTCCAGCGCATCCTCTTTCTCAATGTCTATCTGCTCAAGCTTTTCAGTGCTCTGTAAGTCATCCCTACAATCACCAAGGTCCTTTTCCATAGTGAATACTGAAGCAAAGTATTCATTAAGTACCTCCGCAACCTCTTCCGGTTCCATATACACTTTTCCACTGTTACACTTGATTGGTCCTATTCTCTCATGTCTTATCCTCTTGCTGTTCATATACTTGTAGAATGCCTTGGGGTTTTCCTTAACCCTGTCTGCCAAGGCCTTTTCATGGCCCCTTCTGGCTCTCCTAAGCTCCTTCCTGCTCCCCTTATTATTTTTTAGATCTCTATCGTTACCTTGTTTTTTTGAACTTTTCGTAAGCCTTTCTTCTTGACGAGATTTTCAACAGCCTTTGTACACCATGATTCCTGTACCCTACCATCCTTTCCTTGTCTGATTGACATGTACCTATGTAGAACGTTACGCAAATATCCCCTGAGCACTTGCCACACTTCTGCCGTACAAATCCCTGAGAACATCTGTTCCCAATTTATGCTTCCAAGTTCCTGCTGATAGCTTCATATTTCCCCTTACTCCAATTAAGCGCTTTCCTAACTTGTCTGCTCCTATCCCTCTCTAATGCTATGGTAAAGGAGATAGAATTGTGATTACTATCTCCAAAATGCTCTCCCATTGAGAGAACTGACACCTGACCAGGTTCATTTCCCAACATCAGAACAAGTACAGCCTCTCCTCTTTATGCTTATCTACATATTATGTCAGAAAATCTTCCTAAACACACCTAACAAGCTCCACCCCATCTAAATCCCTTGCTCTAGGGAGATGCCAATCAATATTGGGGAAAAATTAAAATCTCCCACCACAACAACCCTGTTATTATTGCATCTTTCCAGAATCTGTCTCCCTATTTGCTCCTCGATGTCCCTGTTACTATTAGGTGGTCTATAAAAAAAACACCCAGTAGAGTTATTGACCCCTTCCTGTTTCTAACTTCCACCCACAGAAACTCAATAGACAATCCCTCCATGACTTCCTCCTTTTCTGCAGCCGTGACACTACCTCTGATCAATAGTGCCATGTACCCACTTCTTTTGCCTGTCCTTTCTGAAACATCTAAAGCCTGGCACTCTTAAGTAGCCATTCCTGCCCCTGAGCCATCCAAGTCTCTGTAATGGCCACAACATTATAGCTTCAAGTACTGATCCACACTCTAAGATCATCCGCTTTGTTCATGATACCTCTTGCATTAAAATAGGCACATCTCAAACCATCAGTCTGAGCGCATCCCTTCTCTATCACTTGCCTATCCTCCCTCTCACACTGCCTGCAAGATTTCTGTATTTGTGGGCCAACCACCCCTTCCTCTGTCTCTTCAGTTTGGTTCCCACCCCCAATTCTAGTTTAAACTCTCCCCAATAGCTTTAGCAAACCTCCTTGCCAGGATATTAGTCCCCCTCAGATTCAAGTGCAACACACCCTTATTGCACAGGTCACGCCTGCCCCAAAGGAGGTCCCAATGATCCAGAAATATGAATCCCTGCCCCCTGTTCCAATCCCTCAGCCACACATTTATCCTCCACCTCACTCTATTCCTATACTCAGTGTCGCGTGGCACAGGCAGTAATCTCGAGATTACTACCCTTGTTATCCTGCTTCTCGGCTTCTTTCCTACCTCCCTGTAGTCTGTTTTCAGGACCTTCTCCCTTTTCCTACCTATGTTGTTGGTACCAATATGTACCACGACCTCTAACTGTTCACCTTCCCTCTTCAGGATATTGTGGACGCAATCAGAAACATTTCGGACCCTGGCACCTGGGAGGCAAACTACCATCCGTGTTTCTTTCCTGCGTCCACAGAATCGCCTGTCTGACCCCCTAACTATAGAGTCCCCTATCACTGCTGCCATCCTCTTCCTTTCCCTACCCTTCTGAACCAGAGGGCTCGACTCTGTGCCAGAGGCATGGCCACTGTTGCTTCTCCTAGGTAGGTGTCCCCCCCCCCCGCCCACAACAGTACTCAAGCAGGAGTTCTTATTGTTAAGGGGGACAGCCACAGGGGTACTCTCTAGTATCTGGCTCTTGCCCTTCCCTCTCCTGACTGTTAACCACTTATCTGACTCCCAAGGCAAGGGTGTGACTACTTCCTATGGCTCCTCTTTATCACCTCACTTTCCCTGACCAGCTGAAGGTCATCGAGCCGCATCTTCAGTTTCCTAACCCAGTCCCTAAGGAGTTGCAGCTCGATGCACCTGGCGCAGATGTGGCCGTCCGGGAGGCTGGGAGTCTTCTGGACATCCCACATCTGACAGCCCAGTACAGAATAGCTCATAGCTGGGAGTAAACCAGAAAATGCTATATCTTTTTAGAAGGTTAGGGAGTATCTGTTTCAAGTCAAAGTAAATTTATTATTGAAGTATGGATATGTCACCATTTACTACCCGGAGATTCATTTTCTTCTGGACATTTACTGGAATATAAAGAAACACAGTAGAATTTATGGAAAACTATACAGAAACAAAAACTGACAAACAATTTGAAAAGACAAATAATGCCATTAATTAAAATTAAGTAAGTAATTCTGTGGGGACTGAAACAGAGTTACTGTTTCAACAGAACTGGAAGAACAAGAAAACATGAACTTTTTCAGCTGCAAAGAAGGGGGAAAGACAGAGGAAACAAAGGCAATAAGGTGGAGTCCACAACTGTATTCAATGCCTTCCAAGAGAGGGAAACGGATCACAGCTGGTCTATCTGGAGGTGTATAGACAGAAGGAAGTGATGAGGGCACTGAAAGAGGGAAAAAAAATGCTAGAACTGTGAGATGCAGAACACAGCTGTTGCTGAATACACTAATTCTCTGAAAAAAAGAATGCAGGAAATATTCATCAGATCAGATAGCATCAGGTACAAGAATGGATACTGTATGTTTCGCATCTGCTGTTACAGAAGAGACGAGATGAAAACAGTCTTTGAGATTAAGAAGAAAGAATGTGAAATATTAGAAACAATAAATAGTAATGAGGAAATTAAAAGGGGTTTGGCATCTTTAAGTTGATAAGCCTGGATAAACTGCATCCCCAGGCAAAGGAAGAAATAATGCAGCTATGGAATCAATTTTATGAGTACCTTTACTCAGTGCCAACAAAATCAGCATTATTAGTAGATCTCTTGCGATAAGAAGGATATTGGATATTTGTCATAGCACAGCAAACTGAACCACAAAGTGCAAGTTAAGGGAAAGGGAAGGCTTTCAACATGATTTATAAATATAAGCTGCAAATACCTTAAAAGAACAGTTGAACTTAATTATGTTGGTATAGTTGTTACAAGCCAGAAATGTTTGAAAAGAACATTTTAACTTGATTTTGCAAAACCAGAATAAAATCTAGTAATACTACAGTCAATGGCATTTGTTAAGATAACATAAAGCAGAAACTACCTTATTGATACTTTTCTTAAATCTAGGAAAACACAGTTTCGAAAAAAGTTTGCTAATAATAGTTTTGAATTAATTTTTAATTTGGTATGAGCAAGAACAGAAATTGATTATGTAGTAGTATCAGTCAATTGTTATTATGCTATGACTACTGAGAAATGCATTACATAAAATAATGCTCCTCAAATGCTTACTCTTAGTTGGTGTGAAAATGCATGAAATGAGATTTGTTGCTTTGTGTCTGAAAAGTTCAGAATGTGATGGTTAAAAATAAAGAAAATTTGCCCTTTAGTGAAATGTCAGTTTTGTAGACTAATAGCCATAATTATTCATCTGATTTTGCAGTAAATTTTAGTTGTGACATAATGAATTGCTTTTCCCTGCAGTCTTAAATTGGTTTCAATAATCCTCAAGGTTTTAGAGGTGTGAATTATATTTCTTTGTTCAACTTAATGTTCTGCCATGAACATGCTAGAGGAATGTATTTCTTTTTCTCTCAGAGACATCTTAAATACTTAGAATTATTTTGAACTTTGTAATATTATTACCAAAGTATGTATATGTTAACATGTATTACCTTGAGATTTATTTACTTGTAAGTATTTACAAGGGAGAAAAAACTACAGTAAGATTTTACGAAAAACTGGACATAAACAGATAACTGACAAAAAAAAAATGTTTAAATATTCAGCCAAATAATTACATAGTATTAAAATATGTCTTTAACAGCAAAGGAAAATTACAAGGATTGTATGAAACAGAAACAGGTCATTTGATTCATGCTTGATCTGATCCTTGGTATATCTTTCTACATGAGTGTAACCTGTTCCTCATTATAAATGCATGGCACTGTTCGCCTCAGCTGCTTCTACTTGCAAGTTTTACAATCTCACCACTCAATAAAGGAGTATGTTCTGAATTCCACATTTGATTTCACAGTGACTCTCTCATTACTGTCCCCTAGGTTTGCTCTTTCCCACAAATGGAAGTACACTCTCTATCTGCAATGCAAGAGAATTCATAGTTTTAAAAATTATTACAGTCGACCTTCACCAATCCGACGACCTGTAATCCGGTTCCTTCGCTAATTCGGCACGATTATGCTTAATGTGATCCTTCTGTAATTCGGCATTTTCACTGATAGGGCACTCCTCGGGTCCCGATGGTGCTGGATTAGTGAAGGTCGACCTGTATTTGGTAGCTCCTTTGGTGATTCTTCTCAAAAAAGAAACCTGATCCATTCTAATTTTCATCCTTTTCTCATAGCTATAACCTTGCATTTCAGTTTCCTTCTAAGTCTTTTTGGACCAATGTTTTTATATATTATGATACGTAACTAAAAGTGTACATTGTGCACCCAACAGATGTAAAAGTACAAAGTAAGTTTATTATTTGTTACCATATGCTACATTGAGATTCATTTTCTTGCAAGCATTTACTGGGAAAAACAAATACAATAGAATTTTACAAAAATAGTACATATAAACAGACAAAGACTGGAAAACAACCAATGTTTAAAAGAAAACATACTGTGCAAGTAAAAATAATACTGAGAACATGACTTGTAAAGAGTCTTTGAAAGTGAATCTGTAAGTCATAGAATCAGAATCAGAATCAGGTTTATTATCACCGGCATGTGACGTGACATTTGTTAACTTAGCAGCAGCAGTTCAATGCAATACATAATCTAGCAGAGGGAGAAAGAAATAATAATAAATAAAATAAAACATAATAAATAAACAAATAAATCAATTGCATATATTGAATAGATTTTTTTTTAATGTGCAAAACCAGAAATACTGTAAATTAAAAAAGTGAGGTTGTGGCCAAAGCTTCAATGTCCATTTAGGAATCAGATGGCAGAGGGGAAGAATCAGTTCAGAGTATTGTTGAATGAAGTTAACCATGCCATTTCAGGAGCCTGATGGATGTAGAGTAATAACTGTTGCTGAATCTGGTGATGTGGGACCTAAGGCTTCTGTTCCTCTTGCCCAAAGGAAGTAGCAAGAAGAGGACATGGCCTGGATGATGGGGGTCATTGATGATGGATGCTATTTTCTTGTGGCAGCACCCCTTGTAAATGAGTACAGTGATGGGAAAGGATTTGCCCCAATGGACTGGGCTGTGTCCAGTACTTTCTGTAGACTTTGCTGCTCCTGGGCATTGCTGTTTTCATTCCAGACCATGATGCATCCAGTTAGGATACTTTCCACCGTGCATTATAGAAGTTTGTCAAAGTTTTTGGTGCCCTGCCTAATCTATGCAAACTAATAAGAAAATAGAGCTGCTGTTGTGCCTTTTTTGCTGGTCCTAGTACAGATCCTCTGAGATATTAATGATGAGGAATTTAAAGCCACTGACCCTCTCCACTTGTGTTCCGCTGAGGAGGACAGGCTCATGGGCTTGTAGTCGATATTCAGCTCTTTGATTTTGCTGACTTTCAGTGACCACTCCTAGAACCATAGAACCATAGAAACTACAGCACAGAAACAGGCCCTTTGGCCCTTCTTGGCTGTGCCGAACCATTTTCTGCCTAGTCCCACTGACCTGCACACGGACCATATCCCTCCATACACCTCCCATCCATGTATCTGTCCAATTTATTCTTCAATGTTAAAAAAGAACCCGCATTTACCACCTCGTCTGACAGCCCATTCCATACTCCCACCACTCTCTGTGTGAAGAAGCCCCCCCTAATGTTCCCTTTAAACTTTTCCCCCCTCACCCTTAACCCATGTCCTCTGGATTTTTTCTCCCCTTGCCTCAGTGGAAAAAGCCTGCTTGCATTCACTCTATCTATACCCATCATAATTTTATATACCTCTATCAAATCTCCCCTCATTCTTCTATGCTCCAGGGAATAAAGTCCTAACCTATTCAACCTTTCTTTGTAACTGAGTTTCTCAAGTCCCGGCAACATCCTTGTAAACCTTCTCTGCACTCTTTCAACCTTATTTATATCCTTCCTGTAATTTGGTGACCAAAACTGAACACAATACTCCAGATTCGGCCTCACCAATGCCTTATACAACCTCATCATAACATTCCAGCTCTTATACTCAATACTTCGATTAATAAAGGCCAATGTACCAAAAGCTCTCTTTACGACCCTATCTACCTGTGACGACACTTCTAGGGAATTTTGTATCTGTATTCCCAGATCCCTCTGTTCCACTGCACCCCTCAGTGCCTTACCACTAACCCTGTATGTTCTACATTGGTTTGTCCTTCCAATGTGCAATACCTCACACTTGTCAGTACTAAACTCCATCTGCCATTTTTCAGCCCATTTTTCCAGCTGGTCCAAGTCCCTCTGCAGGCTCTGAAAACCTTACTCACTGTCTACTACACCTCCAATCTTTGTATCATCAGCAAACTTGCTGATCCAATTTACCACATTATCATCCAGATCATTGATATAGATGACAAATAACAATGGACCCAGCACTGATCCCTGTGGCACACCACTAGTCACAGGCCTCCACTCAGAGAAGCAATTCTCTACCACCGCTCGCTGGCTTCTTCCATCGAGCCAATGTCTAATCCAATTTACCACCTCTCCATGTATACCTAGCGACTGAATTTTCCTAACTAACCTCCCATGCGGGACCTTGTCAAAGGCCTTACTGAAGTCCATGTAGACAATATCCACTGCCTTCCCTTCATCCACTTTCCTGGTAACCTCCTCGAAAAACTCCCAACAGATTGGTCAAACATGACCTACCACGCACAAAGCCATGTTGACTCTCCCTAATAAGCCCCTGTCTATCCAAATGCTTGTAGATTCTGTCTCTTAGTACTCCCTCCAATAACTTAGCTACTACTGACGTTAAACTCACCGGCCTATAATTTCCCGGATTACTTTTCGATCCTTTTTTAAACAATGAAACAACATGAGCCACTCTCCAATCCTTCGGCACTTCACCCGTAGACAGCGACATTTTAAATATTTCTGCCAGGGCCCCCGCAATTTCAGCACTAGTCTCCTTCAAGGTCCGAGGGAACACTCTGTCAGGTCCCGGGGATTTATCCACTTTAATTTTCCTCAAGACAGCAAGCACCTCCTCCTTTTCAATCTGTACAGTTTCCATGGTCTCACTACTTGATTCCCTCAATTCCATAGATTTCATGCCAGCTTCCTTAGTAAATACAGACGCAAAAAACCTATTTAAGATCTCCCCCATTTCCTTTGGTTCCGCACAAAGCCGACCACTCTGATCTTCAAGAGGACCAATTTTATCCCTTACAATCCTTTTGCTCTTAATATACTTGTAAAAGCTCTTTGGATTATCCTTCACTTTGACTGCCAAGGCAACCTCATGTCTTCTTTTAGCCCTCCTGATTTCTTTCTTAAGTATTTTCTTGCACTTCTTATACTCCTCAAGCACCTGATTTACCCCCTGTTTCCTATACATTTCATACAACTCCCTCTTCTTCTTTATCAGAGTTGCAATATCCCTTGAGAACCAAGGTTCCTTATTCCTATTCAATTTGCCTTTAATCCTGACGGGAACATACACTCTCAAAATTTCCCCTTTGAAGGCTTCCCACCTACCAATCACATCTTTGCCAGAGAACAACCTGTCCCAATCCACGCTTTTTAGATCCTTTCTCATTTCTTCAAATTTGGCCTTCTTCCAGTTCAGAACCTCAACACTAGGACCAGATCTATCCTTGTCCATGATCAAATTGAAACTAATGATGTTATGATCACTGGAACCAAAGTGCTCCCCTACACAGACTTCTGTCACTTGCCCTAATTCGTTTCCTAACAGGAGATCCAATATTGCATCCCCTCTAGTTGGTCCCTCTAGATATTGATTTAGAAAACTTTCCTGAACACATTTTACAAACTCTAAACCATCTAGACCCCTAACAGTATGGGAGTCCCAATCAATGTATGGAAAATTAAAATCCCCTACCACCACAACTTTATGTTTCCTGCAGTTGCCTGCTATCTCTCTGCAGATTTGCTCTTCCAAGTCTCGTTGACTATTGGGTGGTCTGTAATACAATCCCACTAATGTGGCCATACCTTTCCTGTTTCTCAGCTCCACCCGTAAGGACTCAGTAGACAAGCCCTCTAATCTGTCCTGCCTGAGCACTGCTGTAATATTTTCCCTAACAAGCAATGCTACTCCCCCACCTTTCATTCCTCTGCCTCGATCACATCTGAAACATCGGAACCCTGGAATATTAAGCTGCCAGTCCTGCCCCTCCTGTAGCCAAGTTTCACTAATTGCTACAACATCGTAATTCCACGTGTCAATCCACGCTCTCAACTCATCCGCCTTCCCCGCAATACTCCTAGCATTGAAATATATACACCTCAGAAGATTCCTGTAGAATTATGGGTAAACACAGGGTAATGGGACTAGTTTAGATGAGTACCTTGGTCAGCATGGATGCTTTGCATTGAAAGACTTGTTTCATATTGTATAACTAAATCAGGGATTCCCAACCTTTTTTTTAATGCCATGGGCCCCTATCGTTAACAAAGGGGTCTATGGACCCCAGGTTGGCAAACCTTGTTCTAAATAAACCATAGCTTGAGGAAGAATTTCTTTGGTGTGCCAGAGCAGAAATGCATATTGTGGCAGCAGTCGGTGGATGCATGGTCAAAAATGAATCACACAAAGTAGTACTCAGTAAATTTTACTTTGGTGTGAAGTTATTTTGGAGAAGCATATGTGCAGGAAGCAGCCTTCCTGTGTGATATGGAAGCTGCAGAATCTATCAAAAAGTCAAAGAAATTTGCCCTTTGATAGCAAGAGAATGTCATTTGTGTGAACTGATAGTTGTAATCATTTATCTGATTCTGTGCTAAATTTCAATCATTTAATGAATAGCTTTTCTTTGCAACCTTAGATTTGTTAATTATTGAAACCAATTTCTGTAGTTTGAATTATTCTTCTGTCTTCTCCTTCAATCTACAAACCCCATTTCCAGAAAAGTTGGGATATTTTCCAAAATGCAATAAAAACAAAAATCTGTGGTATGTTAATTCACATGAACCTTTATTTAACTAACAAAAGTACAAAGAAAAGATTTTCAATAGTTTTACTGGCCAACTTAATTGTATTTTGTAAACATACAATTTTGTAAACAAATTTAGAATTTGATGGCTGCAACACACTCAACAGGAGTTGGGACAGAGTTAAAATAAGATTGAAAAGTGCACAGAATATTCAAGTAACACCTGTTTGGAAGACTCCACATTAAGCAGACTAATTGGTAGCAGGTAAGGTATCATGACTGGGTAAAAGTAGCATCCATCAAAGACTCAGTCTTTGCAAGCAAGGATGGGTCGTGGCTCACACCTTTGTGCCAAAATTCGTGAGTTGTTAGTCAGTTCAAAAGGAACATTTCTCAACGCAAGATTGCAGAGAATTTAGGTCTTTCAACATCTACAGTACATAATATTGTGAAAAAATTCAGAGAATTCAGAGACATCTCAATGCGTAAAGGGCAAGGGTGGAAACCACTGTTGAATGCGCGTGATCTTCGAGCCCTCAGGCGGTACTGCCTAAGAAACCGTCATGCTACTGTGACAATTATAGCCATCTGGGTTCGGGAGTACTTCGGAAAACCATTGTCACTCAACACAGTCCGTCGCTGCATCCAGAAATGCAGCTTGAAACTGTATTACGCAAGGAGGAAGCCATACATCAACTCTAAGCAGAAATGCTAGCGAGTTCTCTGGACCCGAGCTCATCTCAGATGGACCGAAAGATTGTGAAACCGTGTGCTGTGGTCAGATGAGTCCACATTTCAGCTAGTTTTTGGAAAAAATGGGTGTCGAGTTCTCTGTGCCAAAGATGAAAACGACCATCCAGATTGTTATCAGCGAAAGGTGCAAAAGCCAGCATCTGTGATGGTATTGGGGTGCATCAGTGCCCACGGCATGGGTGAGTTGCATGTATGTGAAGGTACCATTGACTCTGAGGCATATATTAGGATTTTAGAGAGACATATGTTGCCATCAAGGCGACGTCTCTTCCCGGGACATCCATGCTTATTTCAGCAGGACAATGCCAGACCACATTCTGCACGGGGTACAACAGCATGGCTTTGTAGACACAGAGTGCGTGTGCTTGATTGGCCTGCTGCCAGTTCAGATCCATCTCCTGTTGAAAATGTATGGCGCATCATGAAGAGGAGAATCAGACACGGAGACCACAGACTGTTGAGCAGCTGAAGTCTTATATCATGCAAGAATGGACAAAATTTCCAATTGCAAATCTACTACAATTAGCATCCTCAGTTCCAAAACGATTAAAAAGTGTTATTAAAAGGAAAGGTGATGTAACACAATGGTAAACATGCCTCTGTCCCAACTTTTGTTGAGTGTGTTGCAGCCATCAAATTCTAAATTTGTGTATGTTTACAAAATACAATTAAGTTGGTCAGTAAATCTATTGAAAATCTTTTCTTTGTACTTTTGTCAGTTAAATAAAGGTTCACGTGAATTAACATATCACAGATTTTTGTTTTTATTGCATTTTGGAAAATATCCCAACTTTTCTGGAAATGGGGTTTGTATGACTGAACCAATGTTCACTCTGGTGTTTTTTTTTACAGCTGCGCGCACCAGCCATTGCTCTGTGCGGGCAATTTTCACACTGCCTGAAAACTGACCGGTACTTTAATAAAGCATTATATTAAAAAAATTCCAGTAGTGCAGCAATGAAGTCTATGTATGCTGAAGCAATTCAGTTACTGCACGGATGTGAACCTGCGCAGCTTGGCGGCAACAGTGGACTGAACTTTATTAAGAACATTAAATGCTATTTTATAATCTAAATATTTCATTTCCCCTTTTAGAACATAGAACATAATACAGCACAGGCCCTTCGGCCCATGATGTTGTGCCAGTCTTTTAACGTACTTCAAGATCAATCTAACCCTTCCCTACCACATAGCCCTCTATTTTCCTAATGCCTGTCTTAAGAGTCTCTTAAATGTTCCTAATGTATTTAATTCTACCACCATCCCTGGCAGTGTGTTCCACACACTTACCACTCGCTGTGTGTAAAAATGAAGGCAGACATACCTCACACCTTCTTAACCATCTGATCAGCTTGCATGATAATTTTGAGGGATCTATGGACGTGGACTCCAAGATCCCTCTCTTCCTCCACACTGTTAGAATCTTGCCAGACCCCTGCTGAACACCACTAGTCACGAACCTCGGGCAGAATATGTTCCATCTGCTACCATCCTGTGCCTTCTGTGGTCAAGCCAATTTTGAAAACACTCAGTCAAATTTCCATGGACCCATATCCCTGTAATTATCTGCTGCTGTTCTTGGATGATGTGCAATTACTTTGATAATTAGAGTCATATAGCATGGAAGCAGACATATATTGGCTCACCAGCCATCAAGCATCCAGTTACACTATTCCTACACCAATATCAGTTTACTTTCCCTGCACTTTCATCAACTACCTCCCACTCCACCACCACCAGAATCTACCACTAAGTGAGGGGCAATTTATAGATGCCAAATAATCTACCAACCTCAAGCAAGAGAAAATCTACAGATGCTGAAGATCTAAGCAACACACATCAAATGCTGAAGAAACTCAGTAGACCGGGCAGCATCTATGGAAAAAAGCACAGTCGACGTTTCCGGCTGAAACCTTTTGGCAGGACTCGAAGGGTTTCGGCCGGAAACGTCGACTGTGCTTTTTTCCATAGATGCTGCCTGGCCTGAGTTCCTCCAGCATTTTGGGTGTGCTGCTCGAATCTACCAACCTCAATGTTTTTGGGATGCAGAAAGAAACCAGAACTCATGCAATTCATGCAGTCAGAGGGAACATGCAACTTTCATTCAAATGTCACCAGAGGTCAAGGTTGAACCTGGGATTGCTGAAGCTGTAAGGCAGCAGCTCTGCTAGCAGAACCACTGTGTCACATCAATTTTTAAGTGTCACAAATCTAAACACTGTATAAATTCTTATATTTAATTTATGAGAAAACTAAGCTGCTTTTTGCTTCTATTTATACTACTGTTAATTCTTTGTTTTACTGGGAAGTCACACTAATAGGTTTTAGCACTCTGCAGACAGGATTTGATATCTAATGTTCAGAATGTTATGAGGCGGAAGTGGAGACAAACATATTTTATTATTTCAGAAAAACTGGCCAGAATTTTCCATTTGGCAGAGATTCTAGTGATCTATATTAAAACACCACCACGCTATGCCATCTCTAATCCAGGAGTGCGCCTAAAGGAAACTTGTTGACATTCTGAACTCAGTATATTGTGCTGCATGACATAGAAGGGAAAAATAAAAATCGAACAGTGGAAGGAAATGTTTTAATAAAATTGAAATTTACAGTTTACTGAATCTTTTTGCATGATTGCTGTAATGGAATTTGATGAAGTATTTCAAGGAGTTTTTCTTCTGTACAGTGACCTTCAAATGCTTGATTTTCTTTCTCTTTAGGATTACTGCCAAGTGACTGTGAACCATTTGTAAAGGATCTTTGTATCTCTATGTGGTCACGGATTGCTCTTATTCATTGGGATCAAGGTACTAAAACTGGTGTGGAGGAGAGAAGATAAAGTTAAAGGGGGGCTCAATTTTAAAATTATTCAATACTTATTAGTGGAATAAAGACTTGCAGATGTGGGGTGCAGAAAAAACATACCTCCCTTAAGCGGCAAGCTGCAAATCAAATCTTTGGGAGCCTCTGGTCTGAATAATGACAAATTCAGAATCAGAGTCAAGTTTATTATTACTAGCATATGTTGTGAAATTGTTGTGTTTTGTGGCAGGAGTACAGTGTAATACATTAAAAAATAAATAAGTAGTGCAAATAGAGAGGAAAAAATAGTGAGGCAGTGTTCATTATCCATTCAGAAATCTGATGGCAGAGGGGGAGAAGCAGTTCCTAAAATGCTGAGTGTATGTTTTCAGACTCCTGTACCTCCTTTCTGATAGTAGTAATAAGAAGAGATCACGTACTGGGTGACGGAGTTCCTTAATGATGGATGCTGCCTTTTTGAGTCATCTACTTTTAAAAATGTCCTCGGTGGTGGGGAGTCAAGTGCCCATAATGGAGCTGCCTGAGATTACAACCCTCTGCAGCTTTTTCCGATCCTGTGCAACAACAGCCCCTCCATACCAGATGGCAATGGAGCCATAACAAATTGTTTATTAGTAATGTGGCTTCATGTTTAATTTTTTGGACTAATGTCCAGAGTATTTAGATATTTGGCTTTGAAACCCAGCACAGCAGCTGGGGAATTTAAATTCAATTAATAAAATGAATTTGGAATGAAAAACTAGCATTAGTAATATTACCTACTTGTGTTACTATTTATTGTAAACACCCATATGAGCTACCAGCTTCAGCCAATCTACCATTGAAAAGTGCAGGAAGATACTCAATTTAGGGGCAATATACAACATCCTATGAAAGAAATTTTATCAATAGAAAGCTGCAGGTGAACATCAGATTATTTAGATGTCTTAATATGTTACACAGTATTTTATGGACTTATTTTAAGTCCAGCGAGAAACTAAATATAAAACCAAAGCTTGAAACAGGTTAGAAGAGCAACCATAGATTTATAGAATTGTACAGTACAAAGATTGATCCTCGCAGTCCAGCTTGTCCTTGATGACGTTAATCCCTATTACATTAGGCCTGTATTTTTCTACAGCTTTCCTATCAAATTATCTATCCAAATGCCTTTTAAATGTTGTAAGAATAATAATTTAGTGAACTGCAATGTAATTGAATAATGGTGTAGAAACAGATTTTAGAATCTGCATTTACTTTTGGGATTTTCTTGATAGGTTTTTGGGCCTAATATGCTTTGACTGTGGAGATCTGTTAAAATGAATGTGAAGCAGTATTAATCTATTAAGTAAATTTTGATATTTCTAATCTACACTTAAATAGTCACTGATGTTTCCAATAATAGCTGGAATAAAATTATGAACTACTGTTTAACAGACCTTTTTTACGTAAATAGTGTATGGTTCCACAAATGTTCAAAACTGTTTCTATTTCTTCTAACTA
This sequence comes from Mobula hypostoma, assembly GCF_963921235.1. Classification (NCBI taxonomy): domain Eukaryota; kingdom Metazoa; phylum Chordata; class Chondrichthyes; order Myliobatiformes; family Myliobatidae; genus Mobula; species Mobula hypostoma. Next base: position 172,753,098 of record NC_086100.1, read on the forward strand.
TCTTTTTACATATTTGAGCAAGTTAGTAAATTTTTGATGGCTTTTTTACAGTTGGCCCTTTCGTATTCTACTAGGCCATGCAAGGTGATGAGAGGGATGACAACTAAAAATTGTCATCTCTTGACAATTTCCCTTTCCTTTTTCTATGTGGTGAGACTGAGGCAAATTGTAGCATTACTACTGCTGATTCAGCTAAGATTAAGTAACTTCTATGAGGCAGCGTAAATTATTGTGTTATGTTTATGGATTAATACAGTGCAGTATTCTTGATTCTTGATTTATTGCTCATACTGATCTAATAACAGATTGAAAAAGAATGGAGGATATTAATAATTATGTGTGTATAAGTTTCACTCATAATTTAAGAATGCGTATGTTTCTATTTTTCAAGTGATATATATTGAAATAGAAAAATTATACCCAGTAAGGTGCATTGATTTTCCCCATAAGCTATAAGCATAATCAAGAAGAGATGTGATTATGTAACAGAAACCAAAAACCCATGTTGCTGTACATCTGCCCTGCAAGTTGTTCAGAGAAAGCAGAAAGTTGTGGGAAGTAAAATAATTTGCACAATGATGAAGGAAGGAAGCCCTTTCATACAAGTCTTTCAAAGTAAATCAAATAATTCTCTATCCTCATCCATGAAAACATGGAGTCGTTTTCATATTTGTGATTGCATTCATTCTGTGATATATTGAATGATATATACTATTTTATCCAAATTGCTTTCATGGATGATTGCGATGGGAAATATTCCGGATTTTGGTACTTACTCACACTATTAAAAATAAACTTTGTGTCCAGTATTTCCATTTCCATGTAGTAATTTTGACAAATACAATTTTTGAACAAATAAAAAGCTTCAAAATCCCTGCAAGATTGCTTTTAAAGTTCATATCAACTTTTCTTATGTATTGTTCTTTGGACCAACATCCATAATTGCCTGGTTGTGATTTTGCAAAGTAGCTTTGATTGTTTTCAGAATTAAAAGCATGACACATATGCAAGGTTTTGGTTTTTAGTTTGCTTCAGGATGTTTTTTCTTGCCAAAGTATCAGCTTATAAATCATGCTGGTCATTTTGTATAACCTGTAGAAATCTTTTTAAGGCATAACATTTGTAGAATTGGTATAATTTATATTTTTATACATTTTCCAGTATTCTGCAGCACCTTAGGATCAACATTGAAGGATAAATGTTTTCCTGATCCTGAAACAAAGGGAGCTACACAAAGAAGCAGGACATCAGGGCTTTTCCTGGCACTCTTTCATCCTCTCTGTATAACATTAACCTGGTTGATGGAGCAAGCTCAAAATCAAGGTCAGCAAATAAAACATTGGTCTGCTGAATTTAGAAGGTTGTTTAAATGCTATAGTCTTAAAACACCTTCTGATAGATATATAATAGGTTTTGGTTAACTAGGCCAGGTGCTTATTTCAGACAACTTGTAAAGAACAAAAACTAATGGAGTCAATTGCTGGGATTCTCTTCATTTATTTGGGGCACTATGTCGTTTAATTGGACAAGAGACTGTTGGCGAAATATCTAACTAGTGACAGTCATGTGCACTTGTGTGACCGTTAGATGCTATAGCATGCTGAAAGGAACAGTTTTTTAAGTTGTGTCAGTTGTGTGCCGGTGTTCAAAAAGCAGTGATTTTTGTCACTTTTATTTGGTGAGAAATAAGCAGTAAGACAATACATAACTGTCACCGTGGTTTTAAGTATTCAGGGTTGGAGATGCCAGAAATAGCTGGGTTGAAAATTAAATGATTTCACTACTTCAGCAAGTTAGGACCTACAAAGAATTTGAAGACATGAGCAGTTATCTTGAATGCTACAATGAGAATGATTTGGAGAATGCAATTGCCAAAACCATTGTATGAAGGTAGTCCATTATTTGCACTAGGTGTCTACACTGATTTTGTTCATTTATGGTCAATCAAAAGAATACAACAGCGTACACCAGATAAATTCCCCTGTCAGTAACTATTAGGAACTAATACAAAGTTTTAGAGAACTGTAGTAGTATTGGTAGTTTTCTAATTTGTTCTGTATTTTAGTTAGATACATAATTTGTTACCAGCTTGTCTTTTTTATAACCGTTTCCTTGAAACTGGATAATTGGGGCAGCTGTTTAACTAGGCCACATTGGGCTGATCCTGAAACCGAAATCCACTGTAACTAATTTATCCATGCTGACTTTAAGTCATCAGCTGTGATCATTCTCTGGACAACAATGAAAAGAAGAGGTTATGTCTCCCATACAAAGAAATGCTGGTTTAAATTTAGCTTATGAGTGACGTTACTGAATAACTATTTCCTGAAAACAGCTTCAGATATCTTCCCCTTTGGAGGCATCAGATAAGGAAGATTATAATCTGTATTGGCATGTAATTGCATAAAATTATGCTAATGCATTCCTGTGCGTCAGCCATTTGGCACAGCCTATATGATATTGTAGGATAAAATGTAACTGTTCACGTTGGCCATTCTCTCCGGAGGATAATGCTTCTGCAACATTCACCGTGTCACAACTCCTTAGTACTTTAAATGTTTGAATGTCATCCCTCATTCTTCTAAATTCTAAGTAATGCAGGTTCAAACTGTTTAGCCTCTCTTGGTAGGACAACACTTTCATCAGAGGTCAGACCGCATTTGCAGTATTGAGCAATTGTGGGCCCCTTATCTAAGAAAGGATGTGCTGGCATTGGAGAGAGTCTCAAGGAGGTTTACAAGAATGATCTCAGGAATGAAAGGATTAACATGAGTATTTGTTGGCTGTAGGCCTATACTCACTGGAGTTAGAAAGAAGAGGGGAGAATCTCATTGAAACCTATCAAATACTGAAAGACCTAGATAGAGTGGATATGGTGAGTATATTTCCAAATAGTGGGACAGTCTAGGACCAGAGAGTACAGCCTCATAATAGAAGGTCATCCTGTTAAGACAGAGCTGAGGAGGGTGATGAATCTGCAGAATTCATTGCTACAGACAGCTGTGGAGGCCAAGTTATTAAGTATATTTAAAGGGGAGATTGATAAATTCTTGATTAGTAAGAGTGTCAAAGGTTACAGGGAAAAGGCAGGAGAATAGGGTTGAGAGGGATAAGAAATCATTAATGATCAATGGTGGAGCAGACTCGATGGACTGAATGGACGAATTGTGTTATGGTTTTACGGTTTCGGGACAGGACCTGGTGAATATCCTTTATATTGCCTCCAATGTGACTGTAGCCTTCTTTAGGTAAGAGGATCAAAATTATATGCAATTTTCCAGGTGAGGTCTGTTCAACATCCTGCACAATTGCAATAAAATCTTCCTTATTTTAAGCTCCAATACTTTTGCAGTAAAGGTCAGAATGCAGTTTGCTGTCTTGACTACTTGTTAGACCTGCCCGCTAGCTTTTTGTAATTCATTGTGTCGCAATGTTATGTTGCCAGTTGAGTTAACTTTCTTGCTGCAAGTCTAATTAAGATTCTTTGACATGCAAAAACCTATTATGTGTCACATTAAAATATTTTTTTTGGTGAACTTGTTTCATGATTATTTTTATTATGAAATCACTTAAACAAGTAAAAGCAAAAGATAATATTTTTATTTTAAAACGTGGTTCCAAAGATTAGATACATCTAATAATATCAAATCATATTCACAAAATGCTATAATGGTATGGTTGTTCTTTAGTGTTCTACTTATTTAACACTATCCAGTACACATCAAGATAGATTTTAAGAATTCAAATGTTTGGAAGAATAATTTCTAGGACTCTCATCTGGAGAAAAAAGAACTTAAACTTCAGATTCAATTTACATTATATTAATAAATAAATTTCATTTACTGAACATTAATAGAGTAAGAATTAATATTACAGACGGCTTCATTAAGGTTTATTCGTTTTTTGACAGAAGGAAGATAGTGTTTTGATAGCATTATAATTCCATACAAATTGGAAAAAGTGCTTAAAATAAACTCCAAAAGTTTTGAAGTGTAAGCTAGGTGAAACTTAATTTAAACTGCAACTTTTGTAGCTTACCAAAGGAGATCATATTTTCAAAAAATCTTAATTAACCTGGATAGTTGTTCAATGAACCATGCTTAAGTTAATTGAGTCCAGTAAATGAACACACTAATGCACACAGGATGGTAATTTAAGAAAATGAATAATCAATTAAAAATTAATAAATGATTGGAGTTTATCTTCTTGCTGCCTGTCAACATTATCTGAATACAGAAATAATGCAAAATGTATGATATACTCAGCATGTCAGGCATCATTTATGGAGAAAATAATAAGCGTTATATTTCAGGCTGGTGACAGCAATGACAGTTTTGTCTGAGAACAGCACTGGTTCCCTGAGATGCATCCAGTTTTTTCCCACCACCATTTGTAGTTCCACCTGCAGCATGAACACATTTCCACAATACCAAAATCTGAAACTACCCCTCAGCCTTGTGATTACTGACAAGGTTAAGGTTCTGAATCCACTGGAATATAAAATAGTATGTGAATATGTTTTTTTCAATAGGTTGATCAAATTACCAGAGTGCTTCATGAAACCAACTGAAGTTTAAATTTAACTATTGAAGGCTGTTACTGTTTTGCCAAAGCAGCTTCTCTACAGATAAAAAGGAGTCATAGTTGCCTTCTGTTGAGTGAATTTTACAGGTTCAAAGGATAGAACAACTTCGTATAGTCACTGGATGTGAGAGTTACCACCTCAAACACTTCAGGCTTCATTAGAAGTTATAAACCATTGATGATAACAGATTGAATAGCCATTTGGCAGCTACGTTATTGTGAACAACATTATTTAATGAAGTTCAAAGTTCAAAGTAAATTTATTATCAAAGTACATATATGTTGCCATATACAAACCTGAGATTCAGTTTTTTGCGGGTATTCACAATAAATACAAGAAACACAATAGAATCAATGAAAGACCACTTTTTTCCTGACCGGACAGACAAACAATCAATGTGAAAAAGACAACAAATTGTGCAAATACAAAAAGATAATAATAAATAAGCAATAAATATCAAGACCTTGAGCTGAAGAGTCCTTGAAAGTGAGTCCATAGGTTGTGGGCAAGTGAAGTTGAGTGAAGTTATCCCCATTGGTTCAAGAACCTGATGGTTGAGGGGTAATAACTGTTCCTGAACCTGATGGTGTAGGTCCTAAGGCTCCTGAACCTTCTTTTCCTGAGGGCAGCAACGAGAAGAGAGTATGGCCTGGATGGTGGGGGTCCTTGATGACGGATGCTGCATCAGCACTCCATGTAGATATGCTCAATGGTGAGAAGGGCTATGCCCATGATGGACTGGGTTGTATCCACTACTTTTTGTAGACTTTTCTGTTCAAGGCCATTGGTGTTTCCATGCCAGGCTGTGATGCAACCAGTCAATATACTCTCCACCACACATCTATAGAAGTTTGTCAAGGTTTTAGGTCACATGCCAAATCTTCGCAAACTTCTTAGAAAGCAGAGGCACTGCGTGCTCTCATTGTAGTTGCTCCTGCATGCTGGACTCAGCCTTTAATGTTTCAGACTTGTCCCTAATCAAGCTGTGTTGCAGTTAATTTCAGAGGGTAGTTTCAGGTATTGGTATTTGTGGAAATGTGTTCATTCTGCAGGTGTAACTACAAATGATGGTGGGAAATAAGGTATCCTAAGAACCTAGGAAATTATAAGTGTTATTTGAAAGTACTAAAGCAAAGTGATTTGCATAGATGTATGGCATGTGATTAGATGGAGAAATAAGGAAAAGGCTAGATTTAGGAGATTTAGCCTGTGACTTGCAAGGCAACGACAGGCAGGGGTCATAGCCTGCATAGAGGGATACCTAGTTACTTGACAATCACTGAGATTATTAAAGCCAAAGTTTAGCTAAGCATGTGCAGTATTGATTCTTCATAATAACATGTACTACTGAGAATAGAATCCAGGTTTTGATTTAACTGAAATAGTATCCAGGTTTTGATTTAACTGAAATAGTGGTATAGTAATCAATCATTCTACTCCACCACAAGGTGTTAAGGCCAGAACTTTTTTTGACAAGGTTAAGAACTATGAGTGTGGTGCATGGCCAGGTGGTTAGGGCGTTGGACTAGCGATCTGAAGGTCGTGGGTTCGAGCCTCAGATGAGGGAGCATGTGTGTCCTTGAGCAAGGCACTTAACCACACAATGCTCCAGTCTACCAGCAAAAATGCTGGGGGTTAACCTCGCGATAGACTGGCATCCTATCTGGGGGGAGTCTCGTACTTTCAGTTGCTTCATGCCATGGAAACCGGCATAAGCACTGGCCTGATGGGCCACAAGGCTCGGGACAGACTTTAAAAAGAACTATGAGGCACTACCTGCATATTATCACCTCTCTTAATCCATCATCTGGTCTTTATGTTATTAGAGTGCTTCTTCAAAATCTAAGATTTTAAAGAAAGTTTCTTTAGAACAGAATAGAAAGAAATTTTTTAATGAAACTCTTTAGAACAGAAATTTTCTCCAACTAAATATTGGAGTTGTAGTCTCCAGAGAGGGTACAGAAGAGGTTCATCAGAATGTTGCCTGGATTGGGGTACAGTATATGGATTCTTTTTGCTGGAGTATTCGAGCCTGAGGGGTAACTTGATCAAAGTATATAAAATTATGAGCGGTTTAGATAAAATAGACGGAGCCTTTTTACCAGGGTGAAAAGATCAAATGCAGGAGAGCCTAGGTTTAAGGTGGGGGCAGGGCTGGGGGAATTTTAAAGAAAATGAGCAAGGCAACTTTTTAATGCGAAGAATGATAGCTGTGTGAAACAGTCTGCCAAGGGAGGTGGTAAGGGTAGATAAGACAACAACATTTATGAGGCATTTAAACAAGCACATAAATTGGCAGGAAGTGGAGGAATACAAACAACAGGACATGTAAAAGCCACCAGCTTGTGCTGTACTGGTGGAGAGAGGGAAAAAAATGAGTCAATAATACAAATGATGACCTACAGCAGATCAGGGCAGTGCTGTCACAGAAAGTAAATTAACTGAAGTGGTTGAATTGATATTGAGTCCAGAAGGCAACAATGAGTCCAGACCAATGTAAGGTTATTCCTTCAGTTACTTTGGCCTTGTCAGAATGGTGGATACATCAGAGGGGGAGGGGGATAGAGAATTAAAGTGATATACAAGTGGCAGTTCAAGGTGGCCCCTGCTATGTGATTGCAGGTTCCCTGAAAAATGAACACCCAATCTGTACTTGATTTCTCTAATTCAGAGATCAAATTGTGAACGTTGAAAGGAAATCTTATTATCGCAAAGTATTTTGTCTCTTGGCGATTTCTTTCATCTTTGGACTTTACAGATTTTTTGAATTTTATAGTGCTTTTGTGGTCATTACTCAGAAATCGGTCCATCCAAAGTGCTGCAACAAGATTCTGTGAATATTTTCCTTCCTTTCTGTTATAAAATAGCATTCAGATAATTACTGTTTGTTAAAGGATTAATCTATAAGATTTTGATAACACAGTATTCTCTTCCTTACTTTTGCAATTTAAAACATTGTTTTTTTAATTATTACTTCAGCTATTACTTTTCAGTTTCTTTGCATTTACTGTATAGTGACCTTGGACTTTTAACCGGAATTCTCCATAAAAGTTTATGTAGTTTAAAATTAAATGCTATTGTCTATTCAGTAATTGCATTTCTCTAAATTTTTTATTGAATTAATCTAGACCACTGAATAATTATACATGCAGTGTGATGTATGACAGGTAATAAAATCCAGCAGAACTACTGTGCAATAAAATTGTGCTTCATAATCCCATTTGGTATTGCTATGTAATAAGCTTTTGTAAGTGACATTATTCATTAGGATATGGAGTAGAAAGACAACTGGTGGTTGCAAAAAAAACAATGCAACAAATATTCCAAAAGGTATTCAAAATCACTAACTAGGTAGCTAATGCATTAAAGGAAAATTCTTTCCTATAATGAATTGTGTATGGATCTTGAGCCCAACATCTTTAATTTTCTTAAATATATTCTAATATTATGTAATTTTAAAATGCAAGAAAAAGCCTGGTTACTATAGTGCAATGCTAGATTCAGAAATCAATTTTATTTATCACATATACATCAAAACGTACAGAGAAGTGCGTCATTTGCATTAGCAACCAACACACCCGAGGGTATGCCTGGGGCAGCCCACAACGCTCAGCAGAATTAACACAGAACACAACAAGCAACAAAACAGCAACTCTGATGTGTGTTGCTTGAATTTCCAGCATCTGCAGAATTCCTGTTGTTTGCGTTTTAAAAAGCAACAAAACAGCAACAGGTGTAATGGGGAAACTTCATCTCCTAACATATGAAGCAAATAAAAGACTTATCTAAAGAAGTAGTAATCTGAAGGTATAGAATTGTTCTTATTCCATCATGACTATGAGTATTTGAATTAATTTTTTTTAAATTTAGAAATATACATATGAAAATAAGTAGTTTTAGCAATATGGTGACTTTCTAGAATATAGAATAATATGGCACAGAAATAAGCCCTTCAGCCCATTATATCTGTGATGAACATGATACCAAATTGAACTACAGTGGATTCCAGTTACACACATCAAAGTTGCTGGTGAACGCAGCAGGCCAGGCAGCATCTCTAGGAAGAGGTGCAGTCGACGTTTCAGGCCGAGACCCTTCGTCAGGACTAACTGAAGGAAGAGTGAGTAAGGGATTTGAAAGTTGGAGGGGGAGGGGGAGATCCTTGTCTTTCTTCCCGGACCTCCTGTCCCTTGATCCTCTCGTATCCCCTTTTGCCTATCACCTGTCCAGCTCTTGGCTCTATCCCTCCCCCTCCTGTCTTCTCCTATCATTTTGGATCTCCCCCTCCCCCTCCCCCTCCAACTTTCAAATCCCTTACTCACTCTTCCTTCAGTTAGTCCTGACGAAGGGTCTCGGCCTGAAACGTCGACTGCACCTCTTCCTAGAGATGCTGCCTGGCCTGCTGCGTTCACCAGCAACTTTGATGTGTGTTGCTTGAATTTCCAGCATCTGCAGAATTCCTGTTGTTTGCGTGGATTCCAGTTAATTGGGCACATCGGGAGAATATGTTCTGGCCCAATTAAGTAGCCACCCCAATGCTCAAGTTTCTTTGAAAAAGTTTTAAAAGGTATAAAAAAAAAGACAAACTATAGTTCAACTGAGTAACAAATTATGTATTTAAATGAAATACAGAACAATTTAGAACACTACCAATATTACTTCAATACCATAAAACTGTGTATTAGTTCTTAATAGTTTCCGATGGAGGAATTCATTGAGTGTACACTGGCATATTTCTTGATTGGTAAACTATCCATTCTTAGCCTCTTAAAGTATCGAGATTTAATGCTTTTCCAAATAACCAACAGTTCCTTTTTATCAGTTCCTGGCATATTTGAACAACACAACGCAGTTACACAATACATTGCTTTCTTTGAAGCTGATAATGTTGCATGTTCATAGCCAAGGGAACCAATCTCTGTGGTACTATAAAGAAAAGGCCTGTTTTGTCAGCATTGTAGGTATCATTTGCAAAAAACTTTTCAAGCAATTCAGAGAGTTTTGTTGATTTCTATGCTTCTGCACTTCAGCACCTCCTTTCTTGCCGCATGCTTTCTTGAATTTAATGTGGTGCCTACATTTCCATCAAGACAACCAGCCTTCCGTTGTTTTAAAATCCTTGTGATCCAGCTTCTTATCTAGCTTGTCTGAATTGTCCTTTTAATATTGGTCCATTGATACGCACACCTTGTTCAGTGACAGTGGAAAACCATTGACTGAGGTCATCTTCAACGTCTGAATCCTTACCTTCATGCTGTTGTTCCTCGCATAATCCCCATTCTTTTCGCAGTTTATCTTGCTGATGTATCAAGTATGCAATTGTAGAATTCAGCACTCCGGTTATCTCTGCCAGTCAGATAATATATTTGGCTAGCGTCAAATCTTTTCGTGGTAAGGGCCTCAAAAATTTTATAAATAAAAAAAATTATTCAATATTCGATACTTTTCAATGTCACCCTTCATTCTTCTGAATTCTAGTGAGCAGAGGCCCAGAGTTATAAAACGCTCTTCATATTACAAGTATATCAATCCCAGAATCATTTTCATAAACCTTCTTTGAACCCTCTCTAATGTCAGCACATCCATTCTTAGATAAGGGGCCCAAAACTGCTCATAATACTCCAAGGTAAGCCTCACCTGTGCTTTATAAAGCTTCAACATTACATCTTTGTTTTTATATTCTAGTCCTCTTAAAATGAATGCTAGCATCTTATTTGCCTTCCTTACCACCAATTCAACCTGCAAATTAACCTTTAAGGAATTCTGCATGAGGACTCCCAAGTCCCTTTGCCCCTCAGATTTTTGAATTTTCTCTCCATTTAGAAAATATTCTCTGCTTTTATTTATTCTACCCAAGTGCATGATCATACACTTCCTGACACTGTACAATGACCATTTCTTTTCCCATTCTCCAAATTCTCTTTTCTCGATTTGTTTTTGTTCTTTAAGAGTTGTTCCAAATAAGATAAGATAGGATAAGATAAAACTTTTATTTATCCTGAAGAAAATTATTGCTTCATATTCGCTCAGTCAGGAATATATTCTTTAAAATGCAAAGTGTAGACATTGAGGTACGAAAAAAAATACAAAATGTGCATTTAAAAGTAATAGTACAAAATACAGATGTGCAGTGGAACAATATACTAATATACTTAAGGAGGAGAAGTTGTAGATTCATGTAGCCACAGGGAGAAAGGATCTTCTGTGGTGTTCAATGGTGCACCTCAGTGGAATCAGTCTGTTGCTAAGGGTGCTCCTCTGTTTACCCAATATGTCATGGAGGGGGTAAGAGGGATTGTCAATAATGCTCCATAGCTTCTGCAGCATCCTCCTCTCAGACACAACCACCAGGGAATCCAGTTCCAAGCCCAGAACAGAACCAGCTTACCTGACGAGTTTATCGATCTTCTTGGTATCAGCTGCTCTCACCCTGCTACCCCAGCGGACTACAGGGTAGAACAGAATGCTGGCCACCACTGAATCATAGAACATCTGCAGCATAGTACTGCGGATGTTGAATGACTGGAGCTGCCTCAGGAAGTACAGTTGGCTCTGTCCCTTCTTGTACAGAGCCTCTGTACTTTTAGTTCAGTCCAGTTTACTGTCCAGACGAGTTCCCAGGTATTTGTAATCCCAGACAACTTCCACGTCTTTTCCCTTGATGGGGATGGGAATGCAGAGTGTTTTCACCTTCCTGAAGTCCACCACCAACTCCTTTGTCTTAGTGATGAGCTGCAAGTGATTCAGCCCACACCTGCCAGATTGTCTGAAAACTTCTGTTGGTGGCAGGACTCTGAGTTGTACCTGAAGTCCTAGGTGTAGACGGTGAATAGAAAGAGGTACAGGACAGTCCCCTGAGGTGCCCCTGTGCTGCTAACCACACTATCTGATGCACACCACTGCAGTCTCAGATACTGTAGCCATCTGGACAGGTCCACCTGGATCTCCGTGAGCTTATTCCCTAGTAAAGCAAGTTGTATGGTGTTAAAAGCACTGGAGAAGTCAAAGAACATTATTCTCACAATGCTGCCTGGCTCATCCAGATGGGTGTAAGCCCATTGAAGGGGGAAGATAATGTCATCCTTGACTGTAATATGTAGTTGGTAAGCAAACTGCAGGGGGTCCAGTGATGGATTTACCATGGTCCGGAGGTGTGTTAGGATCAGTCTTTCTAATGATTTCATAATGTGAGATCAGTACCACTGCTTAGTAGTCACTAGGTGTGGTGGGGCATGTCTTCCTGGGTACAGGAACTAGGCAGGATGTTTTCCTCTAGGCTCAGGCTCAGATTAAAAATATATTGAAAGACTGCACCCAGCTGAATAGCACACACCTTAAGTACCCTTGAGCTGATACTGTCCAGGCCCACAGCCTTGCCTGGGTGAAGTTCCAATTAACCGATGCACAAATTAAACGGCTGCCCCAATTAATGGATGGCAAAATTAACTGGAATTGGCTGTATTCCATCTGTCTGCACATAGTTTGTATCACTCTAATCCCTGCCTGCTGCACAGCTTGAGGCTGGGTGATTCTATCTTTGAGCATACAGCCTAGATTGGAATTTAGTACACTTGTGACCGAATACTCATCAGCAGATCAGTCAGCATTTCAGGAAAGGACCAGTGAATTTGTTATAAGGAATAGAGCAAAAGAGAAAAACAGCATATGTTTGCAAACATGAAGGTTAGCAGTGGAGTAGATGGGTGTTGCCAACAGTCTGAGATGTGGATGGATTTGCAGATGAGTAGTGGCTAGTTGTCATAGAAATGTGTCTGTTGGTAAAAATGGGTTTCATTTTTTGGAATGGCAATTCTTCTTTCCAATAGACACATTTCTGTGACAACAAGGCTTAGGCTACTTAAATGTTACATCTGGTCAATCTTGCTGTATGCTTCTGAAACATAGACTATAACACCAGAATGCCAAAGAAACTTAGAAGCAACAGAAATATGGTTTAGAAGAATGCTGAAAATATCATATAGAGATAGGGTAACTAATGAGACAGTACTCCAACGTGCCCATACAAGAAGATCTTTAATGAGAACATTAAATGAGAGGAAACTTAAATTCCTGGGCCATGTCATCAGAAAGGGAGAAATAGAATGTCTTACATTACAAGGCCGTATGCCTGGGAAATGCGGTAGAGGAAGGCAAAGAAGAAAATATATGGACACTGTGAAAGAGCTAACAGATCTAAGTGTGCGAGATATCATTGATGCTGCGAGAGATTGTTCGATGTGGAGAGCCATGATCACCCAAGCGTGTAATGCGCAAGGCACATGAAGAAGTGGCTAGTGTCAGACCAGAAGAACCATTCTTCGTAGTTTCACGTTCAGGAAAGCATTTAACTTTTTAAAGTAATCTCTGGTAGCCCCTTTAAAATGCCCTTGTATGTGCTTCGTCTGAAAAGTTGACAAGAGTCCGCACAGTGCCAGCTAGTTTCACACAAGGACCATCAATGGATGTTAAGTTTTAAACTTGTATTGACAATTGTTTCGGAAGGCATCCACAGAGTGTAGCATTTAGTCACCATAGGATGATTCTGTATCTGCAGCGTACCATTTTGGACAATTCTCTGCCCAATTTATACCTGAATTATCAGACTTTGTGATCTAGTTCTTTAGTACGTGTGTTCACAATATTCTCAAACACTCTTGTTTTTAAACCTGATGTTTAAAACTTACTGTAATAGTAAAAACTTAAGAAAGGGATAGATTAGGTAGAGGCAAAAACTGGTATGTGGGACAAAACTAAGGACATGTCCTCAAGATTAAGAGGAATAGATTTAGTACAATAGTTTGCTGTTGACAAGAAATTGAATGGAAAAGCAAATTGCGCAAAGAATGCGGAGAGTCTGCAGAGAGATGTAGATAGGTTAAATGACTGGGCGAGGGTCTGGCAGATTGAGTACAACTTTGGTAAATAAGAAGTCATCCACTCTGGAAGGACAAATAAAAGATCAGATTATTATTTAAATGGAGAAAGATTACAGCATGCTCTTGTGTTTGTGCATAAAACACAAAAGATTGGTTTGTAGGTGCAACAGGTTTTCAAGAAGGCAAATGGAACACTCGCCTTCATTGTGAGCGGATTAAATTTAAGAGCAGGGAGGTTATGCTGCAACTATCCAGAGTACTGATGAGGCTGTACCTGGACTCCTGCAGGCAGTTCTGGTCACCTTACTTGAGGAAAAATATACTGGCTTTGGGGCAATGCAGAGAAGGTTCACCAGGTTAATTTCAGAGAGAAATATGAGGATAGATTAAGTCACCTGGGACTATACTCAGTAGAGTTCAGGAGAATGAGAGGAGATCTTATACCAACATAAAATTATGAAAGGGATAGATTAAATAGAGACAAGAACGTTGTTTCCACTGGTACATGGGACCAAAATGAGGAACATATCCTCAAGATTGAGAGGAATAGATTTAGTATAGAGATAAGAAGTTGTTTTTTCCAGAGAGTAGCGGATCTGTGGAATTCTCTGTCCAGGGACGCAGTAGAGTGTACCTCATCAAATATATTTAAAACACAGATAGATTATTGCATAGCATGGGAATTAAGGGTATGGGAAAAATGCAGGTAGTGGAGCTGAGTCCATTGCCAAATTAGCCATGATCCAGTGAATGGTGGAGCAGGTGCAACAGGGCAAATGGCCTGTTCCTGCTCCTATTTCTTACGTTCTAGCCCTGAAGGTGATTAAGTCTTCCCTAAACCTTATCCATTCTGTGGGACACTTTGTTCTGATTTTTGTCACCAGTTATTTTGAGGGGATTGATTGGAATCTGAAAAGAATAGGTTAGACTTGATGAACTGAAGTGGACTTCTGTGTTGTAGGAAAATATACAAGCTAATTGATTGGTTGCTGGCTACAAAGATGTTCATTTCACTCTAAATGAAAAGGCAAGGTTTGAAAGATTTGTAATTTTTGCCCATGCTTATATTTTCAGAGATACATAGTGTATTCCTTTTTGCAGGTTCCAGTAATGGAGTGGTTTGCAAGCTTGTAGCGCCGTCTATCTTGGTGCGAACATTGAGTCATTGCATTACGACGCTGCAGACCTCTTCCCATTGGTTAATGACCAAAGGATTCCAGTTTCTCTCTTCTTGGTCCATGAATCAGTTTCTGCTACTTACTCAAGGGGATCTAAAAGTGAGTGGTGTTTTGATTTCATTTGTAACTAGTATTTCTTCTCTGAGAAATGTTACTGTTGAAGCCAATTTGTTCAATAATTAATCAAAGACAAGAAAAGATTTGACCATATTCTTGTTTCATTTCACTTTTGCATTAATGTTTTTTTAGATATGATTGATAGGAAAGGAGCTGCATATCCGAAATAAAACAGCTATGGCATCTAACGCTTCAAAATTATGGGTGTAATTACTTCATGTTGTGCATAATTAGTTAACTCTTCCTATTTCTACCAAAATGCCTTTTAAACTACCAAATCATAATTTTTGTGATCCCATTTATCTGTATAAGTTTTGTTCACAGTTGGTAATATGTTGTCAATGAGTCAGAGAGTCATTGTTATGCAAAATGAAGTCATTCTGCATTGAGAAATCTGGGATTAATACATTGCTATGGCTAGAGAGCGGGACAGTAGGACCAGTACATGGAATAATGTTCCCGTAAGCACGACTGACAGGGAGCGGTTTCAGTGCAAAGTTGTCTGAAGGCAGTTAGTGAATGGGCACTCCATGTGTGATGGCAGAAGGTTTGCAAGGTGTCCAGTAATGCAGAGGTGTGGGAGATCTACCCAGCTGGATCCTCGACAGGACTGGCTACAGATTGAACAGGTCTGGTTCAGGGTGCAGGGCAATGGGAATAGTCTGTATATTGATACAGGGCTTTTGGGAGAGAGCTGTCTCCAAGGGCTAAATTGGGTGCGTTGGTGTGAGATGCAGGGCTGGCGATGCGAATACAGGTTTTGTGAGAGCTTGTTCTCTGTGTTAACTAATGCAACATTTAGTATTATCTCTAATATTCACTATTATCCCTAATAATATCTGTAGAGTAAACCTGCAACCTTGAGGACAGTGAGGAAATGGTCGGAGGAGGCTTTTGGGGTGCTCCAGGGTTGTTTTGAGGTGACAGACTGGCAGGCACTCTGTGAGCCACATGGAGAGGATATTGATGGGCTCACAGAGTGCATCACTGATTACATCAACTTCTGTGTGGACTGCAATGTTCCAACAAGAACTGTCCTTTGTTATTCAAATAACAAGCCATGGGTGACGAAGGACATTAAGGACATCCTGAACACTAAAAAGAGGATGTTTAGAGATAGAAATAGGGAGGAGCTGAGGGCAATACAGAGGGACCTGAAAGCCAGGATCAGGGAGGCTAAAGACAGGTACAGGAGGAAGCTTGAGTGGAAACTCCAGCAGAACAACATGAGAGAGGTCTGGAGGGGGATGAGGACCATCACTGGGTTCCGGCAAACTAGCAACAGAGGAGCTGAAGGCAGTGTGGACAGGGCCAACGCACTTAACCTGTTCTTTAACAGATTTGACATTGTGACCCCTGCCCATCCCCCACATGAGCCACCTGTTGTCGACCCCCAACCAACACATGTTCCACTCTCCCCTCCTACCCCTCCTCACAGTCCCCCACCCTGCTCTCATGACTATACCCCTCCCCCACATGAAACCACCACGGTGGGCTTCACAGCTGAAGAGGTGAGAAGACAGCTGAAACGTCTCAACCCAAGCAAGGCTGCAGGACTGGATGGTGTCAGTACCAGGGTGCTCAAAGCCTGTGTCCCTCAGCTATGTGGAGTACTTCGCCATGTATTCAACCTGAGCCTGAGGCTCCGGAGGGTTCCTGTGCTGTGGAAGACGTCCTGCCTCGTCCCTATGCTGAAGATGCCGCGCCCCAGCGGCCTCGATGACTACAGACCGGTGGCATTGACCTCCCACATCATGAAGACCCTGGAGAGACTTGTTCTGGAGCTGCTCCAGCCTATCGTCAGGCCACACTTAGATCCCCTCCAGTTTGCCTACCAGCCCCGACTAGTTGAGGATGCCATCGTCTACCTGCTGAACCATGTCTACGCCCACCTGGACAAGCCAGCGAGCACTGTGAGGGTAATGTTTTTTGACTTCTCCAGTGCGTTCAACACCATCCGCCCTGCTCTGCTGGGGGAGAAGCTGACAGTGATGCAGGTGGATGCTTCCCTGCTATCATGGATTCTTGATTACCTGACTGGCAGACCACAGTACGTGTGCTTGCAACACTGTGTGTCCGACAGAGTGATCAGCAGCACTGGGGCTCCACAGGGGACTGTCTTGTCTCCCTTTCGGTTCACCATTTACACCTCGGACTTCAACTACTGCACAGAGTCTTGTCATCTTCAGAAGTTTTCGGATGACTCTGCCATAGTTAGATGCATCAGCAAGGGAGATGAGGTTGAGTACAGGGCTACTGTAGAAAACTTTGTCACATGGTGTGAGCAGAATTATCTGCAGCTTAATGTGAAAAAGACTAAGGAGCTGGTGGTAGACCTGAGGAGAGCTAAGATACCGGTGACCCCTGTTTCCATCCAGGGGGTCAGTGTGGACATGGTGGAGGATTACAAGTACGAATTGACAATAAACTGGACTGGTCTAAGAACATTGAGGCTGTCTACAAGAAGGGTCAGAGCCATCTCTATTTCCTGAGGAGACTGAGGTCCTTTAACATCTGCCGGACGATGCTGAGGATGTTCTACAAGTCTCTGGTGGCCAGTGCTATCATGTTTGCTGTTGTGTGCTGGGGCAGCAGGCTGAGGGTAGCAGACACCAACAGAATCAACAAACTCATTCGTAAGGCCAGTGATGTGGGGATGGAACTGGACTCTCTGACGGTGGTGTCTGAAAAGAGGATGCTGTCTAAGTTGCATGCCATCTTGGACAATGTCTCCCATCCACTACATAATGTACTGGGTGGGCACAGGAGTACATTCAGCCAGAGACTCATTCCACCAAGATGCAACACAGAGCATCATAGGAAGTCATTCCTGCCTGTGGCCATCAAACTTTACAACTCCTCCCTTGGAGGGTCAGACACCCTGAGTCGATAGGCTGGTCCTGGACTTATTTCATAATTTACTGGCATAATTTACATATTACTATTTAACTATTTATGGTTCTATTACTATTTATTATTTATGGTGCAACTGTAACGAAAACCAATTTCCCCCGGGATCAATAAAGTATGACTATGACTGTAGTAATCCAATAAAGTGGATAAGTGGAGTTAATATATTTAGAATCTACCAGACTATAATTAAAACTCTCTTGATCACCAACATTCTTCAAAAATTGAAATATAATATTCTTGGCCTGCATATGACTGCAGAGCCTCTTTCTTCAGATACTTTGTCATATTTCCTGACAAGACTGGAGACCATTCAGCCATCAGTGTCTGCTTGATCCCAGAGTAATCTCATCAAAACAGCTCCTTGTTTTATTCTGATGTACTCTCTCACCAATGTACAGAAGCTAAGTAACCTAACATCCAGCATATATTTGGGATGCGAGAGGAAACAGGAGCATTGGGATAAACCGTTGTTACAGGGGGAATATGCAAACTCTACCCAGGCAGTACCATTGGTTGGGATTGAATGTGAGTTACAGGAGCTTGGAGACTGTATACTACCTGCAGTGCCACTCAGCAACCCTTCTTAGGCAGTTCCTTGGGATCAAGGATGACTTGCTTCCATTTTGATTTTGTGGGTTCTGAGGTACCAAATAAGGTCAGTGTGGGAATCACAGACTCCCCTACATGGTGAGAGGATAGTTTGTGAGGAAATTGCTCCTTTTACTGCTTTCTCAGGACTTCACTGTGCTTAGGATAGCAAAATTTAGGACGTTAAAGAATATGCTGGGAAATTACAGACCGATGAACCTGACTTCAGTTGTGGGCCAATTGTTGGAAGCTATTCTAAGGGACAGGATGGAAGTACTTAGGCAGATAGTGCCTGATTAGGGATAGTCAGCATAGCTTTGTGCATGGTAGGTTGTGGCTAACCAATCTTAGAGAGTTTTTTTGAGGTGGTTACCAGGAAAGTTGATAAGGAGAGGTAGTGAAAGATATCCACATAGACTTTAGCAAGGCCTTTAATGAAGTCCAGCATGAGATGCTGGTACAGAAGTTAAGTCACTTGTCATTCAGAATGAAGTAGTCAGTTGGATTCAGCGTTGGCTTAGCAGAAGACAGAGAGTGGTAGTAGATGGTTGCCTCTTTGATGGTGGTGTACTGCCGGATCAGTGCTGGGTCCATTGCTGTTTTTCATTTATTTTAATGTGGTAAACTGCATCTGCAAATTTATAGATGAACATCAAAATTTGGAGCATAGTGGACAGTGAGGAAAGCTATTATAGCTTGTAATGTGATCTGGGCCACCTGAAAAAATGGGCTGAAAATGTATTTAATGCAGAGATGTGTGAAGTGTTGCACTTTGGCAGGACAAACCAGAGAAGGACTTGCACAGTGAAGGGTAGGGCATTGAGATGTGTAGTAGAACAAAGGAATCTGGGAATATAGATCAATAATTCCTTGCAAGTGGCATCACAGGTAGATAGGGTGGTTAATGGAGCTTTTGGCATTTTGATAAATCAGAGTATTGACTATAGACGTTGGATTGTCATGTCGGGTGAGGCTGAATTTAGAGAATTGTGTGTAGTTCTGGTCAGCTACCAATAAGATAAAGATACCAATAAGCTTGAAATAGTGCAGGAAAAATTTACAAGGATGTTGCCAGGTCTTAGGACCTGAGTTATAGGGAGAGATTGAGTAGATTAGGGCTTTATTCCCTGGAGCATAGGAGAATATGGGGAGATCTTATACAGATATACAAAATTATGAGGGTATCTACTGTCCTCATAATTTTGGATAAGACCGAAAGTGGAGGTCATAGGTTTAGGAGGAAAGGTAAAATATTTAAGGGAACCTGAGGGGGAGCTTCTTCACTCAGAGGGTGGTGTGAGTGTGGTATGAGCTGCCAGCAGAAGTGATAGATGTGGGTTTTATTGTAATATTTAAGGGAAGTTTGGTTAGGTACATGGATAAGAGAGGTATGGAGGGCTATGGTCTGGGTGAAGGTAAACGAGACTAGGCAGGAAAACAAGTTGGCATGGACTAGGTGGGGTGAAGAGCCTAGTTCTCCACTGAAGTGTTCTATGGCTCTAACTTCCAATTCATACCCTTACAAATGTCCCTTCTCTAGTTTGGGCAGTCATGGGCCCAAGGCTCGCTGGAGTCTGTGGATAAGTTGTACCTCTTCAAGGAAGCTTTGAACACGGCGTTGAATCTTTTTCTGTGTTTCTAGGTGATTTGTGTTGGTAATGAACTATTGTGAGCAGTTTGCTGCCCAACATAGCTGACTGAAAATAGCTAGGGCTTCAACGCAGGGTATGTTTACCTGGGAGAGCATTAACATTGAATTTAGAGGGTTTTGCAGAGGTGGCACTGAGTCTCAAGATGCTTGTTTCAGGTTGATCAGGTTTCAAAAGCATATAGGTGGGCAGAGATTACTGCTGCCTGATAGACTGTGAATTTTGTGTCGTGTCTGAGGTCGTGATCTTCAAATAACCTTTTCTTCAACCCTTCAAAGGCAGCACTAGTTCATTGAAAGTAGTGATGAGTTCTAGTCTACCTTCGCTGAAAGGTTTTGGAAAGGCCTTTGTTTTCCAGGGTCTCATCATGAACCTTGTTAGAAATCATTGTGGACTTTGATCTTTGATCTCAGGTGACTTCAGTTCTGCAGCATAGATGCCATAGTTTGACTCTCCTGTATGAGGTTTGTTTGATGTGAGGTACAATGTAGTAAGAATAATTGATAAAACTATTGAGGCAATGACACAGCTTTTTTTGACATCAGTCTTCACTGAGATTAGTCTACAACAGTGTGAATGATTCTCAACCATTGACTGAGATGGCCCTGCAAGCCATTTAGGTCGAGGGAAGCTCCAAGCGAACATTAATTTCTGGTCTTGGACACAATATGTACATCTTATGAATTTTGTTCAAATTCATTAGGGTGCCTTTTTCCAATTTTTAGTTGTTCCTTGCCTTCTGCATTTCCTACTTTCTGTGTTAAGTCTGGAAATGTGAACATTGTTTTTTGTGCTGTGGGAGAATCACTCCAAATGAAGAGTTAAATGTTTGGAAGCTGGAAATTATCTTGGGAGCTGCCAAATAAAAAAACAGCATTTCAAAGGAAATTTGTCTGCTGATGACAAACCTCAGGAGTTGTTGACGAATAAAGGCAGTAATTAATATTTCTATAGCTTAGAGCAGTAAAATTATAAATAGATCTTCATGAACCATCATGATGGATGTCTTATTGCATAGTTTTATGTAATGACATGGCAATAAAGGTTGTATCCTTATCTGGTGCCTCAAAAAGGGTGACATCTGAAGTTGTTTACATGAAATAATTATTCAGCTACTATCATTCAAGCTAATTGTGTTAAATAAAATATTTGATTGCTGTGTAGGGATTATTGAGAATAAGTATTTGACTTACTTTGGTCATACTGGCATGGATATTTTATATTTAAATAACTGAATTATCTTTGCTGACTTTTAATCATCAGTTTGTGATAATTCTTTGGACAGCAATGAAAAGCTGAGGTTACATCTCGCAGATGAGGAGCTACTGGTTTAAATTTAGCTTATGAATGATATTAAATGAATAATTATTTCCTGAAAACTCAGATATCTCCCCATTTGAGGCATTAGATAAGGAAATTTATCGTCTTTATTGGCATGTTATTTCATAAAATTATGCTATAGAATCAGAGAGTGCGTTATTGTGCACTGGCCATTTGGCACAGACGATACGTGTTGTAGGATAAAATGTCCCTGCTCACATTGGCCCTCCTAGTACTAGTTTTCATCTTCATCATTTGGCATTCTCATTTGATACTGACTCCTTCAGATTAAGACAGCATTATTTCATGTAGCTGAAGGTTGTTTCCCTTGAATAAAATAAATTTAGTAGCCTGAACAGAAGTTTGTACTTGTTTGAATAAATTTGTGTTATTAGCATATGCAATATCATAATATGCTGTATAAAGTGGTATTCTAGGGGTGACTCAGTTGAGATCCATCTTCTTTGAATGTATTTTGCCCAAAATCCCATTGCTATCAGTTTGTTGATCTTGCAACAGTAATTTGTTGATGAGATTATTGAGTCCTCTGCTAATTACTATTCCACGAGGGCTTATGGACTTGAATGCTAAATCATGATAACAAGTGCGATTGTCACCAAGGTTTAATTTCAGCGCTACCAAAATCTAATTTTGTTAGTAAAGAAATGCATGATGAACTTTGGGATTCAAAAAATGGGTGCATGGAACAGCAGTACAGTTTCCAGGAATGAAATTAACATATAAAAAGCAGAATCAAATTAAGACCAGTAGGAACGTGAAAGAGCAGTTCATTCTGCAATAATAAATATGGTACATTATTTTTTTCTCCTTTTTTTGATGGCACACTTTTAATTGTGCTTAGTTTTCTGGACAAGATTTTAATGAGTAATTAGTGCATGTTCAAAAATCAGCTTCTGTAATGGGAGGAAAAATAATTCATTATTTTAAAAATATACCAGTTAATTGATTATTTTACACATGGTTTCTTGCATGCTCATGGAAAACCCAAATATTTTAAGCATGTTACACTGCTTCTTGATGGTTATAGCAATGCTGCTGATGGGGGCTGCATTTTGCTACCATTTTAATACCCTGCATAATTCTCTGAAATTTATATTTAATAAAATGTTTCCAAGAAAGAAGATGTCAAGCTAGGAAGATATCTATTGGCAGACATTAACAATTACTGGAAATAAGAAGTGATGAGGCACCTATATTTACAAGCGATTTTTGAAGATTTAGGTTATGAAATAAAACCAGAATGTTCACGTTATTACTCACTGTTCTGGTTAGACTTTCATTTTGCAAGTTTATGTAGGCTGAAATTCTACCCAGAAACATTATTTCTAAATCTCCTCCAATATTTCTTCAATGTGATTTCTTAGGTCTGTAAACAACTTAACTGGTTAATAATTAAATGTCTACAGCGCTGAATGCGAGGTTATGCACCCTGGAAGGAATAGGAAAAATATTAGATTATTTGGATGGTGTAGGATTGTTGAATGTTGGTGTTAAGTGAGACCTGGGGGTCCTCATAAAAGTAACCCAAAGGTAACATGCAAATAAATATGAATGGCAGTAAAGTTATCCATTCATTCAAAGGTAGTGGTAACTTTGATGAGATCACTCTGATGTACTCTATAAAAGTAAAAATATTTGTCTTGAAGTCACTGAAAGAAGATTCACTGGATTGGTGCCGAGGTGAAGAGTTGCTTGATGAAGAAAGAATGAGTAGATTAGGCATGTACATTCTGGAATTTAAATAAATTTAAGATGATTTAGAATAAAGCTTATGATGAGGCTGGACAAGGCAGATGTTGGAGAACATGGAATCAGTCATGGTTTCAATTCTCATATTATGATGTAGGAGTCCATTCCCACTTAGCCCATTGAGTCTTTTACTGACTGTCAGACCAATCCCGTCTAATTTCCCTTCAACATAATCCCTTTCACATGACTACAATACTTTCCTGACTCTCGAACCTAAACTAGGGTCAATAGACAGTAGCCAGTAATCCTGTTGTATAGCTCGTCTTTGGGACGCGGAAAGAAACCAGAACAGATGAACGAAACCTACATGGTTGCAAGCAGAGTGTAAAAACTCATTATAAACACCATCTGAGGTCAGGATTAAACCCAGGTTGCTGGAGCTGCACCGCTGTTGCCATCTGAATGGTGGGCCATCTAGGAGGATTTACTGAGTCATTTAATATATTGAAAATCGAGGTGGATAGAGACGTTTGAATTGTTCGAGAAATTGATATCAGGTAGGTATGACTCTGAGGCTAAGTATAACGCCAATGCCATATTTGAGTTAGCTGGCAACACGACTGTCAGTGGCCATATCAAAGGTGGTGACGCAAATCAGCATAGAGGAGGAAGATGGAAAATCTGGCTAAGTAATGCCACGACAATAACCCCTCACTCAATGTCAGCAAGACCAAGGAGCTGATTTCTGACTACAGGAGGAGGAAACTGGAGGTCCATGACCCAGTCCTCATGGGGGGATCAGAGGTGGAGAGGGTCAGCAAAGTTAAATTCCTTAGCGTAATCATTTCAGAGGGTCTGTCCTGGGTCCAGCACACAAATTCCATTACAAAGAAACCACAGCAGCATCTCTTCTTTCTTAGAAGTTTGCAAAGATTCAGCACGTCACTTAAAGCTTTGACAAAATTCTATTGAAGTGCAGTGGAGGATATACTGACTGGTTGCATCATGGCCTGGGATGTAAGCACCAATGTCCTTGAATGGAAAACCCTACAAAAGTAGTGGAGGCAGCCCAGCACTTCACACCATTGAGCAGATCTACGAGGAGTGGTGTCACAGGAAAGTGGCATCCATCATCATGGACCCCCCCCCCCCCACCAATTCAGGTCATGCTCTCTTCACGCTGCTGCCATCAGGAAGAAGGTACAGGAGCCTCCAGGCCAACAGCACTAGGTTCAGGAACATTTACTACCCCTCAACAATCAGGCTCCTGAAACAGAGGGGATAACTTCACTCACCCCATCACTGAACTGTTCCCATAACCTATGGACTCACTTTCAAGGACTCTTCATCTTAGGTTCCCATATTTATTGCTTGTTTGTTTGTTTGTTTATTTATTCATTCATTCTTTTTCCATTTGAACACTTTTTTTTTGCACATGGATTATTGGTCTATCTTGTATGTGTTTTTTTTTATTGATTCAATAGTGTTTCTTTGTATATACCCGGATGAAAATTAATCTCAGAGTTATATATGGAGACAAATGTGTACTTTGATAATAAATTTACTTTGAACTTTGAGATGGAGTTGAGACCAATTAGCAGATCAACCATAATCTTATTAAAGACAAAATAGACGAGGAACCATATTGCTTGTCCTTTCTCCTAGCTCTTATCTTCAGACACATATGACAGATAATTGGCTGCTGCCTATCTTTTCTGCCCAGATCAGACATATTTCATATCTATCTGCAACATCACTTCTCATTGTCAACCACATAATCAACTTGTGAAGCATTAAATTATGAATTATTATCATCTAACATCACCGGTTTAAGATGGCGCTGGTGAAGCGCAGTGACTACTTACTGGCGGAAAACAAATCAAAGAATACAGCTAAATACTTTATTAATAACACTTTTTCTTGTAAAATTTATCAATCATTTAAAGCTTAAACAACATCAAAATTTAAACAATCACTGCAAACATTTGAGAGGCAAGGAAGGATGAAACTGAGGTAAGGGTCGAAGCATATGGTATGAGGCTAAGTCAAGGCGAGGTTAAAACATGTTTGAGACAAAGTTGAGGCATATTTGAGGGAAGGTCGGGGAAAGCGGAGCAGAGCAAAGTCAGAACGAAGAAGAGGCGGATTCAAATCCCATCCACCTAAACTGAGAGTAAGGTTCAATGGATCTAAGCACCAGGCCAATTTGGAAAGGTCGGATACAGGGCAAACCATGGTGGCAGGGTACCAACCCTAAGTGTATCAATGCAACAGGGCCTGCGTCCTAGTGTGAGGAACGACCGGATGTTTGGATGATTTAAAGGCTGCAGCAGATGGATTGAAAAAGCAGGGTATCAAGTCAAGGGACGAGGGTTAGGCCGGTTCTGCTCATTGCGACATTTACTTGGCTCTGCACTAAACTGAGGCAGACACTGTGGCCTGCTCTTGGTTCCATGATGTTATCTTGGCTCTGTACTGAAATGAGATTGAGGCTGAGGCTGTTGCCTGCTCAGGCTGCTCCAGGCTCCGTGTCTGAGGGCTCTGCGACATTTACTCAGCTCTGTGCTGTACTGAGAGTGAGACGGGCCTGCTCAGGCTGCTCCAGGCTCTGTGTCTATGCCAAATCTGACCTGATTGAAGAGTCTCAGTCCAAAACGGTGACTGTTTATTCTTTTCCATAGACGTTGCCTGGCCTGCTGAGTTCCTCCAGCATTTTGAGTGCATTACTATTTCAGTGTCTATGGACTCACTTTTGTTATGAATACTATTTGCTTACTTTTATTGTTTGCCCGATTTGTTGTCTTTCAGAAATTATTATAATTTATTTAGCAGTGATTAGGCTAATTATTGTGTGATTACTCAGTTTATTTCTTTTTACAGTTTTACAGCACCATTTTAACCATCCTTCACTCTTATTTTAACAGAATTGAGCCAGAGGTTATTTAAAAATGATGGTTCCCCCTCTGATCCACTTCTCATCCGTATCGGGTCTTTATCATCCCCTCTGACATCAATCATCAGCCAGCACACCCAGTAAATTTTAACAAATACACTTTATAGATATTACTAATTCTATGACATTGATATAAATTTGATACAGAGAGGAAAGTAATGAAAAAAAAAGCACCTACACTTATCAAAGTTCAAGTTCTTCATGCGCTACCGTTGGAGCTCAATCGATTCCTGACAACCACCCAAATCCTGTCAACTCACGGCTTGGGACCACCCGGAGTGATTGACCGGAGCCTCTCTGCACGTCCGCCATCCTCCCTGTCTCTCCTCCGACTCACCGTCTCTCCTCCAACCCCCTCGTCTCTCCTCCGACTCCCCCCCAAAAACCCCCGCACGTCCACCGTCCTCCCCGTCTCTCCTCCGACTCCCCGTCTCTCTTCCGTCTCCCCGTCTCTCCTCCGTCCTCCTCGTCTCTCCTCCAACTCCCCGTCTCTCCTCGTCTCTCCACCGTCCTCCTCGTCTCTCCTCCGACTCCCCGCCAAAAACCCCCGCACATCCGCCGTCCTCCCCGTCTCTCCTCAGACTCCCCGTCAAAAACCAGGTCCACCGTCCTCCTCGTCTCTCCTCCGACTCCCCACCAAAACTCCGTCCACCGTCCTCCCCGTCTCCCCTCTGACCGCCCCGTCTCTCCTCCGACTCCCCATCTCTCCACCGTCCTCCCCGTCTCTCCTCCGACTCCCCGCCAAAAACCCCGGTCCCCAGTCATATGATACAGCATTGTATCTGAAAACAAAATGATACATGACCATCCATTGGCTAATAGCACCCTGCTATCTCTAATAACCCAAGCAACTGTCTAGTTAGAGACCTTCTAGCATTCTTCAGTATAACATAACAAGAGAAGCCATTTTAAATTTAACACAAAAAGAAAGACCCCATACACTTGTTATCCAGCATTTGGTAGTTCCAACATTTTTTCCTGAACACATGAATGTCTTTAATGTAAGTCAAATTACAAAGGTTAGGAGAATTAGGCCAGAGATGAATTTGAAAGCAATTATGAGAATTTTAAATTTGAGGAATTTCTTCACCATTCGTGCCAATAAATATTGGATCTGACAATAGCACCTGACTATAATATGAATATACACACTTAAAATGTTAAGTGAGAATGTAATTTATTTGAATATTGCAGTTAATTACCATACTTGGATCTATTGTTGTACTTTTTTGATTTGTATAATCTTTGTAAATTAACTAGGTTTGGAGCTCATTGGAAATCTTTGATCTTTTTAAATGGCTTTTCTCCTTTTACTTGATTGAAGGTCATCTCAGGATCTACAGTTAATAATTGTAACTCAAATAAAGTGCAGGGTAAAAGGGTCACTGAATTCTTAATTATTATTGACTGCTTTTAATAGTAGGCAGGATACCACAGTTACAAGCAGATCAAAGTAGGTTTTAGAATTTATGCCATGCATGCCAATAGTAATTGATTTTTAAGCAGGGAGCTTCAGTTGAGTTCATAAATGTAAATTGAGCGATAGTTTAATCTGGCTGTTCACATTGTGCCATGGTCCCTGATGGCCTTATTAATGCATCAGTCTGACAGGAAATCAATCCTGCTGGACTTAATTGTGCCACCTTTCAAGAGATTTTGAGTAGACTCTTAAGAATGTAACTAAACATCACATAACCAACTAAACTAACCATGAAAACATATAAGATTCGAAATGGTACTCCAGATGAAGATTAATACTAGAAATTTTTATTAACCTAGTACCAGAGATTTCCCTCATAAATTCTTATGAATTTCTAATTATGAATCCAATACATTAATAAATTTCTGTTTATTTATCAAATAATCATATTATAAATTGATTAATTTTTACTTCAGTTAAGAAGTTTTTGAATATGTATGACGTTTGGAAAAGTCATTGTTTTTTTTGTTACAGCTAGACTTGCTACTTGTGGATGACACGAAGCTGGGTGGCAGTGTTAGCAGTGAGGAGGATGCTAAGAGGATGCAGGGTGACTTGGATAGGTTGGGTGAGTGGGCAAATTCATGGCAGATGCAATTTAATGTGGATAAATGTGAAGTTATCCACTTTGGTGGTAAAAATAGGAAAACAGATTATTATCTGAATGGTGGCCGATTAGGAAAAGGGGAGGTGCAACGAGACCTGGGTGTCATTATACACCAGTCATTGAAAGTGGGCATGCAGGTACAGCAGGCGATGAAAAAGGCGAATGGTATGCTGGCATTTATAGCGAGAGGATTCGAGTACAGGAGCAGAGAGGTACTACTGCAGTTGTACAGGGCCTTGGTGAGACCACACCTGGAGTATTGTGTGCAGTTTTGGTCCCCTAATCTGAGGAAAGACATCTTTGCCATAGAGGGAGTACAAAGAAGGTTCACCAGATTGATTCCTGGGATGGCAGGACTTTCATATGAAGAAAGACTGGATGAACTGGGCTTGTACTCGTTGGAATTTAGAAGATTGAGGGGGGATCTGATTGAAACATATAAGATCCTAAAGGGATTGGACAGGCTAGATGCAGGAAGATTGTTCCCGATGTTGGGGAAGTCCAGAACGAGGGGCCACAGTTTGAGGATAGAGAGGAAGCCTTTTAGGACCGAGATTAGGAAAAACTTCTTCACACAGAGAGTGGTGAATCTGTGGAATTCTCTGCCACAGGAAACTGTTGAGGCCAGTTCATTGGCTATATTTAAGAGGGAGTTAGATATGGTCCTTGTGGCTACGGGGGTCAGGGGGTATGGAGGGAAGGCTGGGGTGGGGTTCTGAGTTGGATGATCAGCCATGATCATAATAAATGGCGGTGCAGGCTCAAATGGCCTACTCCTGCACCTATTTTCTATGTTTCTATGTTTCTAAATTAGTCTGCTTCTTTCTCAGTTGAACCTACCTTACCTTCTGAGTTCTTCTGGCATCGTCTGTTTGGACATAATTTCATTTATGGATTTAGGTTTGGCACCAGCCTTAAGCTCAGAATCTTTTGCTTATTTCTTCTGTACAAAATTAAATGCTTTATTTCTTAAAGCGTGCAGATACAATATATATGCAAAGAGATAAACTAGGGACACCATCATTCTATTTAATATTTCTGGTCTTAGCACAAACCTTTGTTGAAAAAATGTATTGCAAAATAGGGTAGTCTAATATCATAACCTTCCTCGTATGTATTCAGGTTGCAGACCTGAATATTGCCAAACTATACAATCTAAACTCAGGAATTTGTGCTGCAATATACTCTTAAGCAAGATGTCTTCTGTGCAAAATGGTTAATTTCACCAAGGTTGCGTCCTGAGGTTTGTTGGTTTGTTCTGTCCAATTATGGATTCCCTCTACAGATTTCATTTTAGAGAACAAATCCAATTTGTGCACATGGCATATTCCATCAGGACCTCTATGAAAGAAGGCAGAATTCCAGAGAAGTTGCGCTGAAATTAAGTTAACAAGAATATTGTGCCAGTTGCTAACTATACTTTTTTTTTTATACATAAGGTGTTTGTATTTCACACCATTAATGAGATCATATGTGTTTAGATTCTTTGTTCTTAAGGAAACTCAGAGTCTTTTCAGATTATGTAAAAATATTTTGTTCATAACTAGATTCTTGAGGCGATGACATCGAAGATGTTGCAGCTGGCGGAAACCTTTTGTGTTGAAGAAAATCATATCCAGGGAATCCGTCAGTCTTTGCTGCAAGCTGAAGTAAAAACACTGGTCAAAGAACTTAGCTCTGCTGCTGCCATCTTCAGTGTAAGATATCTGGATTAAATTTTTCAAAGATTAAGCTTTTTGTAAACTAAATCTTTTGATTTAATGAGATGCTTGCATAATTGTTTGATCTGAATCCAATGCCCCAGTTAGTGACAACATTCATTTTAATTTCAGCAGTCTTACCTAACAAATGGTTTTACTTTAGTAAAATACCACAAGAAAACATGGTGTTAATACATGCAGCAATACTAATTTTCTACAAATCTACAGCATAGTTAAAATGCTGGGCTCCTTGATGCTAAATTAGGACATAGGGACAGAAGATTTTTGCATTGAGAATTGGAATTTTTCATTACATGGCAAAGAAGTATTTTCCCAGACACATAACTGTTCCTATTCTGAATTGAAGAAAATCACCGGTGGAATACCTGGCAGAGAAGTGAAATCAATATAGTAGCTACATACCTTCTTGTTCTTCACTTCACATTTGCAAATCACCTGGCCCACATTATCACTGCCTAGTGTTACAAGGATGATCAGTTAGGCACAGAGAGATTCTGTTTTTACTGCCAGGTATTTTTATTGGCTTAGTTAGCAAACTTCATTAATTCTCCTCTGTGAACAGTTAAAGAAGAGAAAAAGTAATACCCAAGAAAAGGAATCTATGCTGGCATGGCATTCTTCTTGATCCTGATGTAGTATCCACGTTTCTGACATGGGGTTATCCACTTCTGCGATGGCTGGTCTCCACAGAGTTGTTGCGGCCTGTACTCCTAAAATCCTTCATTCTTATTCTTTTCCTTATCAGATCAATCTATGATGTTTCAAATTTGTTGGTTCAAGGTCTGTGTCTGATTTGTGTCAGCTTATTATTGGAAGTGGCCCAATAATTATGGCTCTCCCTTCAACCTTGTGCCTTAGGTGATTTCTCTTGTTCTGTCCTACTTGGACTGGTTCAAACCAGCCTAATCATATCAGCCAGACATTGGGCCCAGACGACCAGATAGCAGGCTGTTCCTTTTGCAAACCTACTTTACACAATAGATAGCTTCCAATCTAAGAATGATCTCAGGTTTAGCAGATTATTAGCAGAAGTTCCTTGTGTCCACGTTCAACTGTTCTGATTAAGTTATCCCAGACCATGAATCAGGTCGCCAAACAGTTCACAAGATGGTGACTGCAAGAACAATCTCACAAAATGGCCACCTCCATTCCTGCAACCACGTGGCAAGAACAAAGAGTCTTGCTTGGTCTACTTTCACTGATTTGCTTGGTCTTGCCTCATTCTTATTCACTGATTTGAAGATTGCAGTTCTTCCTGACCAAAAGTTAGGATTAAAAACCACAAGGGAGTCCACAATCAGTAATAGTATCCATTGGCTTTGGAGTCTAAAGTAAAAGTGTGGAACTTAATCAGTTAAGTGGCCTAACT
Organism: Mobula hypostoma; assembly: GCF_963921235.1. Lineage (NCBI taxonomy): Eukaryota > Metazoa > Chordata > Chondrichthyes > Myliobatiformes > Myliobatidae > Mobula > Mobula hypostoma. The sequence continues at coordinate 172,784,164 of NC_086100.1, forward strand.
ACCTGCTCTTCCTAATACCTTCTAATAGCTCTTCCCAGTAGACTATGAGGCCTGCAGCCATTGAAAAGAATCAAGATGAAGTCTGGAAGAGTCTGTTTAATTTACTGAGCTACCCCTTGCTTATGAATAAGAAACTTTTATTGAAGCATCCCTAGAAGATAACAACATACATTACAGATTTCTGCCCTTTTTCTACTAGTAATGTATGTGTGATCTATATGACTTACAAGCATGTAAGAAAAGGTATCATATATATTCGTACTTGGATCATCAGGAACTGATTAGGAATAGTCAACATAGCTGTGTGCATGGTAGACCATGTCTAACCAAACTTAGAGAATTTTTCGAGGGAGTTACCAAGAAAGGTAGTGGATGCTGCCTACATGACCCTTGACAAGGTCCTACATGGGAGCATGCTCAAGAAGGTTCAGTCATGTGGCATTCAAGAGCAGGTAGTAAACTGGATTAGACGTTGGCTTTGTGGGAGAAGCCAGAGAGTGGTAGTAAATGGTTGGCTCTCTGACCGGAGGCCTGTGACTGGTGGTGTGCCGCAGGAATCAGTGCTGGGTCCATTGTTATTTGTCATTCATGTCAGTGAACTGGATGATAATATGGTAAACTGGATCAGCAAATTTGCAAACAACACCAAGATTGGGGGTGGGGGGAGGTGTCTAGTGGACAGCGAGGAAGTCTGTCAAAGCTTGCAGTGGGATCTGGACTATTTGGAAAAATTTCTGATGGAATTTAATGCAGACAAGTGTGAGGTGTTGCCCTTTGGGAGAACAAACCAGGGTGAGGTTTACACAGAGAGCGGTAGAGCACTGAGGTAGATGAGAGGGATCCTGGGAATACAGATCCATAATTTGTTGAAAGTGTTGTCACAGGTTGATAGGGTCATACAGAAAGCTTTTGGCACTTTGACCTTCATAAATCAAAGTATTGAGTACAGGAATTGGGATGTTATGCTGAAGTTGTGTAAGAAGTCAGTAAGGCCTAATTTGGAGTATTGTGTGTAGTTATGATCAACAACCACAGAAAAAAATGTTAATAAGGTTGAAAGAGTGCAGAGAAGATTTATAAGGATCTTACCAGCACTTGAGGACATGAGATACAGAGGAATGTTGGGGAGGGTAAGTAGAACTAGAGGTTGTGGGTTAAGGGTGAAAGGTGAATTATTTAAGGAGACATGATGGGGAGATTCTGCACTCAAAGTGGTGAGAGTGTGGAATGAGCTGCCAGCAAAAGTGATGGGTGCAGGTTCAATTTCAACATTTAAGAGAAATTTGGATAGGTACATGGATGTGAGGGGTATGGAGGGCTATGGTCCGGGTGCAGGTCGATGGGACTAAGCAGCTTAATAGTTCAGCATGGACTATATGGGCCAAAGGGCCTGTTTCTATGCTGTGGTGTTCTGTGACTCTTTTAAAAAAAGTTTGTATATTTTTATTTTATTTTATCTTTCTGCTTGCCAAATATCCCATGCAAATCACATAGGTCTCTGCATATATTGTTGATGTCCACGTCTCTGTATTAGACACAAGAAAATGAAGATGCTGTAACCTATAGCAGGAAAAATAAACAACCTACTGGAGGAAATCAGCAGTATGTGGAGGGAAAATAATTCAACATTTTGAGTTGAAACATTGCATCAGGATTTTTGCAAGTGGTCTATGTCAGACTGATTTACATTATTTCTAACCATATGTAACAAGAACCAGTTTTGATAATCCAGATTGATTTCAAGAACATGAGATGAAGAGTCTTTGAAAGTGAGTCCATAGGTTCTGCTGATGAGGACTGGCTCATTGACTTAGAGTCTCCTCCACCTGAAGTCAATAATCAGCTCCTTGGTCTTACTGACATTGAGTGACATCACTCAGCCAGATTTTCAATCTCCCTCTTATATGCTGATTCATCACCACCTTTGATTTGGCTAATGGCAGTGGTGTCATCAGCAAACTTAAATGTGGCACTGGAGCTTTGCTTATTCTCAAGTAGAGAAAGGAACTGAGCACACAGCCTTGTGGTGCAACTGTGCTGAAGGAGATTGTGGAGGAAATCTTTTTGCCAATCCAACTGACTGTGCAATAGAGGATCTGGTTGCGTATGGAGGACAGAGGTGTTGAGGCCAAAGTCTTGAAGGTTGTTGATTAGTTTTGAGGGGATAATGGTATTGAATGCTGAGCTGTCATCGATGAAGCTCCTGATGTAAGCATTTTCACTATCCAGATGTTCCAGGGTTGAGTGAAAAGCCAAATAAATGGCATCTGCTGTGGACCTGTTATGACGGTAGACAAATTGGAGCAGATCCAAGTCATTTCTCAGGCAGGAGTTGATGTGTTTCATCACCAACCTTTCAAAGCACTTCATCACAGTGGATGTACGTGCTGCTAGACAATAGTCATTGAGGAAGGTAACCATGTTCTTCTTAGACACGTATAACTGAAGCCTGCTTGTAGCAGGTGCTGACTGCTGAAGTAAGAGGTTAAAGATTTTGGAAAACAGCCAGTTGATTAGCACAGCTCTTTAGAATTCAGCCAGGTGTTTTTCATGGGTTTACCATCCTGAAGGAATCTTTCACATTGGCCTCAGAGACTGAAATCACAGGGTTGTTGGGTGCTGTAGGAGTTCATAAAGGTTCATCCATGTTTTGACAGTGAAAGCAAACATAGAATGCATGGAACTCATCTGAGAGCAAAGCCTTGTTATCACCTATGTTGCTTAGTTTTGCTTTGTAGGTGGTAATAGCATTCAAATCCTGCCCTAGCTGCTGAGCGTCCTTCATTGATTCAAGTTTGGTCCAGATTTGCCAGTTGGTATGTCAGATGGCTTTCCGGAGATCATACCTGGACCTCTTGTATCCTACTTGGTCACCAGACCTGAATGCCACTGATCTGGCCCTCAGCAGCTGGTGGATCTCATGGTTCATTCAGGGCTTCTGGTTGGGAAAGACTGAACAATTTTGTATCTCATTATGTGCATCTCATTAGTTGTGCCTCTAGGCCAGCAACATAAGAAGGCTGTGATGATTTTTTTCCATTGGGCCTGTTGAATACAAAGGAAAAATTTGATGGGGGAAGTTTAACTGCATGTAGAGAATAACAGACCAGATTTTTAAAAAATGATTGCAAGTTGGGCAACACACACAAAATGTTGGAGGAACTCAGCAAGTCACACAGCATCTATAGAGAGGAATTAACAATTGATGTTTCAGACCAAGGCCTTTCATCAGACCTGGAATGAGAGTGCCAGTCTACTGATAAGTCTTCTGCATAGATGCTGCCTGACTTGCTGAATTCCTTCAGCATTTTGTGTGTGTTGCTCAAGATTTTCAACATCTACAGAATCTCTTGTATTTATGACTACAAGGTGGTACAGTTTTGCAAAAGGGAGAAAATGAAGCTTTTTATGTTGCTACCATGAGCTGGTTCTAAAATAATATCTCTCTAAAATGTTTTTTTTAAATCTCATTTGGAACTTACAAACTATAACAACTTAAACATCTGACAGTCACAGTACATTTTTATAGTGAAGAATATATCCAGCTCTTCGATTATGAAATGAGTTTGATATTGATTAAATTAAGTACATTGCCATATCAAGTAGTGAAAATTGCAGTTAATATTAATAGTACACTTCGAACGCAAACCCTAAAAGTTTTTTTTGTCTCGATTAAATTAATATTTAACAGATGATTGATTTCCTTCCTTATTTCCTTCTGTTGCTTTCCATTTATTTCCCTTGCTTGTTTTTGCTCTTCTCCATTTGGTCCCTCCTTTCCATCGTCTCCTCTCATTTGATTCTACCTATCACCTACCAACCACTGGCCCACTCCTCCCTCATATTGCTCCTGATGCAGGGTCTCAACCCAAAATATTGACATAAACCTGGTGCCTCCACAGATGTTGCTCAGGCTGTTAAGTTCTTCCAGTGTTCCAAATTGTACTTAAATATATTATTTAAGTATGTTAAATACCAGAAGGGCAGGAAGCATTGGTAATACAGATGAGAATAGGTATTCACTATGCTTAATGGTTGTTGGCATAGCTATAAAAAGGTGATCAATAACAATAGGGGAAAGTAGTTGGATGTCAGAACCTGGCATCCAGTTGAGGGGGGCCCACTTACTTGCTTCCTCATCTGAGCTAGTTCCATACCAATTCAAAGTACATTACCATTTCTAGTAGGGAAATACAAGACAATCTTTTCTCTGTATCGTTGTACAACTGACAATAATAACAAATACCAATACCAACATTGCTGGCAAAATAAGTAAGCTCTGTAGCTATTTGGATATTATGAGTTCAGATAAAGCTCAAATTTTATGTGCACAATTTTATCATGTCCTAAGCCAACTACTCTATTGGTGAATTCAGTCGCACTTGAAAAACTCTTGAATGTCTAAACTGTTGCAGAATAAGTAGATTGTGGCTCATTTTTTTCTCTTTTACTTTTGTATTGTCAGGCCTGGGCAAGTATTACAATCTTACTATTTGGATTTGGTATTGGAATTGGTTTATTGTTGTCATATGTTTAAAGTTCAAAGCACATCATCGAAGTTTCTACACTGTGTGCAACCTTGAAATTTGTTGTCTTACAGGCAGCTACAAAACAGAAACCCAATAGAATCCTTTTTAAAAAAAACTACACAACAAAGACCATCAAACACCCAGTGTGTAGAAAAAAGAACAAATTGTGCAAATGATAAAAAGTAAACAAAATACACTCAGAACATGAACCACAGAGTCCATGAAAGTGAGTCCACAGCCACAAAGCTAGCTCATCACTACAGCCAGTCCAGGAGTTCGTTGGTTGCAGGCCACAGCTGCAGAGTCAGTTCAGCACAGAGGCGAGTAAGTATCATGAAGCAGCAAGCTGAATACTGCCCTGTCCCTTGCCTCCAGCCCTGGCACCCCAACCTTTTCAATCTGGCCCGGGCCTTTGCACTTCAGTGTGGCCCCACATCCACTTCAGCAATGGCCAAACTTCGGCTAGTTCCTTGCTCTCATATTTGTCCCTGCCACTTTGATCTGGCCTCAAGTACCAAGATAACAGTGAAAAGTTTATCGTGCAGACTCTTTGTTCAGTTCAAATTATTACACAGCGCATTGAATTAGAAAAAGTTAAAATAATAACATGCAGAATAAAGCATAAACGCTACTGAAAAAGTAAACAATAAAGTGCAAGATCATACTGGGGTGGATTGTGAGGCCAAGAGTATACCTTATTGTACAAGAGATCCATTCAAGAGTCTGATAACAGTGGGATAGAAGCTATCCTTGAGCTTGGTGATGTGTGCTTTTTCAGGGTATTGTAGCTACTGCCCAATGGAAGGGGGAAGAAGAACGAATGTCTGGAGTGGGTGGGGTCTTTTAACTTTGCAAAACATGACAGAGATAAATAAGAACATAAGAAATAGAAGCAGAAGTAGGCCAACTGGCCCATCGAGCCTGCCCTGCCATTCAATAAGATCTTGGCTGATCTGGCCAAGGTCTCATCTCCACCTACTTGCCACTTCCCCATAACCCTTAATTCCCCTACTATGCAAAAATCTATCTTGTCTTAAATATGTTTACTGAGGTAGCCTCTACCACTTCATTGGGCAGAGAATTCCACAGATTCTCCACTCTCTGGGAAAAGCAGTTCCTCATCTCCGTCCTAAATCTACTCCCCTGAATCTTGATGCTATCTCTCCTAGTTCTAGTCTCACCTACCAGTGGAAACAACTTTTCCTGCCTCTATCTGATCTATCTCTTTCATAATTTTATTTGTTTCTACAAGATTTCCTCACATTCTTCTGAATTCCAGCAAGTACAGTCCCAGGTGATTCAATCTCTCCGCATGGTCTAACCCCCTTATCTCTGCAATCAACCTGGTGAACCTCCTCTGCACCTCCTTCAAAGCCAGTACTGTATATCCTTCTTCAAGTGAAGAGACCAGTACTCCGGGTGCAGTCTCACCAGTACCCTTTTCAGTTGCAGCATAACCTCCCTGCTCTAGTAATGATGGCCAACATTCCGTTTGCTTCCTTGAGAGCCTGCTGTACCTGCGAACCAACCTTTTATGATTCATACAAAGCACTCCCAAGTCCCTGTTCACAGCAGCATGCTGCAATCTTTTACCATTTAAATAATAATCTGATCTTTCATTTTTCCTTCCAAAGTGGATGACCTCAACATTGTACTCCATCTGCCATATACTTGCTCACTCACTTAACCTATCTATATCTCTCTGCAGACTCTCCGAATTTTCTGCGCAGTTTGCTTTTCCACTCAATTTAGTATCATCAGCAAACTTAGATATACTACACTGGGCCTCCTCTTCCAGATTGTTCAAATAAACTTATTCTGAATTTACTGTCACTTAATTGCCAGATTAAATCATCCACTCACACAGTATCAGAGATGTTCCCTGTTTTCCACCCATTCCCCTCCCTGGTTTCTAGAAGTAATTTGTTTTCTCTCTTTCTCAATTCTGAGAAAGGGTGCTGGAACTGAAGTGTAACTGTTTCTTTTTCTACATTTGCAATCAGACATGCTGACTGTTTCCAGTCTTTTCTGTTTTTAAGGTAGAATGTGAGTGTGCCAACTCCAGAGTTAGTTGCTGAGATGTATGGTTTGCACTCTCAAAAACACATCATTGTTTTTGAAATTGAAAACAAATACTGTGCCAGAAATGCAAATTATGCCCTAAAATATTAATTTTTAAAGAGGAAGAGAAGGGTTCTCTGCAGAAGTGTTATGTATTGAGGTATATTGTGGCCCTTGTAGGTTGCTGTCGAGCTTCCTTGTATGTTACGTGCTGAACATAATGTGAGAGGATGTTCTGGGTAGAAGACTTACAACTAAAATAAACATTGGCACATTGTTCCTCACTCCTCTGTCTCTCATGTGTGTTATTCATGGCTACCTGGTTTCCCCGGACCACAACCATAACAAGAAGAGTCTTTCCACTAAGTTTTTCACAAGTAGTGTTTCTACTTTCACCTCAACAATGATAAATGAGCAGTGAGCCTTTTTTTTCCAAAACACAAGGATAGAAATGTGTCACGTGCTACTGTTAACATTTTGATTAAGAAAGTTTTATCTTTAAGAGTTCACAGACATCATACAGTTTTATAGTGTTATGGATTTTGTAAAGTACAAAATATGCACAGCACCTGAAAAAATACAAATAAAAAGCACATCAGAGTGCACTTTAGCTAGTATAACTACTGCTTCACAGCTCCAGCACCCTGGGTTCAATAATGACTTCCCTTATTGTATGTGCACGGTTTCCATTATCTCCCTGTGGCTGCATGGATTTTCGCTAGTGCTTTGGTTTTTCTTCCACATCCAAACTGTGGGTTATTAGGTAAACTGACCACTAAATTTTCCCCAAGATACAGGTGATGGGTAGAATCAGGAGAAAAATTATGGGCATACAGGAAACATAAAATGGGATTGATGTAAGATTAATGTGAATGGGTATTTGGTTGGCATACAATCCGTGGCTAATGTTTCCATGCTTTATGGCTCCTTGAAAATTGTAGGTATGTACTTGATGATGCTAAACTGCAAATGTAACCTTAAGTGTTTCCTTTTATAGACATTCTCAGTGAAGGCACTGACAATATTTTCAACTAAATGTCGAAAGATGGCTCTTGAGATATTTGAACAGACCATGCCAGTGGGACGACAGTGGAGGGTAAATTATCGATCAGGTAATTCAATCTCTCAAAAAAATTTAAAACATCCAAGAATCATGAACAAAGAGGATGAGCTTAGAGCATGGATCAGTACTTGGAGCTATGATATTGTGGCCATTACAGAGACTTGGATGGCTGAGGGGCAGGAATGGCTACTTAGAGTGCCAGGCTTTAGATGTTTCAGAAACGACAGGGAGGGAGGCAAAAGAGATGGGGACCTGGCACTGCTGATCAGAGATAGTGTCATGGCTGCAGAAAAGGGGTAAGTCATAGAGGGATTGTCTATTGAGTCTCTGTGAGTGGAAGTTAGGAACAGGAAGGAGTCAATAACTCTACTGGGTGTTTTTTTTATAGACCACCCAACAGTAACAGGGACATCGAGGAGCATATAGGGAGACAGATTCCGGGAAGATGCAATAATAACAGGGTTGTCACGGTGGGAGATTTTATTTTTCCCAATATTGATGGAATCTCCCTAGAGCAAGGGGTTTAGATGGGGTGGAGTTTGTTAGGTGTGTTCAGGAAGGTTTCCTGACACAATATGTAGATAAGCCTACAAGAGGAGAGGCTGTACTTGATCTGGTATTGGGAAATGAACCTGGTCAGGTGTCAGGTCTCTCAGTGGGAGAGCATTTTGGAGATAGTGACCACAATTCTATCTCCTTTACCATAGCATTGGAGAAGGATAGGAACAGACAAGTTAGGAAAGTGTTCAGTTGGAGTAAGGGGAAGATGTCAGGCAGGAACTTGGAAGCATAAATTGGGAACAAATGTTCTCAGGGAAATGTATGGCAGAAATGTGGCAAATGTTCAGCATAGGTATGTTCCAATGAGACAGGGAAAGGATGGCAGGGTACAGGAACCATGGAGTACAAAGGCTGTTAAAATCTAGTCAAGAAGAAAAGAAAAGCTTACGAAAGGTTCAAAAAACCAGGTAATAATACAGATCTAGAAGATTATAAGGCTAGCAGGAAGGAGCTTAAGAATGAAACTGGGAGAGCCAGAAGGGGCCATGGCAACATTCACAATGCTTCTGGCCTGAAACATCGACCAATCTTTTCCATGGATGCTGCCCGACCTGCTGAGTTCCTCCAGCGTGTTGTGAGTGTTGCTTTGACCCCAGCATCTGCAGATTATTTTGTGTTCAGAAGGGGCCATGAGAAGGCCTTGACGAGCAGGATTAAGGAAAACCCCAAGGCATTCTACAAGTATGTGAAGAGCAAGAGGATAAGATGTGAGAGATTATGACCAATCAAGTGTGACAGTGGAAAAGTGTGTATGGAACCGAAGGTATTTAATAAATACTTTGCTTCAGTATTCACTATGGAAAAGGACCTTGGCGATTGTAGGGATGACTTACAGTGGACTGAAACCTTGAGCATATAGATTAAGAAAGAGGATGTGCTGGAGCTTTTGGAAAGCATCAAGTTGGATAAGTCACCGCGACCAGATGAGATCTACCCCAGGCTACTGTGGGAGGCAAGGGAGGAGATTACTGAGCTTCTGGCAATGATCTTTGCATCATCAGTGGGAACAGGAGAGGTCCGGAAGATTGGAGGGTTGCAGATATTGTTCCCCTATTCATGAAAGGGAGTGGAGATAGTTCAGGAAATTGTAGACCAATGAGTCTTACTTTAGTGGTTGGTAAGTTGATGGAGAAGATCCTGAGAGGCAGGATTTATGAATATTTGGAGAAGCTTAATATGATTAGGAATAGTCAGCATGGCTTTGTCAAAGGTAGGTCGTGCCTTTTTCGCCTGATTGAATTTTTTGAAGATGTGACTAAACACATTGATGAAGGTGGCACAGTAGACGTAGTGTATATGGATTTCGGCAAGGCATTTGATAAAGTACCCCATGCAAGGCTTATTGAGAAAGTAAGGAGGTATGGAATCGAAGGGGACATTGCTTTGTGGATACAGAACTGGTTTTCCCACAGAGGGCAAAGAGTGGTTGTAGACGGGTTATATTCTGCATGGAGGTCGGTGACCAGTGTTGTGCCTCAGGGATCTGTTCTGGGACCCCTTCTCTTTGTTATTTTTATAAATAACCTGGATGAGGAAGTGGAGTGGTGGGTTAGTAAATTTGCTGATGACACAAAGCTTGGGGGTGTTGTAGATAGTGTGGAGGGCTGTCAGAGGTTACAGCGAGACATTGATAGGATGCAAAACTGGGCTAAGTGGCAGATGGGGGTTCAACCCAGATAAGTGTGAAATGGTTCATTTTGGTAGGTCAAATATGATGGCAGGATGTAGTATTAATGATAAGACTCTTGGCAGTGTGGAAGATCAGAGGGATCTTGAGGTCCATGTCCATAGGACACTCAAAGCTGCTGCACAGGTTGACTGTGTGGTTAAGAAGGCATACGGTGTATTGGCCTTCATCAACTGAGGGATTGAGTTCAAGAGCCGAGAGGTAATGTTACAGCTGTATAGGACTCTGGTCAGACCCCACTTGGAGTACTGTGCTCAGTTCTGGTCACCTGACTACAGGAAGGATGTAGAAGCTATAGAAAGGGTGTAGAGGAGATTTACAAGTATGTTGCCTGGATTGGGGAGCATGCCTTACAAGAATAGGTTGAGTGAACTTGGCCTTTTCTCCTTGGAGCAACGGAGGATGAGAGGTGACCTGACAGAGATGTTAAGATGATGAGAGGCATTGATCGTGCAGATAGTCAAGAGGCTTTTTCCCAGGGCTGAAATGGCTAACAGGAGAAGGCACAGTTTTAAGATGCTTGGAAGTAGGTACAGAGGGGTAGTTTTTTTATGCAGAGAGTAGTGAGTGTATGGATTGGGCTGTCAGCAACTGTGGTGGAGGCGGATGCAATAGGGTCTTTTAAGAGGCTCTTGGATAGGTACATGGAGCTTAGAAAAATAGAAGGCTATGGGTAACCCTAGGTAATTTCTAAAGTAATTATATGTTCGGCACAGCATTGTGGGCTGAAGGGCCTGTATTGTGCTGTTTATTTTCTATGTTTCTATGTTATACTGTAGTTATAATTTATTCAGTAGCATTTTTATTTCTGGCCATCTAACATAGACAAGCCATACCGTCATAGAAAGGCACTAACTTTTGGTCCATTTAGTAGAAAGGTTGTTAATTAACCTTTTGTGTTTCATGTACCAGCATTTTACATAGTCTTGTATATTTTTACCTTTATGTATACCAACAGCATCTCATGCAGACCATGTCATCCTGATTAATTTCCTTAAATTTGTTCACATTTTTAATTTGGCTACTATTAAAGCTAATTTCTCCTTATTTTACTCTCTCAAGTAGCCTTGGAAACTTTTGGCTTTCAAGTAGTGCTATAAAGGTACCGTCTTTCCTCAGCAGAGTTCATCTTATTTCAATACCTAGGCTTTCCAGAGCCTAGGAGATCTATCTTCTCCCTTTCTTTCCAGACCTGTTGAACGGTCTCACCCCAAAACATCAACTGTTTATTCCAGAGATGCTGCCTGTCCAGCTGAGTTACATTAGCATTGTGTGTGTGTTGCCCTAGAATATTATTTTGCCCACAGTAAAAAGCTGCAAAGTGGATAAATTTAGAGGTTTGTGGCTTTGTTAATATATTCAAAATGCTAACTTGCTTCCTGGAGTGGAATAATTGTTCACTGCTTGTCGTGTCTCTGTGAAGCTGAGATATGGGTAGGTTTGAAGCAGCATTTCTCTGTTAGAAATATTCCCTGATTTAACTGCACCTCTATGTGTCTATTAAAAGAGCAAAGAGTCTTTATTTAAAAAAAGGACCAGCTGGTAAAGGAAGCCATTCAAATAAATCTAGGGGAGAAGAATTTTAACAAAGACGAAGGTCTCACTCTAATTGGATTGTAAACAAGGTGGGAGGGTGGAAATCTGATTGGATGAGGACTAATTAATCAGGAGGGATGGACTACAGGGGTATAAATGCCACCGGACTAGACAAGCCCATGTATCCTCCCTGATGAAGATGGTGGGGATTGTCATCAACATGTAGGTTATAATCAATACTTGTACCCGGCTGGAAGCTCGAGAAGAGTATATTTGTCTTGTATGCTGGGAAAACACTAGATCCTTTTTCACTTACCTCTGTAGGGAGGAAGTTCACCACAATATTAGTTGCTTTGAATCATTACATAAAGAGAAGGTGAGGCTTCTTTGTTCTTCAGCCTTCCTTCTGAGATGCCAGGACAAGGACATCATCCCCAAGTTCATGAAGTTGCGTACCGCAGTGGTTTCCTCAGCAGCTAAACGTATTCTACAATGAGCTAGCCAAGCGTTGATTAGGGAGCGTATCCATTACATTAGATCCGCTCTGGACATCAACACAAACAGACAACTGTCTTTTTACCTGGAATTGTCAGCCCTCTTATCTCCTAGTGATTGGGAGTACATTGACAGGTCCACCGCTGCCCAAGGTGAACTGATTTCACAAAGGAACACTGTGAGGCAGGTCAGGAAATACAACAATCCCAGCAAAATGGAGTCCCAGAAAGGACTGTCATCAGACAAACTGGGCAAAACATCATCTAGATTGGTCCTCGCCAAGGGGCCAAACTTAGCTCCGGTCTGCAGGGCTATACATTATCGGGACTACGTTGGTGGAGTAGAGCAAGCAATCTGAAAGCTCATACTGGAGGAGTTAAGAATAGAGGTCTGTATGGCCCTCAAAAGAGCCATTTTGCCTAAACTGAACATTACAAAAGGAGAGCGACTGGCCCTCAGCACTACGGTAAAACCTAGCCAATATGACCAGTAGACAAAAGAAATGCAACGGTCCTGATGGCCTCAAAGGAATAGCACAGGAAAGTCCAACAGATTCTGGACAATCCCGCCTACAGAGTTCTACAGCGGGATCCCACAGATTCAATTGTGAGGATGACCTCCGTTTTACTGAAGAAATCTGGACTGCCAGCAGACATATGCAAGGCACTTCTACCTCAGGCACTGGTGCCACCAAGACTTTATGGGCTCCCTATGATACACAAAGAGGGTTCCCCACCTGAAGCCTATCATCAGTTTGATAGATTCTCCAACTTTACTACCTTGCTAAGCATTTAATGACCATGCTGTCTCCCTTTGTTGGGGGCTGTGAGCATCACATCACAAATTTGACCTACTTTGTTAAAATATCACCAATGAGTTCTCATTAAGGACAGCTTGGACCTCCAGCAGTCAATGTTTGATAAGGGTACCATTGACTTTTTCGAACATACTCTTACATCAACATACTTCCTCAATAAGGGGAACTACTATGAACAAATGGATGAAGAAGCTATGGGATCACCCTTGTCATCAGCTATTGCTAATTTCTACATGGTGTACTTTGAGGAGAGGGCTCTGAGTTCAATGCCCTTACAGCCCAAATGCTTCTTCAGATATGTCGAGAATACCTTCGTAGTGTGGCCTCATGGACTCCAGGCACTCCAACAGTATACATCCAAACATTCCATTTACGATGGAGGTGGAGAAGAATGGTTGCCTCCTATTCCTGGACATTCTAATATGATGGAAACTGGATGGTTGTCTCAGACATGGCATCTATCAGAAACCCACTCACACAGACTTATACCTCAGAAATAACAGCCACCATCATGCCTCCCAAAGTAGAGCAGTTCTTTCTACTTGGATTAAGCATGCAAAAACTTATTTCATACCCAGAGAGTCTCCCCAAGCAAATAAAACGATTACGCACAACATTCCTACAGAATGGCTACAAGGCAAAGGAAATCAATTGGGCACTTAAAAGGGACAACAGAAAAATCAGGAAACCTAGCAAAGAGGAGGAACCTGTCGCTATCGCCTGTCTCCCCTATATTTCCATAGTTTCTGGAAGAATTGCTAGGATCTTGGAAAAATACTGGATTAATACATCCACAAACCTGTAAGGAAGCTCAAGACACAGCTTATGTGGGTCAAAGATGACCTGGGACTCAGGTTGGCTGACGTTTACAGGATTCCTTGTGAATGCAGAGTGGTGTAAATCGGCCAGATTGGATGCACGATGCAAACGTGCATCAAGGAGCACAGGAGGTGTATCCATTTGGGTTACCTGGAGAAATCGGCGGTAGCAGTTCATTGCATTGGCAATGGCTGTATGATTGACCTTGACAGCACAAAACCAGTGTGCCGTGCCAATGGCTTTTGGGATCGCCTAGTAAAGGAAGCCGCTGAAATAAAACTAGAAAAAAAGAATTTCAACAAAGATGAAGGTTCTTGCTCTAAGTAAGAACTGGAATTCGATTGTAAACAAGGTGGGAAAGTAGAAACCTGACTGGATGAGGACTAACCAATCAGGAGGGCTGGACTATGGGGGTATAAATACCACCAGATCAGACATGCCCATGGGTATTCCTTGATAAAGATGGCGGAGTTTGTCATTGAAACATCGATTATAATTGATTCCTGTACCAGCTAGAAGCCCGAGAGGAGTTTGTTCGTAATCTTTGTAAAACTTTATTCCTTTATTTCACTGCCAATAAAATTTGTGTACAAATCCCAGATCCCTTCATTACAATTATATTACTAATATTTCATCTCCTAATTCTTCCTCCCAAAATATATCACTTCAAGCTCCTTTGTTAAATTTCATTTAACTTGTACTACCCCATTTTACAAAGTTTCTCCACACTTACTGGTCTACTAATGATGTTTTATTATATGTATGAACGTTGTATCATCTAAAAACTTTGAAAATTATGCTTAATATACGCAAGTGCAAGTATATCAAAAGAGCAGTGATGTATAAGGCAGCATTTGGGGAAAACTTCCTACAATCTGAAAAGTAATTTTTCATCAATATATTCTGCTGTCTGCCTTGCAGTCAGTTTAGGATTTGTGGTGCATGTAATGCATTAATTACACAGACTTTAGTTTTGCTGCAAATTCTATAACTTTTTACCTTGACTGATCCTAAGATCCTCAATATCAAATAAACTACCCTTGAATCCTTTTTGTTACTTTGTCAAAGTAACTGATTGAGTTAGACAAACACAATTAACCTTCAACAGGTCTGTGTTGTTGCAGTCATAGTATCATATAGCTTAGAAATACATCTTTTGGCCCACCAGGTCCATGCTATCATCTTGGTCCACTTACACTAACCCCTTTTGTCTGCATTACGACTGTATCTTCTTATACATTGCCTATTTGTGTCTGCCTAAATGCCTCATAAGCATAACAATTGTATCAGAATCCACTATCTCCTCTAGCAGTTTCAAATATCAGATGTGTGCAAAAAATATTACCTCAGATCCACTTAAAATTCCTTTAAATGTCCTCTTTTTTTAAAATGCTGCTACTATGGGAATTTTGACTACGTGTGTCCCTCATAATCTTATACTTCTATTTGATCACCCCTCAACCCCTTTAAATCTACTTTAATTCATTCATCCATTTAGTAACTCTCCCTTTCTCACATTTTCGCTGGATAGCAAAGTTAGGTTGACTTATAGTTCTGAGTTTTATCCTTCTTCGTTTCTCTATACTTATGTGGAACTTTTTGAATTCATCAGTCTCTCGCATGATCTTTATATCTAAGGATAATTGGAGTATCTTGGGCAAAATCAGTTCACCCTGCACAATGTTCCACTAGCTGTAGATGTACTGTATCCTATCTGAATCATTTTTTTCAGCTGAGAATTGGTATGTTTAAGTTAACTTATCCAAACAACCACTTCCTTCCCTAGCTGCTTTGGCAGCGGGCCACTCCACTGCCTTGGTGAAGAAGGATGAAAATCTGGCATTTCAGTCATGATCTTTGCTGCTACTAAATTATCTCAGTTGATCCCAGCTTTCCTTTTGACTAGCTTTTTATTATTTATAAGTTTATAAAAGACGAATCTAAATTATATTTACTTCTCATTCATTTATTATAGATTTTTTTTTACTTTCTAGATTACTTGATTGCGTTTTAATAAGGATGATATTAGCCCTTTCTGTCAAGTGAAAACAGAAGTTAAAAGCTCACATGGAATATAATCACTTGGGCCCTACTGCTATACCCAAGTTCTAATCTCGACTTGCTCAACTGAGCAGGTAAAAGGGACAGTCGCTGCTAGAGTCGTAATTAAGTATGCAGATCATTCTCCAGGCACTTAATTGAGGCTGAATGGCAATTTAAACCTCAGACAAGTGCAGAGAGGCTGTTGTGGCACTCTGCCAGGTTAGCTTGAGGGTATGGAAAGTTGGCACAAAAGCAACGTGGATCATAAATGTTTGCCCTCCTTTGACTTTCCTTGTTGGAACCAGGATGAACAGAAGTATTTCCACAGGCTAATCAAGGAAAAGTAAGGATTTTTAGTCCAGATGAAGGACTAATAGATGCTGCCCGACCACTGAGTTCCGCCAGTGACTCATTTTGTGCTCCAGATTGAAGCATCTGCACTTCCTTGTGTCTCCAAAAGTAAGGATTCCCATTATCTTAGTTGCAGCCAATAGGCTGAGTATCAAAACATTGGGGATGCAAAATCTAAAAGGGTAGCAAATACGGTACTCAAGGTGTTGTATCTCAATGCACGGAGTACAATAAATAAGGTGGATGATCTTGTTGGAGTATTACAGATTGCCAGGTATGATGTTGTGGCTATCACTGAATCATGGCTGAAGGATGGTTGTAATTGGGAGCTGAAGGTCCAAGGTTATATGATATATCGTAGGGATAGGAAGGTAGGCAGAGGTTTGGTGTGGCTCTACTGGTAAAGAAAGGCATCAAATCAGTAGAAAGATGTGACATAGGATCAGAAGATGTTGAATCCTTGTGGGTTGAGTTAAGAAACTGCAAGGGTAAAAGGACGTTGATGGCATTTATATACAGACCTCCCAATAGTGGCTGGGAGGTGGACCACAGGTTACAACAGGAAATAGAAAAGGCGAGTCAAAAAGGCAATGTTATGGTAGTCCTGGGAGATTTTAACATGCAGATCGATTGGGAAAATCATGTTGGTAATGGATCTCAAGAGAGCGAGTTTGTTGAATACCTAAGAGATAGCTTTTTTAGAGCAGTTTGTCATTGAGCCTACTAGGGGCTCTGCTATAATGGATTGGGTGTTATGTAATGAACCAGAGGCGTTTAGGGAGCTTAAGGTAAAAGAATACTTAGAAACCAGTAAATTGGAAGGAGCTGCTGGAAGGGATCTGAGCAGAGCAGCAATGGAGTGCGTTTCTGGGAAAAATGAGGAAGGTGTAGGACATAAGTATTTCAAAACTGAAGAAATACTCAAATGGTAAAATAGTACAACTGTGACTGACAAGGAAGTCAAAGCTATTGTAAAAACTAAAGAAAGGGCATACAACAAAGCAAAAATTAGTGGGAAAATAGAGGATTGGGAAGATAAAAACCCTACAGAGAGCAACTAAAAACATCATTAGAAGGGAAAAGATGAAATATGAAAGCAAGCTAGGAAATACTATCAAGGTGGATAGTAAAAGTTTTTTTAAGTATGTTAAAAATAAAAGAGAATTGAGAGTGGATATAGAACCGCTAGAAAATGAGGCAGGAGAAATAATAACGGGGCACAAGAAGCTGGCTGATGAACTAAATGAGTATTTTGCAACAGTCTTCACTGTGGAAGACTCTAGCAGAATGCCTGATGTTGTAGTGTGTGAAGGAAGAGAAGTGGGTGCAGTTACTGTTACAAGAGAGAAGGTGCTCAAAAAGCTGAAAGACCTAAAGGTACATAAGTCACCCGGACCAGAGGAACTGCACCCTAGGGTTCTAAGAGAGGTAGCATTAGAGATTGTGGTGGCATTAGCAATGATCTTTCAAAAATCTAGCATGGTGCCAGAGGACTTGAAGATTGCAAATGTTACTCCACTCTTTAAGAAAGAAGGAAGGCAGCAGAAAGGAAATTATAGACCATTTAGCCTGACCTCAGTGGTTGGGAAGATGTTAGAGTCAATTGTTAAGGATGAGGTGATGGAGTAGTTGGTGACACAGGTCAAGATTGTACAAAGTCAGCGTGGTTTCCTTCAGGGAAAATCCTGTCTGACGAACCTATTAGAATTCTTTGAGGAGATTACAAGTAGGATAGATAAAGGAGATGCAGTAGATGTTGTATATTTGGACTTTCAGAAGGCCTTTGACAAGGTGCCACACATGGGGCTGCTTACCAAGGTAAGGACCCATGGTATTACAGAAAAGTTACTAATGTGGTTAGAGCATTGGCCGATTGGTAGGAGGCAGCGAGTGGGAATAAAAGGATCCTTTTCTAGTTGGCTGCCAGTGACTAGTGGTGTTCCACAGGGGTCGGTATTGGGACCACTTTTTTTTATGCTGTATATAAGTGATTTAGATGATGGAATAGATATCTTTGTTGCCAGGTTTGTAGATGATACGAAGATTGATGGAGGGGCAGGTAGTGTTGAGGAAACAGGTAGCATGCAGAAGGGTTATAATATGAGGAATGATTGATGGCTCTGGGTCTGTACTGTCTGGAATTCAGAAGGATGAGGGGGGATCTCATTGAAACCCATCGAATATTGAAAGGCCTGGACAGAGTAGACGTGGAAAGGGTGTTTCCCATGGTGGGAGAGTCTAGGACAGGAGGGCACAGCCTCAGGATGAAGGGGTGCACTTTCAAAACAGAGATGCAGAGAAATTTCTTTAGCCAAAGGGTGATGAATTTGTGGAATTTGCTGCCACGTGCAGCTGTGGAGGCCAGGTCACTGGGGTATTTAAGGCAGAGATTGATAGGTTCTTGATTGGACATGGCATCAAAGGTTATGGGAAGAAGGCCGGGAACTGGGGTTGAGGAGGAGGGTAAAAAAGGACCAGCCATGATTGAATAGTGGAGCAGACCCGATGGGCCATATTGCCTAATTCTATTCCTATGTTTTATGGTCTTATCTGAATCATTCCTATTTATTCTCATTTTATCTGGATTTATTCAAATTTTACATCCATAAAAATAGAATAATTTGGACAAATGAACGTAGGCATGACCTTTCTTTCCTTCAGCTTTGCAACTCTGCTGCTGATCAGAAACTCATCTAGATCCCAGCAACAACTACCTCTTCAATTTTTAGCCACTCCTATTATGTTATGGTCAGTCTCTTGCTTCAGATTCAGGAATGATTACTAATTTTTTTAAGCAACATACATCAAAGTTGCTGGTGAACGCAGCAGGCCAGGCAGCATCTATAGGAAGAGGCGCAGTCGACGTTTCAGGCCGAGACCCTTCGTCAGGACTAACTGAAGGAAGAGTGAGTAAGGGATTTGAAAGGGGGAGGGGGAGATGCAAAATGAGAGGAGAAGACAGGAGGGGGAGGGATGGAGCCGAGAGCTGGACAGGTGATAGGCAGAAGGGGATACGAGAGGATCATGGGACAGGAGGTCCGGGAAGAAAGACGGGGGGGGGGTGACCCAGAGGATGGGCAAGAGGTATATTCAGAGGGACAGAGGGAGAAAAAGGAGAGTGAGAGAAAGAATGTGTGCATTAAAAAGAGTAACAGATGGGGTACGAGGGGGAGGTGGGGCCTAGCGGAAGTTAGAGAAGTCAATGTTCATGCCACCTCCAACGGGATCCCACCACTAAGCATATCTTTCCCTCCCCGCCTCTCTCTGCATTCCGCAGGGATCGCTCCCTACACAACTCCCTTGTCCATTCGTCCCCCCCATCCCTCCCCACTGATCTCCCTCCTGGCACTTATCCGTGTAAGCGGAACAAGTGCTACACATGCCCTTACACTTCCTCCCTTACCACCATTCAGGGCCCCAAACAGTCCTTCCAGGTGAGGCATCACTTCACCTGTGAGTCGACTGGGGTGATATACTGCGTCCGGTGCTCCCGATGTGGCCTTTTATATATTGGTGAGACCCGACGCAGACTGGGAGACCGCTTTGCTGAACATCTACGCTCTGTCCGCCAGAGAAAGCAGGATCTCCCAGTGGCCACACATTTTAATTCCACATCCCATTCCCATTCTGACATGTCTATCCACGGCCTCCTCTACTGTAAAGATGAAGCCACACTCAGGTTGGAGGAACAACACCTTATATTCCGTCTGGGTAGCCTCCAACCTGATGGCATGAACATTGACTTCTCTAACTTCCGCTAGGCCCCACCTCCCCCTCGTACCCCATCTGTTACTCTTTTTAATGCACACATTCTTTCTCTCACTCTCCTTTTTCTCCCTCTGTCCCTCTGAATATACCTCTTGCCCATCCTCTGGGTCACCCCCCCCGTCGTTCTTCCCGGACCTCCTGTCCCATGATCCTCTCGTATCCCCTTCTGCCTATCACCTGTCCAGCTCTCGGCTCCATCCCTCCCCCTCCTGTCTTCTCCTATCATTTTGCATCTCCCCCTCCCCCTCCAGCTTTCAAATCCCTTACTCACTCTTCCTTCAGTTAGTCCTGACGAAGGGTCTCGGCCTGAAACGTCGACTGCGCCTCTTCCTATAGATGCTGCCTGGCCTGCTGCGTTCACCAGCAACTTTGATGTATGTTGCTTGAATTTCCAGCATCTGCAGAATTCCTGTTGTTTACTAATTTTTTTGCCTGGTTTTGTTGAGATCGAAAGGTGAAGCATGAGATTTTGAATTCATGATGGTTTGCCGCTCAGTTCCTTATGGCAGGAACATCTTAAACTTTAAAATTTGCCCTAATTGCTCAAGACTAAGGTATTATTAGATCACAATCTAACCTTAAAAGAATCTTCAAACATTTATACCAGCAATTAAGAAATAATTGATTCACAGAAAAATATTGCTTAGGCTCTTAGCAATATTAAATGGAACTGTAAATTTTAGTTAACTTGAACATCTCCTGTGTATTATTTAAACATTGACTTCATAAATCATTAGACATGTTTCCCTTAGAATTTGTCTGACCCAGGAATGAAGAGGTATTCTGGAAAGTACAGGTATTCTTAATGCCAGTATTTTTGATCAAATAGTCAACTTCTATGCCATAATATTTTGAGATTCTTTTTTGTTTCTATGATTTAATGATTTGCAGCATATGATCTAAATTTATTCAAAATGTACATCCATAAACTAGAATAAATAGGTACACTTGCATCCTGGTATGTACAGACATAAAAATAGAAGAACTTGATGTGCAATATCGTACAAGGAATTCTTGTTTTCCATCATTCATAAGCAGCTGTACAATTTATGAGCAAAAATGATAACCAGTTAGAGTAAATGCTGCACACTTTTGCAAAGAAATTGGATGATATAACGTAACATTTTTGAGTTTTATGCAGTCTAATAAAGCTTCATTGGACCCATGGAATTTGTCGAACATAAAATCTACAATTTTTGTTCTAGGGTAATCGGTCATCTGGTACGTAATATACAAAGGACTTTAATCATCTGCAGTACCATCCAAAGCCCTGCAGTGGATGTTTTACTGTCATTTTTTCGTGATTTTCATGGTGTATGTGTAACCAATGTGATCTGTGGGCCATTCAAAAAGTCTGTTGATGCCTATCTCTGTCACTCAAAGGGGGCCATCCTGAAAAGGTGTCTGGCTGGTGTAGGGAACCCAATTCAGTAATCAGCCTCCTGGCTCTCCTTTAACTACCACATACACTCCAAAGACATAACTGTCAGCTTTCCCACTCTATAATCTACTTTTGTAGCCAACCCAACCCATCCTAACATTCACTATCAAATCCCATTTCACACCTATTCATGGAAGTTGACATGACGACCACAATCCTAGACTGACTGCTATCCCCTCCCTTCACAAACCCCCGGCAGCCAATATTCAAGTCACCACTGAACACATTTCTAAAACAAGGAAAAATCTCCAGATGCTGGAAATCCAAGTAACACACACACAAAAAGCTTGAGGAACCCAGCAGGCCAAGCATCGTCTATGGAAAAGAGTAAACAGTTGATGTTTTGGGCCAAGACCCTCTTCAGAACATATTGCTAGTCCTCTTTCCCCTATGGCTTTTCCCCTATCCAGCTACCAAGTAGTAACTGTTTAGCTTTTTAAACATTTTTTTGAACATTGTTTGGTTTAGGTCAAATTTGGTAACATTAAAGCTAGTTCAAAATCTCTTCTGATATTCATTAGAGATACTTGCCAAGTAATTCATTTTGTGAATCAAATGAAGTGAAGACAGCTTTCTTTATCCATTTCAGTTGTGCTCCCCAGTAAATCCAATGAATATGCGACTGCTGCCGTGCATGCTATATTTGGTCAGGTGTTGGAGGGAATTCATCAGCTTCCAGAAGATGCTCAAATCATCCCATTGACAGAAGCCTTGACTGCTTTCGTGGAGGCCTGGATGGATCATATATTGAAAGAAAAGATAAAATTTAGGTCACCTATCTAATAATTTTATTTGAAGTTATATGCTTTTGTTAACTTTCTTAGAGCTTGTGTCTGTCAATTTTATCTGGCAAAGCAATTGGTTCAACTGTCTAGAGAGTACTCAAATAATAAAATATCTTGAAACTGCTTTATACAACTGAATAACAGGTTATATAAACATTAGTGAATGCATGTTAAAAATGTCAAAACAAACTGGAACATGATTTCCCTGCAGTATTGGCCAGAAAACGGGATATTTCCTGTTCCCTTTCAAGTTAATGGAATGAGATTTTTACATCCTCTTGACAGATCGTTGGGATCCTTATTCTAATGCTACAACCAGCACACAGTACTCCTTACACTTTTCTGCTTGAGTCTCTGGTGTGGAGTTTAAATCCAGAATATTCTGACTCAAAAAGTGTGTCAATAATTAAGCTTCACTAGAAAATGTTTTATAATATTTAAGTGAAAAGATGACGTACTGAATTTTTTGGGGGGTTTTAGCCAAATGAACAGGTCAGGAAAAAGAAAAAGTCAAAAAACTGCAATCTAATAGCACAATGAAAGGTTGTAGATAATAAAGCAAATAGCACAACTTTTAAAAAATGGAATAGGTTTATAGGCTCCACATGAAGCTACCTAACAAGATACAAGCCCTAGTTATTAGAAGCATGGATAGAAGATTGGTTGACTGGCAGGAGGCAAAGAATGGGAGTAAAGGCTGCCAATGACTGGTGTTCTGCAGGAGTTGTTATTGAAACCACTTTTTTTTCCATATTATATGTCAGTGATTTTGATGACAGAAATTATGGCTTTATGGCCAAGTTTATAGACAATACAAAGGTACAGGGAGTCTGCTGAAGGACTTAGACTGACTGGGAGAATGAGCAAAGAAGTGGCAGTTGGAATATAGTGTGGGGAAGTGTATGGTCATGCACTTTGGTAGAAGGAATAAAGGCATAGGAAAGGAAAGGTACGTCGCATCCGGAGTTTTTCCGGTTAGCGGACGATTTCCCTCCACGCCTCTCTGATGTAGTGCGGAACTGCATATGAGGCACGTTACAGCAGTGGTTTGCCATTGCCTTCTGCCGGGTGAGTTTCCAAACAGATCACCAGCTCGTAACGCAGCACGGATGGAAAGCGTGCAGGGGAGCCGGCTGGATTCGAACTCAGGACCTTTCGTCCTGAAGTCCAGCACTGATGCCACTGTGCCACCAGCCGGGTCATAACTATTTTCTAAATGGGGAGGAAATTTAAAAATCAAAAGTGCAAAGGGACTTGGGAGTTCTTGTGCAGGATTCTCTAAAGGTTAACTTGTAGTTTGAGTTAGTGGTAAGGAAGGCAAATGTAATATTCGCATTTGGGCCAACTAGCCTAATTCTGCTCCCATGTCTTATGGTCTATGGTCTTATGTGCTGAGGTACAGTGAAAAGCTTGGCATACTGTTGGTACCGATAATACACAGAGCCTTGAAGCAATACAAGGTAAAACAGTAGTATAACACAGAATAAGGCTTAACAGCTACAGAAAAAGTATAGAGCAGGTAGACATTAAGGTGCAAGATGATAACAAGGTAGATTGTGAGATCAAGAATCTATCTTTTCGTATTAGTGAACCATGCATTAGTCTTTAAAAGAGTGAAAGACAGAATGAGTGAAGCTCAAGCTCAAGGACTTGGGTGATGGAAGGCTATGGAAAACAGCAAGGCAAGCAGAATTAGTAAGAATTTCACGATAAGAATCAATATATTGAGTCAGGAAATGTTTTATCTGAAAGCAGAACTGTAGAAACAGTTTAAGAGTAAATAGACTGCAAAGTAACAAGCCACGATGGACCACAAAACAAGATAGACTAGATACTTAACACAACGAGGCAACAAGGTAACTGAAGACTAGGACAACGGGTTGAAGCTGACTGATTTTATGGGTGAACAAAGGACTATGGATGAGAGATGGATTTAAATAGTCTGCAGGTAATGAGTTGGAAATGAGTGGCAGGTGACTCCTGTTAGCTGGGTGGATACTGAATACAGTACAGTGCCTTGAAAAAGTATTCAGCCCCCACAAATATTTTCACATTTTACTGTCTCTTTTCTAAATTTAAAATATATTGAAGTAGGATTTTTTGAGCTAATGTACAAAATATTGTGCATAATGTCAAATCAAAAGAAAAATTCCAAAACCTGTCAACCATTTACTAAAAATTAAAAACAAAAATTAAAAGGTTCAAAAAGTATTCATCCCCCTTGTAATTTCACTTAACTTTCTTCAGATTCAAATACCTTACCAACACACCCAATTTGTTGATGTAGAAAATTGGAGGGTCACCTGTTTTCAATGAATTCATTAGAATAGATGCCCCCGTTCTCTGTAACATCCAACAGCATGGTAGCTTTTCAACAGGCCAAACCAAAATGAAGACTGAGTCTGGGGAAGGGTACAAGACCATCTCTGAGGTACTGAACATACCTTGGACCTCAGTGCAGTCCATCATGAAAAAGTGAAAAAAATGAAACCACAGCCACACTGCCTAGGTCAGGCCTCCCCTCTAAACTTAGTCACTGAAGATGAATGGTACTTGTAAGAGAGGCTACTGTGATGTCAATACTCACTCTGTGAGCTGCAGAAGTCAGTGGTTGATGAAGTTCATGGCTCCACAATCTCTAAGGCCTTACACAAAAAGGGTATTTATGGAAGAGTGGCAAGAAACAAAGCCCTAACTAAAAAAAGAAGCACATCCTTGCCCATGAAGACTACAAAGCATCACTTAGAAGATACTGTGAAGATTCGAAAGAAGGTCTTGAGACTTAAGGGGAACTTTTTGGCCTCAACACTAAGCACTACATGTGTATGAATCTAATATGATACATCATGCTATGGAGATGCTTTTCAGCAGAAGGGACTGGAAATTTGGTCAAGATTGATGGGAAGATGAATACTGCTAAATATAGAGAGGTCTAGATAAAACCCTGCAAGCCCAGAAAGCCTAAATGGGGGGAAAGTTCACCTTTCAGTAGGACAACAATCCAAAGCACACTGCCAGAGCAACCATTGAGTGGCTTCAAATGAAGAAAATTGATGTCCTTGAGTGACCAATTCAGAGTCTTGACCTTCACCCAATTGAACATCTCTGGCAAGACCTTAAGAATGCTGTCCACCACCACTTCCCAACTAAACTGGCACAGCGAGCAATTTAGCAAGGAGGAAGGACAACTTCTGCTCCATCACATTGTACAAAGCTAATAGAGATTTATCCAATAAAGACTGTTGTCTGTAATGACTGTGAAAGGTGGTTCAACTAAGTACTGAGCACGAGGGCGAATACTTTTGAGGTGCTGATATTTTAGTTTTTGAATTTTTAGTTTTTCGTGCATTACAGTTTTCCCTGTTTTTTGGGGGGGCTCCACTGTAGGGGGAAAAAGAGCATGAGATTCACAAATAAAAATTCTCAGTTAAGTTGATTAAAATCCATGGTTGTAATACTCATTTATGTGAACAAGGGGTTGGAAGCTGAATACTTTTACAAGACACTGTATTGTTGTATTGGGCAATAAAACTGATTGTAACTTATTAGATGTCAGATTCTGTCTAGGTCGAAATGTTAAGAGATCTGAACCAAAAATTGTTTTATTTCAAATTGCAATTAGAAATCAGCTGGTCAATTGTTATTTAACAAAAGAAGTTTCTGCGAAGATTTGTCTTTGCTGTTCAGTAATCAGTGACAGTAAATCCTCCCCATTCTCCTTGAATATGGATATGCAGGGCAAGAACTCCAAATTTCTGAGTGAAATTCAGAAATGTGGCAGACGGTACTATAGTAATAGACTGCAGGAAGACATTGTTGAGATGGCTGAATAGTCAGATTAATTAGCAATGAGAAGTGCAAATCAATACAGTTTGGTAGAAAGAATAAGGAGAGACAATATTGACTAAAGAACACAGTTCTAAAAATTATGCAGAACGGAAGTGCCTGGGTATGTGTGTTCACAAATCCTTGAAAGTAGGGAGGCATATTATACCGTGATCATTAAAGTAAACCACCTTAGAATCATACAAGAAAGGCATTGAGTACATCAAAGTAACGCTGAGCTTATCTAAAACACTGAGTTTTACAAAGGACAGCCACGTTGGAATATTGAATCCAATTCTGGATGTGAAGGTTTTACAGAAGAGCCAGAAAGCATTTACTAAAATTATTCCAGGGCTGAAAGTTTTCAATCACATACTGTAATTAAATGGGAGAATCCAGCATTGTTGTCCTTGGAGCGAAGATTTAGAGGAGATTTGGTGGAGGTGCAGAGGCTCATGACTGTTTACGTAGGGTAAATAGAGGGAAGCTGTTCTCTTCAGCAGATTGATCAAGGATTAGGGAATAAAGATTTAAAAATTCATTAAGGATGCAAAAAGACTGAGAATTTTTCTTTTTAGTCAAGCTAGGAATTCACTGCCAGCGAGCATGGCCTTGAAAAGGGATCTGGAAAGACACTTGAGAGGGAGAGCTGCCCTCCATGATCCTGACCACAGTTTACATACCGCCAAATGCAAATGTTAAGCAGGCACTCAAGGTACTGAGTGCTGCCATCAGCAAACAAGAGCCAGTCTACCCTGACAGTCTTCAAATCATTGTCAGGGACTTCAGTCAGGCGTGTTTGAAGAAATCTCTGCCCAGTTATCATCAACGTTTTACCAGCAGCCACCAGTGGTCCCCATACACTCAACCACTGCTCGACTACCAAAATGAATGCCACCCTTCGATCTCTAGTCCACATTTTGGGAAATCTAATCATTTGGTTGTCCTCCTACTACATACAGGAAGAGGCTAAAGAGTGAGGTTCCAGATATAAGGATAATGAAAATGTGGTCAAGAGAGGCAGAGGAGTGGCTATGGGTTTGCTTTAAGTCGGTGGACTGTACCATGTTCAAGGACTCATCAGAGGATCTGAATGAATACACGATGGTTGTCATGGTCTTTATAAAAACAGTCGTAGATGAGTGTCTCCCAAAAAATCATCCAGCGTCTTCTCCAAACAGAAGTCCTGGATGAACCATGACATCTGCAAACTGTTGAGGCCCAGATCAGTGGCGTTCAGGTCTGCTGACAAAGAAGGTTACAAGAGGTCTAAGTATGATCTCTGGGAAGACATCTGGCATTCTGTGGCAATTCTGGGCCAAACTTGAATCACTGAAGGATGTTTGACAGGTGTAGCAGGGCTTGAATGCTATTACCTCCTACAAAGTGAAACCAAGTAACATAAGTAACAAGTTTTCACTCCCAGATGAACTCAATCCCTTTTTTGCTCTCTTTGACCATCAATACATGGTGCCATCTTCACAAACTCCCACAGCCCCCATTGTGATGTGAGACATGAGAGCATTCTTCAGGAGAGTGAACCCACAGAAAGACCCAGCCCAGATGGGGTAGCTGGCCAAATACTAAAGACTTGTGCTGATCAAATGGCTGGAATCTTCTCTGATATCTTTAACTTCTTGCTTCAGTTGTCTGGGGTATCCACCTGTTTCAAACACGCTTCAATTATACCGGTGCCTAAGACGACTGTGGTAACCTGCCTCAATAATTATCGTCCAGTAGCACTTACATCCACTGTGATGAAGTACTTTGAGAGAATGGTGATGAAACCTACCAACCCCTGCTTCAGAAGCGATTTAGACCCACTCCAATTTGCCTACAATCACAACAGGTCAGTAGGAGATGTCATTTCACTGGCTCTTCACCTAATCCTGGAACATCTGGATAGTGAAGATGCATAAATCGGGATGCTCTTCATTGACTACAGCTCAGTATTAAATACTATCATCCCCTCAAAACTAATCAGTAAGCTTCAAGTGCTAGTCCTCAATACCTACTTGTGCAGCTGGATCCTCAATTTCCTCACTTGCAGACTCCAGTCAGTTCGGATTGACAACAACATCTCCACACTTTCCATCAGCAGAGCTGCACCACAATTCAGTGTGTTTAGCTCCTGCTCTCGTCACTTTATACTTATGACTGTGAGACTAAACACAGCTTTAATGCCATATATAAGTTTGCTGATACCACTGTCGTTGCCTAAATCAAAGGTGGTGCTG
This sequence comes from Mobula hypostoma, assembly GCF_963921235.1. NCBI lineage: Eukaryota > Metazoa > Chordata > Chondrichthyes > Myliobatiformes > Myliobatidae > Mobula > Mobula hypostoma. The sequence goes on from NC_086100.1 coordinate 172,812,182, forward strand.
AATCAGCATATAGGGAGGTTGAAAATCTGGCTGAGTGGTGCCACAATAAAAGCCTCTCAATCAATGTCAGCAAAACCACGGAGCTGATTATTGACTTCAGGGGAGGAAACTGAAGTTCCATGAAGCAGTCTTCATCAAGGGATCAGAGTAGAGAGGGTCAGCAACTTTAAATTCCTTGAGGATTTGTCCTGAGTCCAGCATGTAAGTACCATTTCGGAGAAACCATGGCTGCAGCTTTGCTCAGAAGTTTGAAAAGATTCAAAATGTGTTCTAAAACTTTGACAAACTTATGTGGGTGTACAATGGAGAGTTTATTCATTGGTTGCATCATTGTCTAGTATGGAAATGCCAATGGCCCTGAACAGAAAAGCCTACAGAAAGTAATGTATACAGCCCAATACATCATGGGTAAAGCTCTCCCTACCATAGAGCATATCTATATGGAGCACTGTTGCAGGAATGCAGCATCCATCATCCAGGATCTCCACCATCCAGGCCATGTTGTCTTCTCGCTGCTATCGGGAAGGAAGTACTGGAGCCTCATGTTCCACACCACCAGATTCAGGAACAGTTATTACCCCTCAACCATCAGGCTCCTGAACTAGAGGGGATAACTTCACACAACCTATCATTAAACTGTTCCTACAACCTATGGACCACTTTCAAGTACTCTTCAATTTATGTTCTCGATATTTATTGTTTGCTCGCTTATTTATTTATTTATCTATCTATCTCACTGTCTGTTTATTTGTTTGTGTATTTATTATTTATTTTTTCTTTCTGTGTATTGCAGTTTTTTTTTGCACAGTGTTTCTCATCCTGTTGGGTGCGATCTTTCATTAACTGTTTCTTGTATATACTGTGAATGCCTGCAAAAATGAATCTCAGTGTTGTATAGTGCGTCATATATTGAAGGGGGGAGGAGAAGATGGTGCAACGCAGCGCACGCGGCCGCTCCGAATTGATATCGTATTTGTGAACTAGGATGCTGTGCACAATCCTGATTTGATGGAAACAGCCATCAGAAGCACGGAGGAACATCTGGAGAAACTTCTGAAATGCCTGCTTCGCTGCCTTTGCTACTGTGCGATCAAGAATTGCCGGAGGGGAAGGCCCCAAATCCTCGGTTTTGCCTATTGCCTGTTGCTGGGGCCGGGGTCGAAGTGCTCGGCAGGGATGGTGCTCGGTGTCGGAGAGCTGGTCGGAGGCTCGAAGTTTTCGGACGGACTGGGAATCGGACTGTGGTCGGGGTGCTTCCAGGATGCTGTATCGGCAAGTTTGCGGCACTGGAAGCTTCCTTCAACCGTCTGCATGAGATGATGGGACTTTCGAGAGACTTTGAGACTTTTTTACCGTGCCCATGGTCTGTTCTTCTATCAAATTATTGTATTGTTTGTACTGTTGTAACTATATGTTATAATTATGTGGTTTTTGTCAGTTTTTTTAGTCTTGGTTTGTCTTGTGTTTCTGTGATATCATTCTGGAGGAACAAATTGTATCATTTCTTAATGCATGCATTACGAAATGACAATAAAAGAGGACTACGTGTCCTCATAATCTAAATATGTACTTTGATAATAAATTCACATTGAACTTTGATATGTAAAATTTTAGGGAAAGAGCAAATGAATGGGATGGACAGGATTGCTCAGTTTAGAGCTGGCACTGAACAATAGGGCTGAATGGCCTTGTCTTTTGCCATAATAGTTTATTTCCTAATCTCACTTCAACCACTAATAATTCCATGTTATTCTCAATCATCACCTCTCAATTAATCAGAACCACGTACTTGTTTAGATTTAGTTGTCCTATCCGATGTTGGATAAATGATCTCTAGATGCAGTATTTCCCTCCCTTTGTACCGCAGAGCATTCAGAATTCTATTTTTGTCCTTTTACTTTTTCATTCATCTACTCTCCCACAACAGTAACATCCAAATCCATGTGGTCAACTTTAGCTTGTATGCTAATAACACCCAGCTTTATATCCTGTAAGTCTGGCATTTATAGTACATCATAAGTGAAACTGAGAGGCTACTTAAGAGGATGGTAGGTTTAGTTACACATGTACAGTATGGAACTTGAGTCATATATAGGCCGAGTAAGTAAAGACAGGAATATTCCTCCCTTCCTCAAATGATATCACTGAATCCATTGGTGTTTACAAGAATGCTCAGTTTTGTAATTAATACCAGCATTTTTATTTTCCATATTTTTCAAATAAATTCAAATTAGCAAACTGCCATAGCAGAGTTTGGCTTCTTTGTAACATAACCACAACCCTATTGTATCTTTAAATCTACATTGTTATTCTGGTTATTTGCTTGCATCTTTCTTAAACAATTTCAAATTAAAACAGCAATGGTAAATTTATTCCAGAGCAATATATATATTATGTATTGATCATAGCATACTGTACATATCAGATGTAGCCATTAAATTGCGTATTTATTGTTTATGTCCTTCAGTGTCCAGGGTGCCTTACAGCTAAAGCAGGATTTTGATGCAATTAAAGAACTAATCTGTTCTGATGACCAACGACTATCAATAGAAGTCAGACAGGCTGTCCTTTCTCTTCGTGTCTTCCACCAAGTGGACAATGCCATTATCTGCCTCCTTCAGCAACCTACCAGGAAGGTGTATGTTCCATCAGATACTTGGGACCATTTCAGAAGATGCTGTATGTGTTGAGTAATTTTCAATTACTTGTAAATTTTGAATTAATTATGTACTGGCCAGCCTCCCATCTACCTTTTTGAACTTAAGAACATACAAAAATCTTACGGCCCATAGCCTTATTCACACCTTATTCAGTCCCCAACCTGTGTTTCCTGCTCTACATTGATTTCCAGTTGGCTCACTTTAGCCACCAAGATTCTAGGCTTGAAAATTCTGTCCTTTTCTGCTTCACTGCCTCTCTTTTATGTCCAGAACATTTTGATTAGAAAGTTAGTAGTTAAACCACTGAGAATTAATTGACAATAAGCAAATAGGACAGTGCGAGTTACCCTCCTGGGAAAATGTGACAGTGCAAGTTAACATGTGAGCGGCTATGCTACACAAGCTCAAATTTACAGTCACCATTTGGGAGAATGTTGTTATAGTTGGGTATAAGGATACTAAATTCATGCATAAGAATTGGAGTAGCAGACACAATGTGGCATAAACAGAAACATGATAGAAGACCAGAATTTTTAAGAATGTTTGCAGTTAAAGTACAGACTGGGTTGTGCTGGATCTGGCTTGTTATCTGTACTATCTGCCCCTGTTGTTTATTCACCCACACTAAACTTTTCCAGATAAAGGAACAAGAGTCCCAAAAGATAGGGCAGGTTCTAAGAGGCTACTGGGCTTCAGCTGGCATATTAATGAAGTCCTGTTCTCAGTGGCTGCAATTGTCAAAGGTCTAACCCCTCTTCAGTATCTCTGTGGACTCAGTACCTTAATGGAATGTTGTGGAGTTCAGTTTTAAAGAATAAGATCTATTCCTTTCCAGTGTTATTGTGGATTCAACTTGCCTTCACAGCCCCTCCCAAGTGTGTGATGAGGGGCTGATTGGCCTATCATTAGCCCCAATGAATGAAACCGCTTTCAGTAACAGTTCATTGACTGCTTAACTGTACTTATATTTTCTTATGTTTTTTTCCTGTTACATGCTTGAATTACTTTTCAGTAACTTTTTTTGAATATCTGAACACTTTTATTTGAAAGCTAAATAATTACAGAAATTCTGAAAATACCCTCAAGAGTGGCAGTATCTGTGCAGCAACTAAAATGGGGTTAATTTTTCTCATCTATGCTGAGTTCCAGTGAAGGACTGAAATATTAATCCAAGTCTCCTGTCCACCTATGCTGATTTTATTTCAGTCTTTCTATATTTGCACTATCTTATTAGATTAGACTATTCAATTCATAGAATACAAAGAGAGCATCTAAATTCAATTCCAGTCGTAAATGTTGAATCAAGCAACAAGCAGAGAGTTTGAGGACAGTAATTTGTCCTGATTTCTGAAGAGTTTTCTACATGTCTAGGTCAAAATAGTTTTTAAAGCTTATTATAAATTACAGAATAATGCACACATATGCTACTTCTGAGCTCACGCAAGGTCGCACAATACTTTACTGTACCAGTGACCAGGTTCACTCCCCACCCACCGCTGTCTGTTAAAGAGTTTGTCCATTCTCCCCATGACCACGTGGGTTTCCTCCAGGTGCTCCAGTTTCCTCCCACAGTCCAAAGATGTACTGGTTCATAGGTTAAATGGTCATTGTAAATAGTCCCACAGTTACGCTAGGGTTAAATCAGGGGTTGCTGGGCTGGGAGGGCCTATTCTGGGCTGTATCTTAGTAAATAAATAATTAAAAGGTTGAGAGAAAGTAGTCATTGTAAAAACCAAATGTTTCTCAGCATTCCCTTCCCTCAAAATATTAAGGAATGAGAAGGAGAAGGAAGTACTGTATCTCATAGAGAGATTTTGCTTTCTCTTGTTACAATTCATTTGAGTGAAAAGTTATATGGGTCTGAAGTAAGAAAGTTAAATGAAGGGAAGTGTGTTGATTTTACTTAATTTTTAAGCTTTTAGATCTTCTGTTTTTATATTTCTTCTTAGTGTGGTACAGTTGCTGAAAACTCAAAATACTCTGATCAATTGTGAACATTTCAGAACTCAATTATTGAATTATATTTGTTTCATGCAATTAACAGCTGCAAATTTTCCACTTGAATTAGAAGGGATTTTGAGAAGTTTCCGTCAGCTGGAGATTTGTTACTTATGTCAACTGGGAAATACTTCTGTGGGTCAAACATTTGAATCTGCTTTTGATCCATTGTTTGTTTTTTTAGAACTGACTTAGCTTGGTTTTTGATTATATGATCTTTCAACTCTTCTAATAAATATTTTCCTTTGCCCAAGGCTCCTCTTCCAGCAGGACGGTCGACTTCAGTCATCAGAACTTGAACAGTCTTGACAGTCTGGACCTACGGTCTGAAAGGACAAGAGCAGCCTTTCAGTCTGAAGCTTCTGATCAACTAAGTAAGATTATAACTACTGGGCACCCAGAGTCATACTTGGCAGTAAATCAGCAGGAATGGCTTGCACTGCGAGTGAACAGCAGTAGGCGCAGGAAAATTCTCCGCTTGCCTTGTATGAAAAACACCCCAGAACAGTGAGCAACATTTCTGTCTCTGTTTATCAGTGGGAAAAGCTGACCCATAGACTTGCATTTATATCAAGGCACTTTAACACTTTTTTGAGTTAAGTAAATTGCTGTTTTGGATTCTGAGCTCCATTATATTTCCAGTTTGGTGAATAATTTACCAAATTTTGAAGGAAAGCCTCGATGTATATTACACCTCTAAAATATTAGCATTTCAAAAGCTGATGATCAGAAGCTCCTTTACTGAATTAATTGTAATATAATATTGCAAGACAAAATTTTAAATGTTCATTTTTCTACAATATTTGTTCTGATTTATGCTGTCTTGAGTTCAAAGGGATTTGGTATCCTATCTTGAAAGCCAGTATTTTTTGATTTAAAGATATTCTATGTAATAATTTATCATATGTTTAAATACATTGATGTTAATAGAACATGTTTATCAAATATCTCATCTTTGGAATTATACTGCCTCTTCAAAATGCCTTTTTAATACCGAAATTTAGACAATGCCTCCAATGATTTATACCTTTTTTGGAGGGCTGTCAGCTGAATGGACTGTAAACAATATTTATGGATTACCTGTTTTTAATTAAATGTTCTTTAAAAAATGATTTATGTGCAAATCTACTTGATGTACCCAACCACCCATGTTCCATACTCTCAAATGTGTCTCCCCTTTCTTGATGGCTTTAATATTGTCTACATATTCAGAGTTCTGAGTTTTTAAGTTCAGTGAACATCCAGGCAAGAGTGCTCTTCATTCCATGTCTATTTGAGGCAGCCTTGCTGCTTCCCACAACAAGCTTAGAGGTTAAAAGGAACAACGCCTCAGGAGCAGCTGCCTGTTGGAATCCTAAAAGTTGGCAGTGAAGGACATATGCCACAAATCCATGATCTCAAAGTTCAAAGTAAATTCATTATCAAAGTATATCTTTGTCACCATATACAACCCTGAGATTCATTTTCTTGCAGGCATACTCAAAAAATCCAAAAACCATTATAGAATAAATGGAAGATTGAACCCAACAGGCAGATAATCAGTGTGCAAAAGGCAACAAACTGCAAATGCAAAAGAAAAAAAAAGAAAATAATAATAAATATATAAGCAATAAATATCGAGAACATGAGATGAAGACTTTGAAAGTGAGTCCATAGATTATTGGAACAAATAAGTGATTAGTCAAGAGAAGTTATCCCCTCTAGTTCAAAAGCCTGGTGGTTTGGGGGTAATTATTGTTCCTGAACCAAGTGATGAGAGTCCAGAGGCACCTGTACCACCTTTCCAAAGGCAGCAGCAAGAAAAGAGCTCAACCTCAGTGGTGGGAGGGTATACCACAGGAGCTCAGAGATGCTGTAATCGTGGCCCACTTTAAATAAAGGGGGCGAGTAACTACCAAGAGGTCCCCCTGCTCTCTGCCACAGGGAAAAACATCAGCGGAGTATTTCTGAACTTCCTCCTTCCAATGGCTAAAGAGCTGCTTATTAAATATGGATGTCATCTTTCTAGCAGAGTGGACATGATCTTCACTATGTAAGAACACCAGAAAATCTTAAGACCATAAGATAAAGCAGCAGAAATAGGCCATTTGGCCCACTGAGTCTGCTCTGCCATTTCATCATGGCTGATCTATTTTCCCTCTCAGACCCGATCTCCTGCCATTTCTGCCCCACCCCCACCACGGTATCCCTTCATGCCCTGACCAATCAAGAATCTGTCAAACTCTGAATTAAATCGACACAAAGACTTGGCCTCCACCGCTTCCTGTGGCACTGAATTCCACAGATTCAGCACTCTCTGGCTAAAGAAATAACTCCTCCTCTCTGTTCTAAAAGGGCACCTCTCTATTCTGAGGCTGTGTCCTTTGGTCTTAGACTCACCAGCCGTAAGAAACATCCTCTTCACATCCACTCTATCAAGGCCTTTCACCATTCGATAGGTTTCAATGAGATCACCCCTCATTCTTCTGAATTCTAATGAATACAGGCCCAGAGCCATCAAAAATGCTCTTCATATGACAAGCCATTTCATCCTGGAATCATTTTTGTAAACCTCCCTTGAACCCTCTCCAGTTTCAGTACATCCTTTCTAAAATAAGGGACCCAAAACTGCTCACAGTACTCCAGATGAGGCCTCACCAGTGCTTTATAAAGCCTCAACATTACATCCTTGCTTTTATATTCTAGTCCTCTTGAAATGAATGTTAACATCGCATTTGCCTTCCTCCCCAAAGACTCAACTTGCAAATTAATCTTTATGGAATCCTGCACAAGGACTCCCAAATCCTTTTGCATCTCAGATTTTTGTATTTTCTCTTCATTTAGAAAATAATCAACCCTTTGATTTTGTCTACCATACACTTCCCAACACTATACCATCTGCTACTTCCTTGCCCATTCTCCTAATCTGACTCAGTCGTTCTGTAGCCTCTCCCCTTCTTCAAACTACCTGCTCATCCACCAATCTTCATAATATCTGCAAACTTTGCAACAAAGCCATCAATTCCGTCATCCAAATTATTAACATATAACTGTCATGTGACGGGCAACAATGAATATCAATTGAGTCAGGTTTTATAAAAACAAACATTTATTAAACACTGCTCAAAAATAGTGAAATGTATTTAAACGACTAACTTAACAGGAAGTTAACTGCTATACGGCAACTCTGGAACAGTTCTTAAAAGGGTAAATTCGAAACCAGTTCTTAAAGTGGTAACTTCGAAAGTCCAAGTGATTTACATAGTCAATAAGGAGAGACTTCACTGGAGAAGGATTTCTTCATAGACGCAACGTTTCTGCTGGTTCTGTCCAAAGGATTCATGACAAAGGAGATAAACGACTTAAAAGGAATTGACCTTTTTCTGGCGAGCGAACCCTGCACGAACTTCCTTGCTCTTTTGGCAGGAGTTATCTCTGATGCAGGTCATTACTTCTTGACCAAAGACTGAATAAGGTTGATCCTTTATTAAACTGCCAAACGACACCAACTTTTCTCAATCCCTCAGGTCCTGTACTTCGATGAAGTCTTCACTCTCCCATCCTACTGAAAAGGTAAATCAAAGATATACCAACAAAGCTGACAGCGATTTGTGAAACTGCTGGCACAATCTTTGCACCTTAAAATAGAAAGGAACACTCCGTTTTAAAACTAAACTGCATCATAAAATGAATACGCAGCAATACGGAGTAACATCCAACCAGAAAAGGCTCCCTTTAATCCCACTCTTTGCCTTCTGTCAATCAACCACTGCTTTATCCATGCTAAAATCTTTCCCGTAATACCATGGGTTTGTAGATTGTTAAGCAGCCTCATGTGTGGTACCTTGTCAAAGGCCTTCTGAAAATTCAAGTACATAACAATAACTAATTCTCCTTTGTCTATCCTACTTATTATTTCTTCAAATAATTCCAACAGATTCGTCAGGCAAGATTTTCCCTTTCAGAACCATTCCAGAATCTAGTGATTCTTGAAAGGTCATTACTAATGTCTCCACAATCTCTTCAGCCACCTCTTTCAGAACCCTGGGTGTACATCTTCTGGTCCAGGTGACTTTTCTACCTTCAGACTTTTCAGTTTCCCAAGAACCTTCTCCCTAGTGATGGTAACTTCACACACTTCATAACCCCTGACACCTGGAACTTCCACCATACTGCTTGTATCTTCCATAGTGAAGACTGATGCAAGTTCATCCGCTATTTTCTTGTCTCCTATTACTACCTCTCCAGTATTGTTTTTCAACAGTCCAACATCCACTCTCTCTGCTCTTCTACATTTTATGTGTCTGAAGAAATTTATGGTATCCTCTTCAATATTTTTGGCTAGCTTACTTTCATATTCCAACTTTACCTTAATGATTTTTTTAGTTGCCTTCTGTTTGTATTTAAAAGCTTCCCAATCCTCTAACTTCCCATGAATTTTGCTCTATTATATGCCCTTTCTTTGGCTTTTATGTTGGCTTTGACTTCTCTTGGTAGCCATGGTTGTGTTATCTTGCCTATATACTTCTTCCTCTTAGCGATGTATATATCCTGTGCTTTCTGAATTGCTTCCAGAAATTCCAGCCATTGCTACTCTGCCGTTATCTTTTCCAATCAATTCTGGCCAACTCCTCTCTCATGCCCCTGTAATTCCCTTTAACTCCACTTTAATACTGATACATCTGACTTTAGCTTCCTCTTCTTAAATTTCAACATGAATTTGATCATAATATGATCACTTGCCCCGAAGGGTTATTTTACCTTAAGCTCTCTAATCAATTACAGTTCATTCCACCCAATCCAGAATAGCTGATCCCCAAGTGGACTCAACCATAAGCAGCTCTAAAAAGCCTTCTCATTGGCATTTTAGAAATTCCTCCCTCTTGGAAACCTGCACCAACTTGATTTTCCCAATCTACCGACATATTGAAATCCCCCATGACTATTGTAACATTTCCCTTTTGCATCAATGTTGTGCAGTCCCTAAGTGTCACCATGCTACCAGCACCACTGTAGCATATCCACAACTGACTAACCCATGTGTCTTTGGGACGTGTGAGGAAGCCCACACAGTCACGGAATAACATATAAACTCCTTGCAGAGAGTGGCAGCGATTGAAACCTGATCACTGGCACCAATAAATATGAAGGAAGAAACATTCATATTGTACATGCCCATTCTCAAACCCACTGAAACCCATGACTTCATCAACTGGGAGTACCATAGATCACCCAGCCAAAAATGGGGTCCAGAAAAATTCATCTCCATTTTATACTTGCTCCACAATAGTTTGCAAGCATTCTGATCAAAGTTCAAGTTCAAAGTAAATGTATTATGAAAGGATATTGAGTCATAGAAAACCACTGCACAGAAATACACCCTTCAGCCCATCTAGTCCATTTAAACTGCCTAGTCCCATCAATTTACACCAGGACAATAGCTCTCCATACCCTTTTCATCAATGTACCTATCCAAACTTCTTTTAAATGTTGTAATCAAAATTGCATCCACCACTTGCATTGGCAACTCATTCCACACTCTCACCACCCTCTGATTGAAGTTTTCCCTTATGTTCCCTTTAAGCATTTCATGTTTCACACTTAACCCATGACCTCTAGTTGTCATCTCACCCAACCCCAAAGGAAAAAGACTGCTTCCATTTACCCTATCTATATCCCCTCATAATTTTGTATACCTTTATCAAATCTTCCCTCAATCACCTACATTCTAGGGAATAAAGTTCAACTATTCAATTTTTCCTCATGACTCAGATTCTCCAGTCCCAGCAATATCATTGTAAATTTTCACTCTTATTTACATCTTTCCTGTAGGTAGGCGACCAAAACTGTACATATTACTCCAAAGTATGTCTCATCAATGTCTTATACAACTTGAACATAACATCCCAATTCCTGGACTCAGTACTTTGATCTATGAAGGCCAATGTGCCAAAAGCTTTCTTTACGGCCCTATCCGCCTTTGATGCCACTTTCAATGAATCGTGGACCTGTGCTCCCAGATGCCTTCATTCTACTGCACTCTTCAGTGCCCAACCGTTCACTGTGTAAGACCTACCCTGGTTAGTCCTCTGAAAGTGCAACACCTCGTATTTGTCTGCATTAAATTCCATCTGCTATTCAGCCCATTTATCTGGCTGCTCCAGATCCCACTGCAAGCTTTGATAGTCTTCCTCACTGCCCACACCACCCCTGATCTTGGTGTCATCCACAAATCTGCTGATCCCATTAACCACATTATCACCCAGATCATTGATGTAGATGACAAACAACAACAGACCCACCTTTGATCCCTGTGGCACTCCACTAATCACAGACCTCCAATCAGAGACACAACCGTCTACTATCCCTCTCTGGCTTCTCCTACAAAGCCAATGTCTAACCTAAATTACCACCTCATCTTGAATGCCAAGCAACTGAAACTTCTCGACCAACCTCCCATGCAGGACCTTGTCAAATGCCTTTCTCTTCTTCATCAACTTTCCTGGTAACTTCCACGAAAAACCTATAGATTGGTTAGACACAACTACCATGCACAAAGCCATCCTGACTCTCTCTAATCAAACTCATAATTGTCACAATATACAACACTGAGATTCATTTTCTTGCCGGCATACTTCATAAATCCATAATAGGATCTATGAAAGACCACTCCAACTTGGGCAATCAAGCAGTGTGCAAAAGACAACATGGTGTGCAAATACAAAATGAAAGAAATAATAATAATGATAATAATAAAGTTAAAAAACAATACATATCAAGAACATGAGATGAAGCCTTCTTGAAAGTGAGTCCATGGGTTGTGGAATTTTTTCAGAGATGGGGCAAGTGACGTTATGTGAAGTTATTCCCTTTGGTTCAAGGGGCTGATGGTTGAGGGGTAATAACTGTTTCTGAACCCGGTGATGTGAGCCCTGAGGGTCCTGTACTTTCTTCCTGCATGATGGGGTTGGTGAAGGTCCCTGGTGATGGATGCTGCTTTCCTGCGACAATGCTCCATGTAGATGTTCTCAATGGTGGGGTGGGCTTTTAGCTGTGACGGACTGGGCTGTATCCTTTTTGTACGATTTTCCGTTCATCACTGCATTATGTGAAGTATGTGATTGAACTAAAGGGATAAGAGGAAAGTCACAAAGAATTTGTAAGAATTGGATCAATTTAATTATGAGAAAAGATTTACTAGGTTGGGATATTTTCTTGAGAACAAAGCAAGCCTAGAGGAGGCTTAAATGAACTATATAAAAATATGAGAGTCCTAGAAAGGGTTACTTGTCAAATAGCTTTTTTATAGCAGTATGAACTTCATGAGCCAAATGGCCTCTTGTTCTAGAACTTATTATGAATAGTATGATAGGATAATGAGAGCTTTCAGCTGTCCACTGCACTCCCAATCTTCATGTCATCTGCAAATTTGCTGATCCGGTTAACCACATTATCATCCTGATCGTTGATACAGATGACAAACAACAACAGTCCCAGCAGCGATCCCTGTGACACTCCAGTAGTCCTTCTTGTCACTTCCTGCACCTCTCGCACGACCATCATAGAAGTGATACATGTGTGTAAACACACATACATGCACACACTCTCTTGATTGTATTTTTTGTTGTTAGTCATCGATAAAGATGGGGAGCCGCACAGCCTCTCCCTCAGGCGAGAACCACCAGTCAACACTGCATTCATGCCTCTGCCTGGTAATCTATCACCCCCTTATTCATTAAGAATCTACCTACCTCTGCCTTCAAATATTCCAGAACTCTGCCTCCTTTGAGAAACAGGTTTCCAATGACTTGTAACCTTCAGAAAAGAAAAAAATTGCGCCTCATCTCTTTCACAGATGGGAATTAGAACTGGTTTATTGTTGGAATTAAATGATTACTCTCACTGGAACTAATATATAGTGATAAGCATTTGTCTACATGCCATTCAGACAGATCAGCGAGACAATAAAAAACAAACGTGACTACAGAATGTAGCTCAGCAGCTACAGAGAGTGTAGTGCAGGTAAACAAATAAGGTGCAGGGGCCACAACAAGATCAGTAGGGAAATCAAGAGTTCATCTCTAGTACAAGAGAGGCCCATTCGAAAGTGGGATATCAGCAGGATAAAAGCAGTCCTTGAGCATAGTGGGAAGTTCTCCCAAGCATTCCGTCACCCTTTATTTTGAAAGAGTTTATTTTTAAAAGCTCTGTTGACACATGGCATCTAGTTACTATTTATCCCTCGTCCTACTTTACTGGGACGGATTAACTGGTCATTTACCTCATTACATTTGTCAGTGCTTGCTTTGTTCAAATTGGCAGATGTTCAAATACATAATAATGCTATAAAATTATTTTATTGACTATAATGCACTTCAGGCCATCCTGAAGACTGGAACGACTCTATATTAATGTAACTTCTTTCTTTGCCTATTCTCTGCAAACACATTGCTTTGAATGAACATCTAAGATCGTCTTTCAGGTGCACTGAGCATTTATTCATAATGTTTCTTTTGTGTTATTGAGGAGTCGCTAACCGTTTCCCCACAGGGAGACGGGTGGAGCAAGGCAATGGAAGGGCTACATTGCGAGAATTATCGGGAATACTTCTATTGGAGAAGTGTTACAAACTGGTCTCCTCACTGCTTTCTTCATTGTGTTATGCTAAACGGCAAAAAGAGCAATGAAAAATGTTAGAGTCCTCCCCTCCCACCATCAGTAGGCACACAGAGGAATATAATGTGGATTCTTTATAAAATTACAGTACTTAATTTTTGCCAAGGGAAATCTCATTTTTACAAACACAGTAGATCCTGGAGATGCTGTAAATCTTGAACAATGCACACAAAATGCTGGAGGGCCCCAGCAAGTCGGGCAGCATCTACGGAGGGGAATAAACGGTTGATGTTTCGGGCTGAGGCCCTTTGTCTGGGCTGGAAAGGAAGGGCGGAGAAGCCAGAGTAAGAAAGTGGAGCAGGGGAAGGAGTACAAGCAGCTGAGGAGGAAGATGGGTGCATGGGGGAGGGGAGGTGAAGTAAGAAGCTGGCAGATGATGGATGAAAGACGTAAAGGGCTGAAGAAGAAGGAATCTGACAGGAGAGATGCCACTTTTATGCAATTAAGTTTTATTTGATTCAGATATATGATAATTAAATTGGAATTTTTAAGTAGGCACATTGTTACTCCAGGGCCAAGGTGCAAAACACAGTACCAACAGTCACACCCAGCACAAGACACATGCAGCACATATAAGACAGTAAGACAGCAAGACAGCAAGCACATATAAGATAGCAATAAAATACAGTCACACAAAAAAAAATTAGTCCAAATCCCTGAGTCCATGAATGTTGCAGCAGTCTGCAGCTAAACGCAATACAGCTTGTCTTCTACTGAGCAGACACGGGCATGCTACACCGACTCCAGCGTAGACGCCATGCCACGCCACCTCCGGCGCTCCAGTGGAGTGCCCGACTCTGACGCCTCCTCTTGGATGGCTGCAAACAGGCAACACCATGGCTTGAGGCCTAGTCCTCGCCATGACGAAGGCCACTCAGCTCCCCCGCCGTTTACCAAAATACCAGTGAACTGGTCTTGCAGAATCAACATTAATAATCTCCAACAGGATCTTGCAATCACAAGAAAAACAACTAAGTTGATCACTCACGGCTGGACTGCACACCTTCTTTGCGCACCAACGCCTCTCTGTCACAGGCAGCATCACGGTCTGCACCGAGTCCAACTCCTTCAGCTTCTCCACCAATGAGCAACTCGCTGATGGGGTAGACATGCAGTACTTTAAGTTCTTAATGTCCAGCAGAGTCCTGCGATCGTAAAAAATACATTTTAAAAAGTCAATAACACACTTGGTTGACCCCATAGAAGCTGCTGTGATTGAACACGCTGCCATCTTACCAGAAACAGCTCAGTTGCTGAATACATACAGGATATCTGAGAAGAAAACAAGTTGTAATGGGATGGTTGTTTCAAGGGTGAAAAGGTGTAAGTATTCTAGGTGCAGGTGTAAAACGAATACAAATTGACAATAAACTGAACTGGTCAAAGAACACTGAGGCTGTCTACAAGAAGGGACAGAGCCATCTCTATTTCCTGAGAAGACTGAGGTCCTTTAACATCTGTCGGACGATGCTGAGGATGTTCTACGAGTCTGTGGCGGCCAGTGCGATCGTGTTTGCTGTCCTGTGCTGGGGCAGCAGGCTGAGGGTAGCAGACACCAACAGAATCAACAAACTCATTCGTAAGGCCAGTGATGTTGTGGGGATGGAACTGGACTCTCTCATGGTGGTGTCTGAAAAGAGGATGCTGTCCAAGTTGCATGCCATCTTGGTCAATGTCTCCCATCCACTACATAATGTACTGGGTGGGCACAGGAGCACATTCAGCCAGAGACTCATTCCACCGAGATGCAGCACAGAGCATCATAGGAAGTCATTCCTGCCTGTGGCCATCAAACTTTACAACTCCTCCCTTGGAGGGTCAGACACCCTGAGCCAATAGGCTGGTCCTGGACTTTCCTGGCATAATTTACATATATTACTATTTAATTATTTATGGTGCAACTGTAACGAAATCCTATTTCCCTCAGGATCAATAAAGTATGACTATGACGATGACTAAAACAAGAAATAATCACGAAGAAGAATCCAATCATAAAGAACAGATGCTGGAAATCCAAGCAACACACACAGAATGCTGGAGGAACTCACAAAGCATGGCGAGAAGCCCCTTAGCCAACCGAATTCACAGTGGTCATTAACCATCTGCCTACACCAACACCTTTCCGGTCCCATTTGTAATTTTCCTCATATTCCCAACAACTCTCCCCAGGTTCTACCACTCTTGTACACACTGAGGATAATTTATAGTGGCCAAGTTAACCTACCAGCTCACATAGCATTGGAACGTGGGAGGTCGCCCTTGTGGTGCATATTCCACAAACACTGCACTGGAGGTCAGAATCGAAGCCAAACGCAGGAGTGGTAAGACAACTAGCACCACCAGCTGCACCACAGTGGGGCTATTGTGTCCCGAGGAGAGAGAGTTATTATCAATCCAGCCAGGATAGGGACCACATCACAAGAGGTTTTGCCTTGGCAGATGCTGAGGTGATGAGGGTGTTGGAGCAACAGGGATGAATGCCATTGCCAGATGAACGATCAGATGGAGCTTTATTGAAGTTTTGGGGTCACGAGTGTTTTCTGACTGAGAGTAGGCGGGAGGAAGAAAAACTGGAAAAAGACGAGAATAAAAATCATTGAAAAGTGATTCAATCATTGGGGAGTGAATAAAAGAAGAGAGAACCATCAAGGTAGAATGAACGTGGTTAAAGGCAACACGGTAGCATAGTGATTAGCATAATGCTTTACAGAACCAGCGACAGAGTTCAAGTCTGCCACTGTCTGTTAGGAGTTTGTACGTTCCCCTGTGACCACGTGGGTTTCCCCCCACATTCTAAAGACGTGTGGGTTAGTGGTTAATTGGTGTAATTAGGCTGTGTGGGCTCATTGGACCAGAAGAGTCTGTTACTGAATTTTATCTCCAAACAAAATAAAGTAAATCAATAAAATAACACAATTTTCAGCTTAGAAAGCCTATAGATTATAAATGGAATGAAAATTTGAGCTAGTTAAGGATATCCATAGTTTTAAAACCCTGGAAGCAATGTGAGGATAGATTTCTGCACAAGTAACTCACATACAGACCTATATGTTCAGAGTCACTGGAGGACTGAGAATGTTATAATGCACAGTAAAGTAATGGTGAAAATTTGAAGGAAGTTTATAAGAGAGTAAGGAGTTAGAGGCAAATATGTGATAGGATTACTGAACTGGCAACAAGCATTTCCTTGAAACCTGATCAAGTTCTACCCTTATGAGAGCAATATTCAACACTTGGGCTTAGTGCTGTATAGATGAGAAAATACATTTTGGTTGCTCATATCTATCTAAGTGCCCGAATTTTTTCGTCATAACAAAATATTGATTAAATCAACATTTTAATACTTATTGGTCCAAAAGCACTTAATCTTTCAATATCCTATTAAGGAGTATATTCCTTAAGAAAGATTTATTGGTTTATTCTCAATTTTAATTAGGTTGGTGTTCCTTGAATACGCAGAGCCTTTAAAGATTGCATACCGTAATCGAAATACTTTAAGCAGATCTGCGTCAGAGACCTGTGCAACTGTGCTTGTTTGTAAAATTCTATAAGCTTCTTATCAAGTAATTTATGATTTTTTATAACCAACTTATTCCTTAAACTGATGTGATTGGCTGACCATGTTGAGAGATAGCACTAATTAATCGAGCCTGCCACTTCTATGCTGGTGTGTATATACTTCATAATATTGTTGGCTCAAGAGGCAGTTTCCACGGTACCATGCTGAAAAGCTGTGAAGGAATGTTATACCATATAATTTACTGTGGCTTTTACAGAAGAACTTGTGAGATTTGGGCCAGTTTGTGCCTGATCCAAAGAAGAATTCCAAAGTATCAATTCAATGTATTCACGTTATACAGAAGCCCTTATTCAGGTAAATGGCTGATCCAAGCATAACATTCCAGTGAAAATTAGTTATGTATTTACCTGGGCTTGACTGGATAACACACACAAAATGCTGGAGGAACTCAGCAGGTCAGGCGGCATCTATGGAAATGAACATCTGGTCAACGTTTTGGCCCGAGACCTTTCTTCAGGACTGGGAAAGAAGGGGGAAGACAGCAGAATAAAAAGGTGGGCAGAAGGGGAAGACGGAAAGCTAGAAGGTGATAGGTGTAGCCAGGTGGGTTGGAAAGGTAAAGGGCTGAAGATGAAGGAATCTAATAGGAGAGGAGAGTGGATCATGGAAGAAAGAGAAGAAGGAGCAGCGGGGGAGGTGAGGAAAAGAGGTAGAAGACCTGAGTAGGAAATAGAAAAGAGGGAAGGGGGAAGGGAAAAAAAATTAGCGGAATGAGAAATCAATAATCATGCCATCAGGTTGGAGGCTACCTAGACGGAATATGAGGTGTAGCTTCTCCACCCTCTGCCCAGGATACAGCCCTGAACCCCGACCATGCTCCTGGTAGCTAGAAGCTGATGAATCACGCACTTTTAAAACCGGGCCTAAATTAGGCACTGCACCTAATGCGGTAGCGTCTCATCAGTCTGCTTCAGGGTGGCATGGTCATGTAGCGGTTGGCGTAGTGCTCAACAGCGCCAGTGGTGGGTGATCAGGGTTCAGCTCTGGAGTTTGTACCTTTTTCCTGTGGCCCACATGGGTCCCCCCGCGTCCCAGAGACGTGCTGGTTAGGGTTAGTAAGTTGTGGGCGTGCTATGTTGGTGCTGGAAGCAGGCTGCCTCCAGCACATATACGGACTGTGTTGGTCATTGACTCAAACCATACATTTCACTGTGTGCTTTGATGTTTTGAAATACGTGTGAGGAAGTAAAGCTAATCTGTTTCACCTGGAGGTCACATTTGAAATTCAGTATTCAGGTGACAAAAAAAGCCCAAGAAGAACATTTTTAACAGTTTCTAGCAAAATTAGAAGCAATTTGTTTTAAGTGAAGTAACTGATTATTTAGAACAGAAAAGCGTTTACTGTGTGGAGTTTGCCTGTGCTCTCCATGGCAACACATGTGCTCCCCCGTCTCACCCACGCTTCCACAAGTTTCCTCCAATCTCAGAGCTGTGTGGGTTGCTCAGTTAAATGGCCACTAAATTTCCCCTGGTGTGTAGAGCCAAGGGTGGGGTGAGTTGATTGGGATGTGGGGTGTATGAAGTAGAAATACTATAGGATTAGTGTAATTGAGTATTTAATGGTTAGCGTCAACGTGATGGGCCAAAGAGTTCATTTTCATGCTGTAATTCTGAGACACAAAATAATATTTGAAAAGGCAGGAATCATCAATCAGGAATCCTGAAGAAGGGCTCAGCCTGAAATGTCGGCTGTTTATTCATTTCCATGGATGCTGCCTGACCTGCTGAGTTCCTCCAGCATTTTCTGTGTGTTGCTAAGAATTTTTAACAATGTTTACAGAAAGATCCACAACAACATGATCAACAAACAAGAGAAGATCTGCAGATGCTGGAAATCAAAGTAATACACACAAACACGAGGAATTCTGCAGATGCTGGAAATTCAAGCACAACACATCAAAGTTGCTGGTGAACACAGCAGGCCAGACAGCATCTCTAGGAAGAGGTACAGTCGACGTTTCAGGCTGAAACCCTTCCTCAGGACTAACTGAAAGAAGAGTTAGTAAGAGATTTGAAAGTGGGAGGGGGAGGGGGAGATCCAAAATGATAGGAGAAGACAGGAGGGGGAGGGATGGAGCCAAGAGCTGGACAGGTGATTGGCAAAGGGGATATGAGAGGATCATGGGACAGGAGGCCCAGGGAGAAGGAAAAGGGGGAGGGGGGGAAAACCCAGAGGATGGTCAGGGGGTATAGTCAGAGGGACAGAGGGAGAAAAAGGAGTGAGAGAAAGAATGTGTGTATATAAATAATGGATGGGGTACAAGGGGGAGGTGGGGCATTAGCAGGTCAATGTTCATGCCATCAGGTTGGAGGCTACCCAGACGGAATATAAGGTGTTGTTCCTCCAACCTGAGTGTGGCTTCATCTTTACAGTAGAGGAGGCCGTGGATAGACATGTCAGAATGGGAATGGGATGTGGAATTAAAATGTGTGGCCACTGTAAGATCCTGCTTTCTCTGGCGGACAGAGCGTAGGTGTTCAGCAAAATGATCTCCCAGTCTGCATTGGGTCTCGCCACTATATAGAAGGCCACATCGGGAAGACTGGACGCAGTATATCGCCCCAGCCGACTCACAGGTGAAGTGTCGCCTCACCTGGAAGGACTGTCTGGGGCCCTGAATGGTGGAGTGCTGGAGTGTTCAATGTTTCTAGGATGAAGTTTTACCCGAGTTGCGTCATGAATGATGCCAATAGTAGCTGATTACATCACTGAAATAATTTGGCACCTGAGAAACCAACCTGCCACCAGACTACAGCCAAACACCATGGCTTCCATCTGGATTGAGACTGAGAAATGACTCTTATTGGCAATAGGGAATTTCCAGATAAAGGGATTGAAAATGCAATATGCCACAATAATAGGAAATGTTTGCATATCTTCAAGTAGAGACGCTATTAGAACCTTAGACAAAGAATGTTTAGCAAATGTAAATTTTAATTCAGTCATTGTGCATGTCACACAGCACAACTCCCGACTGAAGAAGTCTGCTGTCAAATGGATCAATGAAACAGATATCAACAAGCCCATGTCCCTCTAAACCAGGGATTCCCAGTTTGGGGTCGTCCATGGATCCCTCGGTCAATGGCATTGGTCCATGGCCTAACAAAGGTTGGGAACCCCTGCTCTAAGCCTTTCCAATCCATTTACCAGTCTAACTGTCTTTCAAAAGTTGTTTTTGTACCTGTGTCAACCACTTCCTCTGGCAGCTCTTTCATATACAGACAACCCTCTCGGTGAAAAAGATGCTATTCAGGTTTCTGTTAAATCCCTCTGGTCTCACACTAAACCTGCGCCCTCTCGTTCTTGATTGCCCAGTCCTGGAAAAAGACCGTACATTCACCCTATCCACCACCCCTCATGATTTTATACGACTCTATCACCCCTCAATCTCCTAGGTGCCGAAGAGTTAAGTCCCAGCCAGATCAACCTCTTTCTATAACTCAGTCTCAAGTCCCAGTCTTCGTAAATCTCCTCTGTACTCGTTCCAGCTTAGTGGAGTCTTTCATGTAGAAAGGTGAACAGAACTGAATATAATATTCCAAATGCAACCTCACCAATTTCTTGTATAGCTGCAACATGACATCCCAACTTCTATACTCAATGTCCTGTCTGATGAAAGCCTCCTTCACCACCATATGAGATGTGTATCAACATTATATAGCATCCAGAATTATGAGGAATTTAGTATGCTATTGCCTCTACATGGTGTGTTATGTTGGTGTTGAATTGAGTTGAATTGAATTGACTTTATTACTTACATCCTTCATTTCCGTGAGGAGTAAAAATCTTTACGTTACGTCTCCGTCTAAATGTGCAGTGTGCAATTTATAGTAATTTATAATAAGTATTATGTACAACAGGATAGTCAATATAACATAGAAATACAGTTGCGTCAGCATGAGTTAATCAGTCTGATGGCCTGGTGGAAGAAGCTGTCCCGGAGCCTGTTGGTCCTGGCTTTTATGCTATGGTACCGTTTCCTGGATGGTAGCAGCTGGAACAGTTCGTGGTTGGGGTGACTTGGATTCCCAATGATCCTTCGGGCCCTTTTACACACCTGTCTTTATAAATGTCCTGAATAGAGGGAAGTTCACATCTACAGAGGCAGTGGGCTGTCCACCCCACTCTCTGCAGAGTCCTGCGATTGAAGGAAGTACAGTTCCCATACCAGGCAGTGATGCAGCCAGTCAGGATGCTCTCAATTGTGCCCCTGTGGAAAGTTCTTAGGATCTGAGGGCCCATACCAAATTCCTTCAACCATGATGTGCCTTTTTCACCACACGGCTGGTATGTACAGACCGCGTGAGATCCTCGATGATGCTTATGCCGAGGAACTTAAAGCTGTTCACCCTCTCAACCCCAGATCCACTGATGTCAATAGGGGTTAGCCTGTCTCCATTCCTCCTGTAGTCCACAACCAGCTCCTTTGTTTCTGTGACATTCAGTGAGAGGTTATTTTCTTGACACCTCTGTATCAGGGTGATGACTTCCTCTCTGTAGGCTGCCTCATTATTATTTGAAATTAGGCCAATCAGTGTAGTGTCGTCAGCAATTTTAATTAGCAGATTAGAGCTGCAGGTGGCAACACAGTCATAAGTATACAGAGAGTAAAGGTCAAGTAACAGATCAGCAGCCTAAAAGTTGAGAATTCAATTGCCGTGAAAGTTCAAGACTGGTGTTAGTAAACCAATTATAACGCTCCAAATTGTTGCACCTGTGTAAACCAGAACTACATTAATGAATGGAACTTTCCACTGCTACAATCTCCTTCCACAGGCGCTACCTGACTTGCTCAGTCTTTCCAGCATTTTCAGCTTTTAGTTCAGATTTTCTGCAACTGCAGTTTTTTTTGATTTTCATTTGGACTTTTACCATGTCTGGTCTTGTTTCCATGTGACTAATTATATATTTTATGATTCTTAAGGTTCTTTAATATGATGTAGTCGAAGATTTTGACCTTAGTTCATATAAGGACATAAAGCGGGCACACAATTGACAGATGATGGAATCTGGACAACGTGCCAAGCCATGGAGAAATTCAGGAGATCAGGCAGCAATGTTCCCTCTAATTTTTTTTTTACACAGTTGCGCGGAACAAGCATTGATCTAAGCAGAAATTTTTTACGTGGCCTGAAAACTGCACGGTGCATTATATAAAAGAAAAATTCCAGCTGTGTGGCACCGAAGGCTATGTGCCTGAGAGTATTGCAGTTACTGCGCGGCTGCGCACCTGTGCAACTTTGAGGGAAAAGCGTCAGGCAGAATCTGTGGAGGGAAGTGGAGAGTCAACATTTCGAGTCAAGGTTCTTCAACTGAGCTTATACACATACATTCAGAGAGGCATCAAATTTATTGTTATGTATGCAAGTAATGTAGGCACAGATTCAATGAAAACTTACTTGCAGTAGCTTTACAGGCAAATGGCATTAGATGCACAACATTCAGAAAAAAAACAAAAACATAAATAATACAAGAATTGTACAAGGAAGAACACAATTAGAACCAACAAGATGATTAACCTTCATTGTAGTGCAAAATAGTTACTATGCAGTGTTACCCTGCTGAGGTAGTGATTAGGGTTTTGCTGGATGGTTCAAGAACTGAGTGTTTGAAGGGAAGATTTCCCTTACGGTACTTGATCTTGTGATGCGGGACTCCAGACTTCTGTACCTCCTGCCTGATGGTAGCTGCTATTTGCAACCGTGCTGGTCTCTATCACATTAAGTTGAAATATTGGATCCCCATATTGATTGATAAAAATTATGCAGTGGAAGTATTACATTAATATAGCTAACCCACCTCTTTGAAGATTAGCTGAAGTTGCAGGCACAATACTGTGTGGATTGTGGTGGAAATTTTACCTTGATCACTTGTCAATTGGAATCGCAATCAGGTTTGTTATCATTGACATATATCAGGAAATTTGCTGTTTGGTGGCAGCAGTACAGAGCAAGACATGAAAAATTACTGTCAGCTACAATAAGAAATATATAAAAAATAAACAAGTAGTGCAAAAAGAGAGCAAAATGTCAGGTAGTGTTCATGGGTTCATGGTCCATTCAGAAATCTGATGGCACAGGGGAAAGCTTTGTGTCTAAAACATTGAGTGTGTAAATTGAGTTGGAAAGTCCATGTAATCTTGGTGAGTTTAACATAATCAACCAAGGATGTCTCTCCACCCTACTCTTGGATGTTTCTGGATATTTTGGCCTCAACTGTTTACCTGACTTGTGTGGGAAAAACATTCAGAAATATAACTAAATGTTTATGAAATTGTGCTGAAGCCAAGAATGGGGAAGTATACTGAGTAGTACACAGTATATCCAGTATGCTGAGGCTTTATAAGGCATTGGACAGACCGCACAGAGCATTGTGAGCAATTTTGGGCCCCTTACCTAAGAAAGGATGTGCTGGCATTGGAGAGGGTCCAGATAAGGTTTACAAGAATGATCTCGGGAATGAAAGGGTTAACGTATGAGGAGTGTTTGATGGCTTTGGACCTGTACTCGCAGGAGTGCAGGAGAATGAGGCGGGATTTCATTGAAACCTATTGAATATTGAAAGGCCTAGATAGAGTGAATGCGGAAATGATGTTTCCAAATTGGGGAGTCTATGACCAGAGGGCAATACTTCAGAATAAATGGACATCCCTTTAGAACAGAGACCAGGAGGAATTATTTTAGCCAGAGTGTGTTGAATCTGTAGGATTCATTGCCACAGACTGCCATGGAGGCCAAGTCATTGAGTATATTTAAAGGGGAGGTTGATTGGTTCTTGATTAGTCAGGAAATCAAAGGTTATGGGGAGAAGAATGAAGAATGGGATTGAGAGGGATAATAAATCAGCCAGATTGAATGGCGGAGTGAACGCGATGGGACAAATACCCTATGTCTTCTACGTCTTTTGGTCTTATGGGAAGGTGAATAGCACTCAGTGAGACTTAGGGAATGCAGATGTTGAAAAAGAGGTAGGTCATCTTAACGGAACACCAGAAGATGAAATGTGTGTACACTATGTCAATATACAGTGGCAAACGAGAAAAAAAAGACAACACTCTTTATACTCCTCTACAACACTGGCATAGATATTGTGTTCTCATTTTTGATTCTTGTAAATAAAGCTAAAATATCAAGTTAAAATAGTTAAATCAAGCTGACTTTAATTGCTCCATACTACCGATGTAGCATAATTCAGTCATATACTTCTCTCCTACATCTTCATCTTTCCTCCTGAGTTGCCTGTTGTTTTTTTTTTCAGTTTTTGAACTCTTATTTTGCCTGATATAGAAGTGGCTGAGGAGTGGCAAAACTGCCAAAATTCTCCTTTTGCTCACAGCTTTTATTAGAACCCCTGAGATATGCAGACACTGAGACATAATTTGGCAAACTTTTCTCAGAGAAGTCCATGATATTTAAGAGCTACTAAATAATGCGCAAGATTGACCAAGTAGCATTGCTTAATATATGGGAAAAAAAGTGAAATACAAAACCAAACTATCCAGTTTTCCTCAGGAATGAAACACTCCATCTTAGGCAACAGCCTGGTGAATCTCCTCTGACACTCTCTAATCCTTCCTTCCATAGAGACCAGAAATGTGCATAGTACTCCAGTTTATTGAATTATTTTACTTTACCGAGGGATACAGCATGGAACAGAACCTTCCAGCCCAAAGAGCCACACCACCTATTTATCACTAGCCTAATCACAGGACCATTAGCAATGCCAGTGAACCACAAACTGCTATGTCTTTGGACTGGGGGAGGAAACCTGAGCACCTGGAGGAAGCCCTTGTAGTTCACAGGGAGAACGTACGATCTCCTTACAGACAGCACTGGAATGGAACTCTGAATTTCAGAACAGCGCACACTGTAATAGCTTCACACTATGCGCTGCACTACCGCGATGCCCAATTGTGGTCCATTCAGTGCTTTATAAACCAGTCCATAACCTCCCTGCTCTTACATTCTGTGTGCTTTGGTGAATGAAAGCTTGTACATCCAAAAAACTTTTTTGCCCATCCAGTCCTTGGGCTCGTACCCTTCCATTCAATGTGTATGACCTGCCCTCAATGATCCTCTGAAGGTGCATCATGTATCAAAAATCAAAGTCCAAGTCAAAGTGAGACATTGGTGTTCTCACACGGGGCTGTAATGCAGCCAGTCAACACACTTTCCACCACACATTTACGGAAGTTTGCCGAAGTTTTTGATGACATGCCAAATCTCCCCAGGCTCCTGAGGAAGTAGAGGCGCTGTCTCCTACCATTGTTGTACTAATTAATCAATATCTTTCTGTAATGTAAGACTATCCTCCTCACTATGAACTTATGAAATCTATACTATTCCTCTTTTGCACTATTTATATATTCTATTTTATTGTAAATAATCGTAATTTTTTAAGTGTTGCAAAACAAAAAAAAAATTCTTGACATATGTCAGGGATAATAAACCTGATTCTGATTCTGAACAACTCCACAAGTTTTTTTTTTGTCAGCTGCAAATTTATTAGTCATACCTCCTACATTCATATCTGAATCTCTACGGTTTATGACAAACGCAATGGCCCCAAGCACCACTCCCTCAAGCTTCCATTCACAAAACAGCCCTCTACCATCACCCTCTGCTTCTTATCACCAAGCCATCTTTGGTTTCAATCTGCCAACTTGCCTTGGGTCCCTTAGGCTTTAAACTTAGCCCATGCAGAACCCTGTCAAAAACATTATCAAAATCCTTGAAGTTTACATCAATTGCACTGCCCTTATCAATACATGCCATCAGGCTCCTGAACCAATGTGCATAACTTTTCTCACCACAACTCTGAACTGATTCCATAACCTACATACTTGCTTTCAAGGACTTTACAACTCCTGTTCTCAGTTTTTATTTATTTACTTTTATTTTTGCATTGTTTTGGTCTTCTTTTACACATTTGTTTTTGTCAGTCTTTGTTTATATATAGCTTTTCATGAATTCTGTTGTATTATTTTTATTTCCCTGTAAATGCCTGCATGAAAATGAATCTTAATGATAATAAATTTGACCTTGACTGATGTCATTGTAAATGTGACCCCTTGCTGAGGGTCACAATCACTGAAAGTCACGCCTCTGTCTCAGAGCAGGACATGGACTACACTGTCTGTTGTCATTATGATGATTTTACCAATGATTTTTCAGTCCCGGTTGGAGTTGTAGAATCTCATTATGATATCTGCTGTTATGTAAGGCAGGTTAGTGAAGCTTTCTTTTCAAAGAGCCCTGCATTGTAATTCTCACAGTGATTTTGATAACCATTGAGCTTAGCTGCTGTTTTCCTTGTACTTTTTGGAAACTGAATTTGCTGATACAAAGAGTTTACACTTTCTGTGTTGGGGATTAAGTCGGCCAATGTTCAGCTTCAGATTCAGATACATCAAAACAAATGGTGAATCACGTTGTTTGTGTTAACGGCCGACGCACTCTAGAAAGCACTAGGGGCTGCCCACAATTGTTGCCGCACATTCCTGTGCCTACATAACATGACCACAGTACTGCTAGAAAATGTTTCAAAAGCAGACATCGATTCAGAGATTAACCACTGCCTGAGAATCGCTAGTGGAGCCTATGCAAAATTAAGGAAAAGAGCCCTTGAAGACTGAAACTATAGGCCCAAGCAAAGTTTTTGGTCAATAGGGCAGTTTTCCTTCCTGCATTATGGAGCTGAATCATGGGCAACTGAAAACTACCAAATGTCCTTGTGAAAGATTTTGAGGATCAGCTGGAAGGACAGATACACTAACACCAGTGCACTGGAGAAGACCAACATGAACAGCATCTCCACCACAATAAAGCAACACCAACTCCAATAGACAGGTCATGTCACCTGGATACCTAACTCAAATCTCCCCAAACCGATCCTTTACTCCCATTCGAAGAAAGGTCAGCGAGCCCGTGGTGGGTAAAGGAAACACTTCAAAGATAACATCAAAATCAGACTGAAGTGATGCAACATTCTGTCTAACAACTGGGTGGCGTAGTGGTTAGCGCGACACTATTACAGCTGGGGGCATCAGAATTCAGAGGTTAATCGCAGTGCTCACTGTAAGCAGTCTCTGTATGTCCTCCCCATGGAGTGTGTGGGTTTTCTCTGGGTCCACTGGATTACTCCCAAAGACAGGTTGGGTAGTTTAGTTAGTCATTGTAAATTGTTCCGTGATTATGTTTGGGTTAAATCACGTTGTGTAGTGTTCTCGTGCAGTGTGTTGAAACTCTGACTAAACATCAAGTTAAACTGGAGCCAATGGAGACAGAATCGTAGTAAGGTTAACCATTTACTGTTCACTCTTCCATATTAACATCCTATGGTGAAAACTGTTGATAAAAAAATAAACATATACAGCGTCTGTTTCATTCTGGAGACCACGCGCGCTCTCTTCTTGTCGCATCAAACCGCCATCGGGCTCGAGCCGACCCCGCGTTTGAAATTGGAAAGGCAGCACGCACGCACGCCGCCCCAACCGTCGCTTCCTTAACAGAAACCGCGTTAATATTTTTACTTCAAATACATTCTTATGAACTTACTGCGTTGCTTCTATAGTGTTTCTTTGTGGGTAGACACGGAGCTCCTCATGATCATGCTGCGCGCATGGCACCCGCCTTCACACCTTCTCCAAACCGGAAGCTACACATAAGACGCGGCAAAACCGGAGGTGACGTCATCACATACCGTAGACAATGAATTTACTTTTGTTAAACTGTAACTTAATTATCAACCTTTAACCTTAACCGGAAAATAGTTACAAACAAATCATTTAAAACGTAGACCCAACGAAGTCAAATAAATGCCTTAAGGGCACACACGTTGTAAGGGGTTGCTGGGAGGTGTGACCTGAAGAGGCAGAAGAGCCTACTCTGTGTAATATCTCTAAATGAAATAAATATTGTACTCAATAGATACACCTGGAGGAAACTGGAGAGGGTTCAAAGGAGGTTCACGAAGGTGATTCCAGGCTTGAACGGCTTGTCATATCAAGATGGTTCGATGGCTCTGGGGCTGGATTTGTTGGAATTCAGAAGAATGAGGGGTGATCTCACTAAAACCTATCGCAGGATGAAAGGCCTCGATAGAGTGGATGTGGACAGGATGTGTTGGGAGCGTATAAGACCAGAGGACACAGCCTCAGAAGAGAGGGGCATGCTATTAGAATGGCAATGAGGAGAAATTTCTTTAGCCAGAGAGAGGTGAATCTGTGGAATTCTTTGCCACAGGCAGCTGTGGAGACCAAGTCTTTATGTAAATTTAAGGCAGAAGTTGATAGATTCTTGATTGGTCAGAACATGAATAGATATGGGGAGAAGGCAGGAGATTGGGGCTGAGAGGAAAATTGAATCAGTCATGATGAAATGGCGCAGCAGACTTGATGGGCCAAATGGCCTAATTCTGCTCCTACATCTTATGGTCTTATGGACTTATGGAACTCTGTTCATGATGAAGCGACCTCCTCTGTGTGGCAGAGAACAAGTGGTAGCTATGAAAGAAGATAGTAAACAACCAAAAGACCGAATCACTAACCACAGCCACCATTTACTCTTGCCCTCACTGCACCCGAATATGTGGATCCTGGATCAGCCTCCAGAGCCATCTGAGGGCCCACCAATAGACAACACCTTAGGAGAACATCATACTCAACTTGAGTGATCAGACTATGCTGATGCATTGAGGGAAAAGCAATAACAGAGTGTAGAATAAAGTGTTACAGTTACTGAGAAAGTGCATTACAGGCAGACAATAAGTCCGTAGCGAGGTAGATTGTGAGGTCAAGAGTCCATCTTATCATACTAGGGAGCCATTCAATAATTTTAAAACAGTGAGATAGAAACTGGCCCTAAACCTGGTGGTACGTGCTTCCAGGTTTTTATATCTTCTACCCAATGGAAGGCAAGAGAAGAGAGAATATCAGGGTGGGTGGGGTCTTTGATTATATTGGCTGTTTTACTTGAGCAGTGGAAAGTCCAGAAATATGGAGAAGCGACTGAATACTGTGATGTGCAGAGTTGTGTCCACAACCCTCTGCCATTTCTTGCGATTACAGGCAGAACAGTGGCCATACTAAATTGTGATGTAACCACATACAATGCTTTCAATGGTTCACTTATAGAACTTGGTGAGGATTGAAGGGAACATGCCAAATTTCTTACCCCCTGAGGAAGTAACGTGCCGGTGAGCTTCCTTGGCTGTGGCACCTACATGCTAGACAGCATTGCTGTGTTTGGACGGGCCTTCATGCTTTATTCTGCCCGTTATTTCCATTCCTTTGTGGCGCTCGTTGGGAGTGAGATGAAGAGCTATGGTGAAAAGAGTGTCATTGCGATGAGATAACCTTGTTCGACTTCAGTTTGCATTGGGATACCAGATCTGTGTTGGCTCTGTAGGTGAGGATCACACTTTCACGTCATGGTAGATGGTGAAGGATGAACGGCGGTGCTGAATTTTTGAGATTGACTAAATATTAGTTGGTTTAAGAGATAATGGGATGGGAGGGGGGATCTGTTATCTCACTATATTGCTGGTATTTGTTCCTGTTGCTCAAAGGATAGGCTTCTGGGACTTCATCTGACAGACAATAGAATTTAAATGCAGTGACCCCTGCTTTCAAAGTTTCAAAGTTCAAAATACATTTATTATCATAGTATGAATGCAGTATACAAGTCTGAGATTCCTTTTCCCACAGACAGCAATGAAACAAAGAAACACCATGGAACCTGTTTAAAGAAAACATCAAAAACCCGATGCACAAAAAACCAAATCACGCAAACAGCAAAAAATGAGTGACTAACAATCACAATATTAAACATCAAATTACAAAGTTCTATGAAATGTCTGGAAAATAACTTATTTTCTGGTCTGGGTGCTGAAGTCAGAGGTCTGGATAATGCCATGCTATTTCTATTGGCTCTCGGTCAGAGGAACATGGCAGCTGGATGGCTTTGGTCTCAGGGTTATTGCAGCGTTTCCTGCAAGTGTTTGACTTGAATAGGAGAGCAGATCTTGAGCTACAGGTCCCCATGGATATCACCAGCACATCTCTCCACTCAGATATAGTACTGCGGTGAACAGCTGCCAAGACAGTCCTCCTCATTGAGTTAACCAATCCATGGGAGGAAGGAGTGGAGGCTGCCCACAGGAGGAAGAGGCGGCGGCGTGTGAGGAAGATGGCTGGAGGACCATCATCTATCCTGTGGAAGTAGGATGCCAGGGCTTTGTCCGGGCATCGATGACAAGGCTACTCCATGATATTGCAGTGACTGGAGCAAGGCTCAGGAGGGCCACCAGAGAGTTGGCTGAAGGGGCAGAAAAGGGTAGCTTTTGGCTGTGGCTGAGGAGGAAGAACAGAAATTGGGGGACTGACTAACTCCATTGGGACTTACAGGGGGTGGTCTGTGCCACCGAGAGATTTACGAGGACGAAGGGAGCAAAACATCAATGAGCAGTGGTCCTGGGCTGATGACCCTGCAGCTGACCAGCTGGCAGGCAGCAATGCCGAGCAGGAAACAACATCTTCCTGTAAATCACCTTCCCCCATGATCTTAGCCATTGTCTCAAGTCATAGAACCTGTCGGTTAAGTAAATCACCTGTGAAATAATTCAATGTCACGCTTTAGAGCTTTCACAGAACACTTGATGGCAGGAAATCACAGAAACAGTTCCAGCCAGAGGGGTTAAAATCCAACTGTTGTAACTATTTAAACAGAATTCTTTATTTTCACATTAATAAAAGCTGAATATTTTAGCGACTTTCTGAAAGGGGTCCTCTATTGCTGAAAGAAATTATGATATTCCTGAGTCCTGAATCCTTCCACAATGTTACGTGACCTAAGTATCTGTGCAGCAAGACGTCACCAGCTATTAGTGTGGTGAATGATAAGGGTGTGTTTTGAAACTTGTTGTCAAGATCTGGAAAGTGCTGCAAGGGACACAAACACATGTGACTCAAGCAATCCTGCTGAGACTACATTTATTAACCATTTTCACCTTCACTCTCAACCCTTACAGAATTGCCTTGCAGAAAATGAAAAGGGATGTTAAAATTCACAAAGCACAATTGAATGTAAAATTGAGCTAGTCAATATCTACCCTCAAAGGGCCTGAATAAGTTACTGATGTTGTTGTTTTAAGAAGTGGGTATGCCCTGTTTATCCTGAAGACCAATTTATGCAGCTTCTGAGATGCCCTTCTTGTTACTTCAATTTCTGATATTAAAATAATATATATGTAATACACTTAGTGGCCACTTCATTGAGTATCTCCTGTACCTAATAAAGTGGCCACTGAGAGTACGTCAGCTGTCTTCTGCTGTTGTAACCCATCCACCTCAAGGTTCGATATGTTGTGTATTCAGGGATGCCCGTCTGCAGACCATTGTTGTAACAAGTGGTTGTTTCAGTTACTATGACTTTCCTGTCAACTTGAACCAGTCTGACCATTCTGCTCTGATTGCCAAGGCATTTTTGCCTGCAGAACAGCCCCTCACTGGGCGGTCTTTGTTTTTCACACGACTCTCAGTAACCCTACAGACGTGAAAATCCCAGGAGATCAGCAGATCCTGAGATACTCAAACCGCCCCTTCTGGCACCAACAATCATTGCATAGTCAGAGTCACTTAGGTCATATTTCTTCTCCATTCTAATGTTTGGCCTCAACAACAACTGAACCTCTTGACCGTGGCTGCATGCTTTTATGCAATGAGTTGGGGCCACATGATTGGCTGATGAGATATTTGTATTAACAAGCAGCTGTACTTCCCCAATGAGTGTATATTACTTTGTTCTAAATATCAATTAAGTTTCAGTTTACATTTAAAATGCTTATCGTCAATGTATTTTCCCCCGGTCCAGTTGCACACTACCTCTCCAGCCCCTTCATAGGGAAGGATGTCTTTTTATTGTAAAATTCTCCATTTTTTAATGTGGACATGTGGATTTATATTGGATGATGCTAATAGAAACTGCATGATGCATCAACATCATTTCAATGTGAATTAGACCGAGAAGAGTCTATTATAAACAAAGTATTGATATTGCATTATTATTTAAATATCCAGATTTTAATATAAACTTTATGACTCATAAGGAGGAAATTTGACTCATGCTGGCTCCCTACAGAACAACTTCATTCCCCCCTTATTTCCCTATTGCCCAGCATCTAATTCTCTCACACGTATTTGTCAATTCCCCATTGATTATTCAGACACTTCACCAACATTACAACAATAAACGTAGGAAATCATCGCAGAAAGTCATGTATTCCCGACTGGCCGATCATCTTCCTCATCTCGCCTTTCCCACCTGATCTCTGCAGTCATTGATCCCATAAAGTGAAGTAGAAACATATCAATGTCCACCTTGAATTTCTGAAGCTTTTCATAGCTGAAAATCACAACCCTCTTTTGTTAATTTCAAAAAAGATACTTAATTCATAGTGAAAAAAAGAAACTGTGCAAAACGTTTACATTCATGGTCATTACATTCAGTAATGTTAACTTATTTTTTAAAACCATTGCCACTCTGGAGTGATACATCCTTTTGAAGTTTGAGGGGCTTCTTGACCTGGCACAGCCCCTCCATGTCATGTCAAGGAAAGAACCTAGACTGTGGCCCTTCCCACAGACCCTCTGCAAAGCTTGTAGCTCAGTATTTACTCCTGTAGCCTGGGTGTGTCAAGTGGCAGCAGTTTCTTATTGGCATCCTGCTGTGCTGAAAGACCAACAGGCCTCTGAGTGATGAACTTTATCCTCATCTCAGTCCAACTGATCTCTTCTGAGACTGTGCCCCCTAAGTCTGGAATGCCCACTTGTTTCCCCTTCTGTATGCAAAAGCCTGGATGGGTGGGAATGGCTCACCATTTTCGTACATTCGGAACACACCCAAATTCATTGTCAATGAGATGTTCTTTCCTCTCTAGCACTGGCTATCTGAATCAACACACACAAATTGCTGGAGGAAATCAGTAGATCAAACAGCATCTACGGAAATGAATAAACAGTCCATGTTTTGGGCCAAGACCCTTCTTCAGGACAGGGAAGGAAGGGAGAAGACACCTCCTTAATTAGTTATCGTCATTTGATGTCAATAGCAAGATGGCAAATTATGTCATTCAACTGAATAAAGATATTTAATGATGTCATTGCCTGATGTTGAATTTGTGGTGAATTTCTAATTGAGTAAACAAGATTCTGCCTCATTTGTTTTTGTTCACTGTTATTTGCTTTTTCTGCTGGAGGCCCTGGTTTCTTCCTACATCTCAAAAACTTTCATGAAGTTTCTTGTGTCCCAAGGTCATGTTGGTTTGTAGATTAATTAGCAACTGTAAATTATCCTCATTTTCAATGCAAGATGGCACCAGAACATAGTGATTCATTATCAGCTGGTCTCTGCAGATCTACTCATTACTTTTATAAAATCTCTACATACTTTTTCGTCTAAATTCTAGGACTCTAAGAATCACTAACTTACTGATTAGTGGTTGGTAGAAGAATCAGCTGAGTGAAGGGGAAAGATGCCAGAATAAAAAGGTGGGGGAAGGTTAGAATGATGATAGAAGATGATAGGTGAAGCCAGTTGGCTAGGAAAGCTAAAGGGCTGGAAAGGAAGGAATCTGATAGGAGAGGAGAATGGACCACAGGAGAAAGGGAAGGAGGAGGGGACCCAGGGGAAGTGATAGGCAGGTGAGAAGAGGTAAAAGTCCAGTGTGATGAATAGAAAAAGGGAGGTGGGGAAGGGAGAAATAATTACCGGAAGGAGAAATCAATATTTATACCTTCAGGTTGGAGGCTATCCAGACGGAATATAAGGTGTTGCTCTTTTACTCTGAGGGTGGCCTCATCATGGCACAATATTTTAATCTTTACCCCCACAATAAGACCCCAGTTTAATCAAAGTTAAGAACCAGGATTGCATTGGTATGACATGTTTTCCATTTCTGATATTTTCCATCTTCTGGCCTCTCTGTGAAGCGTTATCAATTAGGATGAAATGAAGGACTGTTCTGTGCCGTCAGGCCTTGCTTACCAGGAAATTACCCAAGTTAGTTTACTGTATGTCTGGAATCTGAGAGGGGACTGGGTCTGAAGTAAGATTCGATATGGAATCTATTTTAAATTATTAACTTCTATTTCAGAAATAATAAGAAAAAAAGGGCTTGGTTCTGTGAAGAAAAGTCAGAAACAACAGGCTAAGTAAGACTTACTTTGCCTTGAGAATTTTTAGGGTTTTACACCAGATAGTTTGCTTATTCTTTTCGCCTAGAAATTTAATCACTTGGAGCATCTATACCGTAATGTTGAAATAGAATGTGAAATTCATCTAAAATCATGATCAATAGCTTATACTGACTGCAAGACTTGTGTGCATAATCTCCCATCCATATCCCTATGGCTGCTGGATGTGCATTAGCTCCAGGTTAAGTGTAGTTGGTTTTAATGTTCCCACTCATTTCTTTTCCCTCCCTACCTCTGCAATCTCCTCTAGACCTATAGTCGTCAAGTATACCTGTGATTATTAATTTTGCATTCTTGGGCATTGCTGAATTTAATAAATACTTTCTCTTGACATGGACCTATTGTAAATGCTGGATATCTCCGCCAGTCAACACTTGCTTTTCTTTCCAGCTGGTCCTTCATGCTCTGAACCTCTCCCTTCCCAGCAAACCCTTTCTCTCCCGCCAAGATTCTCCCCATCCCTTCCCACTCCACAGTGATGCAACTCCCCTTCCCCCAGTGGACACTCTGTACGCTTTCTGTTGCCTTGGTGACACATGTCCGTGGTGGTTGGGGTCTTTGAATATGCTGTACCATCCCCTCCCACTACCAAGCAGCTCGGTAGTGTAGTGGTTAGCATAGTAACTCACAGCACTAGCAATCACCAGTCGAGGCTCGATTCCGTCACTCCCGGTAAGGAGTTTGTACACTCTGGTTTCCTCCCACATTCCAAGACCTATGGTGAGTTGTAGGCATACTGTGTTGGCGTTGGAAGTGCGGCAACATTTGTGGACATCCCAGCAATATCCTTGCAGATTTGATACAAACAACTCATTTCGCTGTGTTTCAATGTATGCGTGGCAAATGAAGCTAATCTTATCATATCTAATTGGGCAGAAGCTACAAAATCCTGAAAGCAGGCACCACAAGGCTCAAGGATAGGTTCTATCCCTGTTTTATGAGGCTATTGTACACTAAGTTCCAGGTACAAAATTCAAAGTAAATTTATTATCAAAGTACATATATGTCACCATATTCAGCCCTGATATTCATTTTTTGCAGGCATACTCAATAAATCCAATAACCATAATAGAATCAACTAAACAACAGGAATTCTGCAGATGCAGGAAATTCAAGCAACACACATCAAAGTTGCTGGTGAACGCAGCAGGCCAGGCAGCATCTCTAGGAAGAGGTACGGTGGGCTGTGATAGCGAGTCTGAGTCAAAATGTGATTGAAAAGTTGAAGAGCCGAAGAAATTACAGATGGGGAGCAGTGAGAGATGGTTTCACTGAACTCCTGTCGAAGAGTGGATCTAAACTTCTTCGGTGTAGGCATCACCGGAAGAGGCTTCGCAGTAGTGAATTTTAAAAACGCAAACAACGGGAATTCTGCAGATGCTGGAAATTCAAGCAACACACATCAAAGTTGCTGGTGAACGCAGCAGGCCAGGCTGTACCTCTTCCTAGAGATGCTGCCTGGCCTGCTGCGTTCACCAGCAACTTTGATGTGTGTTGCTAGAATCAACTAAAGACCACTTTAACAGGGTGTTCAACCAGTGTGCAAAAGACAACAAACTGTGCAAATACTAAAAGAAAGAAAAAAGCAGAAATAATAATAAATAAGCAAACAGTAAATATCGAGAAACATGAGATGAAGATTCCTTGAAACTGAGTCCATAGGTTGTGGGAACATTTCAGTGATAGGGCAAGTGAAGTTGTGTGAAGTTATCCCCTTTGGTTCAAGAGCCTGACGGTTGAGAGGTAATAACTGTTCCTGAATCCAGTGGTGTGAGTCCTGAGGCTCCTGTACCTTCTTCCTGATGGCAGCAGTGAGAGGAGAGCATGACCTGGGTGGTGGGGGCTCCTGATGGTGGATGCTGCTTTCCTGTGACAACACTCAGTCTAGATATGTTCAATAGTAGGGTGGGTTTTACCCGTGATGGACTGAACTGTATCCACTACATTTTGTAGGAAAGCATCTGGCCCAGATGGGGTACCTGGCCAGGTACTAAAGACCTGTTCTGATCAACTGGCTGGAGTGTTCGCTGAGGTATTTAACCCCTTACTTCAGCAGTCTGAGGTACCCACCTGCTTAAAGCAGGCTTCTATTCTATCTGCGCCTAAGAATAACATGGTAACCTACTTCAATGACTATTGTCCAGCAGCACCTGCATCCACAGTGATGAAATGCTTTGAGAGGCTGGTGATGAAACGCCTGAGAAGCAACTGGGATCCACTCCAGTTAGCCTACTGGCACAACGGGTCCACAGCGGATGCCATTTCATTGGCTCTTCACTCTGGAATTTCTGGAAAATACATATATCAGGATGCTCTTTACCGACTAAAATACCATCATCTTTTGCACATTGGTGGAACACCCAGCTGATGCGGTTTTCCATTGATTCTATTATGGTTATTATTCTTTTATGGATTTATTGAGTATGGCTGCAAGAAAGTGAATCTCAGGGATGTATATTGTGACATATATGTTTTTGATAATAAATTTACTTTGAACTTCGATAAAATTATCCATATGCATGGCATGAAAAACAATATTTTCACTCTACCTTGGTTTGCATGACAATAGCAAGGCAATTACCAATTACTTATGGAAGAGTTTGAATAGGTAAATCAAATGGAATGTAAAATACCACCCCACTTTCCAACTACTGACCACCAAGCGGTCACTAATACTGATTGTGTCCTCCCTTTCTTTTAAGTAGAATTAATTTCTTTTGCCGTCATATCACAATATAGAAAGCCCTTGGAATCTAAAGCTATTTGCTGACGCCAACCTAAGATCTAGTTATCTTCTCCTATATTTTGTACAACGTCTGTCTTCTCACAAGTTCTTAGACGCCTCAAATTTTTGCTATGGCACGCTTGATGGTTCCTCAATTCCACACCTGAGTATCATCTCCCCCATCCCAATCATGGAGTTGGAGTTCAGTTCTGATGCCGTCTGTGAGGTCCCTGCCCATCAACATGTGGGTTTGCTCCGGGCGCTCCAGTTTCCTCACACAGTCCAAAGACGTGCCGGTTAATGGGTTAATTGGTTACTGTAAACTATCAATCCTGTGATTAAGCATAGGTGGGACGCTGGGAGGTGACGCTCATTGGGTCAGAAGGGCATGTTCCACACTCTATCTCCAAGTAAATAAATAAAGTAAATTATCAGCTGCCTCAGAAAGAGCTCAGCTCTTGATTTGCTGTGAGCAATATCATAGATGTATGCTAATATAATGTATATACTTGGATGTGTGATGACTGCTTATTTAAATACAGCACATTCACACAAATGAGTGCACCTCATCATTCTTCAAGCATAAGAACAGAGTACAAATCACTAATGGCAATTTTCATGTAATATTCATAAAATGTATCTTTGAATATATGAACAATGACATTGCAAAGGGCTCCAGTGGGAGTCATTGTTTCTGGCTGAATCTTAGTATCATCATCCAGACTCTTGTCAGTACAAACAATAAGTTTTATTTAGTAAGCTCCGTGGATCCATGGCTCAGGAAAATGGAGCATGTTTTATGTCACAGTCCTGTATTCTCATCATCGGTCATTAATATATTACCTTTAGCAATTGAATCAGATTGGGGGATAGAAGTATAGTTTGCCGTAGTACCATGGACTGGTTAAAGTTATGTCAAGCAATTCTGACTTCCAAATAACAAATGGCCTGTTGCCCAAAACAGGCCTCAAACAAAGTGGTGGTGGGGTGGCTATAATTGGGGTTAGGATGAAGTAATACTTTCAGACTCGTGATTCAGGAAGCAAGACCATCCCACTCCTGCACAATAGGGGCTGCGCACCTGGGTGATGTCA
Source organism: Mobula hypostoma (assembly GCF_963921235.1). NCBI lineage: Eukaryota > Metazoa > Chordata > Chondrichthyes > Myliobatiformes > Myliobatidae > Mobula > Mobula hypostoma. Next base: position 172,850,146 of record NC_086100.1, read on the forward strand.
TGCGTAGAATGAAAAGTTGCCTGGAAAGTTTCCCCTCAGCAGTAAGTTTATACCCAGGTTAGGGGCTCAAAACCTTGCTCCTGGATTCTGCCTCACTCTACATCTACATGTTAATGCATTCCTATTTGTTCTGCTTTTCATGAACAACCAAGCATCTCTCTTCAATTGCACTCTCTGACTATTTTCACCTTCATATAATGGCTACTTTATGTACTGAGACTACCTCTTAGTATAAATCTCCCTAACTCTCCACCATGCCAGCTTCTACCTAAATTTCTTTACAGGGGTGTTCTACATATCCTCAGTTGAGAAGTTCATTTTTGATCCTGGACTTAATGGATTGCAATGTCAGGAAGTGAGTACAACCAATTCTAATTGCCATGGCTCCTGAACCAGAGTAGACAACTTCACTCACCTCAACACTGAACTGATTCCATAATCTACGGACTCACTTTCAGGGATTCTACAACTCACGTTCTCAGTATTAGTTCTTTATTAATTTATACATTATTAGTATTATTTGCTTTTTGTTTGGATTTGCAGTTCGTCTTCTTTTGCACATTGGTTGTCAGTCCTGGTGTGTCGTTTTTCATTGATTCTACTCTATTTCTTTGTTCCACTGTGAATGCCCACAAAAAATGAATCTCGTGGTTGTATATGGTAACATATACATACTTCAATAATAAATTCACTTTGAACTTAGTCAGACGCATCATGCAACAGGAGTCCTAAATTTTTTGAGACGCAGTTTTCATCATTGTTCAACTTCGGTTAAGGAGAAGTTGCACCTCACCTTTGTTAGGCCACATTTGGAATATGCAGTTGCTGCATGGGACCCATACACAAACAAAAACACTACTTCCATCCAGCGAGTCCAAAGACAGGCAGCCCGATTTGTCACAAATACCTTATGAGAGAGAAGCAAGTGTTACTCAACTTTTAAATTTATTGAAGTGGAACTCTCTCCAAGATAAACTTGAAGCACACCGCCTGACTTATTTTCCTGTTTTTGCAAAATGTTAAATGGTCAGCTCGACATAGACTACCAATCCCACATCAAACCCAAACCTATTAGGAGCAGACAAGGGCACTCAATTAAATTTGAAATACTAACTACCAAGTCAGATGTGTTCAGCAATTCATTTAACACAATTAAAGCATGGAATAATCTTTATCCTACCATAGTCACACAACCAAACCTAATTAAATTTAAATTCCAGGATGAAGGAGATGTCCTCTTTTTTTAAAGAAAGGGGCTTCCTTTCCTCCACCATCAACTCTGCTCTCAAACGCATCTCTCCCATTTCACGCACATCTGCTCTCACCCCATCCTCCCACCACCCCACTAGGAATAGGGTTCCCCTGGTCCTCATCTACCACCCCACCAGCCTCTGGGTCCAACATATAATTCTCAGTAACTTCCGCCACCTCCAACGGGATACCACCACAAAGCACATCTTTCCCTCCCCCCCCCCCGCTTTCTTCAGGGATCGCTCCCTACCCGACTCCCTTGTCCATTCGTTCCCCCACCCCTTCCCACCGATCTCCCTCCTGGCGCTTATCCTTGTAAGCAGAACAAGTGCTACACATGCCCTTACACTTCCTCCCTTACCACCATTCAGGGCCCCAAACAGTCCTTCCAGGTGAGGCGACACTTCACCTGTGAGTCGGCTGGGGTGATATACTGTGTCCGGTGGTCCCGGTGCGGCCTTCTATATATTGGCGAGACCCGACACAGGCTGGGAGACCGTTTCGCTGAACACCTACGCTCTGTCCGCCAGAGAAAGCAGGATCTCCCAGTGGCCACACATTTTAATTCCACGTCCCATTCCCATTCTGATATGTCTATCCACGGCTTCCTCTACTGTCAAGATGAAGACACACTCAGGTTGGAGGAACAACACTTTATATTCCCTCTGGGTAGCCTCCAACCTGATGGCACGAACATTGTCTTCACTAACTTCCGTTAATGCCCCTCCTCCCCTTCACATCCCATCCCTTATTTATTTATCTATTTATCTATCTATCTATCTATCTATCTATCTATCTATCTATCTATTTATTTATTTATTCTTTCTCTCTCTCTCTCTCTCTCTCTCTCTCTCTCTCTCTATTTTTTTCTCTCTCTCTGTCCCTCTCACTATAACTCCTTGCCTATCCTCTGGGCTCCCCTCCCCATTTCTTTCTCCGTAGGTCTCCCGTCCCATGATCCTCTCCCTCCTCCAGCCTCGTATCCCTTTTGCCAATCAACTGTCCAGCTCTTAGCTCCATCCCTCCCCCCTCCTGTCTTCTCCTATCATTTCGGATCTCCCCCTCCCCCTCCCACTTTCAAATCTCTTACTAGTCATAGTCATAGTCATAGTCATACTTTATTGATCCCAGGGGAAATTGGTTTTCGTGATCAATTAAGTATGACTATGACTATGTCTATGACTATCTCTTCTTTCAGTTAGTCCTGACGAAGGGTCTCAGCCCGAAACATAGACTGTACCTCTTCCTGTAGATGCTGCCTGGCCTGCTGCGTCCACCAGCATTTTTTAAGTTTAAGGCAGCTTTTCTTCTTCAAAAATCTCCTTAAATCCATCCTCCGCCACCTCCAGTTTAAATTCCATGTGGAATATTTTGGAGGATCAAGAACCAAGAACCAAGAACTTTGATTCCAATTCAATGTCCTTACAAACATTCAAAAATGAGCTTGTTCCCTTAGGCCATGACTCTCTCTATCTGGCTATCAGACAACTCATTTGTATCCTTCTTTGTCAAATTTCAGTTTGTCTCTCTGTTTTCTCTTGCGTGCTCTGAATTAACTCATTTCCTAGAATACTTCTGTAGATGCATCTATTGTTACTCTTTGTCAAACCCAAGGCCAGGTGCACAGATTAAGGGATTTTACCTCATTATGCACAGAGAGGTGTTTGAATAAAATTTCTGCTAAACTGGCTAATGTAATTTAAATGTTCAGTCATTTACTTCAGAGTTATAATTACAATGGCATCATTAGTTTGGTCATAATGCACACATCTGAATGTGGGCAGTGCTTGTCTTGACTGGTGGTTTGTATAAACACTCAGCACTCCAGCTCCCAGGCACTCATTTGAATGCAACTCCTTGCAAAGACTTTGAAGCCCTAACTCATGGTTGTGGTGTGCCAAAACAAAGCAATAATAGATACTTTATGAAAAATGCAAAGGAGTTCCTTTCTTTGCATTAGGTAACTGATACTTCACCTGACCTTGGTACAGTAACAGACTAACAGTCTGTTGCAGGCTTCGAGTGATCTGATTCCTGGGCCTTGCCAATAACAGCATGATGTGGCGCATAAAACAGAAGCCACACATGTATGATATAGACCTCTGCTGCACAGTTTACAGGCAGCCTGCTGTAAAATGAATTGTCCAGATGATGTCTGGAGAGGTAACAGCTCCAAATATCATACAAAATTAGCTTGGATCACCTTTCTTAGAACTCTGCTATCTGATTTATAGGCTGAGGAAATTACGGTTCCTATTTATGTTGCTGGAGCTGAGACCTGAGCAAGCAAAGGTCTGCATAACTGAGGTCTGGTTTGGAAATTCAGCTTTTGATTTCGGTTTGGATTAAGTAAACAAGCAAGGGAATGAGCAGCTCTGAGTGGCTGATCGTCTTTCCCAGCCCGTTGCAGTCATACCCTCGTTACGTCTATTTGAATTTCATGTCTCCTTCATGACCAATTGACCTCTCTCAATCACTGTCTCTCTTTCTCCTCTCACTCTGCTCACTCCATTCCCCCTCAGATCTTCTCTCACGACTGCACCGGATAATGGAATACATACTACCACGGTTTCCTCCGGGTGCTCCAGTTTCCTCCCACATTCCAGGGACGTACGGGTCAGTAGGTTAATTGGTCACATGGGTGGAACTGGGCAGCACGGGCTCGTCGGGCCAGAAGAGTCTGTCACTGTGCTGCATCTCAAAATAAAAATAAAAGAAATACTTTTAAAAAATGAAACCTTCGACATATGAAATTTTGGTTACTTGACCAGGACATACTATCTATTCCTAAATGGGTAGCATTGGAATTACAATCTGTTCAGGGTTATACACTTGGCTCTATTTTAGGCTCCTCTCTCCCTTTTGATTCGAAACGCCTTAAGCAGGTCTCTAACCCGATAGTTAAATATGCTTTGCGCATTTGGTTTCAATTCAGAAAATTTTTTGATCTTAATCAATTCGGGTTAGCGATTCCTATTTTAGGTAACATATTTTTTCCTCCCTCTTTTACGGATCGCGCTTTTCAAACTTGGAAGACTAAGGGTATTTTACGGTTTTTGGATTTATTTTTAGATGGTTCCCTTATGTCTTTTGAACAATTATCTAATAAATATAACTTATCAAGGATACATTTTTTTAGATATTTACAAGTTAGAAATTTCCTAAGTACTATACTTTCTTCCTTTCCAATGCTTCCTCCTACATATATTTTAGATTCGATAATTAACCTCAATCCATGTCAGAAAGGTGCATCGGCTATGATTTATAATATTATTATGAAACTTAGGAAAGCTCCATTTGATAAGATTAGGGTAGATTGGGAACAGGAATTGGGGCTTACCATTTCTGTGGATGATTGGGGGCAGATTTTACAATTAGTTAATACTTCCTCTATTTGTGCTAAACATTCCCTAATTCAATTTAAAGTGGTTCATAGAGCACATATGTCCAAAGATAAGTTAGCGCGTTTTTACTCGCATATTAATCCTTTCTGTGATAGATGTTCGGGGCAGATAGCCTCTTTAACTCATATGTTTTGGTCTTGCCCTACTTTGGAAACTTTTTGGAGAGATGTTTTTAATATTATTTCTAAGGTATTAAATATAGATATCTCTCCTCACCCTATTACTGCTATCTTTGGACTACCTAAAATTTCTAGTAATCTTTCCCCTTCAGCCCGTAGAATGATTGCATTTCTTACTTTAATGGCGAAAAGATGTATTTTACAACATTGGAAAGAGCTTAATGCTCCAACTACCTTTTTTTGGTTTTCTCAGACGATTTTATGTTTGAATTTGGAGAAAATTAGAAGTAACCTTTATGATTCTTCATTTAAATTTGAACAGATTTGGGGACCTTTTATTCGATATTTTCATTTAATGTAATATTTACCCTTCTTGTTTTTTTTTTCACTGTTTTTAATGGAGGTCGGGATTGAGGACGTGATTTTAAGTTTAACTCTGTTTGGTTTCAAGTTAGCCCATTGCTTTGCCTTGCTTTTAGTTAGTTGCACGGTGGGTTTTTTTTTGGGGTTTTTTTTCCTTTTTTTCCATTGATATATATAAAATTTAGTATCCTATTATGTTATCTTGGTTTCTTATGTTTAAATTACATTGTTTGTAGTATTTTTTTTTGGTATTGATACCTTTTGGAATTTTATTATACTTTAACATTGTATTAATGTTTATATGGCTTACCTTTTTTGTATACTTACTCAATAAAAAGATTTAAAAAGAAAGAAAGAAAAAATGAAACCATGAAATGAAAACACAGTATGAATAAAATTAACCAATTTGTAAATGCCCCATCTGTTGAATAACTACAAGAGATCCTGCAGATGTTGGAAACCCAGAGTAACACACATAAAATACTGGGGGAACTCATCTGGTCAGTCAGCATCTATGGAAATGAATAAACAGTCAAGGTTTCAGGCCGAGACCCTTCATTAGGCCTGGAGAGGAAGGGGAAGATGCCAGAGTAAGGGGAGGGTGGGGAGGAGGACAAGCTAGAAGGTGATAGGCGAACCCAGGTGGGTGGGGGGGGGGAGATACGTCTGTGGTACTGGGCGACACAGTAGCAGGGCGGTTAGTACAATGGTATTACTGCTTGTGGTGTTGGAGTTCTGAGTTCAGATCCGATGTCATCTGTAAGGAATCTGTACGCCCTCCCTGTGAAATGCATGGGTTTTCTCCAGGTGTTCTAGTTTCTTCCCACAGTCCAAAGCCGTACCGGTTAGGGTTAGGTTAATTGGTCATTGTAAATTGTCCCGTAATTAGGCTGGGGTTATATGAAGAGTGGCTGAATGGCATGGCCCAAAGGGTCTATTCCATACTGTACCTCAACACATCAATAACGTTGGTGAAGTGCCTTGTTGCCAAGATCCTATGAAGAGGTGGAATGCCAAGTATTTATGATCTACTTGAAGTTACACATTAGGGCAAAGCTCAATTTCATTCACCGGTCAGAATGAAATGTATACCGTAGCACAAGACGGTTTGCTTCCCTTTCCTGATAACACACCAATAAAAGATAGTGGTGCTGTTGTTGATTGTGACTACGATAGTCTTTGGTTACAGTATGATATTGAGCAGCAGATGGAATTTAATGTCAGTAGTTACAATGCATTTTTGGGGTCCAGTAAGGATGGGACACACACCATGAATAGTCAGGCCCAAGGGATTGAGATACAGAGAGAAGGAGAAGGATGGCAGCATCGGTGGCAGTGAAGAACGTATTCAGGAAGCTAGCCTCAGTGGTCGGTGTATAGATTATAACTTCATTAAGCTTCAGATAAGAAAGTTGTTTGCAGTTCTGGTTGCACACTGCAAGATGAGATTGCACCGGAGAGGATGCAGAGGAGATTCACAAGCATGTTGCCTGGCGTGGATCATTCAGTTATGAGGAGTGACTGGATAGGCTGATTTTATTTTCCGTGGAGCAGAGGATTTATCAGGCATTGGTTAGACAACACTTGGAGTAATGTGAGCAATTTTCAGCCTCTTATCTCAGAAAGCATGTGCTGGCATTAGAGAGGGTCCAGAGGAGGTTCACAATAATGATCCCAGAAATGAAAGGGTTAACATATGAGGAGCATTTGATGGCTCTAGGCCTGTTACTCACTGGGGGAAGAATCTTATTGAAACCTATTGAATATTCAAAGGTCTAGATAGAGTGAGGCTACGTCCACACTACGCCAGATAATTTTGAAAACGAAGCTTTTTCTCTTCGTTTTGACCCTCTGTCCACACTAAAGCGACGTTTTCATCCCCCGAAAACGGAGATTTTCAGAAACGGTCTCCAGAGTGAATAAATCTTAAAACGCCTAATATCCGTTGTAGTGTGTACGGGGTAAACGGAGAGATTTTAAAACGCTGTCATGACAACACCACAACAACAATGCTTTTTCTGCTTCTGCTTGGTACTGCGCAAGCACTGCCGTACGGTTGTTATAACACGCAGTTGGTGTGAACGGCGTGAGAGTTAAATTGTAAAGAGAGCTTTTTTGACTATTTAAAAACGCTGTCATGACGTGCCGGAACAGATGGTCGCAGCGCGGCATTTCGTTGTTTTCTTGAACGTAACCTCCCAATTTCAGAACAGATGGCAACAAAACTGAAGCCAGAAGAGTTAGAAATACTCACCAAATACTTTGACCCATAGCTTACTGAATAAATAGTATACTCACTTTGCCCTGTTTTCTGTCCTTGCTTATATGAAGGTGATTTACCTATTTATGCAAGTACTTCTCTGACAATAGACAGTCTAATGTAACATTGTATGGAAATACAAGATAACACTGATGCAGACATGTTTTATACATTTAACAAGATGCTTTATTAATGCAACAGGGTTAGTCAGTTTTTCAATGTTCGTCGTCAGCCGGGTCACACTATCCGTGAACTCCCTGTTGGTTGCCTCCATACGCTCCAGTATTTGTTTTTTTTTTAGTCTTAAGTCCTCCCGCGCAAGAGCCAAGAGCAATTCCTGTTAAGTTTTCCTACTCTGTAACTGGACAAACACGCTCTAAGTATATCGTTTCCTCTTCGCTTGTTTTCTGTGTGTCCTGCACATGCCCAGTAGGGGGAGATTCACCCAAATATCCGTCTAATGTGGACAGAGATATTTTGAAAAACGCTTAGTGTGGACGCCTGTCGTTTTTACTCGAAACCGGCGTTTTCAAAATTATCCGGCATAGTGTAGACGTAGCCTGAGCGTGGAGAGGATGTTTCCTATAGTGGGGCAGTCTACAACCTGTGGGAACAGCCTCAGAACAGAAGGATGTCCCAATGGAACGGAGATGAGGATGAATTTCTTTAGCCAGAGGGTAGTGAATCTGTGAAATTCATTGCCACAAATGGCAGTGGAGGCACATGGGTTCTGGATGCATTGCTGATGAAGGTCCTACGGCCTAAAATGGTTCCGGTGCTGATCTTCAGTGTCTTTCCATAAAACTCTTGTCAACACTGAGAGCCAGAGTGATGAGGCTTTTGAGGCCGCCAGGCGTCAGCTGGACAGGCAGCTCATCTTTTAAGCACTCTGAGAGGCCGCGATGGTAATGGGCCAACAGTGATCTGCATTTTAGTCATATTCCGCCTGAAGTCCACAATGTAATCCAGTACCAAACTCATGTCTTGTCTCAAGCTCCGATTCACTGTCTCCCTTCCTTTTCCCAGATGGTTGAAAACTTGGTGCAATTTCAGCAATGAATTCCTCATACTTATTGCAAACGGTGGTTTTATTGTTGCAGTCAGGAGAGAGACGAGGAAGGCAATCCATAGAATATGGAGATGGCTGGAGCTCGAAGTGTCAGACACAGGGATAGGAAGTTGCGACACCAGATTGGGGATCCGTCAAAGCGTTCAGGTACCAGAATCTGCGGCTCAGAGAGGAGGATGACTGGCGTGGGGTTGCTGTAACGAGGCAGAGGGTTGGTTGAGAGTAGTAAGCAGAAGTTCAGTGGTTTCCTGCTACATCTTGATCGTGTACTCATGTCAGTAGGCAACTTCCTTTAGACAAGCAGACTCTGCTGGGTCAATTGCTGTTTCACTCATCCTAGAGGAGATATGACCCAAATGCAGAGCAGCTGAGATAACTTAGTGGTTAGCGATCACTTTACTAATAAACTGCAGAATAACACAAAACAAAAAAGGAGCCACAAGACAGGAGAGAATGGATGATTAACATGACAAGGCAACAAGATAACTGAAGGCTAGGAGCAACTGCTGAGGCTAGCAGGTTTGATAGTGGAACAAGGAATATGGATGAGAATTGGGTTTAAATAGGCTGCAGGTGATGAGTTGGAAATGAGTGGCGGGCGATTCTTGTTAGCTGGGTGGAGACTGGGCGGTGCCTGCTTGTACAAGCCTGATACAAAGTTAAAGTCAAGTTTATTGTCACATACAGAAGTGCAATGAAAACTTGCTTGCATCAGTATCACATGCAAACAGCATCATATAAGCAAGAAAAACATAAATTAATTGTAAATTATACAGAAGTTTTTCAACAAAAAACAAAATTAGAACAAATAAGAGCGAAGTCCATTTTAGTGCAAGGTGATCAGAATGGTCATAGTGTTGCTGAAATGTAGTGGTGTAAAACGCCTGCTTGCACATCAGCTTTAAACTTTTCCCTTCTCACCTTAAATGCATGTTCTCTAGTTTGTGACATGTCTACCTTAGGAAAAAGATTACTACTGTCTACCTCATCTATGCCTCCCATAATTTTGTAAATCTCTGATGCTCCAGAGAAAATAACGTAAGTTGTCCAACTTCTCTCTATTGCTCATGCCCTCTACTCTAGGCAGGATCCTTCTTCAGCCTTTCCAAAGCCTCCATACCCTTCCTGTAATGGGGTGACCAGAATTGCAAATAATATTCCAAATACAGCTGAACTAATGTTTTATATAGCTGAAGTATGACTTCCTGACTTTGAAACTCAATGCCTTGACTAACGTAGACAGGCATACCATACATCTTCTTTACCAGCTTATCCACCATCTGTGAGATGATGGACTTGGTCCCCGAGATCCCCCTGCATATCAATGCTGTTAGGAGTCCTGCCATTAACTGTGTACTTTCCTTTTACATTTGCCCCCTAAAGGTGCAAATCCTCACACTTGATCGGATTATGAGGAGAGGACTATTTAGGACCGACAAAAGTATAAATTTCTTCACTCGGTAGGTTAAAATTCTTTATCCCACGTGGTAGTGGAAGCTCAGACATTATGCTCATTCAAAATACAGATCAGTGGATTTCTGGACATTAAGTGAATGAGGAGATAGAAACATAGAAAACCTACAGCACAGTACAGGCCCTTCGGCCCACAATGCTGTGCCAAAAATGTATTTACTTCAGAAATTTCCTAGGGTTACCCATAGCCCTCTATTTTTTTGAGCTCCATGTACCTGCCCAGGAGTCTTTTAAAAGACCCTATTGTATCTGCCTCGACCACCGTCGTCGGCAGCCCATTCCATGCACTCACCACTCTCTGAGTAAAAAACTTACCCCTGACATCTCCTCTGTACCTACTCCCCAGCACCTTAAACCTGTGTCCTCTTGTGGCAACCATTTCAGCCCTCGGAGAAAGCCTCTGACTATCCACATGATCAATGCCTCTCATCATCTTATACACTTCTATCAGGTCACCTCTCATCCTCCGTCGCTCCAAGGGGAGAAAGACGCGTTCACTCAACCTATTCTCATAAGGCATGCTCCCCAATCCAGGCAACATCCTTGTAAATCTCCTCTGCACCCTTCCTATGGTTTCCACATCCTTCCTGTAGTGAGGCGACCAGAACTGAGCACAGTACTCCAAGTGGGGTCTGACCAGGGTCCTCTATAGCTGCAACATTACCTCTCAGCTCCTAAATTCAATTCCACGATTGATGAAGGCCAATACACCGTACGCCTTCTTAACCAACTCTTTGAGAAGACTCAAAGAGCTGAAAGGCTTCGTGCTCCTTCTATTTCTTAAGTTTTATATTTGCTATTATTGTTCAACCATAGCCCAGCACGTTGGATTTCTTGGTTAGCTGAATGCAGAGAGGCACAAAAGGTGAGTTTATAAACATAAACGATTGTGCAGATGCTGGAAATCCAGAGCAACACACTGAAAATGCTGGAGAAACTCAGCAAGTCAGGCAGCATCTATAGAGGAATAAACCGTCAACGTCTTTGGCCGAGACACCTCATTAGGACTCCTCATCCGGTGGTTTTATGATCATGGGAAAAGCCAAGCAGTTGATGCACGCTTGCACCTCCGTGAGGTCACACTAACTGCACCAGATAAACCAGGAGATGTTGTGGGATGAGGAATTAATAGGCGTCAGCACTTTCATTGGCCTCTGCCTAATGCTGTCCTGTTATGAATAGTTGAGTCATGTAGTTAGACTAAGCATTTGGCACAATGTTTGCTGCATCTCATTCCTGTTCTTCTGTCTGGGAGAATTTCTGCATGAGTTTCATGACCTCCAGCCACAACAGGTCTCTTACTTTGCAATATAAAGATGGGGACCTGGGCTCCGTTTTCAATTCCAAGCATTCTGTCAATTTACAGACATAAAACTAGGAGATCTGAAATTAAAACAAAAAATAAATCTGAAAATACCCGGCAATCACGCAGGTGGAAAGAGAATTTAATGACCTGAAACCTGATTGAATCACTGCCTGGTGCACACGGTTGGAAGAGGCTGCAGACACAGCCAGCCCCATCACAAGCCTCCTCACCGCTGAGGACATCTTCAAAGAGCCATGTCTCAGCAAGGTGGCATCCATCCTTAAGGACCCTCACTCTTCAGGACATGTCCTCCTCCCATTGTTACTGCCCAGGTGGAAGTTTCTCTTCAGTCGTTAACTCTTCGTGACCTCACGGACCACAGGGGGTTTTCATGGCAAGCTACGGGAAGTAGATTGCCAGGCCCTTCTTCGGCGCAAATACTGCTGCTGCCCAGGTTGGGTCTGAGCTCAGGACCAACTGCCTTGAAGTCCAGTACTGATGCCACTACAGGTAGAGGAACCTAAACACACACACACACACACACACACACACACACACACACACACAATGCTTTAGGGATTCTTCATTCCCTACACCATCTGATTTCTGAATGGTCCATAAACTCATGAACACTACTTCACTTGTCCTCTTTGACACTATACTTTTACTTTGTAACTTATGGTATGTTTTTACGTCTTGCACTGTGCTGCTGCCACAAAAACAACAATTGTCGGTGAGAATAAACCTGATTTTGAGTCCGACCTTTCTCTGAGTGCTGCCTGAGCCAATGAATATCTCCAGTATTTTCTGATCTAAACTCTTAATGGTGGACATGCTGTGTAATATTAAAATGGTTTCCAGTTTCTTTCAGTTCTCCGTTTTTTTTAAAGTGATATTTCTAATCTTCTTTCCCTCCAACATCAAGGCTTCTCTCTGTTCAGTAGACTGTGCTCCATAACCTGAGCTGACAGGCAGCTCAACATTCCTTCAATTACCCTTCCCCTTCTCTTCCCAACCAGACCGAGCTGCGACCTGGTGACTGGGGCCCACAGGAAGAAACACTGCAGCAAATGTCAGGTCGTTCACAGCTCAAACCAGTTCATCTGACTGTGACTGCATTGCTTTATCTTATTGGCTCCGTTTATTCCATTTAGGCCTAAGGTGGTTTCCCAACAGTACAGGAAGGTTAGAATAATAATAACAGATTACTCCACTTGTCATTGGAACTAGGTTAATAAAGAATAGGTGTGTTTAAAATGCCATCATAAATAATAATAAGGCAATAGAGATATTCCTCTTTGTGGGAAAGTAGGATAAATCTTGCACTCCAACCCAAGAAGTGCGAAGAATAATTCTGTACATCTACAGGAGTCAGGGCATGATACAAAGCTGATTCTGGGCCTGGTTCCTTGAGGCTGAGACTGCAACATTCTCCCGTGTCTTTTTAAGTCGTTACTCTATTGCTTTTCTTATGCTGGACAAATACGCAGGCTTTCCTTACAGCCCCTCAGTAGTGGCTTCTGTTTGTGTCCCTCCCAAGTGTTATTGCACTTTACTTACTCTGCAGCTCGCATGGTGTCACAGAGCACTACAGCACAGCAACAGGCCTTCAGCCTATCATCTTTGATTTTCCGGCACTTTTTCCCCTTAATTTCTTACGTACACTCCCAAAGTAGATTTTACAAAGCCTAAAAGCCACGGGCGTGATCTTCACACTCCACTAGTACCTGTGTGCTTGTGTTTTCACGTAGACAACAAATACCATCTGAATTCATTCATTGGAACATAGATGATTTTCATCCCCTTGTCCACCTCTAACATTCTGGTTAATTTGCCCATGAAACAATATCAGGACTATAGCCTCCATTTTTCTATTTGATCTTGTAGTCTAAATTTGGATTATACTATGTATAAGTAAAAGGAAATCTTGATATTTGTTCCAAAGGTAGATCCCTGAATGTTCCCCTTGCTCATCCCTTTGGTTTGGAGGCTACATTGCAGAGGGTTGTAAACTCAGCCAGCTCCATCACGGGCACAAACTTGCCGACCATCCAGGTCATCTTCAAAAGGTGATGCCTCAGGAAGGCTGCATCCATCATTAATGACCCTCATCACCCAGGACATACCCTCTTCCCATTGCTAATATCAGCGATGACATACAGGTCCCTAATAACCCACACTCAATGTTTTAGGACCAGCTTCTTCCTCTCCACCATCAGATTTCTGAATGGTCCATGAACACTATCTCACTATTCATTTCTTGAACTATTGATTTATTTTATTTCTTATTGTAATTGATATTACATGTGTCTTACATTGTACTGCTGGCACAAAACAACAAATCTCACCACATGAGCCTCAACGCTCCTCCTCTACATCCACCCCCCCACCCACCGGCTCCATCTATCCATCATCTTCCCCACGCCCCTATCACCTACAATCATCTGTCTCATTCATCCCTCTCACTTCTATATTCCGGTAGCTTCCACACGCTCAGTCCTGATGCAGGGTCTTGACTCAAAATGTTTAGCTTCTCTTTGTCAGTGATCCACTCAGTGAGTTCTTCCAAAAGATTCTAACATCTGCATTGCCTTATGTTTCTTCTGCAGATTTAACATGTTATTTTCCATTTCCACTGCTTCATTTAAAATTTGGGTTAATTTTTCCCACACTCTTAGCAATGGAGAGGGTCCAGAGGTTCACAAGAATGATCCCAGGAATGAAAGGGTTACTGCATTGATGGCTCTGACCCTGTACTCGCTGGAGTTTAGAAGAATGAGGAAGGATCTAATTGAAACCTATTCAATATTGAAAGGCCCAGATAGAGTAGAAATAGAGTGGATGTTTCCTGCAGTGAGGGAGTGCAGGAATAGAAAGGTATCTCTTTAGAATGGAGAAAAGGAGGAATTTCTTTAGCCAAAGTGTGATCAGTCTGTGGAATTTGTTGCCACAGCCAGCTTTGGAGGCCAAGTCATTGGGTATATTTAAAACAGAGGTTGCTAGGTTCTTGATTAGTCAAGGCATCAAAGGTAATGCGGAGAAAGCAGGAGAATGGTTTGAGTGGGATAATAAGTCAGCCATGATGAAATAGCAGAGCAGTCTTGATGGGCTGAATGGCCAAATTTTGCTCCTATGTCTTATGATCTAGTACTGCACACATTTACAAAGCCGCTTCTCAAATGCCTCCTTCCCAGGCTGAGTGTGCTTCTCCGATCTTACTCTCGTAATAAATCCTGGAACATCAGGCTTCGTCTCCTAGCTCCAATGTTCAGTTCAGTTTCTTTACTGTTTGGTCATGGCAGGATTATCTGGTTCTGTCGTTACCACATGTGGGTTGTGCAAAAGCTTCTGGGAAAAGAGATGAAGTCACGTAAAGCCAAAAACTCTCGTTTCAGCCTTTGAAGTTGCAGTAAGTGTCAAACTTACAAATAAAAATATTTCTTCCTGTAGTGTGTCATTATGCAAGTGACACCACGACAAGAAGGTGAACAAGATAGACAACTACAGGCACAAAGCTCTGTTCAGCGTAGAGCATTCTAGAGTTCCATCATCTCGTCACCTGGCATAACCTAATAGTTTGCTGTTGTGCTTCAACACCAGCAGTTTTGATGATGTTGCTTCATTTAATGTTAACTCAGTGAAGATCTGCTTCAGGCTGTATATGTGTGGTTACCTGCGTGCATTACTTGCAACTGATCATTATTTTGCACCCGTACACAACTCTGATTGAGGTGCCCCCTCCTCGGATTCCAAGAAGCAGGCTTGGGTCTTCTCAGCCTGCTGTCTCAGTTTCCCAGGCTGATGGAAAGGGGATACAGGTGGTACATCAGTCAGTGATGCAAACATGGGAAAATACAAAATAGGGCAGGGGTCAGCTGTTTTGACCCTCGTGCTTGTTGTGCCTTCCAGTAATTTTATGAATTACCTTTTGCCTAGGCTGCACTAATTGCTCTCAAGAACAAAAACCTACAAATCTCTTTTCTGCATTGGCCCAGTCACTCTGCCTTCATAGTTTTCCTCATTCAAGAATTCTAATATTCACTGCCCACTACTGAAGAAGTTTCTTCTCAATTCTGTCCTGAATAGTGGATACTTATTTTGAGATTATAGCTCTTCCTAGAGAACTCAGCCAAGGGAAGCAGCAGTCCTGCATTGAGCCAGTGCAACCAAGTGAATTTTTTTTGCATGTTCCAATGAGACTAACTCTCATTCTAAGATCTTCTCCTGAGGAAAGGCCTAGTCCATCTCTGCTTGTCTTACCAACCCACCATCCCAGAATCAGTCTGGTGATTTCTCATTGCAGGCTGGAAGACAAAACCTTTACACTTCACACCATTATATCTGTCCTGAGCAACTGGAGAAAAACATACCCGGTCCAAAACTCATAAAGGTTAACTTACCGTTTGCCTTCCTAATAACTTGCTAGACAAGAGACAATAGACAATAGGTACAGGAGTAGGCCATTTGGCCCTTCGAGCCAGCAACGCCATTCACTGTGATCATGGCTGATCATCCACAATCAGTACCCTGTTCCTGCCTTCTCCCCCATCCCTTGGCTGTGCTATCTTTAAGAGCTCTATCTAACTCTTTCTTGAAAGCATCCAGAGAGTTGGCCTCCACTGCCTTCTGAGGCAGAGCATTCCATATATTCACCACTCTCTGGGTGAAAAAGTTTTTCCTCAACTCCATTCTAAATTATTCTTAAACTGTGGCCTCTGGTTCTGGACTCACCCATCAGTACTAGACCTGCAAGCTGAAGATTATTCAGATGTGGTTTGAAATTTACAGTTAATGTTCTCTGGAATAACTTTACTCTCCCTGGACTAGCAGGTGGCTAGTACTTGTGTTTTATAGGATTGTTTTCATATTTATATTTATTGTGTTTTTTATGCTGCATCGGATCTGCTGTAACAATAATTTTGTCTCCTTTACACGAGTGTACTGAGGAATGATAATAAACAATCTTGAATCTTGAATTTTGAATCTCGAATCCAGCTGTTTACCATTGCTGCTTTGATCCGCAGTCAAATGATTGAGTCTATGCATGAAATCCCCCTGATAAAATGCAAATATCTTCGGAAGGAACAATGTGGGCAGCTGACTATTCAGTTCAGGTTGCTTTTTACAGCAGGGTCTGAGGAAAGAAATTACCCTTTCTGTGTTTGTGACGACTTCTTTCTGTGCTAAGCACAGTGGGTGAGAAATAATGAGGCCATTATTCTTTAGTGCATGGTGTCCTGTTACAACGAGCAGGTCAAAGACACACTTTATCTACTCGCTTAAATGCATTAAAAATGGAATAACGAATAGTCGAGTGTTACCATGGTCTCCAGATACAATCATAAACATGTGTGTGGCATTACAGAATGGCGTGCTCCATTTAAGCCACACGACAACCAACATGGAAACAAGGCCAATCAGAAATCCTTTTTGTGCATGATTGCCAACTTATGAGTTCAATGTAAGATTTTTCATCAGTGCCCTGATGTTTTAGCTGCTGGTTATGTGACTACAGACATTCACTTTACGTGTTTGACAGAGCTGTGTAGATGATAGGAGGCATAGATTGAGTGGACAGCAAGGGCAGCAAAGGCTAATGTGAGAGGACATAGTTCTAAAGTGATTTGAGGAAAGCATTGGGGGTGGGGGGAACTGTCATGGACGGTCCCAAGACTGGCTGTGGAAGGGGGAGGGTTGGACATGGGGCTAGCAACCCCACTCCATAAAAACCCAGTGCTACAGGTACACCAACAAGATCTCCAAAGACTGTGTCACCTGCAGCTCAGTATCAGCAAGACACAGGAGATGGTGATGAACTTTAGGAAGACTAAGCCGGCATTGCTCCCTGTTACTATTGATGGTGAGGATGTGGATGTGGTGTGGACCTGCAGGTAGCTGGTGGTGCACCTGGATGACAAACCTGAGAGGAGCACCACCATAGAGGCTGTGTACAAGAAGGGCTAGAGTCACCTCCACTTCCTGAGGAGACTGAGGTCCTTTGGATTATGTAGGCCTCTCCTTCACATGTTCTATCAGTCTGTTGTCACCAGTACAACCTATTATGTGGTGGTGTGCTGGGGCAATGGCATCAACATGGGTGATGCCAACAGGCTCAATAAACTGTTTAGAAAGGCCGGACACACTGGAGGCTGCGGTAGAACAAAGGACTACACGGAAAATCCTGGCAATTCTGGACAACGTTTCTCACCCTCTGCATGCCACCTTGGCTGAACAGAGGAGCACTTTTAGTAATAGACTAAGACAACTGCACTGCTCCAAAGAGTACTCTATGATGTCATTCTTACCCCTGGCAATTAGGCTCTATAATGAGTCAAACTATAGCTGGGGAAGTGATGACCCCCTCCTGTTAGACTGTTTGAGGTAACTTATTTTTATTCTTTCATACTTCTCCTAATATTTGTATATTTGTGCACTTGTAATGCTACTGTGACACTGTAATTTCCTTTGGGATCAATAAAGTACCTGTCTGTCTATCTATCTACCTCTATACCTGCGAGACCTGGAAGACATATGAAGTCCTGTAGTGAAATCTGATAGCCTGTGGAAGCCACTGGTCTTGAGCCAGAGAGTGGTGAATCAGTGGAATTCTTTGCCACAGGCAGCTGTGGAGACTAAGTCTTCATGTATATTTAAGGCAGAGGTTGATAGTTTCTCGATTGGCCAGGGCATGAAGGGATACGGGGAAAAGGCAAGAGAATGGGGCTGAGAGGAAATTGAATCAGACATGATGAAATGGTGAAGTATACTCGATGGGCCAATGGCCTAATTCTGTTCCTATATATTATGGTCTTGTGATCCAATCAATTTTCTATCATCTAGGACTACCACCAGACTGGCCCAGGACAGAGGATTCCAGTGAGCTGCTGTCGGCAGCCTATGATCTGAAGGGAGTGACAGGCTTAACTAACTAACTCACGGGGGGGGGGTTGGAGGGATGAAGTCGGAGATAGGCTTTTGACAGAGAGAGTGGAAAATGCAGGAGATGCACTGCTAAGGGGGGTGGTAGAGGCAGATACATCAGAGACGTTCAAGAGACTCTTTGATAGGCACATGGATTATAGAAAAACGGAGAGCTATGTGGTAAGGAAGGTTCAGACTGATTTTGGAGTAGGTTAAAACACCAGGACAACATCTGGGCCAAAGGGCAGTACTGTTCTTTGCTAATATTTTTGAACGTGGCACCAAGTCATAATCCACCAAAACCCCTGCATCATTTATAGAATCAGATAATTTTACCCGCAAAGGTCATCTTAGAAATATTATACGGGAACCTGGATAGATTGGGAAGGAGCTTGCAATGTGTCCTGGAATAAGCATCTGCATATTAAAAAAAACATTATAATGAGGCTCTGTTGCTAACTGTGGCAAGACCTTGGCAAGCTTGGAATGTCTCTTCCTTTACAATAATTGTTCTTCACTCCTTCCTGTTTTCCCATAAGTATGGTGGACTCGTGAGCAGCCAGTGGTGAAGATTGTGACTACATTACAAACACTTCATTGATTTGGAATATTATATAAGTGATTTTTTTATGCAGCATATCCTACCTGGAAAACATGAACTATCTTAACGGAAGCAGCAGGCTTTCAATTTTTAAATAACCAGCAGCCTAGAAGTTAGTTTATGCTGTGACTAATTTTTGAATGTAAATTGAAATTCAAGACTACAATACACACAGAAGATGCCCTTTAGAAAATGGATTTCAGGATAATATGTGGTGATATATGTTCTTTGATAATAAATTTACTTTGAACTTTTACCTCATCACAGACTCTCAACATTGCAAATCAAAAACTACTTGTGGATGTCTTTTAATCCTATTGCAAAAGCAAATTTCTTCTGCTGATTTATTTCTCAAAGAAATTTTCACCAGCATCAACCCCACCCTCCATTCTTCACCCACTTTTATTACCTCTTTACTCATCTTATGAAAATGTCTTTTTCCATTCACTTGTTGCTTCTGAAAAAGGGAGCAAAATTGGATATTTTTCAGTACAGCTATTGATTGAACCATTGTGCGTTTCTGGGAACTAATTTTAGTGTTTATTTTAGTATTAACCTCCGTTGTCATGTCTTTTTATTTGTATAGCTGCCAGTTGATTTTACTGGTGGGCCACTTCACTTCCTGCCCCCGTGTTTGTTTTGGCATCATTATTCAGTGGAAACTACTTAACTTCACATGACTGGAAGGGCAGGCAACTCAAAAATAAAATTTCAGTAAGTGTCACTGGCAAAGTCTGAATTTACTGCCCACCCCGAGAAGGTAGTTAAACTTGCTGCCATCTGTGGATTGCAAATCATTTCTGAAATGAAAAAAAAAATCCAAAACAATGACAGCATGTGATTTACAGAAGCTGATTACCATCGAGATTTTGCTGTATGTGTGAGGAATTGAGAATGGAACTGAACACATCACCAGCAAACACTCTGACCTTATGATGCAGACAAGGTCACCGATGAAGCAGCTGAAGAGAGTTGAGCCTAGAATGCTGCATTGCCAAACTATATTTTTGTTCCCACATGTGGCTTTTTGCCTTTAAGAGCCTTCATTCCTTTAAATCCTGGCTGCTGACAAGCAGGACATTCCTCCAGGCAGTACCGAAGCCCCTGCAATATTGCAGCTGAGCGCTAAACTTGCCCAGATGGTGTGACATTATATCTATATGCTGTACCTTGTAAAATACATACAGGGATAAAGGGTATAGATGAGAGGAGCAAGTCTCACCCCAAGTGTAATGCGGATGAGCTATGATAAAAGATTAGGGAGGTTTAAACCTTGTAATCTGCAAAGATGACCTAATTAAAAATATGAAATTGAAAAAAAAGAAAGTAGAAGCAGATGATTTGTATTCAAATGAGAGAAGTTATGGAGAAAAAAGAGGAAAAAGCTAGCACACTAAACTTATTGTATTTTAGTACCTCAGTCAGATGGCGTTTTAAAACATTGTTGGTAAAGTAACAATCACATGATAATTGACCGGCCAGCTACTTTCCAGTCCTGATGAAGGGTCTTGGCCTGAACTGTTTATCTCCCTCCTGATGCTGCCTGATTTGCTGAGTTCCTCCAGCATCTTGCGCGTTCAAATACATTTGTTTCCTGATTACTATTTATGTAAACCACTATTGTTGCAAATACTTAAAAAAAAACCGCTGGCAGAACTTGGCGCAGTTGTCGTGAATTAATTGTCACAGCGAGAATTCAGGTTCTTCATTTGCGATGGGTTTGACTGTCATCAAGCAGCTCCAGCAGATGGCACCACCGACCTATTAGCCAGTCTGTTCCGCGGGGATGATTGGATCGAAACTAGTAATGTATACGTTTAATAAGTTGAAAAAAATGCCCAGTGGAAAACATGAATGAAAGAACCCGCGTGAAGTGTTTCACTAATTAAATATGTATTAGGTGCGAAACAATTCTGGAAGAATTGAACTTTGAACAACTATTATAAATAATATTAAATATTTTGGTCTCGATAAATGATATATTTTTATTGAAATTAAAAAAAAATTTCTATTACAAAGTATGCTTTGTTCTATTCATAAAATGTGATTATACTAACAGATTATTTCGACGAGCAAACAATCCCTATTTGATTGAAAGTGAAAATATCTTCCAGGGAACATAAAATTAACGTGACTACCTTTTTTGTTTAGGCAAATACAACAGCGCTGTAATTTATATTTTGAAAAAAATAAAATGCATGCGATATATACGCGCATTGCTTCAGACTACTCTGTAATGCAGCGCTTCTTTCAAATTCGAATCCACAGGTATAAAGGGGAATAATAAAACAGCGATTCTTTACATTATCAGCGCTTTGTTGGTCCAGGTTATTGACCTGCAGCAGCTCCCACGAGGTTCCATTGTTTATAATCTGGGGTTGGGACGGGGACTGTTCCATTCTACAAAGGGTGAAATGCGAGAGTGTGATCGATTCTTCTCCGCTGCTACTTGAAAGCAATACACCACGCAGGGGATGTATTACAATCTGCATCCATAACCACAATATTTACTCTGGGATTGACATGTGCTTCGAGCGGCATCCTGTCTTGCTGCCACGCACCAGATATTTGCCTTCCGGGGTGGTGGTCTTATGGTAGCTCCCGAGGTGATAAAGGTAGCGGCGCAGAGCTGGCGGCTCAGTCAGTTCTCCCGGCGGCTGGGAGGAGGACGGAGCTGGGACGTTGGGCTAGCCCGTACGTAGCCTTACCTTTCTCCTACTGATCAGTGTGGGTGCTCGTGTCATGGGCAAAAGATAAACGCGGCACGGAGTTTTTTTTTATATATAAATGTGAAATTTTTATAATGTAATTCTATTGGGAGTATACGTTAAGGAACAGGTAGGGTTAAAAAGCACAAGATGAATATTCTGGCTGAGAGGAAGGTTGGTTCCCATGGATGTTTCTTTTCATGCGGTGTTATTGGGGGGGGTCGGCTGTTGGGGCCTGTGGTGTCTCGGATGCGCAGGGGCTTGTGGGAGTTGTAGTTCCATTTCTACCCTCTTTCTCTTCCCCCCAACCTCCCGGCGGGTGTGAGGGGGATGAGGAAAACAGCAGCTCGCCCCCCCACCCCCGCTCCGCACCTGCGCACTGCCGTCACTCGCGCACCAGTTGCTCGTCCGGCTCGGTACTGTACAATTCACCCAGAGGGTTTTATTTTGGGCCCGGGCGGGGTGGGTGAGAGGAGGAAGCGGCGCGATTTATGGACAGGCAAAGCCAATCGGACATCCTGGGGAAGCAGCAGCAGCAGCTGCTGCAAGTTGGGCTCAGTTTGCTCCAAGGTATGTGTATCCCCTTTACGCTGTTCCGATGCGGTCTGAAGGTGCACAGAGTTGGAACGCATGCAGCAGCTCCGAGACTGTTCCGTTTTAATACATGAACAATTCTGTCACTTTCCTAGCGCCTCACTTTAGACTCCGTTAAATACAGAAGATATTTATTAGATTGATTGCAAGATTGTTAATTGGCTGACTAGTGGGGTTGCTGTCCTTGACGAAGGGTGCGATGGAATCTGATTGAGATATTTAAAGTCAAGAAGGGTATAGTTTGCTTCGGCAGAGGGTCGAGGGCCAGGGAATATTGGATGGAAATGATTAGCTGGAGAAGCAAAAGTGGCCTGAAAATGTTATATAGTAGATGATGACTAAAGTGTACTGCCGGCTGTAGCAATAAAGACAGATTCAATTGCACTGCTAAAGAAGGAGCTGGGTAAGTATCTAAAGGGAAAGAATTTGTAGTCAGGAGAACAAGGAGGTGCGAGGCAGACAGCTGTATTGTTTTTACAAAGTGCCATTATCGACATTATCTGAATTGTCTCTTTTCATGTGCAACCAGTCTTTGATTCTGAATTGCATTTTTTTTAAAAGTTAAGCATGTAGTGTTTGTAAATGGGCAAATTACTTTGGGGGAATAGCTGTGGAAAGATTTGGTTTAATTATAATTTGAGTGTCTTCATGAAATAAAAGATTTGATTCAATGGGTTGCTTGAGTAATTGCCTGCTGTAAATTGCCCGTAGTGGAGTGAGAATGGTGGGAGGAGTTGATGTGAATGTGAAGAGAAGAAAATGGAATCAATGTATGATTAGTGTGGCTTGGTGCTTGATGGTATGATTCTTTGATTTAATTAAGTCTCTACCAGCTTTCCATAGAAAACATCTCTAATTTAGTCTTTCCCCAAAACTGGAATCTAATCTGGGTAACTGCTTGTAAACCACCTTTGCTGCTGCTTCTCCATTGTAATCATATCTTTCCTTTATTATCATGTCCAGAATTGTATGCATGACTCTACGATTTTTCAGCTGCAAAATAACCTTCAATAACCTGCAATTCAGACCCAGTTAATGCACAGTTCTGCCGTTAATATATACTACAGCTGTGCATAGAGGATGTCCATCAGCTAATATAAGAAAGCAGTCTTTAGTTTTTATAGCCTTTTTTTAAAACAATATCTGCTCTCATGAGGTTCCCCAAAATCTCGTACACTCACTTAATATCCTTTCGGGCGCCATGGTAGCTTCGCAGTTAGCGTAACACGATTACATCTTGGGGCATTTCGGATTTTGGACTTCAATTCTGGTGCCACTCTGTAAGGAGTCTGAGTTCAGAGTTCAAATCTGGCACTGCTTTGCAAGGAGTCTGTACGTTATCCCTGTGGAATGTGTGGGTTTTCCCTGGGTGCTCCGGTTTCCTCCCGCAGTCCAAAGACCAGTTAATTGCTCATTGTAAATTGTCCAATGGTCAGGTTAGGGTTAATCAGGTTTGGTGGAGGTGGCTGGGGCAGTGTGGCTTGAAAAGCCTACACCGTGCTGTATCGCTAAATAAATAAATGTACTTGGACTCATTTTACTGATTGAATATTGTTTTTGAAATCACAGATGTGCCTGGTTTCTATAAATTGCAAATTTCCTTTGCATAATTGCAGTGTGGACAAATGCATCTTCCTCAATGCTCATTAATGTATCCTTAATCCAATGAAATTATTAAATGGTGTTGCTCTTATCTTTATATGTTGATATTCATATTTGTTTTTTGGGGTTGAATTGTGAATTTGCAATTTAAAAGAAATTTTCATAAATGTTCAGCTATGTCTGGGTTTTTTTTTTGGATTTAGTTGGAAGATAGAATCCTTTGTGATGTATGGCATGCAGTCACATATAGCCGAAAGCTTGAAACAAGTCTTGTTACTGAATAGTTTTAATTAAAGATGTGCTGAGAGGGTGTAGTTAAATTGTACTATATCCACCCATATGCAAAGTAGGTGTCAATCCTGAAAGAGAACGTTTGTGATTTGTGAATCTATTTGCATTCCATGTGCAATTTTGAGCATGAAGAACTTTTCAAGCTTAAACCTTTATTGATGGAAGTATAGAACTCTATTTTTAAATGTACCATTTGAACAGATATTTTATAATTATGTAGCTTACAAAATATTTATAAAAGTTGGTGACAAATATTAGTATTTAATTTTGTTATAAGGGAAAATTGGGTGAGATGAAGTACATCTCAAATGCAGTTATTTAGTTTTGCATAGATAAGAATCAATTCTGTTGAGAGACCCCTAATCTAGCTCAAAATCCTTTGCAAAACAAATTCACCTTGTTGAAAATGATGTAATTCATGGCTTTGGATAGCAAAAAAATAGATTGAGTTAAAAGTTGTTGGAGCATTGACAGATGGAATTTTGTCCTGAGAAGTGTGAGATGAAGCATGTTGGAAAGCTAGTTAGAGGGAAGGCTTACACAGTAAAATATTAGGCACTAAGACATGTTGATGAACGGAGGGACCTTGGAATTCAAGTCCATAATTCTCGAAGTGATAATGCAGTGTGGTGAAGTATCAAATCAAGTCAAATTTATTGTCATTTAACTATATACATATATACCATCAAACGAGACCATGTTTCTCCGGACTAGAGAGTAAAGCGCTATAGTATATATAACGCAACAACTTGGGAAAGGATAAAATCCAATATGAATTATGCATAAATTAAATATTGTAAACTGCAGAACAGATTAACTGACACTTCGAATGCAATGTGGCAGGGAGTTCAGAAGGCGAATGGCCAGATGGGAGAAACTGTTTCCCATCCTGAATATTTTTATGCATTGGAGACTCCTGTCTGATGATAGAAAGTCAGAGGATGTTGGATGGGTGGGATCCTTGATAATACTAAGGGCCTTGCATATGCAGGGCTCCTGATGAGTGTCCCCGATGGATGGTATGGAGACCCCTATGATCCCCTCTTTCCTTCTGTGGTTCCTGCATGGGATGCCATGTTTCAACTTTACAAAACTCTGGATGTGATTCTGATTGCTACGCAATAGGATGGGGAGGTGGTTGCACTGGTTGAGTGCAAAGGAGATTCACCAAAATGAAGCGCGTATTGCTTAGATACTTCAGTTAAATAAGCAAGGTAGCGAAGGCTACAGACCTAAAGAGGGCAAATGGGATTGGCGTAGTTGGCTACAGGCATGGTGGACCAAAGGCCCTGCTTTTCAGGTGTACCGTGGCTGATAGAAGAGAAACTGGATAAGCTGAGTTTTCCCGCAAGTGAAGGGGGCTGAGGAAGGTATTTTAAAAGGGACAAGGGGAGTCAATTTGAATGGTTGATAACCGGAACTTGCTGCTGAAAGAAGTGGAACTGGATGGGACACTTTTGCAGTCACTAAAACGGCAAGGCAGAGAAGGCTACAGGTGTAAAAAAGTGAGCAAATGGCATTGGTGCAGATGAGTCTGGGCCAAAAGGCCTGTTTCTGTGCTGAACAACTCTATAGCTGTGATTTTCTCTTGGGGAGGCTTCATGATTGGTGATTTAGGAAATCATTTTATAAACGGGTACGAAGTTTTGACACAGCCTGTTAAACAAAATAGTTGAAGGGGGTGGGATAGATGTAGGCTGATTCCTACTTTCAAATGAAAAGCCATTAACAGCACATTGTTTTATTCTGTTTTAGTGTAAAGAATTGGGCTAAAAAGATTTTTTCCCTCCCCCCAGGGGTCCTGAAATCACCTAACTAAGCTTGTGTCAGGTCTTGTAGAAGGAATGATTGACCCAGAAGAGCACAGTGAAAGGTAGTAAACAAAATGAGACATTAAAGCAGATGTATGAGCTCCGAGGATATCCTTTGATATAAGTTACCATTACAGAGTAGGATGGTGGGCTGCACATAGAATTGAATGTTCAGTTGATAAATATGTATTATAGTGACACTTGCTAATCCCCTCTAATCCATTTTATCTCCAAGCTTTCATAGTGTTTGGTAAGGCCTTGTGTTTCTTTACATGAAATGAAGTGCCACCTGATCTGAATTTGTTATCTAGATCCAGCAGAAAGTTAATTTGGAATTTATTAATTTTGCTGGAGACTGCTTCACTTTCTGTTTTGGGGTAGGTGTTTATATTAGAGACCTCATCAACCTGATTTTGCTGCTCATCTTAGAAGTTTGCTTCAGCCTGTTTGTACAATGTATTTTTTCTGTGACTCGTACATTTGCTTTGGAAATATCCCTGTTGAGATTAATGAAGTAAACAGTGTCACATTTCTAAATTCTGATCCTTCAACCAATAGCTCTGTAGTTATAACCTTGGCGTGAAGTGAAAGTACAACTCTGAATATTTACAGGGACTATGTAACTGGGGGAAAACTATGTGTATGGCTTTTGCATGTCACATTTCTGATCATTTGAGTATTAATTCTAGCCTGGGAATATTGTATTCCTTTCAAATGGGAAGCAAGTTCTGGCAGGATGGGCAACTCCTAATCTTACAAAAATGTGCTTGCAGGTGTGTATCATGATAACTTAGCAGCTAAAGCTAATTGCATTACATTTTAGTGGTTTGAGCTTGTGGTTTCAATCATACCAAAACATTGAATTATAAATTTCAGTCATCCTTCCCAAGTGGATAATATGTTAAATAACCTTCAGCACATGGTGGAAGGTTACATTCCTGTAATATATCTACTGGAACAGTAAGTTGGTTGGTAACAGGAATATAATTAGGATTTGCATTGATTCTTAAAGGTGAAAAGATTATGATAATAGCAAACTATGCAATGGGTCAACAAATGATTTAAAAATATAATTAAATGGGTTTCCTGCAAGGACTTTTATGCCATTAATAATGTTATGTAATATTTTGAGCTCTTTTAAAATACACAGTAAAGCTCAGAGTATCTTTAAGTTTCCATTAGGCAGCATCTTTGTCTTAAAATCCTTAACCAAATCCCTTCCTGGCCTACCTTTGTAATCTCTTTAAACTGTAACCCTTTGACATCTCTGTAGGCCCTTTTCACAGATCCCTCTTTTTTTAACCCCCCCTCCCCCCACTACCAGTTGTCATGCCTTATAGCAGCCAATAGCTAAGCTTTGAATTCACCACCTTAACTTCTAGATCGTTGCAGGTGTTTCGTGAAAACCAACCTCTCGAAGCTTCTGGCTGTGTGCCATGATGCTTCTGTGTGGTTTAGCGTTAAATTTTCTTGATGTTTCTGGTATATTTTACGTGGTAAAAGATGTGTGTGAGTACTTGCTGGTTGTCATTGCATTGAACAATGGTCTTTTGGCCCTTTGAGCTTAATTCAAGTGAATTCTTGAAAATCTTGAGATACCTGATTAAAGCTATCACAAGTTGCTCTGGTATTGGTTCACCAGATTACAGATAATTTCATACTATGTGGAAGCTATAGTTTAATCTACTTGGTTTTCCTAGTTTCCTCAAGTTCTCTTTCAGCAATCCATTGGTGTTGGTTGCCTTTGGCATTTATCCCAAATTATTTGGCATTGACAGTTTGATATGTACAATTAGTTGGCATTGTTCGTTGACACTGGCTGCAGTCTTTACGGTACCCATTTAAGTGACTTACAAAGAGATTCAAGTACTTGTGTTGGGTGTTTTTGTGTTTGTGCATGTAGACTTTTAAATAGTTATTGTAAGGTTTGAATGAATGTAGTTCAAGTCAGTTTGGAGAACTTTTGACATACGGAGTAACTTATCCATGTATATGGATGCTAATCAAAAGTATGAGCTGTGGCAAATAATGCAGTTGTAGCACCCCTATAGAGGTCATTGTATGTGACAGAAGTGAAAATTCACTAAAATTGTTAAGGAGACCAATGCATACTGTAGTTTTTCAATCAGTGATTTGGTGATTTAGTTAAAATCATATCAGTATGTTTGACAGATTTTTCATTTTACGCAAGAGATAGAATGAGGTAATGTGACTTAGAGCCATTCAGCTGGCTAATGTGATGTTGACGTCAGTGCTTTCTTGTCCAATACTCAGAATGCTTTACTACTTTATAGCACAAATACTTGTCAGCCTCATGGACTTAATGATTCAACCTTCAGAAGAGAATTCTAAAAATAATATAACTCAGAAGCTAACACTCTATGCTCTTCTGCCCACTGCATGTAATGCTTAATTAAATTCCTCTTTGTTTCTACCTTAAATGGGCAGCTCCAAATTCTGAAACTGATCCCCTGACCATCTCCACATCTGTACTATTAGTTCCCTTCAGACACTTCCTTCATCATGTTTCCATTGTGTGCTAGCATCACCATAGACAACCCCTCTATCCCAGGATTCAACTTTTTTGAGCGTTCTCCAAATTGCCTCTAATACAAGAAAACCTCCAGGAATCTTTGCAATATGGCCTTAAAGTTCCAGGTTCAGGTAAAACATCGTCTCGATTTTGTCAAAAAGGCCAATATTTATTTGTTTCCAATTATTTGCTATTTTTGTGTTAGAGGCTTGCTGCTAGCATGGCTGAGAGATTGGCTGACTGACCCAAGTCAGAGTTGGGGATAAAGGAGTTAAGCATGGCTGGCTGTGAGTATGGAGTTCTGCTGGGGTCAGCGTTGGGGTGAAGTAGTCAATTCGACTCAACATTGGTTTGGAGGGAGAAGCCAGAGAGTGGTAGATGATTCAATCTGTTTGGAGGCCTGTGACTAGTGGTACTTTTTATTATCTATATTAATAATTTAGATAATGTAAACTGGATCAACAAATTTGCAGATGTGACACCTGAAGATTAGGCAGTGGGTAGTCAAAGGATAGCTATCAAAGTCTGCAAAGTGATCTGGACCAGTTTGGGAAAATAGGCTGAACAATGGCAGACGGAATCTAATCCATAAAAGTGTGAGGTATTGCTCTTTAGGAGGACAAACCAGTGTAAGATTTACACAGTGAACAGTAGGACTCTGATGTGTGGTAGAACAAAGACTCCTGGAAATACAGATTCCTGGAAGTTGTGTAAGACATTGGTGAGTCCTAATCTGAGTATTGTGTACATGTCTGGTCATCCTAGTTACAGGAAAGATCAATAGGGTTGAAAGAATACAGAAAAAATTTACAAGGATGTTGCTGGGACTTGAGTAAGGTTGAATAGCTTTGGAATTAATTCCTTGACATGTAGGAGAATGAGGAGATTTTGATAGAGGTATATAAAATTGAGGGGTATAGATAGGGTAAATGCAGGCATCTTCCAGTGAGGTTAGGTGACATTAGAACTTGAGGTCATAGGTTAAGGGTGGATGGTGAAATGTTTGAGGAACATGAGGGGGGATCTTCACAGAGAGGTTGAGTGTGGGATAAGCTGCCAGTGGAAGTTGCGGATGGGATTTCAACGTTTAAGAGAGGTTTAGATAAGTATATGGATGGGTGGGGAGTGAAAGGCGATGTTTTGTCGCAAAGGCAGGGATATATTACTGAGGTTCTTAAGGCATAGTTAGACTGCATTTGGAAAATTGAGTGTTTACACGACGTGTGAGGAAAAAGGTGCCATCGCTAGAAAGAGTCCAGAGGAAGGTCATAAGAATGATCCCAGGAATGAAAGATTTAACCCTTGAAGAACACTTAATGTTTCTGGGCCTCTACTGGATGGAGTTCAGGAGAATGGAGATCTCATTGAATCCTGCTGAAGGGTTCTGGCCTGAAACGTCGACTGTACTTTTTCCCAGAGGTGCTGCCTGGCCTGCTGGGTTCCTTCAGCATTTTGTGTGTGTTGCTTGCGTATTGAAACGTCTGGATTGAGTGGACTTGGAGAGGATATTCCTCTTTGGAGTCCAGAATCTGAGTGACAGCCTTGGAGTAAAGGGATGATCCTTTAAAACTGAGACGAGGAGTTTTTCCAGCCCAAGAGTGTTGAATTGACAGAATTGATTGCCACAAAGGGCAAGGCATTGGGTGTATTCAAAACAAATATGTTTTTGATTGGTAAGAGGGTTAAGGGTTAGTTGCAGAAGAATGTGGTTGAAAAAAAATCACATGATTAGTGGAGTAGGCTCAATGGGCAGACCTAATTATAGTCCTATATTTTATGGTCTTAACTTCGTTTCCTACATTATGTAGTTGTCCTGTGTCCATGCTGCTGAATTATTTTCCCAAGTTACTCTGAGGCTACAAGGTGCACAAAAATAGCAGCAAATATCCAAACAAGCCTTTTTTTTAATGCAGGGAGTGGTAGATTACCAGGGGTAGAAGCGGAAGCAGGCAGATTGGAGATTGAGGGTTTTAGATTACATCTAAATATGAACGGATATGGATGAAACACAGGAGGAGGATATGTAGTATAAACTGACAAGATATGCTGTACTGCTGTGTATCCTAAATGCTTTCTGTCTTTAATATTGTAGAAAGATGGGTACAGTAACTTACTGGAAATGGTACTGGACCAGTAAGTGTTCCAGTTCTAGGAAAAAGATGAAATTGGACTCAAAATATCTTTAGTGACTCTCTATACGCATAGGGTTGAAAACCTGCCTCTCGTACCCAATCGGCTATGTATAATTTGATCTTGATTCCTTTCAGGCAAGTAGAAATGTGAAATAAAGGGACTATTCCAACCAAAGAACAAATATTTACATATTATTTTTTGTCAGTGATTTTAAGAATAAGATTTTATGCACTGCAATTAAGAAATTCATTGGGATGTCGTGGCAAGAAAATTATGTACCATTGTGCTTGGTAATTATTCTTTGATTAAAAATACTATGTTTTGTGTTTTAGTACGTATATAATTTGCTCCGTTTGTTGCTTACCACTAAAAATGTCAGGCACAGATGTTTAAACTGAAATCTTATGAAATACGTTTGTGCTATTTGTGTAGGTGTTGCTGCATAATATGCTGAGGAAGCTTAAATGGAAAGTTTTGTGAATCTTGATGTTTAAATACTTTTAAAGGCAATTACTTTAAGAATCTATAAGGAGGCAATGACGCAATAATGCTGTAGCCTCAATGCTGCAGGGACCCAGATTTAATTCACCCTTGGGTGCTGTCTGTGTGCAGTTTGCACCTTCTCCCTTTGACCTTGGGTGTTTCAGTAGTCTTCCACTTCCCAAAGATGTTTTGATAGAGTAATTGGCTGTTGTAAATTACCACTGTGGATGAAAGGGAGAAAGAAATTTCAGGGACATAAGGAGAAGGGGAATTGGAAGCATGTTCTCTTGGGAGCCAAAATGGAGCTAATGAGCGGAATAGTCTTCAGAGTCATAATAAATAAGGAATGTTTGTATTCTTTGTTTACCTTTTTTCTCCAAGACTCTTGCAATTAAATACTATTTGCTTGGGAGCTTTCTATCTCTTTGTAAGGGTAAGGGATTTTGTGTAATGTCCCATCCATCAGATTGGTGACTAAATGTTTGCTCTCAAGTAGGACTTGAACCAGTAATCTATTAACTTTCAGGAGTGAAAGTGGTATCACCGGTCTGTTATATTTTTGCATAATTATCCCTGTGCTTTAGCTCTGAAATTTTTATATTTTTGTGCTAGCGTCTCTATTACTATTTCCTGAACATCGTCTCTAGCCTCTCCCTATGTTACCTTATTGTAACATTACCTTCTCTTGCTTTCCTCCACATTGTTTGTGCTCTCTGGAACACTTGTCTCTTTTTATCCCTTATTTTCGTCATTGCTCTTCCGCTTTTTCACTTGCTCTTCAATCGTCTGCTGTCAGGCACATTCTTTGTCAGTGGGAAATTGGCCACTGGCTTTTGTTGTGTTTATAGTATCTAAGGTATGATTTTTGGTTCATTAGTATCCCCAGCTTTCTTTACTTTTGAAACTCGTGCTGTAAATCAGTGTTTTTCTATCCCTTTACCCCTACCTCTGTTTCATAAAACATAATCTGTTATAGCCTGGCCTGGATGCTTTTTTGTACAGCACATTGTCATTTTATGGCCTTCAGTGAACTTAATTGGTTTCTTTTACTATGGCTAGGGTTGAAAGTAGAGCTGGTCATCCTGGTGACCTGCTGATATATTTCCCTCAATGAAAGTCTCCAAGTAATTTTCACGTGGCTTTGGTAGGACCTTGCTATGTAAAATTGAATGTCAAGTTTCCTTCATTGCGAGTTACATTTCCATTGGTATTTCTTAGCTACAAAATATTTTGCTCCATCTTGAATTTGTGGGTGAAGCCACATAAATGCAAAAGATTTTCTTGTATACTTGCATAGATATTGCAGTTCAGCAACCTGAAGGTTATTTTCAAATTTTCATTTTGACCGAAATTTCTATTCATCAATGTTTTCTTAGGAAATATTGAGGCATTAACAAAGACTGTGTTTAATTTCTGTCTGAATTTTTAAGATGTGGTCTGGGGAAATGTTTCCTTTTAAAACTGAGCATGTCTCAGCTTGTGGGTTGGAAAATGTGGGTTTAAACTCCACTTCAATACACTGCCCAAGGTGACAAACAAGCACTAGAGTGATATGCGTTGAACTTCTCATTTTTGAAATTAAATTATGGTCCAGTTTTTTTTGTTCAGGTCAGGATAAAAGATCATTTTTGGGGGAAAAAAATCCTTGTATTGTAATAGTCATTCTTTGACCAGCATCACCAAATTTGTTAATGGGTTGACTACCTGGTAATTTGCACATGCTTAAAAATAGTTACATGCTGCCCTTAACTACTTTGGGGCATCCAGAAGATATGAATCATGATTTGTAAAGATATTTTTTTTCTTGGTTTTTGATATATCTGGATAAATTGGTTATTAATGGTATACTAAGCAGTGGAAAGGAAAAAAGGAAAGTAAACTCTAAGATTGTGCATCCCTGGTCATAAGGGCCTGAAGTGCTTTACTAAGCCAGTAACAGTCATTGTCTAATGTTAGAAGGAGAGTACTCTTATGTGAGATTTTAGAGCATGGCTACTGTGAAACTTTCACACCATCCTAACTTTGAAACTCCTCATTCCTTCATTATCAGTCCCAAATCCTGGCACTCCTTGACAACACTAAGTACATTCACTTGATCAATATTTCCAGTAGGAATGGCTATTCTAAGAAAATAAGGATGGATGAAGTTAAGGATGTGTTGAATTGGCAAATTTATCACACCTTTGGATAACTGTGCACAAGGTAGTTTCTGAAGTTTATCTGAATTCCAAGCATTCAGTTGATAAGTTATTGGCAACATCACATTATAAATGTACATTTATGTTTAATTATTCCTCTAAATTTGTTTATATAATTTAAAAAATGTGCACAAATATGAAACCGCTATATTTTCTATCAGCTTTATATAAGACTTTTCCAGCATCAAGCCGATAATTTCAAATGACTTGTGAAAAGCAAATTGAATTTTGTCATTGTACGGAAAATAGTTATTGATTCTATTTATGGGATGTAGACATTATTGACAGGATCTGCATGGCCTATACATTATTGGCCTTCAGAAGTTGGAGGTTGATCAAGTGAATGTACTCAAAGTGTTGTCAAGGAGTGCCAGGATTTGAGACTGATAATGAAGGAATGAGGAGTTTCAAAGTTAGAATGGGGTGAAAGTTGAAGATACTCAGTTTCCCTGAGTATTAGCACTAATATATTAGGAGCTATGAAAATATATGCAATATTTTTCAAATTACTACCAATATGTACTGCATCACATTTTGTTTCTCTTTATTCAATAGCTCTGCAGTGAATTACAAATTAATAGTTGGATGTTACTTCATAATCAGGTATATAACATTATTTCTTTTAGAACTTGTTTGGCAGGATGACTTAATTTTTATTTTGGTCACATATATACAAACGTTTGTATATATACACCAAGTGATTGATGAGTAACTCATTGCCAAGAAATAAAATAACTTGGAGATAGCTTAAACACTTTTTCCAATATAGGGTGGTAAAGAAGACAACTGGCATACTCGCCTTCATTGCGGCATTGATTAGAAGAGTCATTAAGTTATGTTGCAGCTGAATAAAACTGCTACGTTTTAGTCATTGCATTACAAGAAGGGTGTGGAGTTTATGGAGAGGTGCAAAGGAGGCCTAGGATGCTGCCTAGATTAGGGTATTAGTTGTAAGGAGAGGCTGGACATAATTGAAATTGTTTTTTTTCTTGAGTCTAGGTCATTGGAGGCTGAGGGAAGATCTGGTTGAAGTTTATAAAATTTTGAGAGGCGTAGATAGACTAGATAGTCTCTTTCCAAGTACCAAGTGGTGAGTGCCTGAAATGGATGTATCACTGTGGTGTATAAGATCAATTTAGACAGACACATGAAGAGAAAGGGAACATGGGTATAGTCATACTTTATTGATCCTGGGGGAAATTGCACCAGTTGCACCATAAATAATAGTAATAGAACCATAAATAGTTAAATAGTAATATGCAAATTATGCCAGTAAATTATGAAATAAGTCCAGGACCAGCCTATTTGCTCAGGGTGTCTGACCCTCCAAGGGAGGAGTTGTAAAGTTTGATGGCCACAGGCAGGAATGACTTCCTAGGATACTCTGTGTTGCATCTCGGTGAAATGAGTCTCTGGCTGAATATACCCCTGTGCCAACCCAGTACATTATGTAGTGGATGGGAGACATTGATCAAGATGGCATGCAACTTAGACAGCATCCTCTTTTCAGACACCACCGTGAGTGAGTCCAGTTCCATCTCCACAACATCACTGGCCTTACGAATGAGTTTGTTGATTCTGTTGGTGTCTGCTACCCTCAGCCTGCTGCCCCAGCACACAACAGCAAACATGATAACACTGGCCACCACAGACTCGTAGAACATCCTCAGCATCGTCTGGCAGATGTTAAAGGACCTCAGTCTCCTCAGGAAATAGAGGCGGCTCTGACCCTTTTTGTAGACGGCCTCAGTGTTCTTTGACCAGTCCAGTTTATTGTCAATTCGTATTCCCAGGTATTTGTAATCCTTTGTAATGGATCATATAGAGGAAAATGGGGATGGTTTCATCTGACATGGTGCTCAAAGGGCAGTTTCATGTGTACTAAGTGTCCTGGCATATAGTTAATACAATGAAGAATAAATAAAATGTATCTTTTGTGAGGTTAAACTGCATGGTTGATATTTCTTGAGGTACCCATGGTGCAGAATTTCATAGCAAAACAAAAGTTAAATATTTTTTTCCAAGCATTATAAAATGAAATTATTACTGAACTTTTTCAACATTTTTGTCAGCTTTATAGAAGATTGAAATAGTTGTTTTTGCATTAGTTTTTTTTTTCGGTCTTCAATTTTCATTAAAATCTCTGCATTATCTTGTGATTGGATAGGTTGTTCTAAGGTGATCAGTCGTTTTATTGTTTGGCATCTCCAGTTCATTGTGCAAATGAAGGACGGGTGCTAATTTGGTTGCATCTTGAATAAAATAGGAACAATTTTTCCCATGATCAAGAGAAAATTCAGAAGATAATTAAGTGAAGAAAAACCGTCAACTTGAAACACTGCATTTGTTTCTATTTCCATAGATGTTGCCTGATCAAATTAGTATTTCCAGTGATTTCATGATATCCCCCCCCCACCGATTTCCTTTGAGCCAGGTTATAATTGTCAGAAATCTGAATACTATGATCACTGTGGGATGAGTAGAGAGTATTGAAAAGAAAATTAGTAGAGAAAGATGAGTGTTATCTGATAACACCATAAGGCATAGGAGCAGAATCAGGCCATTCAGCCCATCAAGTCTGATCCACCATTCCATCACGTCCGATTTATTTTCTTTGAAAATTTCTTTTCTTTGAAAATTGTGAAAATATTGGTCATTGTATCTTGTTTAGCAGCTATATCTATTGAGGTGTTAATAATCTTGATCTGAGTATACATTTGTGTTTTCTATTTAAAAATGTGAAGTACAGGCCTATTGACTTTATTTTATACACTTTAATTTAGATCTCTTAACTGAAAGAGATTGGTTTCTTTTTGAATAGGGGCAATCACACATCAGGAAGCTTGAGTTTTGGCAAAACTTTACAAAAGTATACATTTGGATTTAAGATTTATTGAATTGAAAACACAAACCTGAGTAATTTTCCATTAGACCTGATATATCCAGGCGCAATCTGGGAATTTCATGGAAACCTATTTGTGCACTTGGGCTTTTTTAGTGGAAGATGTCTAGTCATAATTCCCAAGCTATTTCTCAATGAACTGAGTGAATTTGACAATATGTTGTACGAATGAGTCTGAAGTATTTGCTTTCACAGCCTTTTCTTTTTTTGAAACTGAACTGTGACAAGCCATTTGAACCCCATTTCCTATTAATATCTCCAAATATGGGAAAATAGATGGAAAATTGTGGATTTCCATGATGGCTGAAAAGTACTTGGTTAGTACTTAAGATCAAATGATGTGGAGAGCCCTGATTAAGAGTCCCGACTCAAAACGTTGACTGTTTATTCATTTCCATTGATGCTTCCCGACCTGAGTTCCTCCGGCGCTTATTGTGTTGCTCAAGGTAGATGAACAATTTCCAGTGCAGCCTACTAAATACTTAATTCACCTTGAGTTTTTCTTTGGTCTGTAATTCCTTTTCAGTTCATGTAAGATTGTGTTTTCTTGTCATGTCATTCTGACCATTGGAAACCAATCATTATCCAAGGTTTTCTCTGAGTCTGAGGCTTCCTCAAGTTCCAGTGGCAAAAATATTATACTTGTCTCATTCTTAGGTCCTTGATGATCAAGTGAGCATGCTTATTTTACGTAATGCACAAATTAGGACAGAGTACATGAATGATCAGCTAATTCACTTTTTATTTAACAACCTTCATATGACTGGATGCATTGCTTGGCATTCTGATTCCCACAGGAGTTCTTCCTCTAAGTCCAAGATGACACTTAATTTTTGGAAGCTACCTTGTTGTGTTTTTGATTGTATTCTTAGTTTGTTATGCCTTCATTAACTTGTTTGCAATTTTCATGTTTCAACATGTAAGCTAACTGTGGAAATTACTTCCTGTCCTTCATCTGTTATCTCCTGAGCTTTTTTACTGATTGTTCATCTCCATCCATTACAATTGATTTCTGTAGTGAATAGTTTTATACGATAGAAATGTGCCACCTTAAAAATGAAATACCTCAGTTTTCATTTACAAACTTTAGTCAAGAAGGCAGCTTTAGTTTGGCCCATACTTTTATTTGCAGAGGTGAATTAGTATTGGAACAGTGTACATTTCATTACTTTATATTGTTTTGTAAAGGTTCCATCAATTTCCTACCACTTTATTTCATAATTGTTTTCCTCTCATCTGACATGTTTTTCAACAGGTGTTTGCAAGCAATATGTTTAAGTCCTGCTTACAATTGCTTGCCTTGAACATGAGTTCATTGGGGTGGATTTGGTCACTTTGAATGTTCAAGTATGAATTCGATGCACATTTTAATTTGTTGAACATGGCTGCAGTTGTTGCCTATTGTAAGTTGTGCATGGGGGTTGGTTATTTTAGAAGGCAGCTAAGAATTGTTTGTTAGTGTTAGAATTAAAAAGATAGATTGGATAGGCATGGTGTTGAGAGTTCGGTGCAGTTGGATCGCTCTGGGTGCCAAGATGATTTGGCGACGTCGTGAACAGCCTTTTTGGCAGTTAAATCCAGACCCAGAATGATTCATCGTGTTAGGGCCCGGGTTCTACTGCGAGGTCTGGACAATTTATACACCAGTCCAGATAGTCTGGAGGCTCCTCTCTCTGATGCTAAGGCTGTGAAGCTGCCCCCAGCTGCTGTGCTTCGTGCCTGCGAACTTTGTGGCGATTTGCCCCACTAATTTGATACACTGAATACTGAGGCTTTGGGCCTAGTCCGAGATTCTCTGGGGATTTGGAATTAAGGACTCAATTTGGCTCAGTGCTGTTGTTGCTTGCTTCTATTGTTAGCATGATTTATTTTGTTTTGTTCCTCTTTGTGGGTAATGGGGGTTGGTCTTATTTTTTAGTTGGGTTCTTTTGGGTTCCTTGCTTTGCGACTGCCTGTAAGCAAACAAATCTCAAGGTTGTATAATTTATACATGCTTCGATAGGTGTACCTTGAATCTTTGAAAAAGCATCTAGGCTGAAATAAGACAATCAATTTTGTTTCCTGAAGATACATAGTGCACCATTTCAGTTGTTATAAGCCTTGTTCAAACTTGTGATGGCATTTTGAATTTGTGATTCCAGCTGTTTTGTTCATAAATCAGCAAAGATTCAAAGTACATTTATTGTCCAAGTATGTATGCAGTATACAACCCTGAGATTCGTCTTCCCACAGACAGCCACAAAACAAACACCACAAAACCTGTTCAAAGAAAACATCAAGCAGCCAGTGCGCAAAAAAATTGCGCAAATGACCAAAAAACGAGCGAATAACACAGAATACAAGCATCAAACCAGAGTCCTGAAACAGTAGTAATGTTCAGTCTAGTTCAGTTCAGATCTATTTAGCGCTGTTGTTCATTGACTGCAGGCCACGGAGCTTATTTGCCCCGATTACAGTTGGCCCTCCTTATCCGCGAGTTCCGCATGCGCGAATTCAACCAACCGCGAGTCGAGAAAACCTGGAAGTGCTCTTCCAGCACTTGTTGTTCGAGCATATACAGACTCTTTTTCTTGTCATTATTCCCTAAACAATACAGTATAACAAATATTTACATAGCATTTACATTGTATTAGGTATTATAAGTAATCTAGAGATGACTACGGGAGGATGTGCATAGGTTATCATGGATCGGGATTGAAAAAAACCATTAAGTTCTCTTACTAAGTCAGACAGAACAGGTACGTCTGGTATTATTTAGTGTCAGTTAGTCAAACGTTTGTCTTAGTATATAGTATATATTTGAGCTTTCTATGCATATAAAACACTTATGTATGTTTCAGCGCCGGGCGATTCAGTGACAGACTGCTGCCGAGCGTGCTCTCCATCTGTGCCGGGTTGATGTGGAGGATCAAAAACCCAAAACCCAGTAATTAAACCACTGCGTTGCTTAGTAATAATTGTAGCTTTCATCGGGGCAGGGCCTTTCTCACTTTATCCTTTAAAATTGTTCCGATCGATGACTGACTGTAGCCTAATGCTTTTCCAATGACCGATGGCGTTTCACCTCTTTCCGATTGCTTTATTATTTCCACTTTATTTTCAATCGTGTTCGTGATTATTTTTGTGAACAGAAACACAGCGGATTCAGAGCTCCGCCGCCAGGTCCTAATGTCCATCGTGTTGAGACAGGTTAAATAAGGTCTGAATAAGGGACTTGAGCATCTGCGTTTTTTGGTATCCGCGAGGAGTCCCGGAACCAATCCCTCGCGGATAAGGAGGGCTGACTGTAGCAATAAAAAAAAGGAGTAGCCAAAATACACACAACACGAATTACAGCATCCTCTAAAAACAAATCCAGTCCCCAAACTGCGTCAATCAGACCTTGCCTAAGACCCAAGACTCCGTCACCTTTCTCCAGCAGTGGAGAGGGAGACTGACCAAACGCAGGCAGACAATCCTGAACGCCTTCTTGCCTTCTGCTCTTTTCCTCTCTGCTTTCAGTCATGCTTGATGCTTAGAGCGACGGGAAATGAAATCAATCATGGGCTCACACCCCGTCTCCAGGCTGTACACCCTGCTCGAAACCTCACCGAACTCCCTCTGAGACGGCAAAGTACCCGATTGCTCAATCGGCCCAAAGGCACATCATCAAAGT
This sequence comes from Mobula hypostoma, assembly GCF_963921235.1. NCBI lineage: Eukaryota > Metazoa > Chordata > Chondrichthyes > Myliobatiformes > Myliobatidae > Mobula > Mobula hypostoma. Next base: position 172,889,823 of record NC_086100.1, read on the forward strand.
GTAAATGGCAGGTTCACAGGTGGTGTGATTTGAGCTGCATTTTATAATTTTAACTTTGTAATCTAAAATATTAGTTGAGTAGCATGACCACTGTGTAAGAAGTGATTGAAATGTTTTAGTCTGTACTTTCCTGACTGGTCTTGTAGGCTAATGCACTTCATCTACTGATTGGGCCACTTTGTTGCTAATGTTGTCCTTTGGGATTGATCCAACCACAACCCTCCCTGCGCAGACACGCATTCTCTTTCTGCGATTCTTGGAACTTTCCATGATTTCATTTGTTATATTGCATTTTCATGCTGTAAGATGTCTTCAAAATTAGTCTTGAATTCTAATACAGAAAAGGATCTTCGTCATTGTGGGCTGTTGGGTACATATCATGAATATATGGAATTTAACGTTCTTGTGTTCTGGCTATATCTATATGAGGAGATGTAAGCAATTCATTTAAGCTTTATTCAGTGGGGCACATTGCTGTGCAGAGAGATAGATTCCCCTTTTGGCCAAAATGTGACTTCAGATCCACAACAACATTGTTAACTTAATCCTTCTAGGCTGGCCTTGTAGGTCTTTCAGTTTTATAAACTCAGCTTTATTTTATATTTTTAAAAAAATGTAGTTATTGACCGAGGTACCTAACGTGGACATAGCTGAGTGTCTCAACCTACTTGACTTTACAAAGTTGTCCTCTCGGGTATCTGGGGGTCATTATCTTTGTGAGGAAAGCAGTTCCACAGAATAGTTGGTGAATGGTCTGATTTTGTCATCTTTCCTTGGCCTTAATGATAGGAGGATCCTTATCATGAGTGCCTAAGAATTACCATTCACAACTGATTTCATATAGGACATCGAGTTGGATGATCCATCTTCCCGTTCAGACCATCACAGAAGTCAGGTGTCAGCCAGTTCACATCAATCCACATCTTGTAAAGGAATAGCTGAGAATACAGTGATGTACAAAACTCAATCCAGAACTAACAGGATCTGGATTGAGTTTTGTACATCACTGTATTCTCAGCTACTGTTACTACATTGTCAGTACCCACATGTGTTCAGGTATGGTACATCTGAACACAAAAGGTGCATCATATTCAATCCTGCTAAATACTGTTCTGTCTTATCTTAACTATAAATTGTCATCAATTGGCACTTAAACACTGATGGTCTTTTTACCAATGTTCATTGTTTCTTGCCAGGGCAACTTTAGTCTTGATCTCATTAGACTTATGGGCTAAAAAAGTGTAAATTCCAGATGCGAGTGGGAGTAATTGCCCTTCATAGGAAACACCAATTGACTTAATGAGGCATCCTTAAATGTAGCTGAAACAGAAAATGGTAAACTTTCTTACATAGTCAGAAGTAGGGTATGTTTGTACAATGTTCACTTTCAATCAGTTCCTCAGCAAAGCTAGTCTGTTCCTGCCGTACTGTAAACTTGGACAAGGTGAAAATGTGGGATAAGTAGCCAGGAAAATAAGTGCCAGGCAGTGACCATCTCTACAAGAAGAATCTCAGAGGAATTTTACCATATCAGTCCACGTCAAGGTGCTGGTAGTTACTGTTAACCAGTTCAGTTGCATGAGCCACATGGAAGAGTAGGCAGAAGCTCAGTATCCTGTAGTAAGTAAGATGCTTCATGACACAGAATTGTCTTTATGCTATTTATAAACCTTAAAGAAAGGACTGATGAATGTAAGACCAGTTGCAGTCAACAAACTTAACACCATTCCTTAAACTTCTACTCACCCTATGACTGGTGGTTTCACTGTTTTCGGAATGCTCTGCATCTCTGAAACCCATGAGGTCCACGTGAAAAAGGGCAAGGCCAGCAATTGTGCGATTTATAGATTTCCCCCAAGTGACTACAATTCTTTGTTGCTGATTGTAAATCTTTGAATTCCCTGTCACTGTGGGAATTTGGAACGCCTGCATCTGAGGGACTTGCCATGTTTCAAGTGGCAGCCTGTCACCACCTTCTCAAAGGCATTAAGGTTGGAATATAAATTCTGGCCTAGCAAGTATCATGTAAATGAAGTGAATAGGCTCATAACGTTGCAGTGGTGACCCAGCTAGTAATATAACTGTAATTGAAGCTGAGTTAGATTTTGTAGTCCAAGGTGTGTTATAGCTTCAGCATATGGAGATTTCAAATTTCACATAAAATTTGCAAAAATAGATTAAATTTGCAATTGTTTTTGAATTTCTGATTTGTAGTACAGGTCGACCTTCACTAATCCAACTACCTGTAATCTGGTTCCTTTGATAATCCGGCACTGATAATGCTTAATGTGATCCTTCTGTAATTTGGCATTTTCACTACTGCTCAGGTCCCAATGTTGCCGGATTAGTGAAGGTTGACCTGTAATTGTATCTTTACCCTCCAAATCTTTCTTAGTTATTTCATAAGGAATTACTATAGGCTTGCTGAGTCTTTTTATCTTTATGAACAATTAATATTTACAATATAGATAGTTTATTCATTTCTGTATTTTTTGCATTATCAGCTTAATGTTCTTATTTGAGTACTTTAAGCATTAATTTGGTGCACACATTTGATAAAATTGTGGTTTGTGGCTTGAAATTGCACAAGTATGTGAGATGAGGCTGCCTCAGCTTTTCATGGTTGATGTTGAGAGCAAGTGTAATGTAAAACAATGAGTTCAGTCCAAACTGAGTCAAAATCATGCAGTGCAAGAAGAGGTCTATGGAGTCAATCGTTCTTTGAAAGAGCTATCTATACTACTTATACTTTGTTAAGCCGTGTTTCTTCCCTGTTCAGGTTGTTTTTTGGAAGAACTTTCACCTCTGCATTTTGAAGATTTTCCCTACAGAAATACAATCATGAAGCACTAATTTTCCAAGATGCAGTTTTTATTCTGTCTCTTTTATGCTCTGATTATACAGTGAGAAATCAATTACTGAGCAATAAATTTGCTTCAGAATGTGTCAGGCTTGGCAATGATGTACAAGGTCAATTCTCCAATTTTGCACTGATTGTGGGTGTTTGCGACATTGTGGATTTATGCCTGGTAGTGATTATCTTAAATATCATTCATGAAATGTTAAAAAGATTGATTTTTGTTCATGTTGAATGAACTAATAAATTTATTTAATTACATAAATGCTAATGCTAAATATTGATTTGTTGTCTTTAACAATAAAAGAATCTTAAACTGGGGGATAATCAAAATGCAGTAGTTTATGCTTGGAACAAGATGCTAACAAATAGTAATTGACATTGCATTTCTTGAAACTGCAATTACCCCAATCTTTATTGTAAATATAATACCTTAAGAGGATGTGTACGTGAATTATATTCTCACTTTTTTATGTAACTACCATAATTAGGCTATTTTAAAGCAGCATTTGCTAGCACTTTTTTTTTAAATAAAAAAAGAAGTGTTACTGTAAATATACAGTTGCTTTGCTATTTCAGAGCTTATTCCAAAGTGCCTACTATGGTAATCTCATGAAGGTTTTCAGATCAGTCTGGGAATCGGATCAAATTCTTTTGATGCTGGTGCATTTAATAACTAAACTTGTCATTAAATGCAGACTAAATCTAGGAATTCCATATAAATTCTTTTCAGGAAAGTTAGCCGCTTTCCAAATGTGCTGTAACTTTTTTAGTATGACTATATTGCATGTCATGTCTGTGGATCTATTGCCAAGTTACTTCAGCTTTTAATAATTTGCTTTTATTCTGAAACTGCTTTGGGGTGGTATACATGCAATAAAAAAAACTTCTGGTTCCTTTTAAACAATGCACATAAATTACTGGAGCATCTCAGCAGGCTAGGTGGCATCCACGGAAAAGAGTACAGGCAATGTTTTGGGACGAGACCCTTCATCAGGACTGGAGAAAAAAAGATGGGTCAAAGTAATTTGAAACTGGGAGGGAAGGGGTGAAGTAAAAAGCTGGCAAGTTGATTGGTGAAAGAGATGCAAGGCTGGAGAAGGGGGAATCTGATAGAGGACAGAGGGCCATGGAAGAAAGAAAAGGGGGAGGATCACTAAAGGGAGTTTATGGGCAGGTAAGGAGATAAGGTGAATGGGGAATGGCAAAGGAGAAAGGGGAGGGGGGACCATTACCGGAAGTTTGAGAAAGCAGTGTTTGTGCCATCAAGTTGGAGGCGACCCAGATGGAAGAAAAGGTGTTGCTCCTCCAACCTGACTGTGACCTCATCGACAGTAGATGAGACCATGGACTGACAGGTTGGAATGAGAAGTGGAATTAAGATGGGTGCCTGGTGGGACATCCCACTTTTTCTGACGTACAAAGTGTAGGTACTCAGTGAACTGGTCTCCCCATCTACATCGGGTGTCACTGACATAAAGGAAGCCATACTGGGAGCACCAGATACAGTAGATCAGCGGTCCCCAACCACTGGGCCGCAAAGCGTGTGCTACCGGGCCGCGAGGAAATGATATGAGTCAGCTGCACCTTTCCTCATTCCCTGTCACACACTGTTGAACTTGAACATAGGGTTGCCAACTGTCCCATATTTGCCAGGACATCCTGTACAGTGGGCTAAATTATCTGTCCCATACGGGACCGCCCTTGTCCTGTATTTCTCCCCCCCCCCCCACGGTAGAGTGTTCCTATGAAACCTTTCATGCCGAAATGGCGTAAAGCGGAGAAGCAATTACCATTAATTTATATGGGAAAAATTTTTGAGCGTTCCCAGACCCAAAAAATAACCTACCAAATAACACAAAACCTAAAATAATTCTAACATACAGTAAAAGCATTAATGATATGATAAATACACAGCCTATATAAAGTAGAAATAATGTATGTACAGTGTAGTTGGGAAGATTAAGCCAAAACCGATTGGGGGGGGGGGGGAAATTGGCACGTGTGCACATGCATGACTTTCGCATATGTGACATACGCACGTCACATATGCGAACGTCACGCATGTGCACACAGGAACCCACGCAAGGCTTCATGGTCATGGTAGTCTTTCTCGGGGTAAACACAAGTGTGTCGTCAACACACACAAAAGATGCTGGTGAACACAGCAGGCCAGGCAGCATCTGTAGGAAGAGGTACAGTTGAGATTTCGGGTGGGGACCCTTTGTCAGGATTTGACTGCTACTTTTGTCCCTTATTTGGGAGTGAGAAAGTTGGCAACCCTAACTATGAAGACATGTTGAGGTGAGTTTAACCCCCCCCCCCAATATTAAATCGGTCCGCAGTGCAAAAAAGGTTGGGGACCCCTGTAGTAGATGACCCCAACAGAGACACAGGTGAAGTGTCACCTCACCTGCAAACACTGTTTATGGCTCTGAATGCTCGTGATTGAGGTGGTGTAGGGGCAGGTGTAGCCCTTGTTTTGCTTGCAAGGGCAAGTGCCAGGAGGGATAAGGAAGGACAAGTGCCTGGCCTGAGCTCCTCCATCATTTTGTGTGTCGCTTGGATTTCCAGCATCTGCAGATTTTCTTTTTTTGTGTGATTCCTTTAAGATGCCTTTTGCTCAAGTTTGTTGGTAGGTTTAAAAAAAAATTGAGTTTATCAGTGAAATCAGCAGTCTGGCCTTGCACTAAGATAAATTTTGCCATCTGCAGAACTTTAACAAAACATATTTTTCAAATTAGAAAATATTTTTGAAAGCAAGCTGCATCATAGGTTTTTCAGTTAACTAATTTTATACGTGGCAAGTATATGATCTGCAGTTCTCTTGTATTTGAAGTATTGAAAGTCTTTCACCTCATTACGGTAAAATAGAAACAATAGTGGAGTTGCTTGTGTCCAAAGATAGAAACAGATCAGGTCAATGACTTTTTGTAGACCTAAAACACTTCATGACCAACTTTGGAAGGAGTTTTTAATAGATTGTGTTTGAGTATTTTTGTAGTAAGTTTAAGAGGTCCGGTCTAAAGTATCACTCACTCAATCTCATTTGCACAGTAACTATGAGGAAAAATATTAATTTATAGTTGAATAAATGTTTCAATATAATGGCATTTCAGATTGAGAATGTGTCTATCAAGTTAAACTTCCAATTAATAAATATATTTTAAGTTCTAACAGCATTTTAAATACTTGCATCATTGCTAAATGTGCAAAATATACTTAAGGCACATTGATTAAAAAGAATCCTCTGGTAAATCATAATTCAGGTAGATGTTCAAGGTGTAACCTCATGCCCAATTTGAATTGGTGGCTGAAACTCACTGTTGTACATGACCTTCCTGCCTTGCGTACATAATTTGTCATTTAATGTTTTAATTTTATTTGCATAATCTAAACGTTTCAATGTGGGCAATGAATTTCTATCATGTGTTTTCAGGAGTATGAGCTTACTGTGTGTATATGTATGCAGGAACATGCATTTGATAGCCACAGGACAAGCTAATTAAGGATCTGAGACAGTCAAAATTGCGTTCACTTTTTTTCTGGTTAAAACTTATAAGATAGCATTCCTGGATGCGCATGTAATTTTATGAACTTCTGACTGCAGTTGGAGTTGTATGGGTAAAGCACTTCCCAACAAATTCAGAATTAAAATTGACAATGTTGTTGTGTATGCCTCATTATTTGATGGGTGGTTATTTATCAATGATAGGAATTGAATGCAAGTTCCACTCCAGGAGTAATATTCATTAATATGTGTGTCAGTTTTGAGATGCTTCATCATTGTGATTTTTAATAGACTTCTGGACCATAGTATGTGTGCCACTATGGTTTGATATATGCCTTGATGCCCTTTTCCATTTTGAAAGTTTCTCAAGCATCTGGGGAATTTTTCAGTCACGATTTGCAAAGACCAGCATCTCAGTATCCATTTGAAAAACAAGACTAAACTGGGTTATCTGGTACAAGGAAAATACTGAAATGAGCTTTGTGGAAGGAAAAATTATTAACTTTTTTTAACTGTTAACCAATTTACAGTGAAGGCCCTCTTCTCTCTAATGGTCCAGTAGTTTTGGGATGGGGTCAAAGGGGAAGCATATAGGTACTGGATTCTGAGTTCAGGGAATACTTTGTTCTTGGACTAAGACTTGTATTATCAAAGGTAAAACTTGTATCTGGTGGTGAGTTTCTGTAGTTTGACTAAGTGTGATAGAGAAGTGTACCTGAACAGCTAAGGTTATTAATTTCAAGTTTTTATATTCTATATATAAACAAGATTGTTATCCATTTCCATTCTTTATGAACAAAATGAGCACCAGAATAAAACTAGACTGTAGTTAATGAGTTATAATAAAGTTTCAATAAACTTTGTTTCACTTTGTCTACTGTGAATGAATTTTGCAACAAAACTTTTATTTCCTTGTTGCATTTGTAATTTAACAGGTAATTGAATGTACTAAAGGTTATGTTGGTTCGTGAAAGCTGCGGCTGCCATGGAGGCCAATGAATAAGAACAGGGATACAGTGCGGCAATCGGGGAGTGCATGGGGAATATTGAAACAGTACACAAAAAGCCTCCAATGCTTGCCAGTGTGAGCAGTGGAAAAGAGACAACTACCATGGTAACACTAATCACAGAAAAGCTGCAGAACCAAAGCCTGCAGGATATGACGTGCAAGACCTACAGCATTAATCTGGTAAGAGCTTCACAAACTTCCTGGGTAACTTGGTAGTTTTGACTCATTATTTAAATATCTGTTGTGCTAATCCTGTTTTCTCTCTGCTTCATTAGGGAAAGCTTGCTAAGTGACTTTGAATCATCAGCAGTATTATAGCTTCCATCACTGACTCTTAATATTGAATACATTTCCTAATAGCTTCATATTCCCACTTTAAAATGGAGATCATTGCTTTGAAATGTTCCATCTAATGGTGTCATCAGTTAAGGATAAGAATTTGACATTGAGGTTTAGATTTTCGTTTTGTGAATGTATTTTTTTTGGGAACAATGTCTTTTTCTATTTGACATAATCTAGCTAAAATGCCTTACTAGTTTAAGGCATTCATTGAACAATTTGATACAGTACAAGCTTGAGAGATCTGAAGATGGTGAATAATCTGGATAAGTATTAAAGTTAGAAAATGGAAAGGATGTTCTTGAAAAGTTCCACGATTGGAATAGAAGAAAAGGTTTGACTGGCTTCCTGTGCCATCTTAGTAGGTCAAGGGGCCATTTGTATCTGCTCTGCTATTCTGTAATACTATAATCTTATACTTCGCTTCCCACCTGACTCTCATATCTTTTGAGTTCTTTCAGTATCCAAATTTCATTCAATTTCAACAGCTAAGTACATATAGCTTTTTAGGGTGAAGATTTCAGAGCTAAGCATAAAGAAATTTCTTGTCTGTCCTCAGTAACTCTTCTCCAGAGGGTATGGTCTTAAGGCTTAGAAACTTAACCGGTGGTAGAAAACTTCTTAACATTGACCTTTTTAGAATATTATTTGTCTTATTGAGCTTGCCTCTTATTCTTCTGAACTGATGTGAGTCCAAAATCTTATGTGCTGCCTGTGTTGAATTTGCACATTCTCCCTGTGATTCGGGTTCTTCAGTTTCCAAAACACATCCCAAAGATGTGTAAGTTTGTAGGTTAGTTAACAGTGGGTGGTAGAATGAGAAGAGTGGATTGGAATGTGAGGCAAATTTAATAAAAGAATGTGATTATTGTAAGTGGGTGCTGAGGTGGGGCATGGTAGCGCAAGCGGTTAGTGCAATACTTTACAGTGCCAATGTTCAGCAATCGGGTTCGATTTCTGTGCTGTCTGTAATGAATTTACACATTCTCCCAATGATTGCATGCGTTTCCAATATGTGCTCTCGTTTCCTCACACATTCCAAAGACGGGTTAGGGTAAGTGTTGATGCTATGTTGATGCCGGAAGCATGGTGATACTTATGGGCTGCCCCCCATCACATTCTTGGACGGTTATTGATGCAAATGGCGCATTTCACTGTATGCTTCAATATTTCAATGTACATAGAACAAATACTGCTAATCTATCTTTTTCTTGCTGTGCGCACTTGGTGGACTGGAGGGTCTGTTTCTATTCTGTATGACTCTGACACACTGTTTTTCGTTGTTCAGGACACAGCTATCTTGGCTTTGTTCTGCTCCTTGATGTCTTGTAACTTTCAAGTCATGTAGTTATACAGTATGTCCTGTGCTTTATAAGCTTTTACCAATTTGCAAATACAACCCCACGTTGCACAGCAAGATAGGTGGGTGTCCAGCAATCCGTCTCTGTCAGTACCATTACTAAGTAAGAATATAATTTATGTTACCTCCTACCTGTACAGACAGACATAGCTATTGCTCAAACCAAAATAAGCCTCAGAAATCAAGGACAGAAATTATGCCAGCTGACATTTCTGCATATTGATCAGTTTTTGCGTTTTGGTAAATTGTAACATTTTATCAGACACATTTATCAGAACTCTACTGAAAATTAGGGGTGGTATTAATGACATTGTGTACTGGAAATACTGATTTTTGTAGAAGGTCAAAGTCTGGCTTAATTATTTTAAAAGGATAATATATAAAATAGGAAAGGTCTTATTCACTGGCAATACACTTATGAAATTTTCATATGGATAGTGCACTTCATCAAAGATGAAACGTTCCTGTACATTTGATCACATTTTAAGTAAATTATTGACTTGAATTTTATCTCTAGAAATGAATGTGTGGTCCTTGCTACCATTGTATTTATAGACAGCTACGGACTTATGCCACGTTTGTGAGTCATAAACGAAGCAATAATTCCTTTTCAGGAAATTCTGTGTGAGCCAAGCAAGCATGGTGTATCTCAGCCATTCAGATTTAAGAATCCTCCAACTAACTAAGCCAGGAGGGTAATGTAGTATACTTAGTCATAGAAAACAAATGAAAATTAGGTTGAGTGGGAGCTGCAAGACCCAGAAATAAAAATAATCAAAAATCATTTCTAGATTTAAAGATCCTGCAAATAATTAAACAACCAAAAAATAAAACTACACATTTTCAATTCAAGGATTTGTTTGATATTATTAAAGACTAGCCATGTCATTTAGAATTTCTCTTATTCTTTGATAGATGGGGCCTGACATTTTCTTTATCGTTTAGGTTTATCTAAAGGTTAATGCCCTTAATGAATGAAATCAGATTTGAGAGCATATTTGTCAGTTTTTATGTTGAGGATGTTGCTGTTTTCTTCTAAGCATTTCAGAGGCTGATGCTTGGTGTTCCTACTATGCAAGGCAGTTCCTACAGTATATTTTCGCTACTTGTAAAGAAAGGATTGGCTTTATATTCATTTAATTTATTATATCTTCAGTACCACAACGAATTACTTTTTAAGTGTATTGACTTTTTTGTAAGCAGATGTTATAGCTGTAACTTTTTTCAATGAGATTTTAGAAGTTGTTCCCTCCAAGCTAATAGGCTTGGGATTTTGTTGTTTTGCTTTGCTGGCCAATTACATTATGTGGAAAATTTGAATATTATTATGAAGCAAATGATCATGGAAAGTACAAAGTTTGTGTATTGGTTCATTGAATCAGTTTCTGTAGGTGTGTACACAACTGCTCCTCCCGCCCCCCACACAGCTCAATTTGTGGTGGGTATGAAACCTTTGGATTTGACATGTTCAGTTAAATGTGTTAGATACTACCCTGATTTTTCTTTGTGATGTATGTGTAGATTGAACGAGGGCTGATTCCAGCTATTAATCTCAGGGCTGATATGATCTATCTATGACATGAAGTAGAGGAATGAAACTACACAATCTCCGCAAGCTTGTGACATTTTTGTAAATGTCAGAAAATTGGAAAAAATTGTTACCAGTTTACTATTGGGAGGAAAGGCATTGCAGGGTGGAATATTGCATTAGTTTATACAATAATGAATATTGGAATATGGGATTTGTTTATGAGTGATTGTGTAGTTGTGCCCTGCCAATTGATATTGAAAAGAATGAACTTGGATTCTATCATACTTGGGACAGTATACAGGGGAACATTACAATCAACTCCTTTGTCATGTTTTCAGTGATGTAGTTTGGAAACCTGGTTGCTAATTTTCATATGAAAATAAAAGAAGGTGCCAAACTAAAATCTTATGTATACAGTGAGGCCAAGAGTAGAGGAAAACTAAGATTGGGAAAACTTAGACCAACAAAGAACCACTCGCAAAGCAAGCAGAAAGGAAAGGAAAGGGAAGTTAGATTCTGAAGGGAAACTCGCACAAAGTAGAAGGACTAGTAGTAAAAGCTGTTATATAAAGGTAGCAAGGGTGGCTAAAGTGAACGTAGGGCCCTTGGTAAGTGAGAAGGAGTTAATATTGGGTGATGCAAAATGGTTGAGGGTTTGAATTGCTATCTTGTCGGGTTTCACAGTGGAAGACACATTTGACAATCCAAACGGGTTATGGATGTGATGGGAGGTGAGGAACTCAATACATTTGCTATCACTAAAAAAAAGCAGTGCAGAACAAGCTAGTGAGTCTAAAGGTAGATAAGCTATTCGTTTTGATGCAATGCATCACAGGGTATTGAAAGTACTTGTGCAAATTATAGTAGAGGAATTTGTGAAAACTTGCCAACATTTTCTGGACTCCTGGCAGATTGGAAAACAGTGAATGTCATGCTACTGTTTTTTTTAAAAAAAAACAAGATATGAAGAAAAGACAGGAAAAGGCTTTTGGCCAGTTAACTTTACATCGATGGTCAGGAAAATTCTTGCTGTCGTTAAGGAAGAAATAGCAAGATACCTGGATAGAAGTGGTTCCGTCAGGCATGGATTTTGGAAGGGCAGGTCCTGTTTGACAAACTTACTGGCGTCCTTTGAGAATAAAACATGCATAGTAAAATGAAGGAAACAGGTGGATTTCCAGAAGACGGCCAATAAAATGCCGCCTAAAAGACTGAGCCATAAGATAATGATACATGGACTTTGGTGGGGTGGGGGGAAATGTATCAGCTTGGATAGATGATTGGAAAGCCAATAGATACATATTAACAATTTGGAAGAGGGGGCCAAGTGTACTGTATCGAAATTTGCTGATGACACTAAATTGAGTGGAAAAGTAAATTATGCAGAAGATGAGAGTCTGCAGAAAAATATAGATGGGGTAAGTGAATAGGCAAGGGTCTGGCAATGTTGGTAAATGTCAGGCCATCTGGAAAGAAAAACAGAAGATTATTTAAATTGTGAAAGATTGTAGCATTCTGTTGTGTAGAGCGACTTCAGCGTACTGGTCCATGAATTGCAACTGATTTTCAGGAAAGCAAATAGAATATTGCCATCATTGGATTTAAGACCAGAGAGGTCATGCTGCAACTATACAATTTTGGTCTCCTTGAGAAAAGATATGCTGGCTTTAGAGACGGTTAACCAGGTTGATTCTGGAGGCGAGGGGGTTAGTCTATGCCAAATTTCTCTCCTCTCTGAACAGGGCTGTTATTTTTGTGCCTTCTTGGGATCTTTCAGATTCTGAGAAATTTTGAAACTTTATGACCAATATACAATAAACTAACAGTTATCATCAGACTCACTCTTTGCAACATTGAGTAAGAGGTTGTTTTCTTGACACCACGTGTCAGGGTGATGACTTCTTTTGTATAGGGTGCCTCATTATTATTTGAGATTAGGCCAATCAGTGTAGTGTCGTCAGCAAATTCAGTTAGCAGATTGGAGCTGTGGGTCGCGACACAGTCGCAGGTATGCAGAAGGTAAAGGAGGGGGCTTAGGATACAGCCCTGAGGGGCACCTGTGTTGAGGGTCAGAGGGGCAGAGGTGAGGGAGCCCACTCTTGCCACCTGCTGGCGATCTGACAGAAAGTTCAGGATCCAGCTACACAAGGCAAGGTGAAGGCCGAGGTCTCTGAGCTTCTTGTCAAGCTTGGAGGGAATTATGGTGTTGATTGCTGGACTATAGTCCAAGAACAGCACCCTCACATAAGTATGCTGCTCCTCCAGATTCTTTTAGGGGATTAATATTTACTTTGGGTTTCCACTTCCTATCTATCCAGTAGTATAAGCTCTTGCTTTATTCTCTTGTCTCTTTTCAATTTACTCATTTCTCCTTTTTGGCAAATGTTTGCAGCTTCTGAAGTTTTTCCATTGTTGCTACTCATCTTCATTAGTCAGGAATGGTTTATCCTTTCAGTGGAGCCTTTATTAAATGGAATATATTGATACAAATTGAAATTTCAAATATAGGCTGCAATTTAACCACCAGCTCACTTTTTAATCCATTTTCCTTATCCAGTTCAACGAACTCTGACTGCACATCTTTGAACTTGCCTTTATTTAAGGGACTAATATCAACCTCAAACATTGGATGAAATTCATTGCTGTCATCAGTGTTTCCCCATGAGATCATTAATTGTCTCATTACTCAAATCTGGATCAATTTATATTGTTCATTGAAACTGTCACAAATGCAGAGGTTGCCTTCCAAACTTCCATTGATAGTTAATTTATACAACCTGTAATGAGAGTTTAAGTTTTCAGGGTAACCATGTCATTCTCGTTATTCCCTGTTATTTCTTGATTTGTACCCACCTGAAGTGTAGCTACTAGAAAAGTGCTGTAGATAATTTCTCCTCATGACTTCTTTCCTGTCCTTTTAATCACTATCCAGACTTTCCAGCCTCTCAATATTTAGAGCAAGCTCATTTCTTTCTGCTTGAACCTTGAATAAAATTCCTCCACCATCATTTCCTTATCTAAAATATCAGGTGCCCCAGAATATTCAGTTCAATGTTGTGAGCCGTTCTGGTCAATGCACCTGAGGAAGGATGTAGAGATGTTTGTGGAGATGGACAGATTTTTCAGAATGACTTTCCAGGATTAAATTTGGGTGGTATCCTTAAAATTTAGAAAGTTAAACAGCAATTTGAAAGCTATTTCAGATTAGAGACATAATCTAAAACTCGAGGTAGAAAATGGTCTCTACACATGGATAGAAATGTGGAATGTTCTTCATTTAACAATCGATGTATATTTTTGAAGCCAAAGATATCAGAAGATATGGGGGAGAAGAGGCGAGTCTGTGGAGTTAGGCCAGAGGTCAAGCATAATCTGGTCAAGTGAGGAGCAAACTGAGAGGCTGAATATTCTCACTGTTGGCCCGGTAAAAAACAAAGCACAATCTTTAGACATTTATAAGCAAACCTTGTTTGATTGGAATGAAAAATGACAGACAAATGAGTTGATTTATTGCAGTTGTATAAAGGGAGCTCCAGTTTTCCTTCGGTAGCTATGAAATAAATGTTTTGTGAAGTATGAAACTGAATTTAAGAATTTTAGAGAGTACTTTTCAGATAGATGGAGGTTAGTGCTGAGCAAATTGTGCTGCATAAGTTTATTTGACTGCATTTCTATGTGGTCATTTGTTGCAAATTTACACTGGGAAATATAGTACTTGTGAACGGGGTGAAAGTTGGAAGCCTGGCTTGGGTTTTGACAGCAGCATTGGAAGACTGCCGCGCAACCACCTTGATTGAGACAGATAACGTGTTGGATTGTGGAGTTAGAAGGTGGTCAGCAGACTGAGCACTCATGAGAAGTTGTTTTTGCTTTTCTTTAACAACAGATAGCTACATTAATGTGACCATTGACACAAATTCTGTTGACCTTTTGAAATATTTTCAGCCTCAATATTGAAATTTGCCCAAAGCATTTTTTACAGTGGTCTATTGATTAGTTGATGTGAAAGTAGTCTTGGTCAGTGTCATTAAAATTCTAAGATGTTGAATTTGGCCGGAGGGTATGTTCATTTGCTTACTTTAAATAAAAAATACGGTGAGCTTTCGGAGCTGAACCTATTGAGTAACCTTTCACCCTTTTTGATTAGAGGAAAACTGATGTATCAACAAAGCAAACACTTCTTTAATAACTGCCGTATATATTAGTTTTATTCAGATGCCCTCATCTGTAGTTCACTTTACAAGGCTTTCGGGTCTTTAGATTTTATCAAGTTTCTGTTCTGTATGACCTGCATATTTTAGTCCATTTTCAGTAAAGTTACAAATGAAGTTTGGTAATTGCTCCTTGGGTGACAGTTTCTCTTTCATATAACTAACATCCTTTTCAGTTGCACATCCGAAGTCAATAAGTTTAGATTTCCTTGCTACCCTGAAGCTGCCAGTCGGGCTTATGAAAGAGCCATTAATAAAAATATTCTCCCATTGCTTTTTGCCTCCGTATACCTGATGTGCTTTGGTCCCTTTGCACTTCAAATCATTCAGTCATAAATTATACAAGAAGGTGATTTTGTGCCAGATAAAATTATACTTTTTAACAAACTGGTCTACGTTCTAAAGCTTATTTCAGTATTTCATTCTCCAAAATGAATTTGCCATTAATGTAGATAACCTTTTAGGCTTGACACCCAAAATATTCAAAATCTTAAAGCACATTCTTGCTCAGCCTATACTATAAATAAAAGATATAATGTTTCCAACAGAGTAAAACTGAACACCAGACTTTTCCAGCACTCGCCAGAGCACTACTTTGTCAGGTATATTTGCTGCACTTTTTAAACCCTTCATTTGAGAAGACCATTCGGGTTTCATTCTGCACAAGTGGCAGCTTCTATTTTAAACTCACATTCTCTTGTGACAAACATAAAAGTCTGCAAAAGATTTTATTGATACTCAAAACTTAAATATTAGTCCAAGAAAAATATGGTGTGACTGGGTTTGCTGAGAATTTACAGTACCTTGTTAAATTGTTTGTGAAGCTTGTGGGAAAGCCCATGTGGAGATGATTATTTTTCATGTTAAGGTTGACCTGAAGAGTTTAACATCAATTCTACATCTAAATAAGAGGGGTTTTTTTTTGCCCAAGTAATACAGTTGATTATTGATTTATTTCTCCTACTCTGGTCTATCTTGAGCTTGAAGCTATTATGTTATTCAGAGCTATGTTTTTCTGCCCTATGCCATAAAAGTGGCAGAATTTTAGCTCTGTGTACTATCTTTTGAACTAGAAATGGCCTTTCAACAATTTTATTTAACATCTGCCATCTGAAATGGAGCCAAACATTATTCTATGCAATGCTTCTGTTTTAGCTGCTTTTTGACAATGGAGTTTTAACTTTAGCTCTGCAGGTAATGGCAAGAAATCATGTTTAATTGCTTACCATTCAATTAAATGTTCAGGTACTGGCACTTTTCAAAGTAGTTAAATAATATTATCTGGCAAAATTGGCTGTTGAGGTGTCGCTGACTTAGACAAACTAGTAGAAGCTTTCGACTGCAGACAGAGGGTTCAAAGGAGGTTCACGACAATGATTCCAGGATTGAAAGCTTTATTATATAAAGAGCGTTTGAGCCCCTGGGCCTGTATTTGCCGGAATTCAGAAGAATGGATGGGGATTCTCATTGTGATACCTATCAAATATTGAAAAGCCTAGGTGGAGTGGATGTGGGAAGGATGTTATCTATAGTGAGGAGTCTAGGGCCAGATGGCACTGCCTCAGAATAGAGAGACATCCATTTAGAACAAATGAGAAAAAAAATTCTTAAGTTAGTTGGTGGAATTCATTGCTACAGACAACTCTGCAGGCCAGTTCATTTGGTATATTTAAGGTGGAGGTTGGTAGGTTCTTGATTAATCAGGGTATCAAAGGTTATGGGAAGAAGGCAGGAGAATGGGGTTGAGAGGGATAATAGATCATCCATGATGGAATGACAGAGCAGATGCAGTGGGCAAGATGGCCTAATTCTTATGGTCTTAATAAAAGATCATGGATGACTTTAAATATTGATAAAGCCATAGTTTGCCATATTTATATGCATCTCTTATCACCACACCATAAGAGTGTGCTGGAATGGATGGCGAGGGAATTTGAATTTGCTGGGATGCAGGCAATATGTTGCGTGGAGTGGAAGACTGGATAAGCTGGGTTTGATTTCCTCGGAGCAAAGGAGGATGGACCTGATAAGAAATTTGTATGACGAGGCAAAGTTGTAATAAACTTTTCCCCATGGCAGAGGTGCCAAAGACCAGAGGGCATGAGTTTACGGTGAGGACTGAGAGATTTAGAGGGGATCTGAAGAAAAGATGAAATCTGGAAAAGACTGCTTCATAATGCAGTACTTTCAGAAAATTTTAAGATGCATCTAGATGAGTATCTGAGTCACTGAAGCATAGAATGCTATGGATCAAGTGCTAATGGGGTTAGTATAGATAGGCACGGTGAAGGGTTTGTTTCTGTGCTGTGACTCTAATTGCAATGAAGTGTTACCAGAGAACAGCATTGGATTCCCATAGTGTATAGTTTTTCCTGATGTTACTTATTGATCCTGGATAGTTTTGAGTCTTGACTTTCCCTTTTTGTGCTCCATGCTTGTACTGATACATGTATTATACACCATTTTCTCAACCTGACTTGCCACTGTTGATTGCTGCACACGTAGCCTCTGCTCCTGCACCCTCCGGGTTTTTGACCTAGTGACAGTGAAGGAATGGCTTCGTATTCCCAAGCCAGGGTGATGTGTGGCTTGGTGGGCAGCTTCCAGATGGACGTGTTACCAGCTGGTGAAGGTTGTAGCTTGGAAACTGCAGTCTAAGGAGTCTTGATGAGTTGCAGCTGGGCATCCTGTAGGTGGCTGAAACTGCTGTGACCATGCTTCAGTGGTGTGGGAGGGAGGAATGGGGTCTCTTATGGTGTCGAGTTTCTGGTGTTGCTGAAACTCGACACCATAAGAGACCCATCCACTTTACTTCCCTCACATTTGAGCCTTGTAGATGGTGGACAGGCTTTGGGGAGTTACTCATCACAAGATTCCTAGCTTCTGACTTGGTCTTGTAGCTATGTGTGTACAGCTGCTCCACTCCAGTTCAATTTCTGGTCAGTAGGTTATTGAAAGTGGGCTATTCAGTTATGCCATTGAAGGTTGGGGGATGATAATATTTTCTCTAGTTGGATATTAACATTACCTGACATTTGTGTGGAGCAAGTATTATTTGCCACCTATTCAGCCCAAGCCTAGATATTGTCTTGATCTCTGTCCACATTTAGATGTGGACTGTTTCTTTATCCCTATATTAGCAAATGTCCCTACTTCTGACCTTCAGTTGAAGGAAGGTCGTTGATGAATAGAGCAGCTGATGATGGTTGCCTGTAGGACTCTATTCTGAAGAACTCCCACAGAGATATCCTGTGGCTCGAACCATCTTTGTGCAAGGTAGGATTTCAGCTAGGGAGTACCCATTAACTTAGTTTAGCCAGGACTCCTCAATGCCACGTCAATTGAGTGCAGCTTCGATATCAAAATTAGTTAGCACTTCATTTCTGGAGTTCCGCCACGTATGGTCCAAAGCTGTAATGAGCTAAAAGATTTTGGCAGAACCCAAAGTGAGGATGGCTGAGCAGATTGTTGCTAAGCAAGTGCCACTTGGTAGCACAATCAATTATCCCTTCCATCACTTTGCTGTTGCAATTTATCACCATCCTTTCTACAGCTGAGAATATTGCCAAGTTTTGCATCATCTGAAAATTTAGATATTGTCTAAATTTAAGTCATTAATAAAAAATTTTAAATTAAAAATGTTCCCAATGCCGATACCATTATTCATCTTCATGCTCTCTGCGCAACAATGTGACATTTGTTTTGTGTTACTCAGACATTTTAGCTTCCTGCTGTCAATGTCCCTTCATAGTTTGTGGTGTTATATGTTATCTTCTGGTAGTCCATGTACATCACCCTTATCCATTCTGTTACATCATCAAAACATGTAGTAAAATACATCTGGGTGGTTACAATTTTATACTTGAAATGTTGAAACAGTTGCTTATGGTACAAAACTGACTGAATTGCTTGGTGCTTATTTTCTTTGAACATTGAATGAAAGGCTCATTGACTCCTGCAGCTCTATTTGTGCACAACTTTTACAGACATTGTTTCATTCTGACAGAAATAGATAATTTAATTTGTGAAGATTTTGACTTAGTTTGTTCTTGCAGCCTGCAATATGTCTCAATTAGTGTGTAAATAAACACTTCTGAAGTTTTTAAGAAGGTTGAGGTGTTTGCATCCAAAACACTGCATTTTTAATAGTATTACTCAATGATTAATTGCAGCACAAGGGGATGATGCTAAACAATGATCTGTTTTTAGTATGCTTTTATTTCTATTAATGATCAAAGTATTATTCGTATAATCCCCACAGTTAGCTAGTTTATCATTAGGTTCTGCTTGGTTTATACTTCCGCAAACAATGATTATGTGAAATGGGTTGGAAGTTAATTTTGTGAGTGCATATAGATTTGTACATTTCTCATGATTTGCACTTATTTTCAAAAGACTATCAGTAAATGTTAAAGGCATTTCTGTAATCTTTGATATTCAAGTCTGTTACTTTAGCAGTCTTAATTGATAAAGTTAGAGACTGGTAAGTAACCTTAGGTGAGAATTTGATTATTAAACTTGGTATGTTATTCCTTACTGAAATGATCAAGTTAATCTTTTTCTATTACTTATCAGGGTGCTATATTGAGTTTGCTGAGATTCATTAAGTTTTTTTTTGCAGTATTCATTTGTTCAAATAAAAGCAGTTAAAGACCTTAGTCCTATGGCAAACAAGAAACTGTAAAGCTGAGTTCTGGCCCAAATCTCAATTTTATTGCATAGTCCATTTAATCACTGATTTTTTCCACAATTTTTATTTATGGTGTTCAGTTATTTTCTCTTTGGTTAATTTCAGCACTCATCTGAGAAACTGAGCGAAGGTGGCAGCTTGTTTCCATATGAAATTGTTGGTAAGTTTTCCTCGCATTTTCCTCCTTGGGCAGAGTGAGAATAGTATTGCAGAGCTCTTACAACTTAGTGCCAGAACAGAGTAAGTAAGCCACAAAGTTTCTCCTACTGCTCCAGCATTCAGTTTGATCACGTACATCTCAGTTACCCATTTTTCTATATCGTTTGACATCTCACTGGACATAAATCTGTGAATACAAATGCATTTTCATAGCTTCTTTAAAATAATGACAAGTCACTTCACGGGCATAATTCAAAAAAGGCGAGAATAGGAAAGAAGGGATATTCAGATGTGACTTGATCAAAATAAGGATCTTAAGGAGCATCTAACAGAGGTGGGTGAGGGGGAACTTGGGAGAGAAGTTTACTGCTTGGGGTGTAGATGGGTATGGGCAGATGTGCATACTCTATCCTTGTAGTCTTGTCCCTTTAGCTCGCTTATCCTCTGGAAAATCAAGAACAGCTTTCCACTGGAAGGCAAACTGAGCTGTGCATATTTTCTATTTTTTAAATTGTCACAGAGTGTGGGTCTTTCAAGCCTTGTAATACTTTTATTGAGTAATACAGTACTTGGTCATAATTTAATAATACAGATTGACTTTAGAAGAAACTGATTTTCAGTAAATATTAGAATTAAATATAGTGGAGCTTGAGCATTTAAATTTAGTCACCATTTTGTTACAAGTAAATCTGCATACAAAGTTAATACTGGATAATTTCTCCACTGGATCACTTTTACTTATAGACAGATTTGTTATCCAAAAGCATGAAAACACATAAACTGAGTAAAGTATTGAAAGGTTCTTTTTAAAATAAAGACAGTAAAGACTGGTAGTAAGATTTCTTTTCAAAGTAAAGCTGTAGTATTAGTTATCAAGTGGACCCAAGAAACTGGTCTTTTTGCAGTCTGTGAGGGTTAAGCTAAAATTAACAAAAGCTCCAAATGTCCTACCTAATATATCCTGGATTTTTTTCTGCTACTTTTCATTGCATTCTTATGTTAGTAAGAAATTGTGTCCATGAGCTGGGAACATGAGCTATGTAAACTTTAAGAGTGATGGTTGAATGGTATTTGGTGTGAGATGCTGTATGGGCAGCCGTATGAATGCCATTTCGTGTACAATGGTTTTGTAAACACAACTTTTACCAACTGTTGGACCTCGCATTAAAGAATTTGAGGCAATTTTCAGTATGATAGAAGTGCAGTTAAACCATTGGACTGGTAATTTCTAAGATCTGAAATAATTGTCTGTGGTTACAATCAGAAATTCCTGCTGGTGCTCTGGGAAGTTTAAACATGATTAAATCTGAAATTTAAAGGCTGGCATTAGTAATGACTATTAAATTAATGGGCCATTTAAAAACTCATCATATTAATGCACCAAGTTTCAGTGAAAGAAACTTTTTCTCAAGTAGTTTCTTGTACACAATTCCAGAACCATGAATTATAGTTGACTCTTGAATGGTCTGCAGACCATTTGGATGAACATAAAATGGATAGGCAGTAGTTGCCCAAAATCCATTTAAAAAAAACAAGTCATATGTATGAACCATTCACTTTTTCACTCTACAAGTCTTAGCAAGCTTTTTCTGTGTGTCGAAGACTTTGGGGGGGGAAAATTTAGACCATTTGCAAAAGTCATGATCTAGTGGCAAGAACATTGAACTGCCTATTGTGTAAGTAATAAACTTAGCAAGTGCTGATGCAATTCTGTGTAATCTCAGTTTTCAGCCTTTTAGTTTGTGCCAGTAAATGAAAAGCTGACTCCTACCTTTTTAATCCAATGAAAGAAAGACAGATGGGTAGATTTAAGAAAAAGGTCGGGGGGGGGGGTGTTTGAAGAAAAGATTTTTGAAAGAGCAAAATGAAAGGATTAAATTGCTAGGCCTAATTGTGGGTACAGCTTGGCATTCTTGTACTAGTGTACCTTTTTTCCCCCAGTGACTTTTGAAATATATCATGAAAGTTCAATTGTGACCATCTTGACGAAGAAACAGGAAATGTTATCTAGTATGTGTAACATGTATGCTGGGTGAAAGACACAGTGCGCATGCTTAGTTAAAACAAGATATTTCATCCTATATTTTCTTTTATCCTAACCAAGATAAAGGTAAAATTTGACTGAGTAGTTCTGTTGCTTTAAAATTTTAGTATTTTATTCTGTGATGGAATAGGGTGCTAATAGACCCTGTGTGCTATGTTTAAATAATTATGGATATTTCCATTGAAGAGGCATGTGAAGTTATTAACCTTGTTTTCACTCTTCTCTAACAGAAGAAAGTCCGTGGGCACTCGTTAATAGGACTTGTCCGATTAAGGCTGAAACAAACCGCAATGTGGCTTTTCCTTTTTCAACGTGCTTAGCTAACCACGTTGGTTTACAATGGCAGATCGACATGAATAAAAACTCTGTCTCCGGCTGGATCAGTGAGCTGAATCTCAATGAGAACTCGAGCGTTCCCTTGGCCCCTCCCACAAAACGGCATTGCAGGTCTCTTTCAGAGCCTGATGAATTGTCCCGGTGCCGATCCCCATGGAAACCCTGCAGTTCGAAGATCTGGACTCCTGTGTCGAAACGGCGGTGTAACAGTGGTGGCAGCGCAACTTTACAGCGCTGCAACAGTCATGGAAGTGCCACATTGCAGCGAAGCACAAGCATCAATATGCTTCAGCATACCAGTAAACACACATTATCCCTCAACAACAGTATATTTAATATCACCAGCTTCAATACGTCACCAGTACCAAGACCCTCATCGGCCAGCAGCGGTTTTGTAGACAGTAGCGAGGGAAGCACATCAAGTATTCGTTGGAACTCTACTGGACCCTTTGATTTTAACCCAAGGCGGCGGTTGTCACTTTCGCAGGAACACATTACAGAAACAGCGAACCTCTTGCCTTCAGCGAGCAGCTCACCTACTTCCACACCGGAGCTGAGCCGCCGGCAGGGATTGCTGCGATGCCGCTCACAGCCCTGCGTGCTGAATGAAAGGAAGTGTGGGCTAAAGCGCAGGCGGGAGGAAGATGTCAGGTGGACGCGGCCCTCTTTAGATTTCCTAAAGATGACGAGAGTAAGTAGGGGAATGTCTTTCCTTCTAATGTTCCTGGTAAATGATAATATTTTAGTTTGAGATGCACCAAAAGGGCTTTAGATTTCTCCATTATTTTCAGTGTGTATATGATGGCATTTTCAACTTCACTGTCCTACTTGGCTTGCCAGCATTTTAGTTCTCTTAATTTAGATTTAATATAAAAACAGGCTTGTATTTTAGATGGTCTTTTCTTCAAGATCCAGTTTGAAATTATATCACCAAGTTTCTTACTGGGTTCCATGCACTGCTGTTTCCATCCAATTATTTTACTTGCTGGAGAGAAGTTGTATGATGCCGTAACTTACAAATTCAGTTAGGCAATGAAGGGGAAATCTAGTGACTAAGAGTTCATAAAGACCATGGGTGATATCAGAAGCAGTTGTCTTGGGACTTATAAGGAGAACGTACCAGTTTTGGCATTTGTAGGCATGATGATCTGAAGGGCAACTTCCTTTGCCATAAATTTCTTTAGATTTTATATTGCAATCATTCATTTGTCTTCAAATTGTCAGCATCCAATTTGGAAAGTCATTTCAGTATGTAATGTGCAGTCATTAAATGTATGAAATGCCCCTCAGCTACACAGATCAATTCTGAATCTCTAGGTATTGCTTGCACAACGCTGTGCTGCATTGTGTTTGAGCCAGTGCATAGCAGCTGAAACCAGGCATCTTTAGGTTGGATGATGTTAGGTGTGGGTGTGCTTTGATCATATTCTACTCTTTATAATGAAACTTGATTCTGTGGAGACAATTTATAGCATAATCCAGATTAGCCTCCTTGAATTGGAAACAAGGCACCTATCGTAGATGCAAAAGGCAGAGGTTCAAGAAAACATCTGATTTTTCTTGCAATTTTATGCCTAATTTGGGAACCTATATTGTTACATGTTTCAATACATGATTAAAGTTTATTGGTCTCAAACGTATCCTTATTGTTTAATAACTTCTGCATCAGCTAGTATCTGTGGGAAGCATTTAACCACATACGAGTGCATAATCTCCACATAGTATGAGTCAATAAATTGAACAGCATGCTAGCTTCTCAAATTGTGATTGTTACCTTTTTTAAAGGAGTCCGTTTCTGCTCTTGGTCTGTTTAAAAAAGAACACTGAATACATTGAGATAAATGTTTACAAGCATTGAAGTACTTGCCAGACTCTTATTTTATATTTATAAACTCATGATTTAGCAACAGGGGAAAACTAGTGACAGTATGAGCTAATTAGTGTTATTAGCCATATCAAAAACAACTATCAAGGGACTTGAGAAAGCATAGTATTTAAGCCTTCTTGCCAAAAGTGGGTGTTCGGGTCTCCTTCCTTCTCCCTGAATTCTTGTGTTTTTTATATTCCTATTTTTTCTCTAAATATGTGATATTAAGTTCCTGATTGGGTTACATTTTTTTTCTTGTCTTCCCAGTTTTGATACAATATTTCTAGTTGTTCATGAGCTACTTCAGATTTAACTGTCCCTATCAGGTGTCATCTGTTCAGCCTGGATTAATTATTGAACTTAAAGTAGATGATGGGGAAAGAAATGAGTGCATATGGTAATGAGATTTGCTGAAGTATGATTGGAAGGAAGTGGAGAATAAGTATTGCAGTTTAGGCTAGGTCATTGGCTTGTGCTATGTTGTAATTACCATCTATGGAAATTATTATATTGAGTCATTAACTATGTAGAGATGTTCAGACTCACTTCTAACCTCCTAACTCTCAATAAAAATTGCATTGCAGCCTGGGTCAAAAGTAGACAGAAGATGCTAATTGCACTTGACTTTGGGCATTATTTTGATAGTCTGCTGCTAAGAGTTCTGGTGAAACACAAGTGAATGAGATCAACGAATAAACTTCAAGATACTAGCCTGCAACAAGGGAGAATTTGACAGTCTCATTTTGGGTATAATAGCCATGCAAGTGTTCATGGGCTATGTATTCAGCAGCATGCAATTTTCACAGGGCCTCTTCCTCCAACTGTAGGGCACAAGTTCCATTGCCTGTGTAAGATTGAGGTTTTTGTACCTTTCCTGAATAGGTAAAACTACTGTAATGCCCAAGAAGCTGAACATTCTGCTGTGCAAAGCAGACATAACTGAGTCCGTCCTTCTACCACAGAATGTCACAGTCCAATCAAATCTCTGCCAAATGCACACCTTCACCAAAGACAAGGGCATGGGAGTCGTTGTCATTTGCAGAGTGCACACCAGTCTTGTTGGTTACATGT
This sequence comes from Mobula hypostoma, assembly GCF_963921235.1. Lineage (NCBI taxonomy): Eukaryota > Metazoa > Chordata > Chondrichthyes > Myliobatiformes > Myliobatidae > Mobula > Mobula hypostoma. The sequence continues at coordinate 172,914,808 of NC_086100.1, forward strand.
TGCATGGGCCCTTGATTGCTACTGAGTCTTAGGTGATCCATTTTACTCTATTTACCTTGGGTTCAGGATCACCTTTACAACACATTGCAGAATTTCTCTTGTAGAGGATTAAATTCTATTAAAATGAGATGCAGTTAGGAGAATTTAACAAATGCCTTTTTTTTTTGCTTGCATTGTAAATTGTTGCCGTTAGTTATTGAAGAAACTAAGCAATTGAATCAAATGCTGACTGGGACTTTTATGGTTATTTATATCAACAGACTGTATCTAGGGACTCAGTACAATCTTTGTGAATGATGCTGACTTAGAAAGACCAATACACTGGCCAAGTAAAACTCATGATTTGGTAGGAAAGAGCGGATCAGTTACAGATTAGACAAGTATAAGGCTCAGGATATTCATTTAAAAATACTATTTCTGCAGAATCAATTTATTTTGCTCCAGACACTGGTATAATTTCTTCAGAGTAATAAAGGAAATAAAAAGTGGGTTTTTGATAAGAGTTTAGAAAATGCTCAACCGAAATTGAGCCATACTCCATATTCATATTGGTCTTGAAAATAAAGTAGAAACCTAAGAAAAAAAAGTTGATCAGAATTGAAATAGGGAAACATAGGGAATAGGGAAAAATATATTTTCAAACTTATTCAGTCTTATTGAGCACTGAACAAAAGGTAGAGTAAATAGAGATATCTGGAAAAGAATCAGCCTAAAAGCTCAGCTGTCTCTTTTCCCACAAATGTGACCTGACCTACTGAGTCTTTCCAGAATTTTCTTTTTAATTGCAGAGAAATAATGTGGAGTTTTCCAAAGAGGCAGAACAAAGTTTGTATTGAATGTAGAACAGTACAACACAATGCAGACTTCGTGGCCCATGATGTGCTGACCTTTTAACCTACACTGAGATCAATCTCATCCTTCCCTCCCACATAGCCCTCCATTTTTCTTTCATTCATGTGCCTGTCTGAGTCTCTTAAATGTTCCAAATGCATATGCCTCACATCACCTCTGTCAAGTCTCCTCTCATCCTCTGCTCCAAAGAAAAGCCCGAGCCAATCAACCTTTCCCGAGTCTCTAATCCATGTAAATTATGAAGCAACCAGAACTGAAGTCAGTACTCTGTAGTCTAACCAGAGTTTTATAGAGCTACAATATTACCTCACCGCTCTGGAACTCAATCCCCTGACTAACAAAGGCCAATACACTTTCTTCACCACCCTATCAACTTTTGGGGATCTGTAGACTTGAATGCCAAGATCCCTCTGTTCGGCCACACTGCGAAGGATCCTTGTACACTGCGTTCAAGTTAGACCTTCCAAAGTGATAACAGTTCACACTTTTCCAGATTGAGCTCCAGCTGCCATTTCTCAGCCCAGCTCTGCATCCAGTCATTGTCCCATTGTAACCCACAATCTATTACACTATCCTCAAGAGCAGGGGTCCCCAACCTTTTTTGCACTGCGGACCGGATTAATATTGAGAATATTCTTGCAGACCGGCTGACTTGGGGAGTGGGGGTGGGGGCTGTTGTTCAAGTAGGGTGAAACTCACCTCAACATGTCTTTTACAGTTAGGGTTGCCAACTTTCTCACTCCCAAATAAGTGACAAAAGTATTAGTCAAATCCTGACAAAGGGTCCCGACTGGAAATGTTGACTGTACCGCTTCCTATCGCTGCTGCCTGGCCTGCTGCGTTCACCAGCATTTTTTGTGTGTGTTGACTGGACGCTTGTGTTTACCCGGAGAAAGACTACCATGACCATGAAGCCTTGCGTGGGCACCTGTGTGCGCATGCATGAATGCGCATATGTGACGTGCGCATGCGTGTAAGTGCCGATTTTTTTTCCACATATTGGTTTTGGCTTAATCTTCCCAACTACACTGTACATACATTATTTCTACTTTATATTGACTGTGTATTTATCATATCATTCCTGCTTTTACTATATGTTAGGGTTATTTTAGGTGTTATGTGTTATTTGGTATGATTTGGTAGGTTTTTTTTTGGGTCTGGGAACACTCAATTTTTTCCCATATAAATTAATGGTAATTGCTTCTTTGCTTTACGCCATTTTGGCATGAAAGGTTTCATAGGAACGCTCTACCTTGGCGGGGGAAATAAGGGACAAGGGCGGTCTGGTATGGGACAAACCAATTTAGCCCAATATACGGGATGTCCCGGCTAATACGGGACAGTTGGCAACCCTATGTTCAAGTTCAACAGTGCATGACAAGGAATGAGGAAAGGTGCAGCTGACTCGTATCGTTTCCTCATGGCCAGGTAGCACATGCTTTGTGGCCCGGTACTGGTCCGCGGCCCAGTGGTTGGGGACCACTGCTTAAGAGCACCGACCTTCATGTCATCTACAAACTTGCTAGCCCTCCCTTCTGCTTCCTCACCCAAGTCACATAGGTATTTCAGAGTTCTGCCTATTCAAATGTGTTGAATTCTAGCTTTGAAATGATTTAAACTTCCAAATAATTTAACTATGTCCAGAGTAGGAAAAAAACAGCTTGTATCCTCATTGAATGCATTTCAAGCCATGATGTCCATAGTGATGTTCATTTCATACATCAGTTATGTTTAGTAATACTTTCTGCCTCTCAGGGCAAAATGGTGCTACTTAATTTAAATACATAACTTTTCTAAATTGAGAAAATGATCTGCAAAGACTTATAGCAGTGTTAAGAGAAGGCTTAACATTTAGGAGGAGTCTTTATGATCAAGGATTTTTGTAGAGAGGAGTGTGCTACCTATGTTCTTAGGTCTGACAACTTTACGTTCTGCTTTTCCATTCTTCTGTAGATTGATCCATGGGAATGACCACAAATAGGGAATCATAAAAAAGTGAGAGACAATTCATCTGTAATTATCACAGAAGCATACAGTATAGAAGAGGGCCCTTCAGCCCATTGAGACAATGTTGACTATCAAACACCCAATTATAGTAACGCTACAGTTTAACCCTCACACCCATAAGGCTTATGTAGCAATACTTATTTTATTGGAAATAAAAATTGCAGCTGCTGAAAATCTGAAATAAAAGCAGGAAATGTTGGAAATACTCAGCCGGTCAGGAAGCAATTGAGGAAAGAGTTAATGTTTCAGATTAGAAACACTTCAAAATTTCTGTTTTCAACCTAAAGACCACAAGATATAGGAGCAGAAGTAGGCCATTTGGCCCATCGAGTCTGCTCTACCGTGGGCTGATCCAATTCTTCCAGTCATTCCCACTTCCCTGCCTTCTCCCCATACCCTTTGATACTCTGGCTAATTGAGAACCTCTCTATCTCTGCCTTAAATGCACCCAATGACTTACCTCCACAGCCGCTTGCGGCAACAAATTCCTCAGACATACCACCCTCTGACTAAAGTAATTTCTCCGCACCTGTTCTAAATGGACGTCCTTCAATCCTGAGGTCATGCCCTCTTGTCCTAGACTCCCCATATCTGGTCTGTTCAATCCTTTTAACAATTGGAATGTTTCTGAGATCCTCCCATATTCTCCTGAATTTCAGGGAATGTATACATCTTTGTCTGGTTGTTCATGGTGAAATGAAATGTTTACGATGTTTATTCATTTTAATCAGCTCCATTGTCATCTTTAAAGCTAAACAGAAACCTTATTGATTTGTGTTTGTGTTTGATAAGAATAAAAATGTAGCTGGGCCAGTTTTATTGCTAAATAGCAAAAATGTTGCTTAACCTATATCATGTTTTTTTAAAAAAAACCCCACCTGATTTCAAAATGCGGCTTTCAAAGCAGGCTAGAAGCATTATTTTTGAATAATAATCGCAGCTTGAACATGATTGAGAATTCAGTTACTAATTGTCGGTTTCTGTTGTAAGTAGCAGAAAATGCAATGTGCAATGTTTGAGACCACAGTTCATGTCATTCATATTCAAAAATAAAAGTTTGAGATTGAAAAGAAATGTGCATGTTTAGGAGAGGTCTGAAAACTATCTCAAGCAATTGGTTTTTCTGTTGACTCATTTGCAGCATGTATATCTCAACAAAGGCAGGCTTGTGATTTCTGACAGAGCAGCTGCTTTGCAGCGTATCTTCCCAGTGTTATTTTTAAGAGGAGAAAGAGATTTCATTTTCCAGAATTTTATACCTGTCTGGGATGGGTCTACACGAAAATTACTGGTGTAAAGTAAGGCCATTTTTATTAGGAATCCATTTATTTTGTAATTAGTAGCTTTGAGGAAATCCATTGCTCTGGCACTCTGGTAAGGATTAAGGCTATAGCTACCACTTAAAGGATTTTGTATTCAGTTTTTTTCTAACTCCCAGCCATCCAAGAAGTGCATGTTTTATGAAGTATGTCAGTTAGAATACTGGAAATCTTAGTGTTGCACTGAATCAGAATCAGCTTTATTATCACTGGCATATGTCGTGAAACTTGTTAACTTAGTCATAGCAGTACAATGCAATACATGATAATATAGAAAGAAATTGCAGTGAGTGTGTGTGTATGTATATATATATATAACTGCAGTCTCTTTCTATATTATCATGTATTGCATTGTACTGCTATGACTAAGTTAACAAGTATATATTAGATTAAAAACAGTACATAGCATATTTTAAAAAGTTAGGTAGTTTTCATGGGTTCAGTGTCCATTTAGGAATCAGATGGCAGAGGGGAAGAAGCTGTTCCTGAATCACTGAGTTTGTGCGCCTTCAGGCTTCTGTACCTCCTTCCTGATGGTAACAATGAGAAGAGGGCATGTCCTGGGTGATGCAATTCCTTAGTAATGGATGTCATATCTCAGGGGCACCGCTCCTTGAAGCTGTCTTGGATTCTTCAGAGGCGAGTACCCAAGATGAGACTGACTAATTTTACAACTTTCTGTAGCTTTCTGTGCACAGGAAGATGAACTGCTTTGGCATCTTCTAAAGCAGTCACCGTTTTGAGCCGAGAGCCTTCCTTTCCAATCTTGCTGAAGGGTCTCGGCCCAATACCTTGACTGTTTACTCTTTTCCATAGATGCCACTTGGCCTGCTGAGTTTCTCCTGCATTTTGTGTGTGTTTCTTGGATTTCCAACATCTGCAGACTTTCTCATGTTTGTCACTATATTCTGCATTCTGTTCTTACCACCTTGATATAATTTATTGCATACACAAAATTTTTGCCCTAACTCAGTACATGTGGCAGCAATAAACCAATATCTACATTGATTGAGGGATAAATATTGACCAGCTACCAGAGGCCTTTGAAGTAACATGGATTCATTCTTCTGAGAGGTCAGATGGAGACCGCAGTTCAAAGCTTCATCTGAAATGAGACGCCTTTGACAGGATGCAGTGCTCCTTCAGTGCAACAAAGTGATCGACAAGAGATTTCTGCTTAGCTCTCCTGACTAGAACTTGGGTTTAAATCATTCCACTTCAGTGGTTGGTGCTATCAAATAAACCTCTGTAATCAAAGGTTCAAAGTAAATTTTTTTAAAATCAAAGTCTGCAGTATATGTCACTATATACTACTCTGAAATTCATTTACTTGCAGGCCTTCAGAGTAGAACAAAGAAATACAATTGAATCAGTGAAAAATAACAAACAAAAGATTGACAAATAGCCATTGTGCAAAAGTAGACAAATTGTGCAAATACAAAAAAATACAAATAATAAAATAAGTAATACTGAGAATGAGTTGTAGAGTCCTTGAAAGTGAGACCACAGGTTCCGCATGTTGTGGAAACAGTTCTGTGTTGAGGTGAGTGGTGTTATCCACACTGGTTCAGGAACCTGATAGTTGAAGGGTAATAACAGTTCCCAAACCTGGTGTGTGGGAGCTAAAGGTCCTGTCCTTCTCTGATGGCAGCTGCAAGGAGAGAGCACGGCCTGGATGGTGGAAGTCATTGATAGAGGCTGCTTGGATGGTGGAAGTCATTGATAGAGGCTGCTTTCTTCTGGCAGTGCTTCTTGTGGGTGTGCTCAATGGTGGGGAGGTGATGGACTGGGTGATATCCACCACTGCACACTGCTTTTCTTTGTTTTGCCTCCTGTATTCACACGTCGTGTTTCTAGGATCTGGAAATTCACCCAGATGATTTGGTATTGAGCAGATGAGTTGAACAATTCTTGTTTTTACCTCGAGTGTGGGATGTGGGAAGGCAGGGTGACCTCGAGTAACCCTGACGACTGCACACGCAGGAAGTGCACGCATCCAGCTGCAGCTTCTAACTGACTGTGTTAAGGAGATGGAGCTGAAACTGGACGAACAGATCAGTCAGGAGGCTGGAGGGTTGATAGACAGGACATGCAGGAAGGTAGTTCCACCCAAGGTACAGGACACAGATGGAGCCACTGCAGAGTATCCCTGTGGCTGCTCCCCTCACAACAGATTTACACTTTGGATACTGTTGTGGAGATTGAGCACAGGAAAGCCACAGCAATCAGGTCTCTAGCACTGAGTCTGGCTCTGTGGCTCAGAGGGGAGGGTGAAGAAGAGGCTTTCTGTCGTGATAGGAGATTTGTCAGCTAGGAAAACAGAAAAGGAGGTTCTGAGGACGAAAACAAGATTACTGGGTGGTTTGTTGCCTCCTCAGTGCCAGGGTCAGGGATATCTCAGGTGGAGTCCATAGCATTCTTAAATAGGGTGAGCAGCCAAAGATCATAGTCCACGTCAGTACCAGTGATATGGGTAGGAGGGGGTGATGAGGTCGTGCAATATGAATGGAAGATCAGAGTGGTAATTTATGTGTGGAGCTGAAAGAGGTGGAGATATTAAATTGATTTTTTTTGTTTTCACTTAGGATATGGTCACAGAATCTATAGGTGTGAGGCATTGCAGTGGTGAGGTCATGAACTCTATACAGATTAAAGGAGTTGGTGCTTGCTGTCTTGAGACAAATTAGGGTGGGTAAATCCCCAGGGCCTGACAAGGTGTTCCCTCAGCTCGTGCAGAAAATGCAGGGGCCCTAGCAGAGATTTCAATGTGCATATGTCACCACATACAACCCTGAGATTCTTTTTCTGTGGGCATACTTAGCAAATCTATAGAAAAGTAACTGTAAACATGATCTTTCAACTCTAATTTTAAGATATATGGTTATGAATATACTATTGCGATGTTGGTGTCAGTAGGAAATGAGTGCTCAGGTGTAGGGGTGTCTAGGCAAGTGTTAGTGAGGGTGTCCAGGCAAGGGTTTGTTGGGGTGTGATGGCCAGTTTTAGTTTTGGGGTCTGGTGGGATTTAAAACATCCCTATCCATGGATGAGGTGCCAGATGATTGGAGTTGTTTAAGAAAGGAAAGGCTGTAAGAATAAACCAGGAAATTATAGAGTGGTGAGACTGACAGCAGTAGTAGGAAAGTTACTGGAAGCTATTCTAAGTGACTGGATATACAAGTGTTTGGATAGACAGGGACTGATTAGGGATAGTCAACATGGCTTTGCATGTGGTATATTGATCTAATCAATTTTAGAGACTTTCAAGGAGGTTTCTGGGAAAAGCTTGAAGGCAAGGCGGTGGGTGTTGTCTACATGGACTTTAGCAAGGCATTTGGCAATGTTCTGCATGGGAGGCTGGTCAAGAAGTTTCAGTCCCTTGGAATTCAAGATGAGGTAATAAACTGGATTAGACATTGGCTTTGCAGAAGAAGTCAGAGTAGTTGTAGATGATTGCCTCTCTGGCTGTAGATGTGCTGCAGGGATTGGTGTTGGGTCCGTTGTTTATCATCTGTATTAACGATCTGGATATTGCAGTTAACTGGATCAGCAAATTTGTGGGTGACACCAAGATTTGTTGTGTAGTGGACAGCAGCAAAGGCCATCGTGGCTTGTGTGGAATCTGCATCAGCTGGTGAAATGGATTAAAAAATGGCAGTTGGAATTTAATGCAAAAAAAATGAGTTGTTGCACTTCAGAACAATCATCCAGGGTAGGTCTTAAACAGTGGGCAGTAGGACACTGACGAGTGCAGTAGAACAGAGAGATCTGAGAATACAGATCCATAATTCATTGAATGTGGCACCACCAGTTAGATACGGTTGTAAAGAAAGCTTTTCACACATTGGCCTTCATAAACTAATTGAATTGACTTTATTACTTACCTCCTTCATATACATGAGGAGTAAAAATCTTTAGTTGCATCTCCATCTAAATGAGCAATTTATAGTAATTTATAATAAATGGTATATACACAGGATAGTCAATATAACATAGAAATACAGTTATGTCAGCATGAGTTAAGCAGGGGGCTTAGTACACAGACCTGAGGGGCATCGGTGTTGAGGGCCAGAGGGGCTGAGGTGAGGGAGCCCAGTGTTGGGATGTTATGTTTAAATAGTATAAGATGTTGGCAAAGTCTAATTTGGAGCATTGTGAGCAGTTCTGGTCATCTACCTACAGGAAAGATGTAAACAAGTGAAAGAGTGCAGAGAAAATTTTCAAGGATGTTGCCAGGACTTGAAGGTTGAATAGGTTAGGACTTTGTTCCCAGAACATAGAAGATTGAAGGTAGATTTGATGGGGGTGCTGTTGCGTGAATGAAGTCACCAGAGAAAATCACTGGTAGATACAAAGCCGCTTCTTTTGTTTGACAAAACGAGGTGCAGCAGGTATCCTATGGAGATGATTTCAGTTGAAAGGTCTGGCTGGCCCAATGTGGGGCTCGATATTTTAGGTGCCTAACATCAAAGGGCAACTCCATGTTTACTGTGCTTTCTTTGAAACTACATACAACCTTAATACCTCCTGATCGACATCTACACCACAGACGTCCAAATAAATTTTAATCAGCATTGCCTGGGATTCACGGCTTTTAGGAACCCACGTTCAGAGCTGCATTCCAAATTAAATCCATAGTACATTTTCAGATGTGAAGACTGATACCCAAAGTCAATTGCTAAATGTATTTGTCCTAAACTCAAAAATCACTCTAATAAGAGGTATGCAAAATTGGGGTATGAGGGGTATAGATAGGGTAAATGCAAGCAGGCTTTTTTCTACTGAAGTTGGGTGAGACTAAAACTGGAGATCATGGAAGGCAAAATGTTAAAGGGGAACTTTGCTCAGGTGGTGAGAGTGTTGAACAAACTGCCAGTGCAAGTGATCGATGTGAGGTCAGTTTCAACATTTAAGAGAAATTTGTGTAAGTACATGGATGGGTTGCTGTGGGAGAGCTATGGTCTGGGTGCAGGTCGATGGAACTAGGCAGATGATTGGATTGGCATGACTAGATGGGCCAAAGGTCCTGTTTCTGCTGTAATGTTCTATGACTCTGACTGCATCAAATGTGCTTCCTATATACTAAAGATTTAGCATTAATAAGCTGATACATTTTGTTTTGATATTATTGAGAATGTCTGAAGGACAAAAGTTGCGTTGTAAAAAAAAATTATTTGCAAAAAAAAGTTCCCCAAATATAAATGATGAGGTTGCATTAACTTGTATTTCCATTGTGTACATATAGCTGTACGTTAGTGGCTTTGCAGCAACACTTGGGTAAAAGCAGGATATTGATCTGATAAAAGGCAATGTTCAAAATACATTTATTAAAGTATGTATACTGTATGCAACCTTGAGATTTGTCGTCCTACAGACAACCACAATTCAGAGAAACCCAGTAGAACCCATTAAACAATTAAATACCCATTGTGCAAAAAAAGAACAAATCGTGCAAACAAAAAGTAAGCAAATAACATTCAGAACTAAAGTTAAAAAAAGTGAGGAACGTGTATCAAGATTTGCGTCTGTCTGATTTATCAGAATGCTCCCTCGACATTGTTAATTAGTTCTTTGCAGTCATGGTAATAGGAACGGAGGATACTTCTGAAAGAATTGTTACAAGCTTCAGTAGGGGTTCCCAACTTGAGGTCCAGAGACCCTCTGGTTAATGGGAGGGGTCCATGGCATAGAAAAAGGTTGGGAACCTCTGACCCTACAGGTCCTGCATCTTTCAGTAATTTGTTGTCAAATGTAGACTCTGGAGATTGAGAATGGCCTGGGAAGGCAGAGCCTGAACATGGCAGCTGGGTGGGTTGTTGAATTACTGTATGTACTCCTGCAGTATTTACTTGGATAATTTTCACTTGCTGTCCAATTACTTGCCCATCAGAATCCATCTCCGCCATTTTGAGTAGTCTTGGGCTCAGGATTTTCATAACTTGATGTGGATGTTGTATTTTTTCCCCTAATAAGACTGAGGAACATCATTGAAGTTTATTTTCTGACCTGGAATTTGCATGAAGTGATGGAGCTCTTGAATGCCTGCTTTTGTAAGTGTAATAAGACCATAAGACGTAGGAGCAGAATTAGGCTATTTAGCCCATCGAGTCTGCTCCGCCATTCAATCATGGCTGATCCCGGATCCCACTGACCCCCATGCACCTACTTACTCGCCAGATCCTGCCATGCATGCATGCCAACGATGTAGCCTATGCATTGGGGTTGGGTATGTAAATCAAGCCTTGATGTTGAACTGGAAGAGTGCAGATCCCACTTTTGTGCAGCACACACAATAACTGGAGGAACTCAGCAGGTTGGGGAGCATCAATTGATGGAAATAAACAGTTGACGTTTCAGCCGAGTCCCTTCAGGACTCCGTTGATATGGAGTCTGGTGGGCAAATATTGACCATTTGACCTGTCTGTTTTGGTCGGGTTTTGAATGTTGTTGCTGAATAGATGCAGGTGACATGTAAATATTGCATTGCATTAATGACATTGAATGGGTCAGGCAGAGTTACTTGTTGCTGAGTAGCAAGTGACTGGTTCGTGTTGCTGATTTATGTGTTGTGGTCTGATCCCAGCCAGTCAGTATTGACTAAAATGTTTTTATGCCTCAAGCTGCAGGCATTAAAACCATGAACTGTCGAATGTAAACTGTCAATAACCTGTTTAACTTCCAGCTCTCTTGTGCTGATGTAGAAGTTGATGTGATATGATATAGATGAGTGAGAGAAATGTAAAGAAATTGTGTATTCTGGTAAATCTGGCTGACAAATATGTGTAATCCTGTCACTCAGCCACTTTCACTATACACCCAAGTACAAATTGTGGCATTGCAATGCTAAAACTCTGAACTCCTCAGACGAACAGTTCATGTACAATGCAGATGCTTAATAAACTTCAGTTTCCTTGGAATCAGTTTTAAAAATAGAAAGTTGGGTAATTAATGTCACCACACATTAACAAAGTGCAGAAGGCTTATTGTGTGAAATAACTGAAAAATAATTGGTAATAGATTAACATTATCACAGGCAATGTACAACTAGTGAAGACTAACCTTGTTTTGAGACTTGACGTGCTTCTCAATATGCTGCATTGAAATGGTTTGCTCTTGAGCATAACCAGGACAGAGAAACAAGGGGTGGGTGTGCCAAGCTGGAGATGTACAGATATTTTTAATGCAATGTTAATAGTCCACAGTAACCTGTTTTCAAATTTCTATTGTACATAACACAGTACTGGCACTAACAAGTGGAAGTGACTCTGTGCTTTCACAAGGATCTTGCATACTTTGCATCTTTTGGAATTAAAGTGGTCAGCTGTATTGACAGCAGGTAGAAGTTTGATTTTAAATTATGCCTGTAGTAAATGCAACCGTACTATTTCTTGACTTTGTGGCCTATAGTTATTTGCAATTTTCTGAGAGGATAAGAAATTGTTCCATTATTTGTGAGAAATTGGTATGAGTGGGTTGAGAGCATTAGCTTGTGCACAATGAATGTCTGCTGGATGTTCAGCAGGCAGGTTCATAACGTTGGTCCGTGCAATGCTTCTTTTACCAGTGCAAGAACTTTTTTTTATCAACGTCTATCTTAATATTGCTGCACACTCATTTAGCAGCAGGAACGGCTATGCCACTAGTAGTACTAGGGATCACCAGCAAAGGCCAAGTTAGTGGGTGGTTACTTGAGTATCTGATGTTTGTTTTCAGTTGCAAAGCACCCTGATCAATTCAGATAGTTTCTGCACAGACTGATTATGTCAGGGCAAGGATAGATCAGGCATTAACACAATTTAGAGACTGAGCTAAGGACATTCAGAACAGGGTAGGCTTCTGGGACTGGGAGGAGGTTAAGGTACTCAGCAGATCACATGAACCCAAGATGTTAAATGCTTCCTGAAACTGGTCCTGCAACAGAATCTGAGAGGACTGCATGCCATTAAAAGTATCCTCACTGAAATCTAAAACCTCCAGAATTGCAATGGAGGTGGGGTGAGTGGGGGGGGGTGGGGGTTTGCAGGCAGTGTGTTGGTGGTTGTCGGTGTGACTGGCAATTAACTTGAATTTGTCTGGCACTGCACAGACGAGAGCTTGAGATCTTTGTACTGTCTCACCATTCACCTGCCCACAGCAGGGGAGGTTCATTGTTAAATTTATTCCACATTGCCATGAGCAAATGGGCAGAGTGAGATGAAAGTTCTGTGCCAATTGCTGCTTTGTAAGATGGTGCAGTCTGTTGTTGACTGTTGGCATTGCAATGAATACTGTAATCATAGGGTTGTTGGTCTTTTGGTGGAGGGGTTTGGCATGTCCTTGGAGGATGTCTTCAAACAGATTTTGATTCTGTCTGGCAGTTGATGGCAGCTGCCCATGTACTTTCAGCAGATTGACAGGTAGAAAGATGAATGTTTTTTTTTCTGAAATACCCTGAATGTCATTTGTAGTTCGCAATGTGACAGCAGTTTTAATACAAATGTGACGCTGCTTCATTTAAATCCTGGAAGTTGAACCAGTGTACAATGGAAAATGAAACATCAGAAGTTTTCTTGCATTTGAATGTTAACTGCCATTTCCACAATAAAAAGGCTGAGCTCCAGCTTGAAGCTAACATGTATACTATTAGGGTCAAACTTTCCTTTGCTTCCCAATGATCTCGTCCACCAAGCATTGTCGTTACATGTGACAGTTGAATATTTTCTGTTAGCTGACCCATCAATATTGAATTGTCTGCAACAGAAGTTGTATGCAGTTTCTTGAATAATCTAACTTCACCATTTTTGCTTTTTCAGTAGTAGTTACCACCATCTCTTTCTTGAAGCTTGGGAAATGCAGGTGTAGGTGGATTCTTCAAACTTGCCCTTCACTTTCTAGTTTCCTTCTGCTGCCTAGATTTGAAACTCACTTTCCCCTCCAAGAGAGAATGGTCAATGTCATGGAGTATCACGCAATTGGTTGATCATGCATTGTTATGGTTGAACACTAGGCAATGTGATTAAGCTGAGAAGTAAATGCATGGCCTGCAATACTGCCAAGCATATCAGATGCATTTGGCAAACTATGCAAATTGGTGAATTGATGTTGAAAGATGAAATTTGACCAGAGAGGCTAGTGATCTGATTGTTGAGAAATGGCATTGGATGGTGTATTCATTACTTTGATTACTTGAGTAAGCCTATAGAGCTTTCTGCTATCCTGGTCTTGAACTAAGCTTCAACTACTTTCTTTTCCCCTTGCTCTTTGACAATATGCCTGGAGCTGTCCCACTGAGAACTAAGGGCTTACTTTATTTCTTTCACTCTCCAGCAAGCCATTGAGTAAAGCTCCTGAAAACATGGGAGCCCCTTCTCTCTTAAAGGAGATTAGCTGGCACCAGGTCACCTGTTACCTTGGCATCACACATTCATCCTCTCAAATGTTGAATTGTTCCAGAACTTCGGATAATTTGAACTGCAAACATTGCTTTTTTAATTAAAAGATTTTTAAACATTGATTGGCCTTGTTGTTGCTGAGCATTTTAAATGAGCACTGTTGATTACAGCAATTTTGATGTACTGTGGCAATATGCCAAGAAACTTGTTGCTGTACTTAAAATTTTGTATGATTTAGGCTTCAGAATAGAAGAGTACAGGCACAGGCCCTTTGGGACATAATACCTGCACTGACCAGATTGGCAGTCAGTAAAACATGCCTTCTCTGCTCTTCCCCCCCCCCCCCCACCCCCCACCACCAATCGTGTCGAATTTTGTCTGGAACTTAACTCACCTTGGATCCATTGTGACTTTCTGGACCAACCTATCATGAGAAATATTGTCAGATTCTTTACTCAGTCCATACCCTAGTCTTCATTGCCTCTTCAAAAAAAATAATGATCAGATTTGTGACTGATGACCTCCCCTTCAGAAAGCCATGCTGACTATCCCAAATGAGTGAGGCCTCCATCAGTCAGGGTTGACCATGGATGTTGCATTCCAGCTGTCTGGAGACACAAGCCTGGACAGTACCACATGGAGAGCAATCTGTTGCCCATGTAGCCAGCTCCCTCTCTCCATGCATCTGAAACCAAAGGAGCGGCAGAACCTGAAGGCAGAGACCAATACAACTTGGTGCCAGCAGCGTTGTAAGAGTTGCCAGATAGTGTTCAACTCAACACAGGACTTCCTTGGACACAATCGCTTCAGATTAGTTCCCTCTGCATTTACTCCTGAAGCCTTCCCCATGAGTGGGTATAGCCACAAGGCAACGGTGGTTTGAGATCAGAGTTTTCCTTCTCCTGGAGTCCCATCTGCCTGAAGGGACTAGTTTTAATGCGCCAGTAACCTGCCTTTGCCCCTTCTGTCAGTGGAAATGGTTCCGCCGGGCCTGCTAGCTAAACCACAGGTAAAGGCCAGGAGCTGAACTTGGTTGTCAGAGGCTATTTTGAGGAACATTCAATAGTGGGAGCATATCCCCTTAACCACCTCTGGCTATAACTTGAAGGAACCAAAAAAGTGCATACTTTTTTAAATGTGAATAAATTTTGACCCAAGAATCTTCAATAATTTCTCTGCTTGTGCATCTTAATGTTTTTCAAGATACCTATCATATCCTCAATATCAACATGTCTTAGAATATCAGTATACCTCGCCTCGTTTTAACTCACCGGTGGCAAACTCTTTGAACACTGATGCAAGGTACTTATGCAGTACCTTGCCCACTTCCTCTACCTTTGGGCATGAGTTCCCTCCTTTGTTAAGTGTTCATACCCTTCCCCAGCTACCCTTTTTAATATGTGTATAAAATGCCTTGTCGTAGATTTAATCACTCTAAGTTCACGTTTAAGTTCTTTCATGCTCTTTTATACTTTATAAGGACCTTCATTTTTCTTTTTGACTAAACTTACAATATCTCTCGCTGTCCTTATCTTTCACCCTCACAGGATCATGCAAGTACTGAAGTCCAACCAGCTGGTCTTTAAATTTTTAGTTTAAAAGACTCCTGCATGGCAGATGTAGATTTATGTGCCATTCCACTCCCTGCCCACTCTGTTCTCCTCAGTTCCTGTGTAACTAATTCTGTTATAATTACCTTCCTCATCAAAATGTGCATTTCCCTAGTCACATGGCCCTTGAACTGCAGCAAGATGGGAAACCCTGCAATCTACTGAATATAGTGTGAATGTATAAATTGTTTTGAAATCCACGTATTTTGAAAACAGGATGTTCTCTTGACTTTGGGGCAGACATCTTCTTTAATCTGATATATAATTACTTTGTGGGAAGTTTGAGTGCAACTCTGGTCATATTACAGGTGTTAAAAATTAATCATTTTCTTTAAGACTTGTAAAACATTGCTTATGAAGAATCATCTTTCCTCTTCCTGTAGTGCATTGTATTTGCTGGAAACGTGTAAGCCAGGTGACATTTATTATTTTGGAATCTAGCCACGGATGTAGATGTTTCATCTATACAAAGGCATTAAAACCGTTGGTGAATCTAACTCTGTTCATTGGTGTAAGTCTTCCAGCAGTGATCACTGTAGGTAGAGGAACAGGAACACAGGAATTTGGGTTAATATTTCTGCAGCCTTACTGCAAACGAAATCGTGTCTAATTGTAGCTCCCAGGCCTCCGGCTGAATTTTGTAACTGAAAGCACATTGGGCATCTTAAAGCTGTTGTGCCTGCTTCAAGTGGTAGGGTTTCCTTTGAGCTGACGTCTTCAAATGTTGGATCCCTTTTGAGGCTCAGTGTGCTGTTTACCAATTGATTAGAGTGCTGTTTGATAAATTCCTAATATCTGAGCAAATACATTAATGCTAGCTTGAGAAATATCAGTTCTGAAAACCACCTTACACTGCCTTAGTAACCTGTATCCATGACTTAAACTACCTATTCCATAGACTACAATGCTGTACATTAAATTGCGGGTTGAAACACTAGCCTGGCACTCTTGGAGCCTGCCTGTGGCTAGACCACCAATGTTGCTTCTGATCACCTCTGTCCTCTCTCCCCCAACGTATAGGTTACTCCATTGGTTATGTGAGAGTTCTATTCCTAAGAACAGCTGGTTAACCCAAAGCTTCACTAAATTGCAAAAGCTGTCACTCAGTTGCAAAAATTGTACTGGTAGGTTAATTAGGCACATCTTAGTACAGCTCGTAATTTTGGAACTTTATTAGATCTTAGAATTTATCAGAGCGATTCTGTTCTACAAATCTAAAATATGCCAGATCAAATTTTCAGTCTGTACAATAATCCATTTTATACTTTGCCTCAGGCAAGCAGTGGAGGGTAATAAAATGAAGAATCTAAGGTTTTGCCACTTAAAATCCCGAAAGCTCGGGAACTTTTCTGTAGTACAAAATACAATGAAAACTGGTTTCTAGGCAAAATAATTTAACCAGAAGAAAGGGAAGGAAGTGGAAGTAGGAAAAAGAAATTGCAAAGGTACTGAGAGAAAATTGGAGAATGTAAAAATGTTAACTTTGTTTGAGGATGGGCAGAATGATAGCTTTCTATGTTGTGTGTTCCTCAAGCAAAAACAAAGTAAATGAAAGCTAGAAGTGGGTGCTGATAATTTAGTTAATTATAGAATTACTTTGTGAGAAGTCTCTGGTGACATTTGTACTAACCAATGGCTTGTGACACATTCAGTTGGCTTGGATCAAACCCAAAGCAGGCTAAAATAATGTTTGGTTTCTGCAAACTGAGTTTCATCTGTTGAGGTTGAAGAACTCTAGAACTGCAAATTGCTCTTGTGTCAATGGTGTAGCAACTGAATGAAAAATTGGTGCATAAACGTCACACCTTTAAAGATTGTGGTTATACCATTATTCAGTGCAATTTGATTTTCCTGTCGATTAAGTGTTGGCTGCGATGGTTTAGACCAATATGCTAAGTGTTATGAATTTGTTGCTTTCAAAGATTTGAAGTACATTTATTGTCAAAATATGTGTACAACCCACAAGCAGCCACAAAACAAAGAAACACCATGAAACCTGTTCAAAGAAAATATCAAGAACTCAGTGCATGAAAAAAGAACAAATTGTACAGACAGCAAAAAGTGAGCAAATAACAAACATCAAACTAGAGGTCCAGGAGTATTCAGTTTAGTTCCGTTCAGCGACACGTCCCTAGCCGACTGCAGGCCGCAGAGCCGGCCTTTGCCAAAGCGCTGTAGTCCTCACCGATCGCCCCTATAAAACCGCTCAAAAACAGCAAAAAAAGAGTAACCAGAATCCATAAACACATGCAACGTGAGCCTCAGAGTCCCTCAAAATAAGTCCACAGCCGCAAGCTTTGCTAATCAATCTTTGTAATGTGAATCTTGAGACTCTCACTTTTCTCTGACAGCAGCTAGCGAGAGGTAAAGGAAGATGGATCAAATGCAGACTTGCCTAATCTGTGTTCTCCTGATTGGCTGTTTGTCTTGAACCTTGATCTTCCAAGCTGTCTTTATTCTCCGTTCTGTATCTTCATAACAAGGGGAATTGAGTCTAAGAGCAAAGAGGTCCTTCTGCAGCTGTACAGGGCTCTGGTGAGACCACACCTGGAGTACTGTGTGCAGTTTTGGTCTCCAAATTTGAGGAAGGACATTCTTGCTATTGAGGGAGTGCAGCGTAGGTTCACAAGGTTAATTCCCGGGATGGCGGGACTGTCATATGTCGAAAGATTGGAGCGACTGGGCGTGTATACTCTGGAATTTAGAAGGCTGAGAGGGGATTTTATTGAAACATATAAGATTATTAAGAGATTGGACACGCTGGAGGCAGGAAGCATGTTCCCGCTGATAGGTGAGTCCAGAACCAGAGGCCACAGTTTAAGAATTAGGGGTAGGCCATTTAGAACAGAGTTGAGGAAAAACTCTTTCACCTAGAGAGTGGTGGATATATGGAATGCTCTGCCCCAGAAGGCTGTGGAGGCCAAGTCTCTGGATGCTTTCAAAAAAGAGATGGACAGAGCTCTTAAAGTTAGTGGAATCAAAGGTTATGGGGATAAGGCAGGAACTGGATATTGATTGTGGATGATCAGCCATGATCACAGTGAATGGTGGTGCTGTCTCGAAGGGCCAAATGGCCTACTCCTGCACCTGTTGTCTATTGTATCCTAAATTGCACCAGATTATGTTCAATTTTATTCGCTTGCATTATTTCACTTGCACTTGGCTGTTTTTATTCCTTAGTTTTGTGGCATGTTAGCATTAAAACAATTTCCTGTAATACCATTTATCTCTTCTCCTTTGATCAGATCTGCTTGGTTTACACCATAGCTCAACTACATGTTAAAGGGTCTGATTTGTACAGTGGTTATCCATTCAAATAAGCTGTGAAAATCTAGAGCTCTTTGGTGGGCAATGCTTTGAAGTACTTTATCTCCAAAAGGATTATATGATGTGGAATGTGATTTTGAAAATATTTCTTTAAAAAATTGTACCTTTCCAAAAAATGCAGCAACCTCGTAGGGTTATAATTACGCCAGGAAGTAGATGAAAATATATTAAGGGTCTTTTAGCTAGTAGAACTGGACTTTTAGTGCATACTTAGTAAGTGCAGCATTGTTTTCTTTGCATGCATATCTGCACTATGAATTGATGTATTTGTAAAGCTGGTATACTGTTTTATTTTTTAAGAGTCTTCAGTTATCTCAATGCCTCAGTTGCTGATGGTTCTGTTTAGCTTGCTGTTACCAAATGCCAATTCAAATTGCAAAAACAGTTCCAGATGTGTTTTTTGTGGCTTTCCACCTGTATTATGGATATTTTGCAATAATGCATTTTCTTCGTTGCACCCCCCCGCCCCAAAGGGAAGTTATGATGCTTCACTTCCTCTTGTTACCCTTACACTTCCGCATAAGTGTTTAAAAAAATGGGTTTTGAGTCCTAACAACACATATTGTAGTTCTTGTATTTTCACCCTCAGGCAATCCTAGCATTTCCGGTTACAGAAATGCATCCTTCCACAAATTGTTGCTCAAAATTTTGAGATGTGGAGTAAAATTTGCTCTCATGACATTCAAATTAAAAAAATGAACATTTTCTTTCAATTTGATTCTTGGTGCATATGTAGATGACCCTGTTCAAGTTGGAGAAAGGGGGTTATCCTGGAAAATAAAGACCAGTAATAATATGGTAGGGAAGTTATTGGAGAGATACTTTTTCATAGGTATTATGAGTATTTGGGGAAAATGTGGAAAACGTTTCATATCAGGTCCCTTTTAAAACTTTTCCCCTGTCATCCTTAATTTTGCAAACGAGGAATTCTGCAGATGCTGGAAATTCAAGCAACACACATCAAAGTTGCTGGTGAACGCAGCAGGCCAGGCAGCATCTCTAGGAGGAGGTACAGTCGCCGTTTCGGTTCGAGACCCTTCGCTTAGTAGAGTGGTGGTAGAGGGGAACTGATTAGGTCTGGAATCAAAAAAGAAGCGGAGAGCTTTGAGACCTTCCTGATGGGGGATGTAAATATATAGGGACTGGACATCCACCGTGAAAGTAAAGCGGTGGGGGCCAGGGAACTTAAAATCATCGAAAAGTTTCAGAGCGTGAGAAGTGTCACGAACATAGGTAGGAAGGGATTGAACAAGGGGGGATAAAACCGTGTCGAGGTATGCATAAACGAGTTCGATGGGGCAGGAGCAAGCTGAGACAATAGGTCTGCCAGGACAGGCAGGTTTGTGGATCTTGGGTAGGAGGCGAAGGGTCTTGGCCCGAAACGTCGACTGTACCTCTTCCTAGAGATGCTGCCTGGCCTGCTGTGTTCACCAGCAACTTTGATGTGTGATCCTTAATTTTGGGCAACTCTACCCTGGGGAAAAGACTGTTACCTTAATCACAAGAGATTCTGCAGATGTTGGAAATCTTGGAAACACCCACCCACTTTCCCTTCCACCTGGTCTCAGCTATCACCTGCCAGCTTGTACTCCCTTCCTTCCTTCCCTCCCACCTGCCCACCTTAATCTGGCTTCTGCTTCCTTCCTTTCCTGTCCAGATGAAGGGTCTCAGCCTGAAACGTCAGCTGTTTATACCCCTCCATAGATGCTGCCTGACTTGTTGAGTTCCTCCATCATCATATGTTGCCATTCACCTTATAATTTTAAAGATTTCTTTAATATCATCCATTATTCTCCTACATTCCGAGGAATAGACCTAGACTGGCCAACCTCTCCCTACAGTCTTGGCAACATCCTCATTAATCTTCACTCTTTCCAGTTTAACCACGGGTGACTAAAGCTATACCCACAACTCCAAATGTGGCCTGAACAACAACTTGTAAAACTGCAGCAGAATCTGCAACTCTAATTCTCAAAGCCCTGAATGAAGTGTGCTAGGTGCTGCCTTTACCACCCTACCTGTGACACCACTTTCAGCAAACTTGTGCACTTGAGAGTTGGAGAAAACTAGTTTCAATTCGTAATTTTTAACTCCATTTTGCATTAAATCCAAAAGGTATCAGCTCTACCATTTGCAAAGACATCTACTTGTAGAGAAAGCAATGCCAGAATGATCAGAGAGGCTCTTGGGATAATGTTTCTACATTAAAAACATGGAAATGTAAGTGACTAAAGATGAACTTAAAATCTGTATGTGGTGTTAGTCTTTGGAATGGTGTTCAGCAAAGATTGTCAAGACCAGTTTAAAAAAGGCAGTATAAAATGGTCAGAAAAGTTTCTAGAAAAACCATACAGACTGTGGCAAATTTTGATTCAGATTTTGAAGGAAATAAGAAAGGCTGTTGTTGGAAGTAGTTATGCCCAGCCTTTTTATAAAGTACTCTCAATACTTAATGCAGTTTCACAAGTAACAATCCACTTCAGGTCTATAAACAGCTGCCTGCATCAGATATTTACTGCTGTCTCCATAGATACAGAATGTGCAGGCCAGAGTTTCAGATAATGAATACAGAATTGCTCTGTATATGGCACAGCTGGAAGTGTATTTGGGCAAATACTGTAGAATTCCTGAATTTTAAATAAGAATACAAACTTGCATCATTATTGTATTTTTTTGCTCTTTGGCCCATTGTTTTAATTTCCCTACCTGCTTCCTGTGAAAACCCAGTTCCCTCTATCTCTCATGCTTGGGTTTTCCATTGATCTATCCATGTGGAAATGAAGGGAGCAAAATCTTGGTCTTGATGAAGGGTCTCTGCCCCAAACATTGACTGTTCACTCTTTTCTATAGAGAGTCCTGACCTGTTGAATTTCTTCAGCTTTTTGTGTGTGTTGCTTTGGATTTCCAGCATCTGCAGATTTTGGCATGCTTGTGAAAATCTTGAGCTTTTTCATGTTACGTTCTTGTACATGTATTGATATAGAACCATAGAACACCACACAGAAAACAGGCCATTTGGCCCTTCTAGTCTGTGCCGAAACATTACTCCCCTAGTCCCATTGACCTGCATCCAGTCCATAACCCTCCAGACCTCTCCCATCCATGTACCTATCCAATTTATTCTTAAAACTTGAGTGAGCATGCATTTACCACGTCAGATGGCAACTTGTTCCACACTCCCACCACTTGTGAAGAAGTTCCCCCTAATGTTCCCCCTAAACCTTTCCCCTTTCACCCTAAAGCCATGTCCTCTTGTATATATCTCTCCTAATCTAAGTGGAAAGAGCCTATTCACATTTACTCTGTCTATACCCCTCCTAATTTTGTAAACCTCTATCAAATTTCCCCTCATTCTTCTACGCTCCAAAGAATAAAGTCCTAACTTGTTCAATCTTTCCCTGTAACTCAACTCCTGAAGACCCGGCAACATCCTAGTAAATCTCTGCACTCTGCTATATTGGATTATTTTTGTTTACTGTTTGTAACAAAATGGCACAATTAATGTTTAGGTATCATCTAGTTCCAATCAGTGTGTCATAATACAACTGAGAATTTTCTTAATTTGAAATATCTGTAGCTTTGAAAGCACTCAAACTTTCAAATATGCTTGTTTTTCAACTGAAGTTAGTGAAACAGTTTTACCATGTCCTATATGCCTTGTGTTGCTGTCACCTTTAATTGTGTAAATGAAGATGTGAAATGACATGTATGTACCGGTTACTTTCTTTCAGCCAAAATTTGTAGATGTGAAACTTCACACTTTTGCCAAATTCCTCTTGAGCCCCTAGATGGCATACATGATGTTAGTAATTTATTATGCACCACGTCACAGCCTTGCAAGATGTTGCTTCCACTAATTTGCTTAAAAAAAATAAGTGCTTAATTGCTTTTTAAACTGAAGTCTATGCATTAAGCCATAGACTGAAGTATTTTCCAGCTGATCTATCGTTTATGCTGTTTAGTAAGAGTAGCCAAGGGCAGTTACAGGATACTGCTAAAATTAGTAATTTTTGAGCAGTGGAAAATACGCTTAAAATGTTAAGGCTGTGATAAAGGGCCTCAGATGAATCTTTGTACTGATCAGAAATTAACCCAATATGATCCACATATGGCTGCATACTAGGAACAAAACCATATGAGATAGATGGATGAGTTGTCTTTCATGTAATGTTTGGCAGTCGGCCACATCTCACAGCCTGAATCTCATTCAGATTGACACTGCACATGTTATTGCAGCAGCCTGCTGCTGGAGTAAGTGGCCGTGAGTTTGCTTCAGCAATCAGATGTAGAAAGTGTATTCAAACTAATGCAGCTAGACCTAAATTGTAGACATGAATTTGATTATATTGGGATATAAGTTTTAGATATTCTGTCTTGAAACTTCATATGAGTGGTATCTTGTAGAATGGGAATAGTCAAGTTGTAACAGTAGTAGTAAGTGCTCTGGATTAGCTTTCAGTAAACTGGCTTATTTAATAACAAATTCACTTTCCTGCCCAATCCCCATATCTTCACTTTATTTGTTCGACCACCACACTATCTCTTTCACACATGCCTCCATCCAGTTCCTGTGAAACGACTTAACCTGCATGAGGCAATGTGGATCCAGATCAATTAATGTACCCCTTAGCCTTGGCGAGATTCAAAAATAGTTCATTAAATTTCATGGTTTCATATCAGATTCATATGTACTTATAACTGCCCCACCTATCTCAGCATTATATTAAGTCAGTCAGCATCCACTGCACCAGCTGCAGTGTATTTCAGGGACTTGCTACTCAGCAGAAATGAGAATTCCTAAAAAGGTCCATTCTTGAAAAGCTTAAGTTATTTAAGCTAAGAGTAGCTTTTCTTGGATCTTCTCTGCCCACTAAGATGGGACCTGGGCCAAAAGTGGGCACTGTATTCCTAACATTGTTTGGAAGATTAAAAGTATCTCCTTAGAATACTTGTCATGGTAACTGGGAAGCAATTTGATGTGTGAAGATATATTTACCCATGTTACTTGGCTTTTTTTGAGTTGGCTAAAAAAAACAGCATTGTTATTTTTAGATTGGACTATGTGCTGGGCCTTTAATACTCAATTTACTTTCTGAAGTAAAAGTACAGGTGGCCTCCGTTTTCCGAACGCTCACTTTACAACACCTCGCTGTTATGAAAAAAGGCAGCGCGTGCCCAAACAACTAAGCTCCTCCCCTGGAACTGCATTTCTAGCCGGCATTGCTTAAACACGTGCTTTATCTCGATTTATTTTGTGCATCCGTTAGCAAGATGAGTTCTAAGGTATCGGAAAAGCCTAAAAGAGCTCATAAGGGTGTTACACATAGCGTAAAACTAGACATAATTAAGCGTTTCAATCGTGAATGAAGTAAGGACATTGTCCGCACATTGAACTTGCCCGCGTCCACCATTCACACTATTTATACGCAGAGAGAAAGAACTTTGAAAGCTCCCGATGTTACTGTTGGTTCTGCTCATAGCAAAGTGGTCTCTCTTAAACGGCATCCAATAATGGATAAAATGGAAAGTCTATTGCTTGAGTGGATTGATGGGTGTACAAATCGTGGTGTTCCGTTAAGTTTTCTTATACTTAAAGGAGAAATCAGTCAGTCTTTTTAATAAGCTGAAACAGAAAGCACTGGACGATAGTGATGAAAATGTTGCGAAAGTGGAATTTAAAGGTAGTCATGGGTGGTTTGATCGGTTTCTGAGGCGGGGGCAGCTTCAGAGTTTAAGCAGTGGTCCCCAACCTCCGGGCCTTGAAGAATGCAGTGGTGTAGCAGTAGTCAGAACGCACACAGCACATCTTTAAGAAAAAAGCCGAAATAAACAAGCTAATTAATTAGGTGCTGCCCAGCACGCAAATGTCGGCCCTGATCCGAGGTGATTGCCGATTGCGTCAGATGGTTATTCGTATAAGCAAGTGTCTTCCCGATTCTGGTAAGTGAAACTACACTGTACATACATTATTTCTACTTTATATAGGCTGTGTATTTTTATGTGTTATTTGGTATGATTTGGCAGCTTCGTAGCTTAAAGGTTACTGGAGAGAGTGTTTCTGCCGAGAGCACTTCCGTGAGATTTTCGCTGCGCTGGACAGTGCTGCAGAGAAGTATTTCTACTTTATATAGGCTGTGTATTTATTATATCATTCCTGCTTTACTATATGTTACTGTTAGGTTTTGTGTGTTATTTGGCATGATTTTGTAGATTATTTTTTGGGTCTGGGAACGCTCAAAAATTTTTCCCATATTAATAAATGGTAATTGCTTATTCACTTTACGACATCTCAGCTTACAAACTGTTTCATAGGAACGCTCTACCTTCAGATAGCGGGGGAAACCTGTATGTTAATGTGTATGGTTTAGCACTGATTAATTTTTAAAAAAAAACCTAAAACTCATAGTTATTGAAACTTTAAATTCAATGCCTCATGTTCTAATAGCAGCAACTTGTAGGTAATTTAAAATAATATAACATGTTTAAATAAATTGAAAAAGTACCCTCTGCTAAATGCTACTTTTTAAAATAGTGAAGTTCTAAGTTAAGTAAAAATACAAATGAAAATTACCATTTTGAGGAATTGAGAATTATGAGTGCAAAGTAGTTATCCCATTCATTTGCAAACAGGAGGAAATCTGCAGATGCTGGAAATTCAAGCAACACACACAAAATGCTGGTGGAACGCAGCAGGCCAGGCAGCATCTATAGGAAGAAGTACAGTCGACGTTTTGGGCCGAGACCCTTCATCGGGGCTAACTGAAAGAAGAGATAGTAAGAGATTTGAAAATGGGAGGGGGAGATCTGAAATGATAGGAGAAGACAGGAGGGGGAGGGATGGAGCTAAGAGCTGGAAAGTTGATTGGCAAAAGGGATACGAGGCTGGAAAAGGGAGAGGATCATGGGATGGGAGGCCGAGGGAGAAAGAAAGGGGGAGGGGAGCACCAGAGGAAGATAGAGAGCAGGCAAGGAGTTATTGTGAGAGAGACAGAGTGGAAAAAGGGAAAAATAAATAAGGGATGGGGTAAGAAGGGGAGGAGGGGCATTAACAGAATTTGGAGAAGACGATGTTCATGCTATCAGGTTGGAGGCTACCCAGACAGAATATAAGGTGCTGTTCCTCCAACCTGAGTGTGTATGATACCCCAGACAGTCCTTCCAGGTGAGGTGACACTTCACCTGTGAGTTGGTTGGTGTGACATACTGCGTCTGGTGCTTCCAATGCAACCTATTGGTGAGACCCGACGCAGACTGGGAGACTGTTTCACTGAATACCTACACTCTGTCCACCAGAGAAAGCAGGATCTCCCAGTGGCCACACATTTTAATTCCACATCCCATTCCCATTCTGATATGTCTCTCCATGGCCTCCTCTACTGTCAAGATGAAGCCACACTCAGGTTGGAGGAACAACATCTTGTATTCCATCTGGGTAGCTTCCAACCTGATGGCATGAACATTGATTTCTCTAACTTCCATTAATGCCCTTCCTACCCCATCCCTTATTTATTATTTTTCCCCTTTTTTCTCTCTGTCCCTCTCACAATAACTCCTTGCCTGCTTTCCATCTTCCTCTGGTGCTCCCCTCCCCCTTTCTTTCTCCCTCGGCCTCCCGTCCTATGATCCTCTCCCTTTTCCAGCCTCGTATCCCTTTTGCCAATCAACTTTCCAGCTCTTAGCTCCATCCCTCCCCCTCCTGTCTTTTCCTATCATTTCAGATCTCTCCCTCCCCTTCCCACTTTCAAATCTCTTACTATCTCTTCTTTCAGTTAGTCCTGACAAAGGGTCTCGACC
Source organism: Mobula hypostoma (assembly GCF_963921235.1). Taxonomy (NCBI): domain Eukaryota; kingdom Metazoa; phylum Chordata; class Chondrichthyes; order Myliobatiformes; family Myliobatidae; genus Mobula; species Mobula hypostoma. The sequence continues at coordinate 172,941,088 of NC_086100.1, forward strand.
CGAAACGTTGACTGTACTTCTACCTATAGATGCTGCCTGGCCTGCTGCGTTCCACCAGCATTTTGTGTGGATCCTGTTCATTTGGCAAGCATCACAGTTTCAGTTACTCTGAAGGAGAATGGATATTTATTGAGAAATTCTAATGCAGCCTGTTCACTTACAGGTTTTTCGACATAATATCCTTCCTTGCTATTTAAGAAATGACTGGCAATTGTTTCAGTATATTATTGAACCAGCTTCCTCTGTGTAAATGTAATTTTATTCCTGTGACTAAGTGCACAATATTTTTTAAAAAACCTACTGTGCCAGTTTTCAAAACACTGTGTGCTTAGAGTCAAATCCATCCATTTCTTATTTATCTTTGCATATGCACATGTACGGCACAACTGTGACAAACCTTTCTTTCTGATGGTGCAGGTATACCATACAGATTATTTGGTTGGTTTGAACTATGGAGGTGTATTGATCAGTCCCCAGCTGCTAAACCAGCTTTTGCTGTGTTCAGGTAGGTCTGTTCCCCAAAGAGATCGATGAGGAAAAAGTTCTGTCTGAGGGTTGGTGATTTCTGAGTAACCTTTCACGTATCGTAAAGGCAAGAAGGATGTGTCATTTTTTTTGGATATTTCTGAAAAATATTGGTGAAGTTTAGGTGTTGTAAATACCTTCTGCATCAAGATTTCATTAAGTTATAATCAAACAGTTGCAGTTTGTGGTCATAGAAAAACCACGTTCATAACTAGAGAGCAGTAAAAAAAAACACCCTCTATTCCTGTCTGTCTTGAACGTATTCATTTATGGTTAGTCATCTGTTAGTCTCATACTTGAATTTCTCAAAAAGCTTGTTACCTTATATGGATCAACAAGTGATTTTATTATTGGCCTTTTCTCTCCCTCACCCTTCTGTCCTCTCCAAGAAATTTTAGTGAAGTTATCTAAACCCTGACTACACTCTCTTTATAGTTAAAGAGCAAGCACCATTGTTTTATGTGGTAGACGGGCATCAGTTGTGTTGCTATTTGTTAAATCAATGTGAACAGTGCAATATTCAATCAATATCAGATTAATGTTGGCAAGGCCTCATTAGTGTTTCAGCTTTCATACTGGTTCATTAATGCTAGTTGGTGTATAGTGATGAACAGGTAAGCAATGCTAATAACATGTTTGCCTATCACACTATCAGCTGGGCACACAATCAAACTACAGTTCATCGATCTTTCTTTGTTAACTTGTTCATCGAATTCCAGGTGGGAGGTTTTGTCTTTTGTGGAGTTGGTCATCACAGTCCCCTTTAAGTTTTGCTGTTGAAAACTGAAGAAGGGTTTCTGCCTGAAAGATCAACTGTATTTCTTTCCGTAGTTGCTGCCTGATCTGAGTTCCTCCAGAATTTTGTTTGTTGCTTTGGACTTTCAGCTTCTGAGGAATTTCTCGTGTTTGTCTTTGGAGAGTGTTAGGATCAAAGATTTTCATTTGCGTCTACACCCCACTAGCATGCTCTTAGGAGTTTTTATTTCTGCCTGTGGGTTTGCACATGTAGCACTTTAATCAGCTGTTCTGTATCCCTTTCTGGCCACCCTTCAGATTATCAGACCTGCTATGGGTGTTCCTCAGTTGGTGAGTGGTGATGCATGGAAAGTTTTCGCAACAAATTCCTGAAAGGCATCTCTGTGCTTTTTCTGAAAGAAAACTCCCTCCTCTTCTGCATTCACATCTTCTAGCATGCACACTCTTGTCTTCATTCATGCAAGTCTTCATCCAGGTTACAGAATTTAAATTTTAAATGCTTGCTCATCATATATACTGGTCATATATATTCAAGGTGGGGGGGGGGAATTTAAGGGAGATTTGCGAGGCAGACAGGTTTTAGATTGGTAGGTGCTTGGAACATGTCAGGAGAAGCGGTAGAAGCAGATACCGTAGCAATGTTTAAGAAACATTTCAGAGTTCAAAGTATGTTTGTGTCACCATATCCTACCCTGATATGTTTTCTTGCAGGCATTCACACCAGAACAAAGAAATAGAATCAAAAACTACAAAGACTGGCGAGCAAACACTGCAAAAGAAAACAAATTGCAAATATAAAAGTCAATTAATAATTAGATATGTATTAAATAATATTGAGAACATGAGCTGCAGTGTCCTTGAAAGTCAGTCCATAGGTTGTGTTCAGTGTTGAGGTAACTGAAGTTAGCCACACTGATTTGAGAGTCTGGTTGTAGGGTAATGGCTGTTGCTGTCCTGGTGGTGTGGAACCTAAGGTTCCTGTACTCTTCCCCGATGGCAACAGCGAGAAGAGTGCATGGCTTGTAAGGTGGTTTTTGATGGATGCTGCTTTCTTGTGGCAGATGGACTCATGAACAGGCAAGGATATGGACCTTGTTAATGTAAATGGGAATGGTTTAAATTGGCACATTGGTCAATGCAGATGTTGTAAGCTGAGGGCCTGCAGTGAAGTTCACTGATTTTCTGCTAAGCTCTGCTTTAGTGACAAATGGCAAAATCGTTTGGTTTATTTCAGCAAGGCAGTGGATTAGTGGATTTGATCTCTGATAGAGTAAGGTTCTGCATTTTGTCTAAATTCTGCATTCATTATGGAAGACTGAATAGGTCACGCCAGTGAGATCTGATGCTTTAGTGAACAGCACTTGGTCTTTAATTCAACATAAACAACAAGTTGCTTGCTGATAAACTATTTGTGTTCCTGCCTTTTCAAGAGGAGAATTCTGCAATCTGTTGATAATTTTCATTTGTGGTATAGAATGACTCAGCCAGAATAATTCTAGCTGCTACCAGTCCATAAATATTGTCTGTTCCAAGCAGTGTATCAAAGTACAAAATGGCAAGTTTAACATCTAAAGTATTCTGTAGTTAGAGAAAAAGTTTTAATGGTTAAGTACATTGCATCTCATTGGTGGTATTTTAAACACTGATTTGACTTGCACTTCGCTTCTGGAGTGTTGCATTGGTGAAATACCATGTTTAAAGCCACTTGTTAAACCAAGTTAAATAACTTGGTCATGTAAATAACTGCTTGAATGTCCAGTCCTGAGTTGGTTGTTGGCTGAAGATCTGTGTGAATGAAGGCAAAGCATCCATGTTAGAAGATATGAAGCAATTAATTTGTATAAGAGCATTGTGTCTTGGTATTACAAATACAGATTTTTGTTTGGTGTATGCTATGGCATGCTAGTTTTGTTAAATAGGCTATTCCATAAGTTGGTAGTGCTCCTTTAGTCTGGCAGTTGCCTGACTACAATAAAACAGCCTATATTAATGACTTGAATGAAGGAGCAGAGAACTTGCTGTTGATATAAAGATAGGTTGGTTAGCACACTGTATGGAGGACACAGCTGAGCAAGTGAAATAATGAGTGGGAAGGAAGTTCGCAAGAGTATATTGTGGGGAAAATGTGAAATTATCTACTTTAGAAGGAAGAATGAAAAAAGATCAAATTATTTCAAAAGTTAGACGGCAAAATATTGTGGTTACAAGGATCTGCGGGTCGAAGTACATGAAACACAATTAGCATACAGGTACAAGAAGGTATTTTGGTAAACCAATGAACTGTACACCTTAATTACAAGGGATATAAGGTGTACAGTTTTGGTCACCACCTTTAAGATGCTTGCATGGGAGGAAATGCAGAAGAGGCTCATTAGGTTGATGTCTAATGTGAAAAGATTAACATATGATAGAATATTGTGCCAATACTCATTGGCATTTAAAAGAATGGAAGATTTAATACAAATTGATAAGATTTTGAGGGAGAATGACAAGCTGGGTATATCGTCCATTGCAGGCATCTTGGGTATACAAGGTGCTACCTATTTCAGACAATTGTGGGTAATAATTTCTTAGGGTCATGGATCTTCAGAATACTCCAGAAATTTATTGAATTTATATGAGACAAAGAAATTGGTAGGGGAGAGAATAATCATGACTAGCTTCTTAGCTAGCTCCTTTGACTTTTTTTTAACATTGGTCCACTGACATACACACCTCATCCAGTTACAATGGAAAACCATTAACATCTCTTCAACGCTTGGATTCTTATTTTCATGCTTTCGTTTTTGGGACGTTGTGCCTTGCATAATGCCCATTCTTTTCACAGTTTATCTTGCAGGTGTATCAAGCACGCAATTGTAGATTTCAGCACTCAAGTTATCTCTGCCAGCTGACAATGACTGGTGTTAGGCAGATGGCTTTCAAATTGGTCCAGTAAGTCAAAAAAAAAAGACGAGGGGAATCCCGGCTATTTTCTCAATTAGTTTTTGTTCTTTAAGAATTGTCCCAAATAAGTAGCTGTCCCGATTAACCGATGGGACCAATTAACCCTAATCCACTATATTTCAATTCAGGGCCTGAAACGTTGCAGTTATGTTAAAGTTGCTGTTAAGTCGTTAGATTTTCAAGTAGAATTATCAGGTTTGGGTTTATTGTCATTGGCAGTCATGAAATTTGTTTTTTGTGGCAGCAGTACTATGCAGGAATAACAAATTACTGATCAGTTACAATAAAAAAAGAGCAATAATGAGATAGTGTTCATGGATTCTTGAACTATTCAGGAATATGGTAGAGGGCTAGGAGCTGTTCCTAAAACTTTGAATATGGGTTTTAAAGCTCTTGTACCACCTCTCTGATAGTAATGAGAAGAAAGTATGTCCTGGATGGTGAGGGTCCTTAATGATGGATGCTGCCTTCTCAAAGCACCAATCTTGTACCTTTTATCACTGAGGTAGAAGGGTACAAGTGCCTCAGGACCAGGTTCAAGAGCAAACATCAACTGTCAGGCTGTTGAATAAAGGGAGATATCTACGCTCACTTGCCCCATCATTGACATGTTTCCCACAATCAATGGTTGTACTTTAATGATTCTTTATCTTATCTCATGTTCTCATTATTGCTATTTATATTTACATTTGCACAGTTTGTTGTCTTCTGCACTCTGGTTGATCTTTCATTGATCCTGTTAAATAGTTGCTATTCTATAGATTTGCTGAGTATGCCCACAGCAAACTGAATCTCAAAAAATGAATCCCAGGGGTTGTATATAGAGACATACATGTACTTTGATAATAAATTTACTTTGAGGAAGCTTGTGTCCGTAATGGAGCTGGCTGAATCTACAACTCTCTGAAGCCTTTTTCAGTCCTGTGCATTGATACCACCTCACCAGGTGGTAACGCAACCATTCAGAATGTTCTCCATTGTACAACCTTAGAAATTTGTCAGAGACTTAGGTTGCATAAGAAATCACCTCAAACTGCATACAATAAAGCAAAATGTAATTTTTTTGTGAACACCACTTAATATCCTAGTAGTCAAACAATTTATATGAACTATTTTCTCTCCACCAGAATTTCTGTAATGCAATTTGTTCTGCAACGGTTTGCAAAAAAAATTGCTTTTGTAGAACTAGGCAGGCATGTTCATTGAATCTGAAAATGCATCAGATATTCTCTCTGCGCATGCAAGCATAAAAACATTCCTTGAGGGTTTGCTCCTACAATATAATGCCACTGCATTGCCTCTAACTTTCCTACATTTGTAGCATGATACATTGAAAGAGATGTAGGAGTTGCATTTTTGCAGATAAGCGCTTCATCAGTACACCCATGAACAGCCCGGTCTACCACAATGGATGGTTTACTTATGAGAGCAAGCAAGTACTCCACTAGCTTCAGTCAAACTGCTTATACATGGTGTCTGGGCTGTTGGCTATTGGCTTTTTTTAAAACAATGATTTTACTTGTGGTTAGGCAACATAAACATAGTCCCATATAAAATGCATTTGGATAGAAGTTACTCATTTTGGTTACACATATTTACATTGCACATGTAAGTGTCCCATTTCTTTCCAACACTGCATCCCAGCACATTCCTGAATTCAGACTTGCTTTGCCTTCCTTTTAACCAAAGTGACATTGTTATCTTCGTTTTCAAATTCCTTCATGAATTCTGTGTTTGTATCCCACCAGTGAGGTTTCTGCACATCCCATGATTTAGTGACGAAAGTAATTTGCTCTTCAGTGTCTTTGATTAGTATGTTCCATAGTTTTTTCAGTTCAACATTCCTCCATCTTGCTTCCTGTTTTTCATTTCTGCCCTGTGATTATTCCCAATTTTAACTACATTGCCATTGATACCTTCAAACTACCAAGGGCTTAAACACCCCTCCAATTACTCCTTCACCTTTCCACTGCTCTTAGATGTTCTTTAGAGTTTACTACTTTCACCATATTAGATAATCTAATATGTAATGGCTCAAGTATCAAACTTAGTTTGATAATGCTCCCTTCAAATGTTTACAGGATGTTTATGAAAGACTGTGTGAATCCAAGCTTATTACTCTACACTTATCAATAGAATGTGCCTAGTAACTTATAGGACCTTGTATCTTTGACCCAAATTTACCATAGAAATGCTTAAATTAATTTATCAGCAAAGCCTCCTTCCTTTCCTATTAACTATTTGATAACAGTTACTAGGGACACTACACATTGTACAGTTCATTCAATTGCAAATCTGCACTAATGTTCTTGGACAGATTTTTTAAATATTTGGTTTTAATCTTGATTTTTTTTCAATTGAATGAATTTTTATTTCAATAAGAACATCTATACTCACCATTGGCCAGAGTGCTTGTGCGTTTTAGAATGGCAGTCCAGGAAACCTGATTCTTTTGACATTTCTTTTTGAAAGATTTGACTCGGGGCAAAGCAGTGCCCCACTCAGCTTGTTTCAGCAATCCTTTTGGTGGGGGAGAGTGGTTTGTACAGTGGTGGGGGTGCCAGTCATGGGAGGACATCTCTCACTATGACACCTTTTATTTTTGAAGTAGTTGAAGTCGTCTGTGGACATTAAATGACATCTGCATTTATTCAGTTGTGATGTGCTTCATTGGGGATAGCAATTGTTTAAGCCATAACAATCAGCATGACAGTGATGGGGTACCGGAGATAATGACCTCTGGAGAAATACTTGGGTTAACAGTATAGGAGAGAAGCTATGCATGATCATGATTGTGTCATTATACTTTGTCTAATTGTTTAAAGTGTAACATGAAACTTTTATCCCTATAACAGCTTTGACATTCTTTCTATGCACTCCTAAGAACTTCACCAAGGAAATAAATTTGAAGTCTTGTAAAATGTAGGAAGTTCCCACAAATAATGTGACTAAATATCTTTATCAGTAAAGGTAAATCCTCACCGAATTTCAAAGAAAATACCATGGGGTCTCTACTTAGCCAGAAGAGAGAAGAAGGCCTGGTTAACCTCAAAAATCAGTACTTTCAACAGTCATAACCACTCATCAATCAACTTTCATGCTCAATACTGTGGAAAGAGGTGAATTCACAACTCTGATTCAGCTAAAAATGCCAAGGAATTACAACTCACATTGATAATACCAGGGTGACAGAAAATGTCTGTTATTAAAACAGATTAACAAAATATTCTTTGCCATATTTCTATGCACCACTGAATGTGTAGTCATAGAAGCATTGACAAAGCACTGGAGTAGTTTGACCCCCTTGTCGCTAGCTACTTTTTGCTCCTTGGTTCTAGACTCCTTTTAGTCATCAGAAGTTGACTCTCTGCATCCAGTCTCTCTCATCATACATGAAACAGACCCTTCAACCATGCCAACCGTTGTAAACCTATTGACATTATTTATGTGATCCCTGTTTTTTTTCTACCCACCTTCCCATCAGCTGTCCTGGGGGCAATTAATGTCCAATTAACCTAACAACATGTTTGTGATGTGGCAGAAAACAGCATCTGGAGTAAACCCATGCAGCTGCAGGGACAACATTTAGACTCCTCATGGATATCACTAGAAGTTGTGAATGAGCCTGGGTCACTTACTGTGAGGCAGCAGTTCTATTAGCTACTATTATAATTTTCCTTTAAGAATTGCATTGATTTCTGAGGCCCCTTTTTTTTACTCCACAGAATATAGGTCTAACCAAGCAAATGTTTTGTCTTGTGTCAATTCTGCCATCTCAGGAATGAGTCTCCTAAACCTGCATGCAATACCTTAATTGGTGTCTCATCAAGGCCCTGTACAACTGCAGCAAGACATCGGTGTTCCTCTTGCAACAAATGCCATGTACTCTTCACTGCTTGCTGCACCTGAATGCTTTTCATTAGTGTCCAAGGACACCAATGTATGCACACAAGAGTACCCAAATTTGCAGACGGCATGGATATTAGTGGTATGGTGGATAATAAGGAAGGAAGAAAATTTACAAGTATGCTGCTGGGATGTAAGGACCTGAGCAATTGGGATTTTGATATAAGGTATATAAAATTGAGTGGTATAGATCAGCAGGCTTTTTCTACTGAGGTTGAGTGAGATTGGATCTGGAGGTCTTGGGTTAAGAGATGAAAGGAGAACATGGGGAATTTCTTCACTCGGGATGCTGAGAGCGGAAATGGTGAATGCAAGTTTAATAAGAGGAATTTAGATAAGTACATGCATGGGAGGGGTATGGTGGCCCACGGTCCAGGAGAGAATCTTGTGAAGTTTGCTTCAGATCCACCTCTCCAACCTACTCCCTTGTTTATCACAGAACTAGTATAATCTGGCGCGAGCTCCATAATAATTTCACTTTACCTGACTTCTTTCGGACTCCATCATAGTTTTAAGATTAAAGTGAAAGCAAAGTTGCTTTCAATGGCAAATGGGTGTGGTATTTAAGTTTTTCTACAATATAGATGAAACTTGGATTACAGATGGAGACAGTGAAAAGTTGTTTATGAGTTAGGTTATCATCCATCTATTCAGATGTATATTGTTGCTTTGCATTCATTTTGTTTTGACTTGGCACTGATCCATGAGTGAATTTCCATATAGAACTATTAACTGTAGTGAAATGTTTTAATATTTATTCTCCTTGGTTGTACAGCTGTCCTTTTAACCAAAACCTTAGCTTTGCAGTGCTGTGGCTCTTGTTTCAGGATCCTGCATTTCACATCATTGTGGTTTCAAACTTCAGCTTGATGTTGGCTCAGCAAAACCTTTGCTAAGCAAAACTAGAAAGAAGTCTGTTGAAACTTTGAAAAAATTGGAGCTTTAAACAGCTTTTTCGTATTGAAATTTTTGTTTAGGATGAGGAGCCTTCCTATTTCAGTGCTGATTTTTGTGACCTTTTACAGAGAATGGCTTCTCTAAAAGCCAAATTTATACCAAGCCTTTTGAAGGTTACAGTATAGCATTTCAAAGCCCAATGAAGGTGAATTAATACCAATCCAATGTTAGCTATGGAATTCTGGTGTTTTGCATTTTAAAAGGTGAATGCCAATGGAACTCCAGTATCATTGCTGGCAGGTTCACAGAGCCCACAGTTCATTGTTCTAACCCCTGGAGCGCTCAGAATGAGCCCAGCTGGGTTAATTGAGTGTGAGGCCAGACACTGAGTTGGTTACTAAGAGTGATGGCTGTAAAGAAGGGCTGGGAATGAAATATAAAGCATAGACTGACCTACATCCTGCTCTTTTGAAATTAACAACAAGCAGCTAAAACACGGTGAAGCCAACAAGTGATGCAGCTGGCATGAGGCCTCCGAGACACATTCAGTGGGTCAATTAGATGGTCCTAATCAAAGCCAAGCAAACCTTGTGGATAATGTACCATTTTTTTGATAATTTCTCTCAAAAAAATGAGGTGACAGTCTCTCAAAGTGATTCCAAGTATTTTGCAGAATATTTGGTAAGAGTATTTCCATTTGCAAAAGTTACTCTATAAATTTTTATCTTCAATTCATCTGTAGGCTTACACCATCATAAAAGGGCAGTTTACTCCAATGGCCAACAACACAAGACTGAGTGAAATGCTGGAACGGTGTAGTCATTGTGAATGTGCTGAAAACAAAAAATGGTTTATGTAAAAGAAACCCCGGCTATTAGTCATCAGCCTTTTAAAATACTGCGAAGGCACTCTTAGAGGTCTATGCAGAATCCAAGCAGAGTGATTTATGAAGTACATTGAATAGAAACGTGTTCTAGTATTTCAGAAAGGCCTATAAAAAGACTTTTTACAGCCTGTGGACATCTATTCAGGAACTGCGCGAGAGAGAGAGAGACTGTATTATACTACATTTGCTTAGCTTTGCCTTAGCTGAACTATCAACTATCTCTGTTCTGGTCCTTAAGTAAAACCAGCTTTGCATCTGTTTGACATCTAAAAGTAATTTCAAGAAGATGCAATTGTTGACAACATTTTACATTGTTTTAAAAGGAAAAGAATTTGCTCACTAAGTAAACCTGTTCTCCTGAAGAGTTTATTTGGAAAAGTAAATTTGGAATTGTATTTTTCTTTTGCTGCTTTTTTCAATTAGATTTTTTTCCTGGCCATTTGTGTTCCTTATGGTTGTGAATTTGCAGAATGCTTCAGGTATAGGTTTTGTGGATGGTTTTAGTTTCTGTTGTTTGGATTTTCTGTCAAAATATAGGTGGTGTAATGGTTTTTACATGCCTGATCATATCTGAGCAGATTAAAGTGTAGTAAACCTGACTGTCTGTCCTGGTTTTAAAGATGGATATTAATGAGCACCCTAGCTGTTGCGAAACTACTGTTTTTTAAGCTTGTTCTGGTTTGCCAGTGGTAATTCAAGCCAGCACCGGAGTATTCCAGCTCACTACCTTTCTGAAACTGAAGCAACACAGGCCACTGTATTTATTTCCAGTTCCAGACCACCCACTGAATGTGGGTGACAGTGGAAAACCAGAACCATCTTGACAGCAAAATTCCTCTTATAATTCCTCAAAATTCAAAGTGACCAAGTCAAAAGTGGTTACTCATTGAGATAATTTTACTAATAAGCGTATTGCATTGCACAGAAACAATTCTATGAAATATTTGCAATCTCTCAACTTCAACCCCCGAAAAGTTCAGGACGCTGAAAATTTTCGGTGTGTCCTGATACGGTTTCGGAATTCAAACCCATGGAGCGTATTGGTAAACGTTAGCTTTCTGATCAAAGTTCATTTGCTGAGAATGGTGTGATGGATATAAATTTCTGTTTTTCTGGATCTGTTCATGTGCAAGTGCCAGTGGGACACAATTAAATTATTCTTGGTGTAATTTGACTTTGTCATGTTTCTGAATTGCTGCTCCACTACGAAGCCCACCCTGAAGAAAGTTAAATCTTCACTTTGGGAGTTCAGAGAAACCCTCTCTCACTGCTCCCATTCTGTGATCTCTGCTGCCCTCCAATTCTTCGACCCTTCACCTATTCCTTCCCAGCTAGCTGCCATCCCCTCTGCCACCCCCACCTTTTTATTCTGGTGTCTTCTCCCTTGCCCATTCCTGAAGAATGGTCTTGGCCCAAAACGTCAGCTGTTTATTCATTTCCATAGATGCTGTCTGACCTAATTCCTCCAGCATTTTGTTTGCGTTGCTTTGGATTTCCAGTGTCTACAGATTTTTTTTCATGTATGTTGTTTGTTTCCTACCTTTTAATAGCTTATAAATATATTTTGCAAAATGCTTTATTTTCTTTCTGCTCATGACCAAAGGCAACCATCAATTTTACTTAATATATAGTAGTTACTGGTTTAATTAGTTCAACGTGACATTGTGGGCCAAAGGGCCTGTTCCGTACTATTCTGGATATTCCTGTCATGGAACCTGATTTTAATGCAGAAGGCTTGGCCTTGTTTGGTTTTGAGTACCTTGGTTTAGATATCCCATATCTATTTTTCCATGTTTCCATTTTTTTTCATTCTTTCACTCATCATTGCATCATTATTTCCACACCAAATTCACAATTCCCATTCAAAGATTTTGAAAGTTTAAAGGCTCTGTAAATTATCTTAGAGAATTGGTCCATAAACAAAAGAAAAACCTTGCTCTTTCTGACAAGCAAATGTGCTGCTTATACCGTGGGAGTCGGCTTCAGAATTTTCAGACTGGCATTTCTGGTATACTAGTGCTAGAATTGTTTTAGCTGCAGCGATCTTTGATATTTCATATTTTCAATTCTACCCCTTCCATAATTGTTTAAATTTACAGTGAATATAACTCTTGTCAACTTGTAAAAGGAATTTTTAAAAAAGTAGTGTTTATGGGGTTCAATGTCTATTTAAAAATTGAATAGCAGAGGGGAAGAAGCTGTTCCTGAATCGCTTAAATTTCACAACATATGTTGGCGATATTAAGTCTGATTCTGACATAAACACTTTCAGCTGTATACCGTGCTTAAACTTTTTAAAGCTTTTGCATGAACAAGAGAATGAGGAACAGCCAGCATCATTTGTGCACTTGTTTACTACACCTGTAATGTAACTTGTGTTGTCAGATTGCTTTTTTTTTATGCACATACGCACAGCATATGAAATCTGTGGAAATAAACTTCAAGTGGGACAGGCCACACCACTGGAGAATCATCTTTTGAGTTTCATTAAAAAGCTGATAAATTACATCTAGCAATCATTTACAGATGAAAATTACTGAAACAATGTTCACCATTTCTCTCTTTCCCCCCCCCTCATTTCCCATCCTCTTTTCCCTCTCACCTATGTCCTTGCCCGCCCATTGCCTCTCTCTGGTGCTCCTTCCCCCCCTTTTTCTTTCTTCCTTGGCCTTCTGTCTCTTTCACCAATCAACTTCCCAGTTTTTTTTTTACTTCATTCCCTCCGCCTCCAGTTTTCAGCTATCACCTGGCATTTCTCTCTCCCCTCCCCTCCCCATCTTTCAAATCTACTCAGTTTTTCCCCCCAGTCCTGTCGAAGGGTTTTGGGCTGTAATGTCGACTTGTACTTTTTTCCATAGATGCTGCCTGGCCTACTGAGTTCCTCAAGCATTTTGTGTGTGCTGCTCAGCCCTCAGTCAGACCATGGTTGATCTTGCACTGAAGTGTCACCTTTCATCACTGGCCTCCTATCCTTGGGCTGATATTTTTATACATCAAGGAAGTCGATGTTAAATATACTCAGCAACTGTTGCACAACGTAGTTAGCTAACTATAGCATGATACTTTTGTATTTTGATGTTGAAGAGGCATTGTACAAAAAGAATCCATTTACTGTGATTCATAACCATACTCCCAACTTCAAATGCCTATTTATTTTTAAATGAGTAAGCCTTTTTTTGGTGGTGCAGTTTAAAACAAAAGCATCTTAATAACCAGTAATTTATTGAGACAGAGAACCTTAGCAGTGAGGTATGATGTTCTTAAATCCCAGGGCTGTTTGAACATCTGTCTGAGGGGAGCTTTGTCCCTGATCTCCATTAGGATATGAAATCTATTATCCAAACCGTGGCAGTTTTGCTGAGTTTCTTGCTGCACATGGAAGCCTCCCAGGTGTGAAATGTTTCATGTCAACGAGTGGGAGCAGAGTCTCTGCAAGAAGAGTTAATTTGAAGGCTCTTGGGCCCAGCTCTCGGGTGGCAGCTGCGGCTGCTGTCGCTGGCGTCCTCCGCTGAGGGGAGAGAAAGACTGGCAGCAGCTGCTTCCACTTTACATTTTCCTCTCTGTAATTTAGTTTGGTCTAACAGAGTGAACTTGTTACAAAATATCATTAGGTTTAATGAGCTTGAGACTTGGCAAGCAGCTCCTGGATAAAGCTGCCAGGAATGATTGTTTTCAGCTGGCTTATTGCAGTTAATGAGCATTTCAGCATCAGTCTTACCTTCCTGCAGATCTACGATTCGGTGTCCACCTTTTCAAAACAAAATACTCTCATTTGGATAGTGAGACATCTAATTTAGAGGCTGAAATATTGCAAAGAATATGTACTCATTTAATCATGTGTTGCGTTCGGATGTATTCATGCTAACGAGTGGAATAAGTACATTCTGGCTTCTTTTCCTTTCATTATGACTCCTGATGAAGGGTCGCAGCCTGAAATATTGACTGTGTATTCCCCTCCATGGATGCTGCCTTACCTGCATTCCTCCAGCATTTTGTGTTGCTGAAGCTTTCCAGCATCTGCAAAATCTCTTGTTTATATGTTCAGTTGTTTAGAATTATCAGTGGAAAAGATGCACAAGTTAAAAAAGGGATCTCGTGAACTCATTTTGTGAATCAATTGAGAGCATATTAGACAGAGTGTTGGGATAACACAAAATACTCTGCAGGTGCTGGGGTCAAAGCAACACTCACAACATGCTGGAGGAACTCAGCAGGTCGGGCAGCATCCTTGGAAAAGATCGGTCAACGTTTCGGGCCGGAACCCTTTGTCAGGACTGAAGAGGGAAGGGGCAGAGGCCCTATAAAGAAGGTGGGGGAGGGTGGGAAGGAGAAGGCTGGTAGGTTCCAGGTGAAAAACCAGTAAGGGGAAAGATAAAAACGCAAACAACAGGAATTCTGCAGTTGCTGGAAATTCAAGCAACACACATCAAAGTTGCTAGTGAACGCAGCAGGCCAGGCAACATCTCTAGGAAATGGTACAGTCGATGTTTCAGGCCGAGACCCTTTGTCAGGACTAACTGAAGGAAGAGTTAGTAAGACAAAGATAAAGGGGTGGGGGAGGGGAGGCAGGGAGGTGATAGGCAGGAAAGGTGAAGAAGGAATAGGGGAAAACGCAATGGGTGGAATGTTGGGATAGTATTTCACCCAGGAACTTAAATGTAAGAGTACAGTCCTAGCTTCTGGAGATTGACCATTTTGTACCAATCCTATTAATTTAATACATATAATGTGTCCAAAATAATGCAAAACCCATACAGTGGAGTTGATCTTGGTGTGAATCTGGAACTCATTGCCACGGATGGCTGTGGAGGACTAGTAATTGAGTATATTTAAAATGGAGGTTGATGGGTTCTCGATTAGTAAGGATGTCAAAGGTTATAGGGAGAAGGCAGAAAAGTGGGGTGAAGGAACAATAAATCAGTCATGATGGAATGGCAGAGAAGCTCAATGGACCAAATGGCCCAATTATGCTCCTATAGTTTTGTGGTTTCCAACATATACAATTCTCCTGTGTCTGCACAGAGCAAATGGTCTTTTTTTCATAGTGAAATTTTAAACTGAAGGTTTAAAATGAGGGGGAGAAATTCAAAATGGATCTGGCACACAGGGTGATGGTTAAATGAATTGAATTGACTTTGTTTCTTACATCCTTCATATTCATGAGGAGTAAAAATCTTTGTTACGTCTCCATCTAAATGTGCAATCATAGTAATCTATAATAAATAGAACAGTCAATATAACACAGAAGTATACTCAAATCAGCGTGAGTTAATCAGTCTGATTGCCTGGTGAAAGAAGCTGTCCCGGAGCCTGTTGGTCCTGGCTTTTATGTTGCGGTACTGTTTCCGGAATGGTAGCAGCTGGAATGGATTGTGGTTGGGGTGACTCGGCTCCCCAGTGATCCTTCGGGCCCTTTTTTCCCACCTGTCTTTGTAAATGTCCTGACTCGTGGGAAGTTCACAAATACAGATGCCCTGGGCTGTCCGCACCACTCTCTGCAGAGTTCTGCGATTGAGGGAGGTACAGTTCCCATACCAGGCAGTGATGCAGCCAGTCAGGATGCTTTCAATTGTGCCCCTGTGGAAAGTTCTTAGGGTTTGGGGGCCCATACCATACTTGCTCAACTGTTTGAGGTGAAAGAGGCACTGTTGTACCTTGACCAAGTGCAATAAGCTATCAAAGGAAGTTATAGGGGCAGGTACAATTACAAATTTTAAGAGGTATTTGGATAGAAAAGAATAGAAATGTGTGCCAAATGTAGGCAAATGGGAGATGTAGGAATCACACATGGCATGGGTGGAATGAACTGTAGGATTCATTTTTATGCTGCATACTTCTAAATTTCTAATTGCTACATCAATGGAACACTGCCTTTTTAATGTTTCTAAAGAGTTGAGAAAAATTCTATATTCATCATTTCATTTACACAAAAAGTATTTGATTCAAATTACTTTTGATAAAATGTCACTTGCACACAGATGTCTGAAGTCCACATTTATTTTTTAGTTGTTGCATGGTGAAGGCAGACTTAGCAATGGTAATGCTTGCTCTCTGATCAATGTCCCATTAATTCATCTTCAGCTGCTGTCTGCACTTAACTCATAAATTCACAGTAAATGTGGAATTTAAGCTAAGTAGTGACAGTTCAGGTCCAATAATTGATGGTTGGAACAATCTAGCTTGAGGCCCAGAAATTGTTGGAGTTAAACTAGATTTTGTTATTTATTGGGCATTTGGTTTATTGTCGGCTGGGTTCAGTTATTGTGCACACCACATCATGAGGATAATAGCTGACTGAACGATGACACAGTAAAATACCATTAATTTTGTTTTTATTTCAAGCTACTAAAATAATACCAAGTATTTCAATTTATTTGGCATTTTGCCAGATAGTGTTGACACATTAATGTTTAGAATTCGATGAACCCTATTATACAGATAAATCTGGCGTGGCTATTTCAGGACATGGAACAATACAGAACAGGAACAGGCCCTTTAGTCCACAATGTCTATGCTGATGGTAATGCCAATTTAAAATTCCATGTCTGCCTCATGTGATGCACATCATTCAGTCCTTACCTATTCACGTCTTCCTTCAATGTTGCTATCTTATCTGGTTCCATCATCTCCCCGGCAGTATATTCAAGGCACCTACCAATCTGCGTAAAGAAAACAAAAACATCAAAATGCCTTTAAACTCCCCCTCCACCCCCCACACACATAAAACTGTTCCTTCTAGTATTTGACTTGACAATCTATCCTCTCATAATTTTATGGACTTTGTTTCTTTCTCAACCTCCTGTCCGGAGAAAGCAATCCCAAGTGTGGAAATTTCCTTATAGCTAGTATTCTCCAATTCAGCAACATCCAGGTGATCTTCTTCTGCACCCCCTCCAAAACTTTCACATTCTTCCTGTAATGCGGCAATCAGAATGATATGTAATGTTCCAAATGCGACTAATCAAAGTTTTATACGGCTCTAACATAACTTCCCAAATTTTATACTCAGTGCCCTGATCAATGAAGGCAAGTATTATGTATGCCTTTGTACCCCATCTGCTTGTGTTTCCACAAGTTATGGACTTGCACATCAAGATCTTTCTGCACATCAACGTTCCGAAGAATCTGGCCATTTACAGTATACCCTGCTCTGACAATTAAACTCCCAAAATGAAACACCTCAGGCTTGTCTGGATAAAATTGCTATTTGTCTACCCACATTTCCAACTGGTCTATATCCTGCTAAAATCTTCCTCGTTAGCTCTGCCATTTTATGTGTCATCCGCAAAACTTATAATTAGCCTTATTCTGTTTTCATCTAAATCATGTGTACATATCACAAGCATTGATTCTTGTTGAATATCACCCATCAGAATGATAGCCTTCTAAAGTTGCACTCTGTCTTCCATGGCCAAACAATTCAAATCCAATCTACCATGAGCCTTTAATTTCCTGATGTAGCCTACCATGTGGGACCCTGCCAGAAGCTTTGCTAAAGTACATGGTATATATCATGCCCTGCCTTGTCCTCATCAGTCATTTTTTCATCAAGCCATGCTCTATATTTGCAGTGGAGGGAGTGTCATGTGATACTGACAATCACCAAGCCTTTTAATGGACTCAATCCAATCAGAAGCTTGATTGTGTAACATTCTGACCAAGGTGTGTGAATCATGGTGGCATCTTCACACTAAGAACATCTGGCTTGTGTGGCATTGTGGTCATTTTACTGGGGTAGACTGAAAGCAGATGTCACTGGTGAAATCATTCAGGGGATTCAGGGTCAATCTAGGCTCAATTCAGACCTTCTGAATGAGAAAGGCAGAAAGTTAGACAAAGGATCAAGTGCCAGTGCAGCTGAAACACAGCTCCATGCAGAATAGATAGCAAGAGCAATTTGCAATGGACCAGGCCATAACTCTGTAGTCCTGCCATGTCTCGTGAAATGTGGTTGATGTTTAAGCACCAAACAGGAAGAGGTGGCTCCAAGAGCATTCCCACCCTCATCTAATCAGCCCATCAAGCAGTGTGCTCACCAGTGACCATTTTGGATTGTGCCAGGACTGTGCTTCGCATCTCCTTTGCTAACAACCCCAAATCTTTCCAGTATTTAAAGGACGTGTTTAAAAATAGTCAGATGTTTGTAGTACCCTCTAGTTGCAGTTCCAACTACACAATCTCTATACCATCCAAGCCAAAGCAACCATTTGACTGCAACTCTTTCCATTCAACGGTGGTACAAAATGACAGCAGTGTATGCAAACAGCAAAATGCAGAGCAGTTGCATGCCTAAGCTGCTCGACCACTGACTTCTACCACCAAAGGGACAATTACAAGTCATTAGGGACTCCACTACCTGAAAGATTTTTCCCGAACAGCATGTCAGCCTGATTTATCGCAGCTCTTTGGTCACCTTTTGATGGGAAGTTAAGATCGAGTGATTAAATGTTGGTCTAACAATGAAATCTGCATCCCTCAAAATGAATTTTAAAAATAAATTTTTTAAAACATTCAAAGCTGATTAAAACTGGTTGCTCAATGGTTAGAATTGATGTTATAGGGTGCTTTCACCACTGATGGCAGCAGTGTGTGGTAATGCTTCATTTTTAGACCAATTATCTTTGTGATTCAAGCTAGTGAAT